>NW_028277050.1:1271164-1906746 GCF_059951505.1 Python bivittatus
GTTGGTCTTAATGTAAGTGAGCAAATGGCCCAATTTCTAATAGGATCTTTGCTGTGTTGGACTGCCTCTTCAATCACGTGGGCCTTTGTATTAATATATGGATAAACAGAACGGAAAAGGATTTTTCTGAGATTTGGTAATGAAGTACTACTATCATGACGTACTGAGATTTTGTAATAATGGATTATCAGACAGGACTGACTCCAGCAATGTTTTTGGGAACAAAGAAAACCTAATAAAGATTTTATTCATGACTTTGGTTTTAATATAAGTGAAGTAATGTGGTAAATTCTGATATGATCTGTCCAGGGATTAATATCTTTGATAATGTATGCCATTGTTTTTTTACAGGGGAAGCTAATTCTTCCACTGCAGTGTGGGCAAGAGATGGCAAATCGAACCACCGTGACAGAGTTTCTCCTCCTGGGTCTTTCCAGCGGCCCAAAGACACGCTTAGTTCTCTTTGGGATTTTCTTGGTTGTCTACAGCATCACCTTAACAGGCAACGTGATCATCCTGATGCTCATTTGGCTGGATTCTCAACTCCACACCCCCATGTACTTCTTCTTAAGCCACCTCTCCTTTGTGGACATCTGGTACACAAGTAGCACAGTCCCTCAGCTGTTAACCAACCTCTGGACCCCAAAGAAGACCATCTCATTTGCTGGTTGCGGTGCTCAGATTTACCTTTTCCTAGGCTTGGGCATCACTGAATGCATCCTCCTTGCAGTCATGGCCTACGATCGGTTTGTAGCCATATGCTACCCTCTGCGCTACACCCTCATTATGAACCAGAAAGTCTGCATCAAGTTGGCTGCAGCAGCCTGGCTATTCGGCTTCCTGTTTGCAATGGTGCATGCAGTCCAGACTCTTCAAATGCCTTATTGTGGTCGAAATGTCATCAACCACTTTTACTGTGACATCCTGGCTCTGCTGAAACTTGTTTGCGCTGACACCCACCTCAATGAAATCATTGTGTTTGTGGTTGGGGTCCTCATTCTTTTGTGTCCCTTCTCCTTTATACTGATCACATATGTCCACATTGTAATAGCCATTTTGAAGATTCGCTCCACCCAGGGCAGGCACAAAGCTTTCTCCACATGTGCCTCCCACATGACTGTGGTGGCACTGTTTTATGGAAGTGCTATGTTCATGTACATGAGACCTGGCTCAAGCCACTCAGCGGACCAGGATAAAATGGTCTCCTTGTTCTACAGCGTTGTTACTCCCATGTTCAACCCCATGATTTACAGTCTAAGGAATAAGGAAGTGAAGGGGGCCATGCTGAAAATGCTGCAGAGGTGCAAAGTCTGTCATGGGGCTTAAAAGTTGTTTGGGGATCAGAATGCAATGTTCAGCACAAATAAGGTCTAACTGGAAAGTGTTGGTTGATGCTTTATATGGATAACGTTGAGATGTCCAGTGACCTAATAACAGTGTAATCCCAGCCAAGCAATATGTGCCTTCTTAGGGTCTTACCAAATGCAGGGCTGGAGGCAAAGTAGGACGAGATTGCTCAGACCCTGCAGTTGGAGAATGACAACGAAGGATGGAATAGAAAACTATAAAGATTTTGAAAAGGACCAAAGAATAACACAATAGTTAGGGTCACCTTTATGAAGACTCTGGTCTGGAGAGGAAAGGAGATGTTGTGTGGTAGTGGAGGACAAAATCATTCCCATACTGGTGCTCCGAAAGAATGTAATACAGGTCCTGCTAAGGGGAAATATCTTTACCTGATTTTCCTAGAAGCGGAAAAGTCAATCAACTGTTGCGATGCCCAGCTTTTCTTTTTGCTCTTGGCCTTATTCCAACTTACTAAATGTGACTACAGTCTATTCTAAGGCACAGAATTTTGTGTCAGGTCTTGATTAGCTAAACTCTAAAATGCAACTTGTGCATGGAAATTCATGTTGATAGCAGGGAATTTTCAAAGAAGCTTGATTCATATTAAACAAAGGAAAATGTATGAGTGAAGTCTGACCCTGAAGAATCTTCCATATTGTTGTAATGATAAAATGGAATCGTTTTAACATGCTCTGTTTTAAGAGGAATATGGGATAACTCTGCAATAAATGGCTAAATAAATAGCTCCTGAAAAATGTTTCTGGATTCTTTTAGTCTTATTTAGTTTCAAAGAACCATTCATATGTTAAACAAATTTCGTAGAGAAGAGACTTCTCTAACATTATTTATTCTGTCCCCCTGTTTTAAAGCTAATGGGGAGAACCTGGCACAAGACAGGAATTGAAAATGCCCCTTGTCCTCAATTAGAAGATAAAATTAAAATAAACTTTTGCTTGTTAAAAGCAAAAATATCAAACATTAGAAATAGAACAGGCAACACTTTCAGGTTTAGACTGCTCTGACAGGGGAAAAAAAGGTCTTTGCGAGGCAAGTTTAAAAATCAAGACACAGATAGAGATCACACAGCAAGGCAAACTAAGACACCTAGAGCATGGTTTTTCAAAAAAAGGGGTATTGTTTAATCATCATCGTCATCACGATCATCATCATCAAAATGATCTAAACAGAAATGAGTAATAATGTCCAAAGTAAAGTATAGGTAGTCCCCAGTTTAAGAACGAGTTCCGTTCCCAAGGTCTGTCCTTAAGTGGAATTTGTATGTGAGCTGGAACAGTATTATTGTATAATACTGTATAAGTAGTATTGAGTAATTAACGTGAACCATTGTGTATTTAACTCGAGTCATTGTGGATTTAACTCAAATTTTGCTACAATAGGCTCTGTTCTTAACTATGGGTCCTTAAACCAGGCGTTCTTAACCTGGGGACTACCTGTATAAAAAATGTCATGGAACTTTTAGTAGCTGTGGGGGAAAAGTTGAAATAAAGAGAGGGGGGTAACCAAAATGTTCATTTGATTTTTTTTTTACCTTTTTTGTTTGTTTTGCTTTTTAATTTTTTTCCAAAATTTTTATATATGTAAATGTAATTGTTTCCTTTCTCTTTGTTTTGGTTTTTTGCTTGCCTTTTTATTTAACCAATAAAAAGAAGAGATGTTGAAAAAAAAACATTTCAAAAGATTTTTAGGTTACATCAACAAGAAATAATATTTTAGAAATGACCTCATTGCATATAGGTTGTTGGAAAAGCAGTAAAGTTAATGCTTTATTTAAATACATTGTTCCATTTGGGAAAGAAGTTAATACATGCATTAATTCAACTTTGAGATGTAATATTTTCAGATTCTTATATTTTGAATCTCTGTCACATGGGACTTGACATCTGGACAAAAAAATGGATTTTCTGTATCTTACTTATAGCCAAAAGACTTATTGTTCATCATTGGAAAGACAAGCATAACAGTATGCAGAATTGATTAATATAGATACTCTATGGATGACTGTAAGAAATCATGGGTTCAATTCATTGATGTATGTATGTCTGTAAATATATGCCCTATATGTTTTTGTTTCTTTTTTTAGTTTTTTTCCTTTTGTAATTTTGCATATTCTTTTTCTTTGTTTTTTGTGTATAGCTAATAAAAAAATAAAAACTGGGAAACTAAACACTAAAAATGCTGAGGGAAAAAATAATAATTTGCGTGCTTTGATACTTGATAGTTTGAATAAAAGGATAAAAGAATTGGAAGTGGAGCCTCTGCTAAATATCAAATCCTCAGACCCATGCACATATTCTGAGATGTTGCAAGTGATATCAAATGATGCAGGTAGAAACAGATTATGAAGCAATCCAAGTATCTCTAAGAGGGTGAATGAGCAACAAACATACAGTGAGATTCATTGGGATAAAAAGACAACTGAAATAAGTTGTCTGAGCAGGAGTGTCTGCAGGGAGTGGAGCAAAAAAGTCAAGAGGGCAGCCACAACCATGCAATGGCTTTGCCCATTTTTGATGTGTGAAGCTTCGATTGCATACAGTAGTTTCGTCTTGACTTTTTTGACTCCTTCCCTGTAGATACCCCTGTGTCTGAAAAAAGAGATCTGCAAATCCTGGAGGAAAACAGTAAGAAGAACAAGTCATTGTATGACAGCTGCAAAAAAGGAGAAAACTGTGCTAGGGTTCATTAGAAAAGAGGCCCAAAATGAAACTGCCAACATTGCAAGACTTTTATTCAGATGTATGGTGTGTGTGTGTGTGTGTGTGTGTGTGTGTGTGTGTGTGTGTGAATGAATACATACACACATACTATATTTGTTCCTCAAGAAATAAATGCAGTATTCCAAACTGATTCTGGGCAGAAAAGGACATCCAAACTGAGGACAGCCTAAAAGGAAAGGCTTCGGTGCTTAGAAATTCTAGAGGGAGAAGGAGAAGGAGACATGATTGAGACATGAGGTGAAAGTGGTCTGCTCTGCTGTACAGAGTTGTGAACCTGTGAGCTTCCAAAAAGTGCACTACAAAGCAGGCCACTTTTTCCTCTCTACCATACTCCTCCTCAGTAGCTGGAAAAACCTCAGGATACCAAAGAATTAGACCATGGCCTATTAGCCCAAAAGCTCATCACCACTGGATTGACACTGGCCATGAAAGCCTGTATTGATATAGATTGCCATCTCTTTGCCATCATAGCCGTCATGATCAATAGGCTGAAATCTGTTCTAGAAATAGTTGCTGGTACCTTTATTGCAGCTCTGAGTTTCCTTAGAGCACCACCTGGACAGCCAGTGGCCAAGTCCTGCTTTCTGTACTTTCCCATTACTTTGTACACCTTGCCTGCTCACTTTTTAATCACAAATGGCTGCCTGAGGCTGATGAACAGCACCCAGCAGTCCTTCTGCCTACTGATGAGGAGGAAGATATTCCAGAATATTTGGGGGGAAGGCTGACAGCCTCATCAGCAGTTACTCCAAGTCTTCCTCTACAGCCTTCATTGTGCTGCTCCTTGTTACAGAAGATGTGGGATCCTTCAGGTTATACAAGTAAGGATACAATTTTTTATACTGAATAAACAGATTCCATCCATGTATTAATTTGGAACTCTGCTATCGTCTTTCAACCCACATTACTATTTTGTAAAACTTTATCCATCCTCTGTATTAATTTGTGGGGGGGGGGGGTTAGATTTTTTTTATCCTGCCTTTATTATTCTTAACTCAAGGTGGTGAACATACCTAATACTCCTTCTTCCTCCTATTTTCCCCGCAACAACAACCCTGTGAGGTGAGTTGGGCTGAGAGAGAGGGACTGGCCCAAAGTCACCCAGCCGGCTTTCATGCCTAGGCAGGACTAGAACTCACCGTCTCCTGCGTTCTAACCTGGTGCCTTAACCTGGCTCTAAAGAAAAAAAAGTTTTTCCTACTTTTTAAAAACAGATATTAGTTTTGCTACTTCCAACAAATTAAATATTCCTGATTTAGGCATATATGACAGGAATAGTCCTAATATAATTGTTTTTAATAGTCCAGGTCAAATTGTAGTTCACAATTTCATTTGTGGTTTATTTTCACTTGTCTCCAAATGATTTGGATCTTTGAACCTAGCAATGAAACGAGCCTAATGTCAGACTAATGAATTGTACTGTATTAAGTCACAGAAAGAAGATGCAGTACAGTAATATTGTTCAAAGCAGTTGTTTATGTGGAGTCCTTGGGGTATGTCACCTACATACCGGATCCATATTTTAGGCTATATGTGTGGCATGGCTATAGTTTCTAGGCGTTGCATTACAATCTCTGCTATGAGTCCTGACAGTGGTGATCCCATGGGTGTGCCTCTGATTTGTTGATATATTTGTCCATCGAATTGAAGATAGATGGTGAGGTAGAGGTTGATGAGGTCCATGATTCTGGGTATTTCGATCTGGGTGTATTTGGTTAAGTTGGGTGTGTTGTGTAGTACAGCTGATATGGATTCTTTCACAAATATACCAACAAACCAGAGGCACACCACTGTCAGAACTCATAGCAGAGATTGTAATTCAACGCCTAGAAACTATAGCACTGCCACACATACAGCCTAAAATATGGATCCGGTATGTAGATGACACATTTGTTACAATAAAAAAGAAACAACTAGAGAAGACACATGAAACCATTAACAACATCTTCAAAGGAATAAAATTCACCAGAGAGGAAGGAAACAACAACACACAACCCTTCCTGGATGTCCTCATCAGCAGAGGAAACAACAGGAAATTAAAAACCCAAGTTTATCAGAAGACAACCCACACCAATCAAGTACTCCACTACCAAAGCAACAACCCAACCTCCCACAAGAGGAGCTGTGTAAGAACATGATTCAAGCGAGCTCAAACACATTGCAGCAACCCAGAACAGCAGAAAAAGGAAAAAGACCACCTATACAACATCTTCCAACAAAATGGATACCCACGTAATTTTATCAAAAAGTGCCTGACCACTCAACCTACTACAACACAACACACACAAGCCATGAAAAGGATCACACTCCATACATCAGAAACATCTCAGAAACCACCAACAGACTATTACAACCACATGGCATCTCTGTAGCACACAAACCAACAAAATCACTCCAAAATATCCTAAGTAAACCAAAAGACCCAATTGCCCAAGAAGAAAAAACAGGAGTGACCTACAACATACAGTGTAAGGACTGTAACAAACACTACGTAGGACAGGCAGGCAGAAGACTAGCAGAACGCATCCATGAGCACCAACTAGCAGTCAGAAGACATGATGAAAATTCCTTAATTGCACAACACATGGACAAACTCAACCACAGTTTTAAGTGGGAAACTGTCAGCATTTTAGACCAAGCCAAATCCAAATATGCAAGAGAATCCTTGGAAGCCTGGTATTCAGACAAGGCAGCAATTAACAGACACATAGAGATAAACAGCATCTACATACTATTCAAGAGACAAAAGATCTGAAAATGCCTCACCAGCATTCAATCACCAGCAATCATCTCCAGCAATCATCACCCAGATAAGCAAAGGTCACCACCAGGCACACAATCAAGCAGTCAACAGATGCTAATCAATGAACTACCAGAAGAGCAAAACAGAACCCCCACCCCCACCAGCACTGGCAAAGCAGGCCACAGCAGATAAATAGAGAGCAAACCTCATCCCATTTTAGCACTGAAGATGTTACCTAGCCAGGTAATGAAATGTTTGCAAGAAAAGAACCAAGCTCAGAGAACCCCACGGACTCCACAGTTCAACCCTGAGCCACACATATTCGCCTCCATTGCAGTTCTTTATTATTGGCCAAACAGGATGTATATTTTATAGAGATGGGGTGCTAGTTAAATAGAAGAGATTTGTATGAGTAGAACTACCATAATTTGGGAGCACAATCTTTTTCATGATTTCAGGTTGTTCCCCCTCCTACTTCTGTGTGATATAGCGCATTCACTTCTGGATAGAGAAAACCTTAGTGTGGTCAAATTCAACTTCTCAGTTTTAAACTGCCTATCAGGGAGAACCAGAAGAAATGAAAACAGCCACACAAGCTACATCAACTACATCTAATTGCTGTAGCTGAAATCCTTGTATGATTCTTTTAGACAGAAAAGTGTTATTAGTATTTTACTGATTTTACATTTCTGATAAGTCCAATGCTCAGCTGTCTGCAGGGGGGGAAATATTATACATTCATCTCTTCTACATCAAGACTCTCAAACTTTGGGACTGATTGGCATATTTTGTGCTTTGAGAACATGCTTTTAGTTTCAATTCAAAGCATAGAAAACTTTGAACCCATAGTACTTAACTGTTGGATTTTAAAAAATGTGAAAGTGGGTATAAAAGCAGATGGTAATGAAGGAAAAAGGAAACGTGCTTTATTTTGTTTATTTTCAATATACTTATCTTGGTTTCCACCACCAAAGACAATTAGAAAAAAAGGCACGCTTTTTAAAAATTCTAATTAGCCACAATGGGCTTTAACAATTAATCTAGTGTCTATCAGCAACATAGTTTATTTTCAATAACAAGGTCCACTGTAACTCCTTATTATGGTTGACATGGCAGTATTGCACAATGAGTAGTAACACTGGTCCCTTGACTGAATTCACTGTGAGCTTGTTACATTTAAATCAGTGTTGTCCAAACTTGGCCACTTTAAGATGAGTGGACTTCAACTCCCAGAATTCCCCAGCCAACACTGATTTAAAACATTTCTGTGAACAGTCTGTACTGAAGTTGATAGGGGTATCTGTACATCAGAAATGTATAAATGAACAAAGTCAAAATGAAGTTCAGAATCCTATATCTGCGGTCAGGATGTATCTCTAACAAACATATTTTGGCTTGAGCCTTCTATATGGGCAGTATATAGCCCACATCAGAGACTTCTAACAAGTACAAATATCCCTTGCTTTCATTAGTGCTACCAGTGACCTGTCCCCCTTCCCCCTGCTGTAGTCAATAATATACTTAGTTGTCTGCAACAGTTTATGCTCATTTGAAGCATGAGCATTTATCGCCCATTGTAGGCTCCCTTATTCTTGACATGGAAGGCACGGTAGCTTATCTGTCTGTAGCTCATACTCTGTTAGGGATCAGTCTGAGTGGTCAGGTTCAGAAGCTAAAGAGCTTGACCAGTCTGAATCTCAGCCTGCAGCACAGCAATTAGCTGAAGAGCTTGACCAGTCTCAATATCAACTTTCCTCAGTGCTCCTGAGGAGACACAGGTAGAGGTCTCAAGCCTAGCAGCACCCTGCAAATGAAGAAGAGAAGGTTAAAGGATCTACTCGAAATAATGAAGTGTAACTCAGCAGATCAGTCAAGCTGGTAGGAAGGGTTGTATAAAGGAAACTGTGTGGACCACTCTTTATGGCAACCAGTTTTCTGTCTCCCCTACCTGTTGCCCTCTCTCTTGGATTAGCTGGCTGAAGTTTGGACAGAACTTGCCTGCAGTTGGTTCATTTCTCACCTGGTGTTGAATGGGAGTCTGAGCCCCACACTTCCTCCCCCTATTCAACCCTCCAATTTGGAAGAAAGACCTCAAGGAGAGTTCGGGCTTCAGGTTCCTCACAGCCAGCGAGTGCACAACTGGGGCTTCCTAGCAGAGCAAATGCAGCCTCCCACACAGGGCTCCGTTCCCCCAAGGACCGCCACCGCCCTCTTTGTCTCCCTGTCCAAGGGGAGAGCAGCTGTCCCTAAAAGGCCACACTTGGGGGTGGATTCAACTCCTGCAAGATGCTTCCCAGGGCAAACGCTCTTTGGTGTCTTTGTGTGCTGCAAAAAAATAAAATAAAATAAAAAGTAGCTTTTTATTTATTTGGTTTTTTTGCAGTGCAAAAAGACACCAAAGAGCGTTTGCCCTGGGAAGCATCTTGCAGGAGCTGCTTTTTACTTTTATTTTTTTCGCAGCACAAAGCTGATGATGCCCAATTATACATCTCTGCCTCTGGCGAATTAAGCGATGCTGTAGATATCTTCTCCTGATGTCTGGAGGCTGTGAGGGTCTGGATGGAGAACAAGAGTCTTCAACTGAACCCTGGCAAGACTGAGTGGCTTTGGGTTTTGTGGCCCGTCGGTTGTAGGACTATGCAATCATTGGTGCTGGATGAGGCTGCCCTGCCCCAAACAGACCCCATGCGCAATCTGGGGGTCCTCCTAGACTCACGACTCCTGCTCAAAGAACAGGTGGCCATCATGGCTAGGAGGGCCTTTGTACAACTTCATACTGTGCACCATTTGTGCCCATTCCTAGACTGAGAGGCTGTATTCACAGTCATTCATGCACTAGTCACCATCCAGTTGGACTATTGTAATGCGGTCTACATGGCACTGCTCTTGAAGAGTATCCGGAAGCTTTAACTGGTGCAAAATGTAGCAGCGCAGACAGTTATGCGTGTTTCTAGCAGAACACACATTACACCTCTGTTCTGCAAGCTACAATAGTTACCAGTTTGTTCTGGGTCCAATTCAAGGTGCTGTTTTTGACCTTTAAAGTCCTACATGGCATGGGGCTGGGCTATCTGAGGGACTGCCTCTCCCCGATTACATCTGCCTGTCCGACCCGATCCAGCAGAGAGGGCATGCTACAGGAGAAGCGGTCCCTCAGATAACATTTGGTGGGTCCCAGGTGGCGGGTCTACTCTGCTGTGGTGCCACTTCATGCAATATCCTCCCCCCCTCCCCTGAAGTGAGGCTGGCTTCATCACTTTTGAATTTCCAAAGGTCCCTCAAAAGCTGGTTGTGCCATCAGGCCTGGGGACCCCAGAGGACTGGTGAATTATTGAGGTGTCTTCACTATTATTGAAATCTCTTTGCCCAATATTTTTTGTCTTTTAGCTTGGTTTTTATAGTTTAATGTAATAGTAATAATAATAATTATTATTACTATTATTATTGTTATTTAGTAATTATTAACTAACTTTTTTTTAGCCTTGTTGTACACCACCCAGAGTCACATGTTTATGGGATGGGTGGCTATATAGATTTGGAAAATAAATAAATAAATAAACTGCAAGTGTCTTCTCTAAAGAATACGGTAAAGATAAATGTTGAATGATTTTGGAAAAATAAACACAACAATCTATTTTTTTTTCAGAGAATTATTTATTTAGCCATTCACTGCAGTGTTATTTCATACTTCCTCTTAGGCTGGAGTACATAAAAATGTAATTCCACCTTAAGCATCAAAAGCAAAATAGAACTTAAGTTAGGCTCAGCTAAGAGTGATTTGTTTAAAGCTTCCTGGTTAACTAAATGGACATGATATTTTTAACATTTTTAACATGTACACTACAAAATCATATTCATTCTCTTTGATCGGTACTTTAAAACACTGCACTGTGATGTGCAAAATGGCAGGACAGAATGGAAATAGAGCATCCCCAGTCACAATTCCTCAGATAACAATAAGAACAAATCTGCCTTTCAGCAAAGAGAGCTTAAATGGAAATCTCAATACCAGACCAAGGTCTGTTAAGAAAGTTGTGGAAAGTCAACATTTCTGCTCCTTGTAATCTGACAAATATTATGAACGAGGAAGCAAAACAACTTTCAGTTAACTAGCCTCACTCACCTGACAAGCAGAAAAGAACAGGTCCCCTTGCAACATCTTCACAGTTTTTCTCTTCCGTTCTTTTTGTCATTCCTGAACTGTGGAGTCTCAGCAGTCTTAATCTACCCCACCCATCCCTTGAATTTAGCGAAATCTGGAATATCCACTGGTCTACTACAATTACATGTTTAAGAGGTCATAAGTCTCCAGGTTACCAATCAACACTGTTAGAGCATATCTGAGCAGATAATCTCACTCTCATTCCAATCCAAATTTTAAATCCTATGACAGACTTTGCATCTCTTCAGCACTTTCACCATGGCCCCCTTCACTTCCTTATTCCTTAGACTGTAAATCATGGGGTTAAACAAGGGAGTGAAAACAGTGTAGAATAAGGAGACCATTTTACCCTGATCTGGTGAATGGCTTGAGCTAGGTCTCATGTACATGAACATAGCACTTCCATAAAACAGTGCCACCACAGTCACGTGGGAGGCACACGTGGAGAAAGCTTTGCGCCTGCCCTGGGCAGAGCGAATCTTCAAGATGGCTATCAGAATGTGGATGTATGAGATCAGTATAAAGGAGAAGGGACACACAAGAATGAGGACAGCAATCACAAACACAATGATTTCATTGAGGTGGGTGTCAGCACAAACAAGTTTCAGCACAGCCAGCATGTCACAATAAAAGTGGTTAATGATATTTGGACCACAATAAGGCATTCGGAGGGTATGGATTGCATGCACCATTGCAAGGAGGAAGCCGCAGAGCCAAGCTGCTGCAGCCAACTTGATGCAGACTCTCTGGTTCATAATGAGGGTGTAGCGCAGAGGGTAGCATATGGCTACAAAGCGATCGTAGGCCATGACTGCCAGGAGGACGCACTCAGTAATGGCCAGACCATGGAAAAGGTAGATCTCAGCACCACAACCAGCAAATGAGATGGTCTTCTTTGGGGTCCAGAGGTTGGTTAACAACTGAGGGACCGTGCTACTTGTGTACCAGATGTCCACAAAGGAAAGGTGGCTTAAGAAGAAGTACATGGGGGTGTGGAGTTGAGAATCCAGCAAAATGAGCATCAGGATGATCATGTTGCCTGTTAAGGTGATGCTGTAGACAACCAAGAAAATCCCAAAGAGAACTAAGCGTGTCTTCGGGCCACTGGAAAAACCCAGGAGGAAAAACTCTGTCACGGTGGTTCGATTTGCCATCTCTTCTCCACACTGCAATGGAAGAATTAGCTTCCCCTGTAAAATATAACAGCTTACATTATCAAAGATATTAATCACTGGACAGATCCCATTAGAATTTACTGCATTTGTTCACTTATACTAAAACCAAAAAAGTAACCTTCATTCAATAACTCTGTTTCTCTTTGTTCCCACAAACATTACTGGAATCATTCCTACCCAACAGTATGGGGGTTTTTTTGTTGGGTTTTTTTTTTTTGCTATTTATCTATTTACAGTATTAAATTCATAATTTGGACCCTTTTGGTCCTGATGGGCTCAGGATGATATAGAGCAAGAATACAGTTCAAATTACTAATAAAAACAAGGAAGAAACTGAGGTTTCAATTTTAAAAGGAGACAAAATATAGCCAAAACACAATGTGCATGTAGCAAAGTGGTTAATTAATAATTATATAAATACCCAAATCTTATCAGCCAGAATTAACTAGGTCCTTAAAGACAAACAATTTGTAAGGCCCATGTGAGAGCATATAGCTGAAATTAAGTATCACAGGTATCTATGAAGTTTCTTCCAAGCAAGTATGACCAGGAAGTGCAGAGACACAGTGAGATTGTGGTCATTCCCCGCTAGCACGTTTTGCCGTTTTCTAGAGGCATCCAACTATTATTATGCCAACTAAAAGTAATCAGGCTCTACATCACTTCATTGATGTCTGGGTGATGGTATGAAAGTGCTTTAAATCACTAATGAGGAAGCAGCCTAAACTAATTTAGGAATGGAGAAAGCAACTAAAGGCTAGAAAAAAAATTAGGACTCAATGTTGGCGTCAGGAGAATGCAATTCCAACATAACATCAAAGATAGCATTGCTTATTTTTGTGCTCTCCAAATGTGGCAGGAGTACGATTCCTGGTCAAAGTTCCCAATCCCATGGATTGAACACATCTGGAGTGCTTCCTGATTATGGATTTGAGCAGCACTGGGAAGCAACTTTGCTTTTCACTAGAGCCCCACGATCCATCCTTAGGAATGTCATGCAAAGACAGTGAGTGATTTGGCATATAGAAATTTGTTTCTTTACCTCAAGTTACATCCAGGTTTTAATTCACAAATGCACTCCCCATTCTTACCTGCTTACTTATTTACTTACTTTATTTAAAACACTTATCATCATTATTATATTGTTATCATCATTACCAGAATGCACTTTCTTTTTTTAATTGTTAACACATTGCGAATCAAAACTCTTTGCGGATCAGCTTCAAACAATCTTGGACCAGCATGTGTGAAATTGTTGCAGACCTAAAATAGTTCAAATGTGTAAGCATTACCATTATTTTTCTGGTGTCAAAGAGATACCTCTCTTCCTGCATATAATAAATGCAACTTGAATGTACAAGAAGTAACAACATACTAATCAAACCTAGTGACGTTCAACTGTGTTGAATTTCAAGATCCACCATCCTCACTCAGCATGGTCATGAAAAGCGTTGTCCGATACATCTGAAAAGTACCAGGGAGGGGAAGGGAGTGTCAGCCTACAGTTTTAGTAGTGGCTTCATAGAATGCCCTGATATTGCAAATTTTCAAGGAATCAACCCCAGGCTGTCTTGGACCTACAGTAAATATCTGCAGTAGAAGAGATAGATCCCTCCGTAGTTATTGTCAGAAGAGGAAAAAAGCATCAGTAGTGGCTTTTTCCTTACTTACTCAGATTAATGATGATTAAAAGAAAGGGATAAGTTGATTCTATTGTGGGTTATGGGCTATTGAGAGCCCCTGCTGAAGCCATATTACTTTGATTCAACTATATGCAGCAGTTCTGAAGCATATTAGCAGTAAAGTACATATCCATGTATTTTGTTATCACCTTCTGTCCCACCCAATGGGGATTAAGACCAAAAAATCCTCAGAGGCAAATTGAACAATGATGGTAGGATAGGTCTAAAGAGAGCTTTGGCTGAATTTCTGAGGGATGTTTCTAATCTTGGTGTAAACATTCTGCCACATCAGGGAGGTGTTTCCAAAGTTTGATGATCGTTCATTTTAACGAGCATCTGGGGACTAAAGTTAACTCAAAGTTTAAACCAGAACAGAAGAGAAATATGGAGATTGATCATTGAATACTTCTAAATCGCATATAGCAAATTGTAACTGTAACAGAAAGGCAGTATTACAGGAAAAAACATGGGCGGGTGGATAGGCAAAGCCTATGTCCCTTCTAGCGATATCTGATGAGAGAAGGTCTGGGAGGGAAGATCTAGGCAGGCAGGAAGCAGCTGAGATTCGCAATGTCCCGGACAAAGCAAGGGGGGGGGGGAGAGAGAGAGAGAGAGAGGACCTCAAGGGCATTCCTGACTCCCTGACTCCCCTTGAGGTCAGTAGGTTGAGCAGCGCTGAAGGGTCACTTCCACTGAAGAGAGAAATGGACTGCTCATTGTCTCACAGGGACTGATCAGTTGGTGACCTCTATTTTCAGTAGGGTCACACAGTGTGGTCTCTCTCTCTTTTCTTTTGTTTACACTCTCTTTTCTTAATTCTTCTTTATCCTTCTTGTAATGATAATTCCTCAAAATCCAGCATATCTAGATCACCAACCAGGCAAACGTTATCCTCTACCAATGAGTTTGATCCTGAATCAGACAATGAAAATCAGGAAAAGGAATCAGCACAAATGGATGTCTCCACAGATAAACATTGATATGTTCTATAACTCACATAACTTGCATCTCAAAAGTATGTGTGGAACAAGAAATACCTGCTTCAGGAGTACCTTGTTTAAAATTGGTAATTAAATGTCCTGATGGACATTTACATAGGTGCCTTGAACATCTGTGTAGTTTAGAGCTTTCTGTTTTTTTCCAGAAGAACGTTGATCTACCTGTGCTGAGGATGATTGTCATTTTCCAGAAGCAAATTTTGCATGATAGAGAATAGTTTGCAATGTTCCAGACATGGCCCCATGCTCGGTTCCTGTCCTCTGATGTCAGTTACATACATGGCCAGCTATTATTATTATTATTATTATTATTATTATTATTATTATTATTATTATTATTATTATATACAAATTTACACATCTTTTATAGAAACAAAAGACTGAAACACGCGTCCTCGACTCAAGCAGCTTATTTCTGTGTGCTAAATTAAATCATTACATTCAGATTCTGCTTCTTGAGGAAATGTTTAGAATGGTCTGTGTTTTAGTCCACTGCTGTGGAAATAATTAACAATGGAAGCCACCACTGACATCACATGATCACATTTTAAAAACTTTACTGCACAAAATCTGCAGATGAATAATGCAGGGGTGTTTGGTTATTTCTCATCTGATGTAGTGCTCCAGATGAACAACCACTTCAATCTTTTTGCCATTCATACCTGGTGACCCATTCATAGCTGGTGCCCCAGCAAAACAGGCTATTACGACCACTCAGCATCACTGTAGCACACAAACCAAATAAAGCCCTCCAAAACACCTTAAGCAGAGCAAAAGATCAGGCAGCCCCCCCCCCCCAAAAAACAAGCTTCATCTACAACATACAATGCAAGGACTGTAACAGCCATCATGTAGGACAGACAGACCGAAGACTAGCAGAGCGCATCCACGAATACCATCTAGCACTCAGAAGACCTAACGAAAATTCCTTAATATCACGACACATGGACAGACACAACCACAGTTTCAACTGGGAATCTATTAGCATTTTAGATCAAGTCAAATCCAATAATTCTGAAGAATTCCTGGAAGCTTGGCATTCAGACATATCAGCCATCAATAGACACACAGAGATAAACCATATTTACATACCATTCAAAGAGACGATAAACAACCTAGGAAGGAAACAAAAAGACTAAAGCATATCGCCTCCAGCAGCCCACGTTCAGATAAGCAGGGACCAACACCAGACAAACAATCAGGAAGAAAACAATACACTAATACCTCGGTTCACTAACACTTCTGTTCACAAACAATTCAGTTCGCGAACAGCAGCGTTCGCAAAATTTTGCTTCCGTTCACAAACTCTGCATCGGGTGACAAACACGACCCGTGGCCATCTTCCCTGCTCTGACACGTGGTTGTGGCTTCCTCTAGGCGAGATCGCGGTCGCAGACAGACACTTGCTGTGAAGCTTTTTGGTGTCGCCTCAAACAAGGTTAGTGTTCTCTCTCTTCATACTGTACTGTACTGTACTTTGTTTCATATTTTTATGGTTAAAAAAATACATATGGTTCAGAACGGATTAACCTTATTTACATTGAACCTTATGGGAAAATTTGATTCGGTTTGCGACCAATTCGGTTTGCGACCAGAATCGTGGAACAAATTAAGTTTGTGAACTGAGGTACCACTGTACTCTAATCAAGAAACCATGAAGGAGGAAACCACACCCCCACCAAAACTGGCAAGACAAGCTACCATATATAAACAGGCAGAAAAAACCCATGCTTACTCACACTGATGATGTTACCTAGTGGGGAAATGAAATGTGTACAAGCAAACAAACCATAACTCCACAGTTTAACTCTGAGCTACAGGTATTCTCTTCTACTGGAAGAGAAGATCTAAGGTTTTATCAACTCGAGGAAAGCCAGTGGGCAGACTGAGTTTTGGTCTGGAAGCCTAGATACCTAGATTGGCCCCAACCTTTTTGGCCTTTAGGAAGTCCCCGAAAACATGGCTGTACCATCCGGTCTGGGGATCCTGTGAACATGAGGAGCTTGCAAGATGGCTGCATTATTTGTGAGCTGTGGTTGGCACTCTTCCGTGCTTTTATGTTTTGTGATTTATTGTTTTTATCGTTTTAATTTTATTTATGCAGGCTTGTTCTTTACTGTTTTAACTTGTAAACCACTCAGAGTCATGTAAGTGAGAGAGGCAGCTATATAATGAATGAAATAAACAAGAAATGAAATGAAATGAAATAAACAAACATAGCCAGCAGAAGATAGGGCTGCTGGGTTATGTTTGTTTGTTTGTTTGTTTGTTTGTTCCTCCTCCTCTGCCTCCTCCTTCCCTGCCCGCTCCAGTGATATTTTGGAGACTGATAACGTAAAGTCATCTTTAAATCAAGCTTACACATCCATAGAGTTTCTGGGTATAATACAGAAGTCATTTGCCATTGTCTTCTTTAGGGATTGTTTTGACTTTCCAGTCTAGGCTACATGGCAAAATGTTGGGTAGAGGGACTGTGCATAGACAAACACCTCCATCAGACCCCATCATCAACAACTGAAAAATAAGACTTTCTTTGACATTGTGTTACTGGAGTGCTGCATCATTCTGGCTATGAAACAAGGATATGCACAAACAAATAAGTGGCATTCCTTAAGAAGTGAGGAATTTGCAGATCCCCCCATTTTTTTCCCCTCGAAACTCCTTCAGCCATGATTTTGCTGACATTTTGCAGTAGGAAAAATCCCCAAACAAGTGTGAGGCCTAAAATAAGGTTTAAAAGGAAGGGAGAGGAGAAATACAGAAGGAAAATCTAGGCCTGTGAATACGATTTGGCAAGACACACGCCTAAGTCCACAGGGGACCACCACACCAAGAGCAAGGTGTGTGATATTCTGAGAGGTCTCAGAAAAGTCCAGGGTAAGGAACTAAAGACCTTGGTGAATGTCATGAGACCACCACCAAGAGAACACTAAACAACAATGGTGTGCATGGCAGGGTTGCAAGGAGAAAGCTCCACTCCAAAAAGAACATTGCTGCCCACCTACAGTTTGTGAAAGACCTCTGGATAAGCCAGAAGGCTATTGGAAAAGTGTTCTGTGGACAGATGAGACCAAAATAGAACTTCTTGGCTTGAATGAAAAGCATTGCATTTGGTGAAAGGCAAACGTAAGCATAAGAACCTTATCCCATCTGTGAAACAGTGGTGGCAGTATGATGGTTTGGACCTGCTTTGCTACCTCTGGACCAGGACAGCTTGCCATCATTGATCAAACTATGAATTCTGAATTGTACCAGCAAATTCTATGGGAAAATGTCAGGGTATCTGTCCATGAACTGAAGCTCAAGAGAAAGCGAGTCATGCAGCAAGACAACAACCCAAAAGTCATACAGCCAAAGAATGGTTAAAGCAGAAGAAAGTGAATGTTTTGGAATGGCCAAGTCAAAGTCCTGACCTTAATCCTATAGAAATGTTGTGGAAGGACCTGAAGCAAGTGGTTCATGCGAGGAAGACCAACAACATCCCTGAGGTGAAGCTGTTCTATAAGGAGGAATTGGCCAAAATTCCTCCAAGCCGATGTGCAGGACTGATTAACAGTTATTGGAAACATTTAGTTGCAGTTATTGCTGCCCAAGGGGCCATGCCAGTTACTAAAAGCAAAGGTTCACCTACTTTTGCCACACACAAATATGTACTGTAGCTTTGGATCATTTTCCTCAATAAATAAATGAACAAGTATAATGTTTTGACTCATTTGCTTAATTAATTGGGTTCTCTTTATCTAGTTTTAGGACTTCTGTGGAGGACAGATAATGCTTTAGGTCACATTTATGCAAAAATATTGAAAATTCAAAAGGGTTCACAAACTTTAAAGCACTACTGTATGACATTTAAGTTGTTGCCTCCAGCCTGGCATTTGGTAAGACCCTAAGAAGACACAGAGTGCTTGGCTAGGATTACACTGTTAATAGGTCACTGGAAATTTCAAAGTTATCAATATAAAGCATCAACCAACATTTTCCACTTAGACCACATTTGAGCTGAGCATTGCACTCTGACCCCCAAACTAAATTTAAGTCCCATGTCAGACTTTGCATCTCTGCAGCACTTTCACCATGGCCCCCTTCGCTTCCTTATTCCTTAGACTGTAAATCACGGAGCTGCTCATGGGAGTGACAACACTGTGGAACAAGAAGACCATTTTATCCTGGTCTGGTGAATGGCTTGAGCCAGGTCTCATGTACATGAACATAGCACTTCTGTAAAACGGTGCCACCACAGTCATGTGGGAGGCACACATGGAGAAAGCTTTGTGCCTGCCCCGGGCAGAGTGAATCTTCAAGATAGCTATCAGAATGTGGACGTATGAGATCAGTATAAAGGAGAAAGGACACACAAGAAAGAGGCCCCCAACCACAAACACACTGATTTCATTGAAGTGGGTATCAGCGCAAACAAGTTTCAGCACAGCCAGGATGTCACTATACTGGACAATTTTTGTCCAGTATTTAACCTCCCCTTTTGGGGGAATATGATTGAGAAAGTGGTTGCACAGCAGCTTCAGAGGACCTTGGATGAAGCAGATTATCTGGATTCTTTTCGGTCAGGATCCAAACCAGGTTATGGGATAGAAACGGCATTGCTCACACATTTGCATGATCTCTGGCATGGGCAAGATGGGGGTTGTGCATCCATCCTTGCCCTATTTGACATCTCAATGGCTTTTGATACCATTGACCATGGTATCCTTCTGGATCGACTCAGAGGATTGAGGGTGGGCAGCATGGTACTGTGCTGGTTCGCCTCCTTTCTCCAGGGTCGATTCCAGTCAGTAGTGATTAGGGAGGAGAGATCCCGCCCTCAGTCCCTAATGTGTGGGGTGCTGCAGGGGTCAGTGCTCCCTCCCCTCCTATTCAACATCTACATGAGGTCACTGGGTGAGCTCATCCATTGTATGGGGTGAGGTATCATCACTCTGTTGATGATACCCAATTATACATCTCTGCCCCTGGCGAATTGAGTGATGCTGTGGATGTCTTATCCTGGTTTCTGGAGGCTGTGAGGGTCTGGATGGAGAACAAGAGTCTTCAACTGAACCCTGGCAAGACTGAGTGGCTTTGGGTTTTGTGGCCCGTCGGTTGTAGGACTATGCAATCATTGGTGCTGGATGAGGCTGCCCTGCCCCAAACAGACCCCATGCGCAATCTGGGGGTCCTCCTGGACTCACGACTCCTGCTCAAAGAACAGGTGGCCATCATGGCTAGGAGGGCCTTTGTACAACTTCATACTGTGCACCAGTTGTGCCCATTCCTAGACTGAGAGGCTGTATTCACAGTCATTCATGCACTAGTCACCATCCAGTTGGACTATTGTAATGTGCTCTACATGGGATTGCCCTTGAAGAGTATCCGGAAGCTTTAACTGGTGCAAAATGTAGCAGCGCAGACAGTTATGCGTGTTTCTAGCAGAACACACATTACACCTCTGTTCTGCAAGCTACAATAGTTACCAGTTTGTTCTGGGTCCAATTCAAGGTGCTGTTTTTGACCTTTAAAATCCTACATGGCATGGGGCTGGGCTATCTGAGGGACTGCCTCTCCCCGATTACATCTGCCCGTCCTACCCGATCTAGCAGAGTGGGCATGCTACAGGAGAAGCGGTCCCTCAGATAACATTTGGTGAGTCGTAGGTGCCAGGCCTTTTCTGCTGTGGTGCCCACTTCATGGAATATCCTCCCCCCCCTCCCCTGAAGTGAGGCTGGCTTCATCACTTTTGACTTTCAAAGGGTCCCTCAAAAGCTGGTTGTGCCATCAGCCCTGGGGACCCTAGAGGACTGGTGAATTATTGAGGTGTCTTCACTATTATTGAAATCTCTTTGCCCAATATTTTTTTGTCTTTTAGCTTGGTTTTTATAGTTTAATGTGATAGTAATAATAATTATTATTATTACTATTATTATTGTTATTTAGTAATTATTAACTAACTTTTTTTTAGCCTTGTTGTACACCACCCAGAGTCACATGTTTATGGGATGGGTGGCTATATATATTTGACAAATAAATAAACTGCAAGTGTCTTCTCTACAGAATACGGTAAAGATAAATTTTGAATGATTTTGGAAAAATAAACACAACAATCTATTTTTTTTTTCAGGGAACTATTTATTTAGCCATTCTATGCTTCCTCTTAGACTGGAGTACATAAAAATAATTCCACCTTAAGCATCAAAAGCAAAATAGAACTTAAGTTAGGCTCAGCTGAGAGTGATTTGTCTAAAGCTTCCTGGTTAACTAAATGGACATGATATTATTTTTAACACTTTAACATATACACTACAAAATCATATTCATTTTTATCAACCAGCACTTTAAAACACCACTGTGATGTGCAAAATGGCAGGACAGAATGGAAATAGAGCATGCCCAGTCACAATTCCTCAGATAACATTAAGAGCAAATCTGCCTTTCAGCAAAGAGAGCTTAAATGGAAATCTCAGTACCAGACCAAGGTCTGTTAAGAAAATTGTGGAAAGTCAACATTTCTGCTCCTTGTAATCTGACAAATATTATGAACGAGGAAGCAAAACAACTTTCAGTTAACTCTAGCCTCACTCACCTGGTAAGCAGAAAAGAACAGGCCCCCTTGCAACATCTTTACAGTTTTTCTCTTCCGTTCTTTTTGTCATTCCTGAACTGTGGAGTCTCAGCAGTGTTAACCTACTTCACCCATGCCTTGAATTTAGCAAGATCTGGAATATCCACTGGTCTACTACAATTACATAGTTAAGAGATCATAAGTCTCCAAGTTAGCAATATAAGGCATCAACCAACACTGTCACAGCATATTTGAGCAGATAATCTCACTCTCATTCCAAACCACATTTTAAATCCTATGACAGACTTTGCATCTCTGCAGCACTTTCACCATGGCCCCCTTCACTTCCTTATTCCTTAGACTGTAAATCATGGGGTTGAACAAGGGAGTGAAAACACTGTAGAACAAGGAGATAATTTTACCCTGATCAGGTGAATGGCTTGAGCCAGGTCTCATGTACATGAACATAGCACTTCCATAAAACAGTGCCACCACAGTCACGTGGGAGCCACATGTGGAGAAAGCTTTGTGCCTGCTCTGGGTGGCATGAATCTTCACGATGGCTATTAGAATGTGGATGTATGAGATCAGTATAAAGGAGAAGGGACACACAAGAATGAGAACAGCAATCACAAACACAATGATTTCATTGAGGTGGGTGTCAGCACAAACAAGTTTTAGCACAGCCAGCATGTCACAATAAAAATGGTTAATGACATTTGGACCACAATAAGGCATTCGGAGGGTATGGACTACATGTACCATTGCGAGGAGGAAGCCACACAGCCAGGCTGCTGCAGCCAACTTGATGCAGACTTTCTGGTTCATAATGAGGGTGTAGCGCAGAGGGTAGCATATGGCTACAAAGCGATCATAGGCCATGACAGCAAGGAGGACGCACTCAGTAATGGCCAGACCATGGAAAAGGTAGATCTCAGCACCGCAACCAGTAAATGAGATGGTCTTCTTTGGGGTCCAGAGGTTGGTTAACAGCTGAGGGACCGTGCTACTTGTGTACCAAATGTCCACAAAGGAGAGGTGGCTTAAGAAGAAGTACATGGGGGTGTGGAGTTGAGAATCCAGCCAAATGAGCATCAGGATGATCACGTTGCCTGTTAAGGTGATGCTGTAGATAACCAAGAAAATCCCAAAGAGAACTAAGCGTGTCTTTGGGCCACTGGAAAGACCCAGGAGGAGAAACTCTGTCACGGTGGTTCGATTTGCCATCTCTTCTCCACACTGCAGTGGAAGAATTAGCTTCCCCTGTAAAATATGACAGCTTACATTATCAAAGATATTAATCACTGGACAGATCCCATTAGAATTTACTGCATTTCTTCACTTATACTAAAACCAAAGAAGTAACCTTCATTCAATAACTCTGTTTTTCTTTGTTCCCACAAACATTACTGGAATCATTACTACCCAACAGTACATAATTACAAAGTCTCGGGTTGGGGGTTTTTTTGTTGGGTTTTTTTTTTGGTCATGCTATTTATCTATATACAGTATTAAATTCATAATTTGGACCCTTTTGGTCCCAATGGGCTCAGGATGAATACTCAGCAAGAATACAGTTCAAATTACTAATAAAAACAAGGAAGAAACTGAGGTTTCAATTTTAAAAGGAGACAAAATATAGCCAAAACACAATGTGCATGTAGCAAAGTGGTTAATTAATAATTATATAAATACCCAAATCTTATCAGCCAAAATTAACAAGGTTCTTAAAGACAAACAATTTGTAAGGCCCATGTGAGAGCATATAGCTGAAATTAAGCATCACAGGTATCTATGAAGTTTCTTCCATGCAAGTATGACCAGAAAGTGCAGAGACACGGTGAGATTGTGGTCATTCCCCACTAGCACATTTTGCCATTTTCTAGAGGCATCCAACTATAACTGTGCCAACTAAAAGTAATCAGGCTTTACATTACTTCAGTGATGTCTGGGTGATGCTATGAAAGTGCTTTAAATCACTAATGAGGAAGCAGCCTAAACTAATTTAGGAATGGAGAGAACACCTTATCAAGTATGACACATTAGCAACTAAAGGCTAGCAAAAATTTAGGACTCAATATTGGCATCAGGAGAATGCAATTCCAACATAACATCAAAGATAGCATTGCTTATTTTGTACTCTCCAAATGTGGTAGCAGTACAATTCCTGGTCAAAGGACCAGGCCCATAGATTCAACACATCTGGAACATTCCCTGATTATGAATTTGAGCAGCACTGGGAAGCAACTTTGCTTTTCACTAGAGCCCCACGATCCATCCTTAGGAATGTCATGCAAAAACAGTGAATGATTTGGCATATAGAAATTTGTTTCTTTACCTCAAGTTACGTCCAGGTTTTAATTCACAAAGACAGTCCCCATTCTTACTTGCTTACTTACTTACTTGATTTAAAACATTTATCATCATTATTATATTATTATCATCATTACCAGAAAACACTTTCTTTTTTTAATTGCTAACGAATTGCGAATCAAAACTCTTTGCGGATCAGCTTCAAACAATCTTGGGCCAGCATGTGTGAAATTGTTGCAGACCTAAAATAGTTCAAATGTGTAAGCATTACCATTATTTTTCTGCTGTCAAAGAATCTCTTCCTGCATAAAATAAACGCAACTTGAATGTACAAGAAGTGACAACATACTAATCAAACCGAGTGACGTTCAACTGTGTTGAATTTCAAGATCCACCATCCTCACTCAGCATGGTCATGAAAAGCGTTGTCCAATACATCTGGAAAGTACCAGGAAGGGGAAGGGAGTGTCAGCCTACAGTTTTAGTAGTGGCTTCATAGAATGCCCTGATATTGCAAATTTTCAAGGAATCAACCCCAGGCTGTCTTGGACTTACAGTAAATATCTGCAGTAGAAGAGATAGATTCCTCCGTAGTTATTCTCAGAAGAGGAAAAAGCATCAATGGTGGCTTTTTCCTTACTTACCCAGATTAATGATGATTAAAAGAAAGGGATAAGTTGATTCTATTGTGGGTTATAGGCTACTGAGGGCCCCTGCTGAGACCATACTACTCTGATTCAACTATATGCAGCAGTTCTGAAGCCAAAGCAGCATATTAGCAGTGAAGTACATATCCATGTATTTTGGTATCCCCAATGGGGATTAAGACCAAATAATCCTCAGAAGCAAGATGATCAATGATGGTAAAATCCGTCTAAAGAAACCCTTGGCTGAATTTCCGAGGGACATTTCTAATCTTGGTATAAACATTCTGCCACGTCAGGGAAGTGTTTCCAAAGTAAACATTTGATGATCTTTCATTTTAATGAGCGTTTGGGGACTAAAGTTAACTCAAAGTTTAAACCAGAACAGAAGAGAAATATGGAGATTGAACATTGAATACTTCTAAATCGCATATAGCAAATTGTTTGTAACTGCAACAGAAAGGCAGTATTACAGGAAAATGCTTAATTAATTAGGTTCTCTTTATCTAGTTTTAGGACTTGTGTGGAAAACAGATCATGATTTAGGTCACATTTATGCAGAAATTTGGAAAATTCAAAAGGGTTCACAAACCTTTAAGCACTACTGTATGCCATTTAAGTTGTTGCTCATGAAATCTTTTGCTAAATTCTCTCCTAGAACTATGAGGGTATAAAACAAAGCAATAGCACTAAAGTTGCATTGAAGAATGATTTCATTTTTCAACCACACATGCCATGGAAGACCATGATCTACTGTTCTGCTGATGTTGTTATTAATCAAAACAGCCCAATGGGATCCAAAAGCATTACGTCTGGTGTTCAAACCCCAAAGGCAATGGAAAGTCACTTCTGTATTGTTACCAATAAAAAAACCATAGTCAAGCTCAGTTTGAAGGACACTTTACTTTTCATTGGACTTCAATGCCTCTTCCATGCTAGTCTAAACATATTAATATATGTTTAGAAATGCCACACATTTCTATTTGATACATGCTATTTCTCTTCTCTCCAAATTGTGTACACTTGATCTAGTGAGTTTCAGCTCTTCTGTCAAGACAGATTGATCAAAACAAGGCAGGTAACTTTTACTGCTTACAGTAGAACACGTAGCTCAGACATCCTGTAGAGTAGGTATTCCATGGCTGGCTGCTTGGACTTGCTGGGTACGAAAGTATGGGTCTAGATTGGGCTTGCTTGGTATAGTAATATAGGTCTTGAGTAGACTTGAGAGGTACCATGTTCTAAACCTAGATTGGGCTTGAGGGGTACTATAGTTTGGGTCTAGGGAGCATCTAAAATCATTGCTTTCATAGTAGTCAAGTAGAATGACTATTTATGCTACTATGAATGGAGGAAACTTCTGCAAAGAGGACGAAAAAGTGTCTTCTCTCAGTAATGTGCATAATATATGAACGGTTCTTGAAAACTAAACAAATCTACAAGAAGCCAGAAGCATTTTTCAGGGACCTATTTATTTAGCCCTTTATTGACCTATTTCTCAGATAGCATTAAGAGCAGGTCAGTTTCCCTTCCAGCAAAAAGAGAGCTTAAATAGATATCCTATCTTTTCTTGGTAGGAGAAAACCTCTCAAGAAACTTGTGGAAAGCCAATATTTCAGACAACTACTACTGACAAGGAAGCAGACCAACCTCCAGAGAAGTGTAGCTTCGTTCATCTGGCTATGCAAAGTGCAGATGCCTATGGAAGAGAGAAGGTCAACCAATTCAGCAGGACCATGGTGTGATTGCATAATTCTGGGCATTTGCATATAACCTAAAAAAACATATTCTAGGTGTCTTAGTTTGCCTTGCTGTGTGATCTCTATCTGTGTCTTGATTTTTAAACTTGCCTCGCAAAGAGCTTTTTTTCCCCTGTCATAGCAGTCTAAAGCTGAAAGTGTTGCCTGTTCTATTTCTAATGTTTGATATCCAGTTATCCAGAACAGGCATGGGTAGAGCACTTGTAATCTAAAATCCAAATGTTTCAACACGTACCAATGGTGTGACAGCTACAAAGTGGCAAGGCAGGACGGAGAGATTGCAACCCTTCCTTGCAGTCTTTGTTGGTTTGTTTTAATTTTATCTTCTAACTGAGGACAAGGGGCATATTCAGTCGCTGTCTTGTGCCAGGTTCTCTCCATTAGCTTTAAAACAGGGGGACAGAAGTGTCTTCTCTGAGTAATTTGCTTAACATGTGAATGGTTCTTTAAAATTAAATGAGACTAAAAGAATCCAGAAACATTTTTCAGGAGCTATTTATTTAGCCATTTATTGCAGAGTTGTTCCATACTTCCGCTTAAAACAAAGCATGTTAAAATGATTCCATTTTATCATTACAACAATATGGAAGATTCTTTAGGGTCAGAGTTCACTCATAAATTTTCCTTTGTTTAATATGAATCAAGCTTCCTTGAAAAATCCCTGTTAACAACATGAATTCCCATGCACAAGTTGCATTTTAGAGTTTAGCTAATCAAGACCTGACACAAAATTCTGTGCCTTAGAATAGACTGTAGTCACATTTAGTAAGTTGGAATAAGGCCAAGAGCAAAAAGAAAAGCTGGGCATCGCAACAGTTGCATGACTTTTCCACCTCTAAGAAAAACAGGTAAAGACATTTCCCCTTAGCAGGGCCTACATTCTTTCGGAGCACCAGTATGGGAATGATTTTGTCCTCCACTACCACACATCATCTCCTTTCCTCTCCAGACAAGAGTCTTCATAAAGGCGACCCTAACTATTGTGTTACTCTTTGGCCCTTTTCAAAATCTTTATAGTTTTCTCTTCTATCCTTTGTGTCATTCTCGAACTGCAGGCTCTGAGCAATCTCGTCCTACTTTGCCTCCAGCCCTGCATTTGGTAAGAGTCTAAAATGGCACATATTGCTTGGCTGGGATTACATTGTTATTAGGTCACTGGACATCTCAACGTTATCCATATAAAGCATCAACCAACACTTTCCAGTTAGACCTTATTTGTGCTGAACATTGCATTCTGATCCCCAAACAACTTTTAAGCCCCATGACAGACTTTGCACCTCTGCAGCATTTTCAGCATGGCCCCCTTCACTTCCTTATTCCTTAGACTGTAAATCATGGGGTTGAACATGGGAGTAACAACGCTGTAGAACAAGGAGACCATTTTATCCTGGTCCGCTGAGTGGCTTGAGCCAGGTCTCATGTACATGAACATAGCACTTCCATAAAACAGTGCCACCACAGTCATGTGGGAAGCACATGTGGAGAAAGCTTTGTGCCTGCCCTGGGTGGACTGAATCTTCAAAATGGCTATTACAATGTGGATATATGTGATCAGTATAAAGGAGAAGGGACACAAAAGAATGAGGACCCCAACCACAAACACAATGATTTCATTGAGGTGGATGTCAGCACAAACAAGTTTCAGCAGAGCCAGGATGTCACAGTAAAAGTGGTTAATGACATTTGGACCACAATAAGGCATTTGAAGAGTCTGGACTGCATGCACCATTGCAAAAAGGAAGCCGAATAGCCAGGCTGCTGCAGCCAACTTGATGCAGACTTTCTGGTTCATAATGAGGGTGTAGCGCAGAGGGTAGCATATGGCTACAAAGCGATCGTAGGCCATGACTGCAAGGAGGATACACTCAGTGATGGCCAGGCCTAGGAAAAGGTAAATCTGAGCACCACAACCAGCAAATGAGATGGTCTTCTTTGGGGTCCAGAGGTTGGTTAACAGCTGAGGGACTGTGCTACTTGTGTACCAGATGTCCACAAAGGAGAGGTGGCTTAAGAAGAAGTACATGGGGGTGTGGAGTTGAGAATCCAGCCAAATGAGCATCAGGATGATCACGTTGCCTGTTAAGGTGATGCTGTAGACAACCAAGAAAATCCCAAAGAGAACTAAGCGTGTCTTTGGGCCGCTGGAAAGACCCAGGAGGAGAAACTCTGTCACGGTGGTTCGATTTGCCATCTCTTCCCCACACTGCAGTGGAAGAATTAGCTTCCCCTGTAAAAAAACAATGGCATACATTATCAAAGATATTAATCCCTGGACAGATCATATCAGAATTTACCACATTACTTCACTTATATTAAAACCAAAGTCATGAATAAAATCTTTATTAGGTTTTCTTTGTTCCCAAAAACATTGCTGGAGTCAGTCCTGTCTGATAATCCATTATTACAAAATCTCAGTACGTCATGATTGTAGTACTTCATTACCAAATCTCAGAAAAATCCTTTTCTGTTCTGTTTATCCATATATTAATACAAAGGCCCACGTGATTGAAGAGGCAGTCCAACACAGCAAAGATCCTATTAGAAATTGGGCCATTTGCTCACTTACATTAAGACCAACCAACCAACAATAACATCTTCACATTTCCTTGTTCCAAAAAGAATTACTGGCGGTGCACTTTACCTGGCAATGTCTATAATACATGGCGGTGTATAATAAAAGGTGGTGCACTTTACCTGGCAATGTCTAAATCTGAAGGCTTTTACAATCATAACTTTAAATATATAAAGGAATTATATTCATTCATTTATTGAATTTATAACTTGCACGCTTTAGTCACAATGGTCTTGGGATGACACGCAGTAAAAATATCATTTGAATTCCTTGTAAACACAAGAAACAAATGAACATTTTAAGCTTAAAAGGAGTCAAAGCCATAGCCAAAATGGAAAGGTGCATGTAATAAAGTGGTGAACTGATATTATGGCATGGAAAATTGATCAAACATTTATCAAATGATGCAAACATGAGTATCATTAATTTGTTCTCAAGGGAAGAGGAAGCAAAGTTTGTCTTAATGAACCTTCTTATTCATTAATTCTTCCACTTATTCATGATTTAGGAGAAAGCAGCTTGTGCAGAACATCTTGATGCTATGCTCCTAAACATTCACATTATCTAAATGAGACAAAGGGATCCTATGCTATCCATCTATAGGTGTTGCACAGGGGTGGAGTTTTTACAAACTTTGACAGCCTTTTTGGGTGTGATTTTTTTTTTTAAAAAGGCAGAAGTTACTGAACTTCCCTGATGTAAAGGAGACATTTCCTACATAAAATAAAAACATCTTGATGTGCGACAACACACTAACCACAACATTAAGCTGTGCTGAATTACAAGACTCATCATCCCCACTCAGAATGGTGTGATAAAAGTATAGTCCAATATATCTGGAAGGTACCAGGGAGGGGAAGGGAGTGTTAGTCTAGAGTTTTAGTAGTGGCTTCTTCAGGATGTCCACGTACTGCAAATTTTCACATCATCAACCCCAGGCCATCTTGGACCTACAGTAAATATCTGCAGTAGAAGAAACAGATCCCTCTGTAGTTTTCATTTATTCTCAGAAGAAGAAAAAGCATCAATAGTGGCTTTTTCCTTACTTACCCAGATTAATGGTGATTAAAAGTAAGCAATAAGTTGATTCTGTTGTGGGTTATGTGCTACTGGGATCATTTGTTGAGGCCATACTAGCTTGATTTTGTAGTCATGTTCTTTCCCACCCAATGGGTATTAAGACCAAATAATCCTCAGAGGCGAGTTGAACAATGATGGTAGAATCAGTCTAAAAGAGAGCCTTGGCTGAATTTCTGAGGGACGTTTCTAATTGTGGTGTAAACATCCTGCCACTTCAGGGAAGTGTTCCAAAGTAAATGTTTGATAATTTTTCATTTTAATGAGCATTTGGGGACTAAAGTTAACCTGAAGTTTAAATCACAAAAGAGACAAATATGGGGACTGCACACTGAATGCTGCTAAATTGCATGAGATGGCAACAGACAGCTCTTTGTGGTGAAACTATCTTTGGAAGGTGTAGCCAAACTGTGTAATACATAGCTGGCAGATGAGGGAGAAATTTAGGGAGAACTTTGTGTTGAAGCTCTGGTTCATCAGAACCTTAATCATCAGAAGCTCACAAAGAAGTTGTACCACTCGGTCACATCCTTTTCAAAAGCCATAAAGACATGGATCCAAATTTGTGGAGGAACAGAAAAATGGTGGAAAACCAGAAAAAATAATATTGTCTTCCTAATGGAAGTGCAACAGTTAAGAAGACTGTCTTAACAATATTCATTCTGTCACAATAGTACTCAACTTTAAAAACGTTTGTTTGAGATGCTTTTATCCAATTGCACTATTGCCACACTCTGAGATCCCAATTTTTAGGAAAATAATGATATTAACTGCAGTAGCTTCTGCATGTATAGAAAATGTTCTATGGTATTCATCAACATTTCACAGAGGAAGAAGGCAACAAGGCCTTAACGTCCAGATCCATGGCCCCATCTTCCCTACCTCTTATCCTACATTTTCACTCAAACTGGAAAAATATTCCAAATAATCAGGGTCTTCTTCCTCCTGGCTAAGAAGGTGGAGGGTGTTGGAGGAAGTGATTTTGTTTCCTGGAAGCAGGAAGCCAACCTCAGCAAGGACTAGCGAAGCAGCTGTTTGTAACTTTGACAGAAAGGCAGTATTTCAGAAAAACATGGGTGGGTGGGTAGGCAAAGCCTATGTCCCTTCTAGTGATATCTGATGAGAGAATGTCTGGGAGGGAAGATCTAGGCACGCAGGAAGCAGCTGAGATTCACAATGTCCCAGACAGAGCAAGCAGAGGAAGAGAGAGAGAGAGAGAGAGAGAGAGAGAGAGAGAACCTCAAGAGCATTCCTGGCTCTCTGACTATCCCTGGGGTAAAATAATATGGAGGAGTGCTGAAGGGTCACTTCCACTGAAGAGAGAAACAGACTGCTTGTTGGCTCACAGGGACTGATCAGGTGGTCACCTCTACTCTGAGTAGGATCACACAGTTAGCTCTCTCTCTCTCTCTCTCTCCTTTTGTTTACACTGATTTAATTCTTCTCCCTTCCGTTTTATTTATCAATTTATTTTTATTTATATGGCTGCCCCTCTTGCCATAGCGAGTCTGGGTGGTGAAGACAATTTAAACCAGAAGCACAATATAAAACCTTGCAAACATGCAGTGCTAAACATATAATTCAAAACAAAAAGGGCAGCCAAGAGTAAAAAAAAAAGTAGTTGAATATAATTGAATTTAACATTATTTTTGTTGTATGTAAAATTGGCTTTTTTAGGTAATCTTCATAAGTTCCAAAATAAAAACAGGGGGGGATCCTTGGAGATCTTCTAGTCCAATTCATTCCTAAGGGCAGGACTCTTCATACAGCTCAAACAAATGGCTGTTCAATATTTTATGGAAAATTTCATGTGCTCAAACAACTATCACACATGACTGACATCCTTAAACCTGGTTCATTTATCTTCTGTTATGTAGGAATGAAATACTGACTTCCATTACTCTAATACCTTATTTAATAATTTCTTCAATACTCTGGATTATTAGAATTTGTTGTACATTCATATAAATATTCACCTTTTCAACCATTTTTGATGGTTAAATGGATGGGTTTGTATTTAGTTTATATGCTCTCTGTTTTACCTGGTCACTGCCCAGAATAAATACTATCTATCTTTCTCAAGTCACAGAGCACCCATGACTCCAGGGGGCAAGGAAAATCCTTTTTATTTTGAGATTTGATCTCATTTTCTAAAACTGTTTTATCTGTTTTATTCAGATAAAAGGCTGTATTATATGTAATATTTGTGTTCTGCCCACACATATGTTGTTCTAATGTATGGATCCCAATGGACCGTCTATCTAATCTGTGGTTTGAGATGTTGATCTGTCACTTTACTATACAGCTGGCATTCAATAATATATGTGCTGTAACTTTAATCTGTAGAACACCATAAGTACATTCATGGCAGGGAATTTGGTTAAGCCTTCCATATTTAACCATTGTATCAATCTAACTGCTGAAATCTTGTTCATGTAAATACCTTCCTGAGATACTTCAACATTTTTGTAGTTAGATGTTTTTTCCATTTGAAAGGTGTGTTCATAGTGATTCATCCATTTCAGTATCCTGGCCTTACAGACAATAGCTATATCTCTTTGGGCTTCATCCCTTTGTGTGGCATGTTGTCCAGAGACAATTGGATGAGAAACAGGGAGGCCACAATTCCTAATATACTTTGTAAGTCGAACAGTCCAAGAGGTCTCTAATTGAGATTTAGTCTGTTCTATTGGACACAAGTTTGGGAGTCTGTCAGTTTCCATAGAACTGATTCTCCACCAGTAATTTTTACAAAGAACAAATATCTCCCCAGCTGGGCCCTAATTGTAGCCCCTAGCACCCTTTTATCCACAACCAAAATATTCCTCGGATGCTGTGATTGTGTTGCTCTAATAATGATACATGTTTTAAGCCTCATATTTCATCTCCATATAAAAGCATAGGAGTAACTTTGGCTTTATGTACCTCAGTAATGGGGCTAACACATTCAGATAACAGTGGTTAACTATTTTAACAAATTCATACATGTCCTCATTCTGAGTGAGCTCCTTTGATGATGAGGGAGCCAATACCTAAATAAGGAAAGAGGTCTCTAATTGAGATTTAGTCTGTTCTATCGGACACAAGTTTGGGAGTCTGTCAGTTACTATAAACTATAGAACTATAAACTAAATAATTCACCATCAAATAGCCATTTGTGGCTGTAGAGTAATGTCTTTTTCCAAAGACTATAACCTTTGACTTGGATTTATTAATAATAAGATCATATCATCAGCATATAGCAAATATTGCAATGCATGTTGAGTACCTTAGGCATATATATTTCAGGACCCACATCAATCCTGGTTAAGTCACTGATGCATAGATTAAATAGCAACAGTCCAAGTATGTACTCTTATCTTACTCCTTTGTAAGTACTGATCCTACTTGTGGCTCCATTCTCCCCAAATTGCACTCTCGAGCAGGTATTTGTGTAAGGGGCTTTGATCAGTACAAGCAGTCTTGGTTGCATATTAAGGATAGTCAATTTTCTCTATAGTATTTCACTGTTAACTGTGTCAAATGCTACACTAAGATCTATAAAAGCAGCAAACAATTGTTTCCCTGATATATTTAGTAATTAGATGGTTCAAGACAAAGCAATTATCAATAGCAGATCAACGCTGTCTAAAGCCAGGTATTATTATATGTGTGAATAACCCCACCAAGGGAGAAGGTCCACCAACTGGAATATCTTTTAAATAGCCCAAATGGTAACAAGTCCTTACCAGGAGCTTTATTGCTCTTCAGACCCTTTATAATAATCTCAGTTACTAAAACTAGTGGCCAGTAGGGTATATGTTCTGTAGGGGTAAATCACTATTTAGTAACTATTTCTTGACAAGTTCCAGGAGAGTGAACAAGTGATGATAATTTTCTCAATCCTCAGCTGAGATCGTTGTATCAATAAGAAGCTTTGTTCTTTCAGGATTCCAGCCCCAGAATGCTAAAATGCAGTACAGTCAAATTATGACTTCTTGCTGACAGCTTAAGTCCTGACCAAATTGAAGCAGCATTTTTTAAAAATTTAATGTGTTTCTTATACTCTTTTCTAAGAGACAGCATCTTAGCTTGTATCCATAAGGAAGGATGCCTCTCAGCTAATCTCGTAGCTGCCTTCAATTTCCTTTTCATCTAACAACATTCATTGTCGAACCCAGAAAATCTACCTGTAGGAAAACATTTGGAGGAAGATTTCGTTATTAGATGTTTCTTCAACATACAGCCCAAATTGGTGAATGCGTTGGACACTGACCACCCATCCGGTGACTAGGACAGAGAGCTATGGTGTGCCTTTTGCCCTCCATTTTGTGTCTGCTGCTGTGGTTAGGATGGGGGCTCGTTGGGCTGGCGCAACACAAATTGATGGTGGTGATGGTCACACAGTAAGAGCCCCCAGGGAAAGCCTGGGACTCAGATAGCCAGGTGACTAGCAGCAGTGGGAGTGGGAGCAAGGCGGCAGTCTGGCAGATGAACCAGCTGGCATCCTGCAGCTGCCACTTCACCAGCCACATGTTATGTTGGCCATCTTGGCATCCCTTCTTTCCTGTTTATGAGGACTGTGGCCTGGGGTGGCCTGGGATGGACACTGTAGTAGAGATCCCAGGGTGGAGATGGTCAGTTACCATCTGGGCTGCCAAAATTCAAACTGTTGGTATCTGGGCTGTCAGGGACTTTTCTTATGATTTGGTGATTGATGTGCAGGCTAGATGCGGTCAGGCCTGCCTGCCAATCTTGAGTGAGAGACAGGGGTAGGCAGAGGATCCTGCCTGCCTGTGTCAAGTCCACGATGTCCAACTCTCAGTTCTGAAGCATTCTCACGCGACCAGGCTTGGGTCAGATAAATACTTCTTTATTAAGAGGTACATGTAGCTTGTAAACAGAACATTGCTAAAACTAATGCCTTGGGTAAACCTCCCTCTATTTATCCCTCCTCCCCTTATTGCCTGGCATCATGACTCCTCTTCACCTGTTGTTGACCTCTCTCCTTCCTCCCCAAGCTTCTTCCGGGCTCTTTGGGCCCCAGCTGCCTTGCGGCAATCAAGCCAGTCTAAATTGCCCATATATGGTTAAGCTGCTTCCCAACTCCCATTACAACCATTAACAGCCACCCCCCCCAAAGTACAAGTGGCAGAAACAAATCCATCCAACTCCCAACGAATGCAATACAATGGAAAACAACAACAGTTGGGTGATGCAGGTTCTGACAGCCTGGCTCTTTGGGAGTAAAGTTTCCCAGCTACCTGGGTGAGAGTGGGATGGTGTGTGTGTGTGTGTGTGTGTGTGTGTGTGTGAGAGAGAGAGAGAGAGAGAGAGAGAGAGAGAGAGAGAGAGAGAGAGAGAGAGAAGTGATTCCTGGGTTTTCCCATGGTGCTAAGAGCAAGAGCTGAAGTGCTCAGGGAACCCAGTTGTCTCTTCTTGGGTAAGAAGGTTTAGAGAGGGATGGAGCGGGGATTTCCTGTCTTGGAGGCTGGTAGGCATCAGTTGGGGGATGTTGGGATCTTGGGGGGATCTGGGGTGAGTCATGACATCCAGGTGGTGATGAGTATGGGGAGATATGGTGGGAGATAGAGGGCAGGCCTTGATCTGATCTGCTTTTCTTACAGAATTTCTTACAGTGCTGCCTATAACAGACAAGACTTTAATCCATTTCACTCCTTCAGCTCTTGTTTGCCTCCTAAGCAGCTTGGGGCTCAGAACCATGAGTGCACTAGGCAAACAGCTGGCACTAGTGCATTTCTTTTGATGTGTATTCCCCACTGTGTGCCTGCTTACTCTCTTGTAATCCCTTCCTCTCCAATGATTGTAAATATAAATATTTATTCTCTTCTTGCTAATTATCCCAGCACTGGGGTGAGCATTCCAAAGGGCAAGGGAGTGGGATAAAGGAAAGCACCGTCGTGGTCACGTAATTTGTTACTTAGTGACCATGTTGATGTAATGGATGGCATGAGCGAGGAAGATACTGAAATGGAGGTTCAAGGTTATCGGGAAGGAGGGAGTACATTCCAGAGCAAGCGCTTTCTCAGCCCACAGCAGCAGCGTGAGAAAGCAAAGAGGATGCGGACAGCCCCTCTCTAGAATCTCACGAGGTATATCCACCAGTTGCTTTAGCATAGGTTTAGTCTGGCGAGATTCTGTCCATTAGGTGCAAGCTAATAAAGGACCTGAACTGTACCGGATTGCCTCGTTGTTGTTCTTGGGCTGAACCTGACAGTTACTTTGTGGGTGAGGTGCCAGTCCCAGTTATGGTTGCTAAATGAGGACTACCTGTAATTGTCCATTTGCAGCTCCTCAGAATCCAGTGGAACTGCAATAAGGAATAGGATTGAGCAATGCTCTGAAGTCACTTGGGACCAGGAACTGGATATTTTGTGCTCTGTATGCTCACAAGGCCCTCTTCCCACTTAAATCCAAGCACTGCACAACCCAACTATGGATTAAGAAGCCTACTCCTAGAATTATTCATATCTGTATGAAGGACTAAATAGTTGGTGTACCTTTCTTAAAGTTCAGCTGGACAGACAAGTTTGGGCATGTTGTAGGTGCCCAATAATTCACATGCTAGTTTTATCTTAGAGTTGCCTCAAAACCTGAATCACTTTAGTGTGGAGTTAAGACCTTTAAGTTCTTTCCCACCCATGGAAGTTGGCAGGTGACATTGGACCAGTCATTCTCTCTCTCTGCCCACTGTATTTCATTGGGTTCTTCTTGTGGGGACGTTGGAAGAGAAAGTCCACCTTTCGCTTCCATAGAGTATCACAAGGAATACCATGGCTTCCACAATTATGATCTTTGTAGGTATGGACACATCATAGTATTTGAATATCTTTTTCAAGGCCTTCATGGCTGCTGTACCAAGTGCTAGTCTATGGTGTATTTCCTGATGTTCCTTTAACACTGAACAGTTAAAAAAGAGGGGGCTAAATGAGAAGTGATTTATTGGTAGGCATAGATTGTGATTTGGCTATTCATAAAGAATGTGGAAATTAAATTGTTTATGCCTTCCTGCTGCAGAGGGCAGTAGAACTAGAAACTCTAAAAATGAATCAAATTCAGTTTTGTTTAATCTACTTAAAAAGATGAATTTGGAACAAGATGCTAGCTAGGGCACTGGAAAAATATACAATTTTTTTTTTTAAGTTTTTTATTTTTTACAACAAACACAAACATACATAAACAAACAAGAACATAAAAACCATAAAAACCATCTTCCATCTTAAACCGTGTGTCAGCCAGTTACCAAGCATTTGTGCCATCCTTTCAGAGTCTTCACTCACCATTTATATAGATTCTCATGTTATCTATCCAATGTATATTTATATATTTATCAGTTATCAATTATTAATCATTTGTAACTAGTCTATCTATAACACCAGCTTTCATTATAAGATTTGTATCATTTTTGTCCATTGATTATATATATATCATAAACTGTATATTTATATCAGTTTATCGAGTTTCTATTATATAATTTCCTAATCTATTACATTACTGTATCTTTTCGTCCAACCATTGATAAAACAAATCCCATATCATATAAAATTGTTTGTCTTCTTACTCTCTAATTTCAAATGTCAATTTACTCATCTCAGCACATTCCATAATTTTCTTAATAACTTCCTCCTGCATAGGTACTTTTTCATTCTTCCAATTCTTAGCAAATACAATTCTAGCCGCTGTCAAAACATTTACAATCAGATATTTCAATTCTTTACTGTATGTTTCCGGTATAATTCCCAGTAAAAATGTCTCTGGTTTAAAGTCTATGTGTTGTTTTGTCATTTTTTCTAACCATGTGTGGATTTTAATCCAATATCTTTTGGCTTCTGAACATGTCCACCACATATGGTAATATGAGCCGGGTATCTGATGACACTTCCAACATTTATCGGATTTGTTCTTACACATTCTTGCGATCCTCGCTGGGGGTAAATGCCACCTGTAAAACATCTTATACAAGTTTTCTTTATATGCAGTTGACATTGTCATTTTATAGTTTTGAGACCATCGTTTTTGCCACTTCTCTAAATCAATTCCATATCCAAAATTTTTCCCCCATGCAATCATTGTTTCTTTGACCTGTTCTTCCTCCATTTTAAAAAAAATATACAATATTTATGTTATCTCAATTCAAGCAAAGTCTGGAGTTTTTGCTTTTGATCCTCTGATATTCTGAAATATTCTGAAAATATTTCCTTTTTTCTCCAGTCTACAATTCCTTCAGTGCCAATATATATAGCTTTAACACATTTTTAGTAAAATTAACTTAAAACAAATGAGCTCATTCCCTTCATGTATTTTTAACAGCTCCAATTTCTAATGAGGAGATATGTAAGTAAAGCAAAAAAAAAAAAAACAACCATAAATGAATCTGGGGAGTCCCTATGAATGGATGGTTTTACAGCAAATCCCACATTGAATAGCATGCGCCATTCAATAATATCCTGGTGGGGAAGATCCAGTCCTTGGGGCTAGCCTTGTTTCAGGCTTGTGGTTACGCCTATGCATAAGTCAGTCCCTATCTCCCTGGGGTCACACTATGTTTTAAACAAGGTATAAAATTCTTCTTGGCCATATTGGCAAATAAATGTAATGGATTCATCACAAGCTATAGTGATATATATAATGTAATATAGTGTCTGTAGTGTAATATGTTATATATGTGATGTGTGTGTGTGTGTGTGTGTGTGTGATATAGATAGATAGATAGAGATAGAGATAGAGATAGATAATGTAATGGATCCATCACAGGTTATATAGATCTCAGGGGATCAGTCTGGCTTCACGGCAGCCATCAGTTAGTGGATTTCAAAGTGAGTTTCTATCAACAATCTCTAACACTAAATAAGCTTATATGATGATGGATTTGGAAAACAAATCCAACTCAAACTATGTACATTGTGCTTCTTTTTAAAAAGCATTTGAACTGAGAGTCAAATACAATAAATCAGATTTAGTATACCTAAATATCATACTCCACAAAGGTTGAGTAGTCTATCCTGACTGATTCTTAATATTTTCACGTTTCAAATATCTGGATGTAATCCTTATAAAAGATATTAACCATCTAATACCAGGAAATTATAGTACATTAGTGACTAAAATTAAACTGGAACTTCAATCTTGGCATATATCCACAAGATTTAATACAGTATCAGCATATAATAACGATTTGTGTAGGACTCCACCCACATTTATATCCAAAATGTCCTTTGCTTGCCTGACAAAATAGGCCAATGTTTCCATTGTCAAATTAAATATGAGAAGAGTTAAGAAGCATCCTTGACAAGTTCCACAAGACAACTTAATGCAGTGTTGTCCAAACTTGGCCACTTTAAGATGAGTGGACTTCAACTCCCAGAATTCCTCAGCCAGCCATGCTGGCTGGGGAATTCTGGGAGTTGAAGTCCACTCATCTTAAAGTGGCCAAGTTTGGACAACACTGACTTAATGTAAAAGGAAATAATTCCATTGGTAACAATCCTAATACTTTAATCCAATTAATAAAAAAAGTGGGAAAACTATATTTAGCCAAAATTGCACTGCATCAAAGCTTTTTTTACATTCAGTAATACCAACCCTGCCAATTTCAGTTTGTTTAGAATGTGCATCCAAAATGTCAATTAATGGACAAATAGTTTAATAGTTAAATGTCAGTATTGGAAGCTAGTTGCTTAAATATTGAGTCACATGAAAAAGGAACTTTTCACCTTGAAAATTATGATGAACAATGTGCTACAAACAGTGAAATCATCATCAACATCATCTAAATTATTCAGACTCCCAGTGGCTTACAGCAAAATAAAATATAATAAAGCATCCATAGTAAAGAAAAGGCAAATGTAATAAAAATTGACGGTAAGAAAAAATAAATAAATTTAACCCTAATCCATTTTTTCTAGGGATCTGTAACTGAATCCCCACAGGTATTCAACAATGTTCCCAAAGGGAAAGTTTGGGGAGTGGGCTGTCATCAAACACCACTGGATCAATCTGACTCTTCTTTCACTACTTTTAGCCTTAATTTTAATAAGTTTGAATTTGAACCTGAACTTGTCATCCACTTTTGATATTCAACTGTTAAATCTACTATCTATTTTTCAGAAACACAGGAGTTATTATATTTCAATATTAAACCTTGTTATTATACTGGTAGGACTGAAAATAACACATTGGAAAACAAGCAAAGAATACATAATGGGTGGCTGGTTCACCAACATTTGGCTGTAGTCCTAACTGAGAAATAACCTGGCATACAAGGTTAATTGGAGGAACAATGAAAATGTCACGCTCATTGAAATATTTGTAATGTATGTCAGTATATACTTCCAAATCAAGCATCCACTCAATCAGGTACATTTCTGGAAAGAAATAAAACAACAGAAAATGAACACTACTGGGAGCAATAGAGGATAAAATTGATTCCAGGACTATATATTACACCTTGACCCTCTCCTGTACCTGCTAACTTATCTGGAAACATGTAAGATTTGCCCCGTTCGACAGAGAAACTCTCGTGACACGTGTGGTTCACAAAGAAGGTTTACTCATGCGTAACGTAGTAGTCACAAGCAAAGCCAGGACTGGCTTGGTACAATTGCATCACTTGTTATATTCCCCCCTTCCCGCGCTTTTTCCCGGCTTGTGATCGCGTTGCGGCTGTGGGCTATTAGGCCCCCCAATGTCCCCCCTGATCGTTCATGATGGCAGGGTCGGTCAGAGTCCATTGTCCTTGATTGCCAGTCCCCCTCCGGCTGGGTTGGTCCCTCCCTGCTACGTGCAGACCCGCGGGTTCTGTGCTGCGTTGCGATCTTGTTTCGCTGCCCTGCGGCCCCGTTCCTTGCATGCTCGCGCCGTTATCAGTTCATAGTTAAAAGCTTCCGCTGTGGTTTTCCTGTTTAGCTGGCCGCAGGTGGCTCGTTAATTAGCGGCGCTTTCGGTTCCTCTTTTCCCCGCTAGCTACCGCCGGTGGATTCCGCGTGGTCTGGTTGCGAGCTTCCCTGCAACCCCGTGCTTCCCTGAAGCCTCGTGCTGACCGAACCTGACAGAAACAACGTGAAACAAGGATGGCCAATGTTCTGTTTTCTTTTCATGGAATGTTCTGTTTTTTCCCTAAAACATTCCATCTTAATCCCCAGAAAAACGTTGATCTCCAGGTGGTTTGTCATTTTCCAGAAGTGACTCTTTCAGGATTGGAAGTGTTTTGAAGAAAACAATATGGTGTTAGGTTAGGCAAGTAAATCACCCTCTCCCTTTAGGCACTTTCCCAAGAAAAATAAACTGTTAGCCATAAAACGCTTAGACACAAAGGGATGCTGATTTAGATATGGAAGTGCTGGGAAGGAAGGATATTTGATAGAACCTAGATAAAAGGGACATCTCAGCAGACACATTCTTAGATTCCTTTGTTAACTCAAAAATTTATTGTATTCACCCCATTACTTCACCATCCTGACCTCATTAACATGCACGTGCCTTAATCCAATCAGATTGTTTGCTAGACTGATAAATGTACATTGTAATTTGCATAAGGCTGTATGGAGAGGTTGCATCTCCATCCACTTGTCTTTCACTTCTGGTACCAGAATAAACCAATTTGGACTTCAGTGAAATTGTATGCTGGTCTCAGGTCCCAATGAACTCCTAAAAATTCTCCTACTGTTTGCAGTGTTCCAGAAACATTTGCGTGCTTGGTACATTCGACTCAATCAGCTGCCATGCCTTACACATTAAGAATAACGGATGGTGCATAGATGAGGAAAGCTGCATGTGGCTCAACTAAGTACATCATAAATCATCCATCAGGAATAGCATGGAATAGCGTGGTGGGGGAAGGAGCAAGACTGCTGGAATCTCACTGATAGCAATAATAAAAGCAGCGCTGAAGGATAGAGATATTTGCACCTGAAAGCAGATACAAGGGACTGAAACTTCTGATATGGGATAAACACTACAGTGAACTATTCCTTTAGGTGTTGATCAGAGGACACTGAAGGAAAACATAAAGTACTGGAGAGATTAAACATACATGCTTTGAGATGCCATGGATCTGCATCAAAGGGATTTTCAATTGCAAGAAAGACAGGCTGGAATTACACTTCAAAAAAGATTTCACAGAAATACAAGTAAAGATGAGCCAGACATGCTCATACAGAAGACATGAGTCAAAATATGTTAATTAGAGATATCACCTGGTTCCCAAGCATACAATCCTGAATTTAGTTTTCACTATTTTGATGTACATTTTCTGATGTACAGATATCTTTATTAATTTCAGCAATGACTGCCCACATGAAATTTCCACAGAAATTTCTTGTTTGTAACAAGCTCACGGTGGATTTAATTAAGAAACCAGTGTTTCTACCCATAGTGTAATCCAGCCTTGTCAACTGTAACAAGGAGTTGCAAGGGACCTTATTATTGAAAATGAACAATGTTGTTTATAGATAGTATGTTTAACTGCTGAAATCCGTTGTGGCTAATTAGTATTTTTAAAAAAACACACACCCTTGTTTTCTTCATGTTATGTTCAGTGTAGTAATAGTCTTCTTCATGAGACCCAATTACTAGACATGTCAAAGGATTTTAACATTAAGGTCCTTCAGTAGGAGATTTGAATTCTTCTACCCTTCATAGAACTGGAAAAAATCTAACACAGAAACACACTCTATAATGCAATGGATTACATTATGGTGATCTATATTAAATATTAAACATTCTGAAAGTTACTTACCTAGTATTAAAAATGTATAGAAAGAAAGAGATATCATATTACTAGCATGAATTACATAAATAATGTGAAAGATTAGTACAATAAACAGTGAATGTTAACAACTACTTTTACATTCAAAGCAGGAAATAAATAAAATTATTTATAATGCACTTTATTTGTTAATTTGTTGATATCTTATATGTATTTGTTGGAGAAATCAAATTATTTGATTATTGCATTCAAACAGAAGTTGGTTAAACATTAAATGTTCAGGACAAACAGTTGAAATGTGATTGCACTGAAATTTTAAGGTTGGAAGAGCTTGCCTTCTAAATTCTTCTTTACCATGAGATTTTTACTTTTAACCCAAAGATGCATACTTTGGAACAAAAGTTAGTGTCCACAAAAGCCTGCTAGAAGCAAAAGACGCAGGCTATCCAGCCTGCTTGTTGTCTTCTTACCTATCAAGCCACACTGATGCAAGTCAAGGCCATTTTTACAGTATTGCCTTCCTTTTTATGGAACATCTTTGCTAATATTATGCTCAATTGGTCTTTCTACTTTGATACTTACCCTGATATGCAGCCTTATAAGTACTGTCAGTTAGAGAGAACACATAAAAATAAGTTTCCATAAGCAAAATGATTGTTCAGAACATTTTTAGGGGGGAAAGAGTTGAATTCATGCTCTACAGCAGCTTTTCCCAACTGAAGTCCTCAGATGTGCTCCATTATTATTCAAATCATTCTCTGCCCTGCATGGCCAAAAGTCATTCTGGAGAGGTACGATAGAAGTTGGGGTCCAACAAATATGGGAGTTATGAAATCAGAAAAAATGATTTAAAGCCTTACCAACTGAAAGCTGGGAGACAAAATTAGGAAGCAAGAAATATTTCAAGGCTCCCTTATTGCAACCTGAAAGGAAATTATTTCTAAAATATAAGAAGATTTAATGGATCTGTCAAACATAAAATGACACCACCCACATAGATTCTAATTTTATGCTTCTTCATCTATCCTCATTTCAACTGTATCTGACATCTTTTTTTTAAATTATTTGTCATATTTTATAATAGCCAAGACAGTAAACAAGAAAAAAAGCAAGAATGAATCTATCCACATGATAAATTAAAATACTGGCTGATGTCAGCCTCTTCCTAATTAATTTTAATGAATAGCAATTAAGCAATAATATATATAATGAAAGTAAGCATTTCCAGTTGTGTTGAGAGTTAAAATCAAGAGTTAAATCAAACTTAAACCTAGTGATGTCATGGACATATCCAGATAATTTTCTTGGAAGCAATACAGAAGTGATTTGCCATTGCCATTTCCAATCCTGTTTAGAATTATTTGTTGGTAAATATTAGGTGTCTTTTGGAGCCTGAAAATTAACATAGTTATTACTGCTCAAGCAATATTATATATTATGTTGTTGTTCAGTCGTTAAGTTGTGTCCGACTCTTCGTGACCCCATGAACCATATTGCGCCAGGTCTTCCTGTCCTTCACTGCCTCCCTGAGTTTGCTCAGTTTCATGCTCATTGCTTCAGTGATGCTATCTAACCATCTCATCCTCTGCCGTCCTCTTCTCCTTTTGCCTTCAATCTTTTCCAAAGAGTCTTCTCTTCTCATTAGGTAACCAAAGTATCTGAGCTTGAGCTTCATTATCAATCCTTCCAATGAACAATCAGGGTTGATTTCCTTTAAGATTGACTGGTTTGACCTCCTAGCAGTCCAGGGGACTCTTAAGAGTCTTCTCCAGCACCACAGTTCAAAGGCATCAATTCTTCGGCGCTCAGCCTTCTTTATGGTCCAGCTCTCACAGCCATACATTACTACTGGAAAAACCATAGCTTTGACTATGCGGATCTTTGTCGGCAAGGTGACGTCTCTGCTTTTTAATATGCTATCTAGGTTTGCCATAGCTTTCCTCCCAAGGAGCAAGCGTCTTTTAATTTCATGGCTGCAGTCTCCGTCTGCGGTGATCTTGGAGCCCAAATAAATGAAGTCTGTTACTGCTTCCATTTCTACCTCTTCTATTTGCAGGGAATTGATGGGTCCAGATGCCATGATCTTAGTTTTTTTAACGTTGAGTTTCAAGCCAGCTTTTGCACTCTCCTCTTTCACCCTCATCAAGAGGCTCTTTAGTTCTTCTTCACTTTCTGCCATTAGGGTGGTATCATCTGCATATCTGAGGTTATTGATGTTTCTCCCTGCAATCTTAATTCCGGCTTGTGATTCTTCCAGCCTGGCATTTCTCATGATGTACTCTGCATATAGATTAAATAAGCAGGGTGACAGTATACAGCCTTGTCGTACTCCTTTCCCTATTTTGAACCAATCGGTTGTTCCATGACTGGTTCTAACTGTTGCTTCTTGGCCCACATATAGATTTCTCAGGAGACAGGTAAGATGGTCTGGTACCCCCATCTCTTTAAGAATTTGCCACAGTTTGTTGTGATCCACACAAAGGCTTTTGCATAATCAATAAAGCAGAAGTAGATGTTTTTCTGGAACTCTCGTGCTTTCTCCATGATCCAGCGAATGTTGGCAATTTGATCTCTAGTTCCTCTGCCTCTTCAAAACCCAGCTTGTACATCCGGTAGTTCTCGGTTCACATACTGCTGAAGCCTAGCTTGTAGGATTTTGAGCATAACCTTGCTAGCATGTGAAATGAGTGCAATTGTGCGATAGTTTGAGAATTCTTTGGCATTGCCCTTCTTTGGAATTATATATTATATTAATACCTAATTATAGTTGTTATAGTGGGATGGGGGGAGAAAGCTTTCAAAAGAATAAATGAACACAAATCTGACCTGAAAATGACAATACCAAAATCCAGCAGGGGAATATTTCAATATCCCAGGTTATTTTGCCATGACTCTCAAGGTGGCTGTCCTTGAGAAAAGAATTTGCAAAAACTAATTCCATCTCAAAACAGCTGAGCTAAAAATTATTAAAAGATTCAGTGTCTCATGGATTAAACAAAGACCAACATTTATTAGGTTAGACTGGACAATTTTTGAGATTGTGAAGAAGGAATGCAGGACATGTCCTGGTTTTCCTCCCCTAGAAACATATTGACCACTAGGGCAATAAATGTACAGATAGTTAGCAGAGAATGGTCCTGCCTTTTTGCTTGTCCTTTGCATGTCTAGATATCATTGCATGGATTGCAATTCACGATTTGCAACCAACAGTAAGACCAAGAATAAATTAGATAACTTCTGGACCAATTAAATTACAACATGGCACCCTTGAGGATCTTGACAATTACTTGAATCAACATATAGCAAAATGGTTTGCTGGTTTGAGAATAGGAAGACATATCTCGGCCCTACTGGATGTAGACTGGATTTTGATGCTGAGTCTCATGAATATTTAACTTTATGAAAGAATTCTACCTTAAACATAGGTATTTATATTTATTTATTTGTTTATTTATTTATTTATTTATCAAATTTGTCACCACCCATCTCGTTGAAAAGCGACTCTGGGCGGTTAGTAAGACCTTCTGTTGGAAAGTGTGGGCAGAGTGTGGAATAGTAACTTTAAGACAGTTACTTTGTAATGATTATTTCAAGGAATGTGAATGACTTTTTTTTGCCTAATACACAGCAATGGCATGTAATTAGCTCATGCTTACTTTATTAATTAAAGTATGGACAAGATGCTTTAGGTGCCTTGGACATCAAGGATTAGATTCAAGAAATGTGTAATTTATCAATTTTTACAAAGGCTATTCTTCTCTACTAATGAAAAAATGACACAATATGTCTCCCTTTGGCATAGATTTCCTAATATTTTATAAGCATAGACAATTTTTATGGGCAATATTATTACATTTGTATGGTGTCTGTGTGTAAGTATTTTATTAATTTTTAAGGGGGTTGTTTTGTTTCATTTTTTCTTCTTTTGGTTTTTTTATTTTTTGGTAATAAAATTTAACAATTACTTAGATTATCTGTTGGATGGGTGTATATTACCTTTTTTAATTTGTATTTTCTAAAAAATTCCAATAAAATATATTAATAATATGTTGCTTAAATATAGTTAATTCAGTGTAGGTGCTGTGATCTTCCTACTTTTGTGTGATTTGATCTAGCTTCAATAACTTTGAAAGGAACCATTAGCTTTGATTAGTTTCACTATATATCATATCAAGTGACAAGAGTTTAAGTTCTATATTTAAAGTGCTAAGAAGAAGAGCATCTGGAATGAACAAATTTATGACAAGGTTACTGATAGGATAGTCCAAGTGCAAGGTAGTCAGTTAAGAATAGGATCAAAGAAAGAATAGGAAAGGAAGAATAGGATCAAAAAAAAAATTGCTCTAACACTCCATCAATAAAATATCTTAGTTTTAATTAGAAGTTTCTAGGAAGTAACAAACAACCAAGGAGTAGCTGTAGCAAGTAAGTAGCAACCAATGAAATTTGGGGGTGATATCAGAAGCATATCTGATATGCTTATCTGAGAGTCAGTTTGGTCTAGTGGTTAAGGCATCAGGCTAGAAACTGGGAGACTATGAATTCTACTCCCTCATTAGGCACAAAATCAGCTGGGTGACCTTGGGCCAGTCACTTTCTCTCAGCCCTAGGAAGGAGGCAATGACAAACCACTTCTGAAAAACCTTGCCAAGAAATCTGTAGGAACTTGTCCAGACAGTTGCCAGGCGTCAAGACTGACTCAAAGGTACAAAAAAAAAAAAAAGCAGAAGCATAGTACCTAACCAGATGACAAGATGTCATGTCCCTGTCACTAAAAGATACAGGTGTCTGTAAAAAGGGAAGGCATCTTCTTCCTGAATGTTTGGAGGCACATTGTCAGATTTCTTCTAACTCAAGATCTTTAGCTTTTCTTTCAGAATGCAAAGGTGGTCTTTAGATTTCCTTAGCTGATGAGAAAACATTTATTCCTCAGAACCTTTTTTTCTTTTCTTAAAGCTCCTACATGGTAAAACAGACTGGCACCAGGTTGGCAAAGGAGTGAGACAAGGCTATATACTCCTTATTTATTCAAGCTATATGCTGAATATAGGGAATATAAGGAAAGCTGGCCTGGAAGAAGATGAGCATGGTTTTAAAAGTGGAGGAAGAAATATCAATAACCTGCACTATGCTGATGATAGCCAAAAATGCAAAGGATCTGCAAGCTCTAATAATAGAAATCAAGAAGCATAGTGAAAAAAATGGAAATAAAATCAAATGTAAAGAAGACCAAACTAATGACCACAGGTACAACAACCAGCCTTAGAATTGACAATGAAGATATCAAAGTGGTAGATAACTTCTTCCTTTTAGGATCACCCATCAACATTAAAGGAACAAGCAATCAAGAAATAACTACAAAGTAGCAGTTGGTAGAGCAGCCATGAAGGCCATGGAAAAGATATTCAGATGCCATGATGTATCTATACCTACAACGATCAGAATTGTAGAAACCATAGATTTCCCTGTGACACTCTATGGAAGCAAATGTTGGACTTTGAAGAAGCAGGATAGGAAGAATATTGATGCTTTCGAACATTGGTGTTGGAGAAGACTCCATACCATGGACAGCTAAGAAAACAAAGAAATAGTTGATTGAATAAATCAACCCAGAATTCTCACTTGAGACATAAATGATCAGCCTCAACTTATCCTACTTGGGGCACATTATGTGAAGATCATCCTCTCTGGAGAAGGCTCTAATGCTGGGAAGGAAGGAAAGAGAAGAGGAGGATGACCAGCAGCAAGGTGGGTGGATTTAGTTACAGTGGTGATGAGTGCATTGCTGGAAGACCTGAAAGACCAGATTAGAAACAGATTGTCATGGGAATAAAATCTATCTACATGGTCAGTAAGAGTCAACACTGACTTGATGGCACATCGTCAATCAATCAAAGCTCCTAACTTTTTCTGACTCTTAGCATTTTCATCTGAACCTGAAAATCACCCAAGAACTTTGAACATTCCCTGAAGTGGTAGGTATGGCTTTTTGTTCTGCTTAAATAGTTAAGAATATAAATATGCTTATACTGAGAATAGACTAACAACAGTTGGGATTTAATATGCTAATTTAATATGTTTTTATCTGTTTTATCACTGGTTATATTTTGATTAGTTGCTGTTTTACCATTTACTATGATTTGATCATTTCAGCTAATTACAATTGGTTCATTGTATTCATTCTCTTATTATACTCTAAGGGATTCATTTATTATATTTTAAATATATAGGTCATTTTATGCCATGTTTTCACAGCTTATTATTATATTATTCCAGTACATTTTAAATTGAGTGTGTATGTGAGCATGTATGTATGTGCATGCAATCTTGATCAATGATTCAGACTTGATTCAGCTTCCTAGAGCAATTCAGGATAAAGGGAATAAAAGAGCATGTGTTCATTCAATGTAAGAATGCCTATTGCTTTTGTTTTCTGACTCTGTCTCTGTCTCTGATTTCTGCTTCGAACATTTCTTCCTTTCTCTTCTTTTTCCCTTCCCCACAATAGCTAATGGTATATCTAACACCCCTGACACAAAAAGATATTGCATACAGCAATGTTATTCATGACTGATAAGACATGGATTGTTATCCATGAAAAATTCAGACAAATTTTATCTTTGGAGTCCTTGGGGGTTCTCTGAGCTTGGCTGTTTTCTTGCAAATGTTTCATTACCCGGCTAGGTAACATCTTCAGTGCTAGAATGGAATGGGATAAATTTTATCTTTATTATGGAATATAGTATACATTTTAGCATCAATTTCACTCATTCTCGCCAGGTGGTGCTATTGCCACTTTGAGCCTATATTTTTGAAACCAGTGACTGGAGAGAACTCTCACCAGCACTTTAAAAACTTCACAAAGTTCTGGCACATTTCTGAGCACAGTCCAGAATCTTGATGCTTATATTTACACCAAAAGGAAAGGTTTCTTCTCCACCAGTCCATGCCTGTGCACCGAGATCATCATATGATACCCTTTCATCATCTGAAGAGTGAAGGCTGGTGCTTTCTTCATGATGGCACCTCATCCAGGGCTTTCCTTCCCACAGAGATGTACTTAATTCTTCCAAGTGTTTCAATGCATTTTTTGTATAATGTACTCCCGGGTCTTATTTTTGTATTGTGGCTGCCCTTGAAGCACCATTACAGATGTAAATCAATTATGAAATAACTGACTAAATAAAAAGAGTAAAGCCACCATATTCTGAAAGCTCATGTTTGTTTCCCATGAAAATTAGAGGAACTCAGATTTGGAATCAGATCCCGGATTATCTGAAAAGCCCAAAGCCTTGCTGGTAACAGGAGGAATCAGTAGTGCTTCCTATTTTTTAAATCCTCCCACTTATGTGGCACAAAGCCTCCTTTAAAAGGCCTTTTCTTCCTTGGGATTTTCAAGTTTGGGGACAGACCCAGTCCCAGAGGCAGCAGGAACAAAGGAAAGGAGGTTTCATTTCCTCCCTGTAATGGGGGAGCCCTATCATGACATATGCCCCCACAATGCTTGACAGAAGCTATGGGATTGTAGCATTAATGACTGGGTTATATAATTGGAAAAGAAGGAAGGAAGGAAGGAAGGAAGGAAGGAAGGAAGGAAGGAAGGAAGGAAGGAAGGAAGGAAGGAAGGAAGGAAGGAAGGAAGGAAGGAAGACTTTCCAACCCTCACTCAAGTCTCTATGAATATGATTTGACAAGGAACATGTCTAGTCCAAAATGAGTACATCCAGTGTTATCCAAATGTGGATAATAATGCAGACTTTTCAACATAAGAAATGTGGATGCTAAAACTTTATGCTATTTAAGTGGTTGTTCATGAAATATTTTGCTAAATTCTCTGACAGAATTATGAGAATATAAAACAAAACACTACTGAGGTTGTTTGGGAAAAAAAAGATGCCCCTCCCTGCACATATTCATTATATATTCTTAGGTTCATTACTTTTTACATATCCATGAATATCTCACTTTTCTTCCAAGATGATCAAGGTAGTATCCATTTTTTTTCCACCCATAATTTTGTTCTCACCACAGGCATTTAGGGTACATCAGATTGACTGAATGGGGCTGGCCTAATGTAACCTTCATGGCTAGGAGGGAATCTAAATTCAGTTTCCCCTACTTCCTTTTGCATTATAACCATTACATCAGATTGGCGCTCTAAAACAAGCACCTGCTGATATTATAGACCATTTTGCTTATAGCATATTTATCTATCTTTAATAGACAAATTAAGGAAATCCCTGAAAACTTTTTTTTTTTTTCCAGGAGGCTTGGGGATCCCAGAGAAATGGGGAGTCTGTGAGATGACTATATTGTATGCAGGATGCTGGTCCATTTTCCTGCCGTTTTATTTTTATTTTTTATTCTATTGTTATGTGTAATTGTATCTAATTGTGTCTAATTGTTGTTTTGTTTGTTTTAACTGACTTATTGAACGCCACCCAGAATCACATTTGTGAAATGGGCAACTATATAAATCTGATAAATAAATCAATAATAAAGAGAAGAATGCACAGAAAGATATATGTCCCTCTTTTGACAACAGCCACGCACAGAGTTTGCTCACTAATATATGCTGTAAAATAAACATAAAGAAGGAATTTCCCCAGGCAGTTTGGGGAGGGAGAAATACATTCACAACCTAGAAAAGCAGTTCTGCACATTGTTCTCTTGTACCAGCTCCATAAAGTGAATAGAAGCAGCAGAGAAATGCACTAGATCATTGGGTTGCGCCCAGGGTATGGTTCACTGCAAGAAGCTGGAAACTGGATTGTAGCTGGATCTTTCTGGTTAATCTCGTTCTTGGTATTCAAGTTTAAAAAATCCAGGCAGTAGAGTTTGATCAAAGCACCACAGATAACAGGACTTTTCTAATAATTACAAAAATGGCTGAATTTAGGCAAATGCAGAGAGACTTCCTTGGTATTGATCTGAAAGGGCTGCATCTACCAAAGGCAAAGGAACCCTATTTAAGAGTTGAGTTGCAGGGGTCAATAGTGTAGGGAATATAAATTCCACCAGTAGCTTTGGACTTTGTACTCATCAGAAATGGTTTTGAATTTTAATTGCCATTTCACATGCCTATGTTGATTTCAATTGTAACCCATTCTGTGAGAGTGCCTTCAAGTCATTCTTGACTCCTGGCAACTGCCTGCACAAGTCCCTGCAGTTTTCTTGGTTTGCCATTGCCTTCTTCCCATGGTTGAGAGAGAAGGACTGGCCCAAGGTCACCCAGCTGGCTTTCTGCCTAAGGCAGGACAAGAACTCATAGTTGCTCAGTTTCTAGCCCAGGGCAGACACTGGATGGCTCAAGACATGAACAGGAACTCTGCAAGGAATAACTCATGGAAGAAATGGCTCACTTCCAATTCTTTAGGTTATCTACAGTACAGCACCCAAGTGGGTCCACTCTATTTCTAGGCAAGACACATGGTTGAACATGGCTCTCAGTTCCTTCTTTCTTATTCCTGTGAAGACTCATAACAGCATTGAATAAACAGACTCAAAGAACTGAAGTTGGCATGCCCTGTTCCCTAGAAAAAACAATGTGCCATCCCACATCCTATACCTTCACCATTGGGAGATTGTCCTCTTCAGGATAAGCAGTGATGTTCCCCAGTGTTTTTATGTAATGCTTTTGAATATGTGATTGTACCAGATGATGCATATAAATAAGAAATCAAGATATGCACTGCACCCCAAAACATTATCCAAAATTTCCTGCAGATACCTAGACATATATCTAGGCAACTGATACCTTATAACCACATCCACATGCCATTATTAGCCAATATATTAATAAGAATCTGAAAGCCAAAACTAAGCTTTGGACCATTAGAAATCATACATCGGTAAAACCAGAAGAAAGAATATACTCTATAGGTCATATACCCTAGCACCGTATCCTGCCTACTGAAGCATTTAATGGGAGGCAATGCTAGGGCACTTGAAGGGCTAGCATCAGTCCATTATATGTAGTGGCCATTGAAACAGCTTATTTGCAGTGACATATCATGGCAATTATTGATATGGATCCTGTAAGCTTGATGGTGCTTTGCCTCCAACCAAAGGCTTGGGCTAGACAAATGTGAGGTCATTTCACAGAAGGAAGGATTTTCTGTCAGCATCTTTCAGGCATTCTTCTGGCAGATGGAGATTTTCATTGCTTCATATTTCCACTCATCCAGTAGATTATGATTTAGGGTGACATCCTAAACCATCGGATTGCCATTGCTTGAGAGGTTGGGAAGGAATACCGTTACTGCAAAAGTCCTACTTTCCATTGGCTCTGGTCTAGAGATGCTTATGCAGAACAGTGAGTTGTATGCAGTTGTATGCCACTGCTGAGATTCTAGCAAGCAAAGTAAGAGAGGTGTCTCTGTGTGTCTGTGTCTGCATGTATGTTTGAGAGGGGAGGTTGTAAGAATTTAAAAATTGTGTAGGACATGATGGAAAAATACTTAAATATTAGCTGTCTTAAGGAAAGGAAAAATACTACATGTTCTTTCCTGTTAAGTTGAAAGGTTGTAGTGATTGGGAAAGTTGGGTCAGCATGAAAGCATAAGATCTTGAAGAGGAAAGATTAAGCAACCCCTTTGTAAAAACCATAAAACAAAAAAAAACTCTTGTTGGAAAAATACTAAGTAAACTTTATATTTGAACATAGCCCAGATGCAAGTAGAAATGAATCCTGGGCACAATTTCCAAGCAATGGCTCTCTCCCATGAACACCCTATAGCCAGTGGACCAGGGGTCTTCTACAGGCCTTCAAAAACTGGTATTTCCAGAAAGACCTTGCTGGGAATACCATATCTGTAGGGAGATAGTCATAGGATTCAATTGGAAAGAAACAAACCCTCATCCCACAAAATGTGAGCCTGCTCTTTCTGTCTTGTTCAGTTAAATACTGCAAAATGAAGGAGAAAAAAAAGGTATTATGTCTGAAGTTATTATGTCCCATATGGGACATTCCAACTACAGTGGTGCCTCTAGTTACGAATGCCCCTCCTTACGAATTTTTCAAGATACGACCAGCTCCGGCCCCAAAAATTTACCTCGACATGCAAACTCCACCTCGAGCTACGAACTGGATCCGTGGCCATTTGCCCTGCTGCCACGCGGTCACGGCTTCCTGTGGGTGAGATCGCAGTAGCAAGGAGACGTTCGGTGAGGCTTGTGGTGTGTTTTGTGGCGTTTGGAAGGTTTTTGGTGTGCTTGTCAGCATGGCTCCAAAGAAAATGCAGAGCAGGCTGGCAACTGACTTTAGACAGGTTTTTCCCCAGAACTGAGCCTGCAGCTAAGAGGCAAAGAAGAGAGGAAAACCCTGAAGGAGATCTCCCCGATGTCCCTTTGGAGGGGGACTCTCCCTCCAAACAATAACTGCCTCCCCACCCCATTCTCCCTCTTCATACTGTGCTGTACTGTACTTTTTTTCATGTTTTTGAGGTTTAAAAATAAAATGCATATGCTTCAGAACTGTTTAGCCGTATTTACATTGAACCTTATGGGGGAAATTTACCTCGGGGTGCGACCAAATTCGGAGGGCAGATTAGCCGTATTTACATTGAATCTTATGGGGAAATTTGCCTCGTGGTGCGACCAAATTCGGAGGGCGGAACGGATTAACCGTATTTACATTGAACCTTATGGGAAACTTTACCTCGACTTGCAACCAACTCGAGTTGCAACCAGAGTCACGGAACGGATTAAGTTTGTAACTAGAGGTACCACTGTATATTAACTAGAATTAGGATTTAAACCTACACCTCCCATTTCTCATTGCAGCTCTCCTGACTACTAAGAGCCACTCCACAACCAAAACCTAGTTCTTTTCATTATGTAGATCCCCAAGTATATCAGATGACAGTTGTACTCACAACACTGGCCACAAGAGTGACTCCCAGTAGAGCTGGACTGTGGAACCATGATGCAAAATAAAGACCATAGTTCTTGTTCCTAAAATGTAAAAAAAAATCTTCTTTAAATACAACAAATGAATATTTAGAAATTGGAATGAACACGTACACATAGAACATTTCAAGGAATACGAAGAGCCAAGCTAGACTTGATAGGGAGATCTATAGAAAAAAACCTCCAGAATCTTCATAATTCCAGGTTGCTGCTTGGAAGTCTGCAGATGTTCTGCTGGTGATGGAGACCTTAGACAACTTTCAGCTGCTTCTTATTGTGTTGATGGTATGGACCTCTCAGAGCCTAGGAAAGAGTAGGTGGTTTGGAAAAGATTACATGACAGAGTCTTACAGGGACCTCAGATGACCATGTAGGCATAAAGGCACACCTGGCACCATACTGAGGCTCCCAGAAGCAGTGCACATCTCTCACAATTTCTATCTGATAGAATTATAAGAAATGTGAGTTTAAAGTAGGGGTGGACACTCATCTACAGCCCCCAGAATTCTCTGCACAGTTTAGTTCTGGGTTTTTTTGGCATGTCTTTCTTGTTTGCTTTGTTTTGGGGGAGGCTATAGGACAACCTTAACACGTGCAAGCTGGCTTTGTCCAATGCACTAAGCCACAGTGGCTTGTTTGGTTTTGTCCAGGGGTATCAGGGGAGGGGGGCAAGAGGTCAAAATGGAGTCTATGTGACCATGTTTTCAAAGTCTCATCTGTACAATGTCAATACATGTACAAGGAGTGGGGCTTCAGTCAGACAGTTGCACCCACCATCTTGTCCCCCCACCCTCATGGATGCCCCTATTTTTGGCCTACCATGTTGTATGTTCCCAGCCATTTTGGTTTGTAAAACATGGTTTATAAGTTAGTGGGTATCCCAATCAATTGTTGGTTATAAATCAACCAAGATTAAGCAAACCATGGGTTAGCTCAATATATGAAGCTAACCAAAAGTTTTTCCCCATTCTGCTAAGTTCTGAATTTTGCAGATTATGTTATACAGTAGCTTGACAAGCACCTTTATATCACCAATATATCTTATGACCCATTCCTTAAGCAGTTTTATCACTTCTTTTTTTACCATTTATACCTAAAAGGAAATGCCTTGAATTTAAGACAAACCTCCCTCCAAAGAAAGAAGAGGCAGAAAAAAATTACAAACACAGGTAGAAGGGTTATGTAATGCCCAAACTCTCCAGCTTGCCAATCTAGGTTGCCAAATGCAAATGGAGATTCTGCCTCTCCCATAAAAGTGTGTATGCACACGCTGGCTGGGGAATTCTGGGAACTGAAGTCCACACATCTTCAGGTTGCCAAGGATGAGAAACACTGGTATACACAGATGTATGTATGTATTTGTATTACACGACAGAAGCCAAAAGAACGACAAGGACAGTCCAAAAAATAAAATTATATTGATTAAAATGAGAACTAATTAAAATCAGCACCCTATAAAATATCTTATCGGGGAAGCAAAGGCATGAAACCGGCCCCCACCCCACCGCCACACATGTACCCATACGATTCAGAGATAATTCTCTTCCTGACAGCAAATATTTATGAATTTTTCCAGGCCATGTGAAGGTTGAGCTTACATCTAAATAAAAGATTTTTATTTTGAAACGGATAGTACGTCTGACGCACGTGAAGAGGGACAATTCTAAAGGTTGATATTTACTTTTGCCAGGTGAATTGCAAAGCCAGGTAAGTTCACACTCTGTTAAGACTCAAGTACACTCCACTTTTCCTATTGTTTTCAAAAGGACTAGGCATCATGACAAAAAAAAACCAACAACACCAGAAGCAATGTTTGGATAGGCTATGAAAAATATTTTCCTCTCTCTCTTGCTGCAATATGAGTAACCAGGAGGAGCTTGACAAACCATCTAATCCCAGGGAGGACAGTCCAAGGAGCATCGCCAGCATCTCCTGCCACCCACAAGGCTTGCCAACTTGGAACAGTCCTTTGGAGCAGGCTTCTTCATCAACCTGCACTTTTAAAAAGTGCCCCTCTGCTCATATAACAGTGTGTCCTCTTCTACTTCAGCACGTAGAAGAGAAAGTTACAAAAGCTCAAGAAGGTTTGGGTGGACAACAGATTAGAGGTGTAAAAAATATCAGGGTTCATTGACCCATAGGATGTGGTCATATGATCATCTGGTAACATTTTGGAATCGTATGTTACTGTCTATAAGTAGATTTATGGGAATATTAAAGATGTTAATGTGATGTTGACTTACATACTAAAGCTTTGGAATCTGACTGTTTATCAGGAATTATGGTTGTATCGAACAGGGGAGTGGCTAAAAGAATCATGTTGAGAAATTGGAAAAGTGATTTTAAGGAATGGCTTTTGGAAATGTGTAGTCTATTGTATCTGTTTTGGAAAGGGCAATATTTCCTACTAATCAAAGGATAAAGCAATATATATGACTACGGCAAAGATTTTGTGATGTTTTACAATAATATTTTGTATTGATCATATTAGTATGTGGTACTTATTAGTAAACTAATGACTATTGATAAGTATAATATATACGGTAAGATTTTCATTTTCTTTTCTCTCTTAATTATTTGGGGGGTTTCTTTTTGTTTGTTTGTTTCTATTTTTTTTTCTTTAAGTTTAAATACTGTTTTGTTAACGGTGTGTGTCTGTGCATGTGTTTTGTGTTTTGTCAAAGTTTTCATGTAATTGGTAAATAAACACATTAAAAAAACAGAAAAAATTAGTCCTACTGATCTAGACTTTCCGAAGGTACCCTCAAAGTCCTTTTGTATTCAGTGAGGCTTTTCCTTTGGCAGAGGCATATAAAACAATAGCATAACTTGTGCAATGCTTTCTTTTCAATAATTCAGCATGTTTTCAAAACAGTAGATAAAACGCCAGGTGTCACACACTTTTGTAGCTTCTCACACTGTGCCTGAATCTAATTTAAACAGTGCATTCCGTCACTGAGAAAGGATTAAAAATCCAAAGGGAGCAGAACTGCTAAGGAAGTGATGTCTTCAGCTGCTGAGATCTCCCTGGGGCCCACAGAAGCCTGTGTCCTGGTTACTGGCAGTGGTCATGGAACCCTTTCTGGAGTAAGCAGCTGCCAAGTTCAGGCACTTGCTGAGGGCCAGACTGGGTTAAGGATCCACCAAACTGACAGCAACCCCCAAGTCCATGGCAAAGAACTAAGGGGCAATCTGTGGTAGGATATAAGCCACTCCACCAAAAGGTGAAATGAGCAGGTCCTGGCATTTTGCATGTAGCTGTTCAGCCCACCCTACCTCCCTACCTCCAAGCACACATGAGGCTAAATAGGATGATCCTCAGCTCAAATCGCTTCTTAAGGCAACCCACGCTGGCTCAGTGATTCTGCAGCCTGTTTTGATGGGCTGTAAAGGGTCTCCCCCAGTACTGGAACCCATAAGACGATCTTGACTACTTGTTTTGGGATGTATAAGGACCATCCTTAGAAGAGGATTTAACCTCCCAGCAAAACCCAAGAGTATGAATATGACCTTCTTTTTTCAGAGTTCAAACCGGATACTTCCAGGTTATCTGATATAATGTGTGTTGAGGAGACTCTTATGTTTTAAGGCACATGTCAACTTCTTACAAAAAATGGAAAGCCTGCTGTCAGGGACTTGGGAAGAAAAGGAGTGAGTCCAATGCCATGCCAAGGGCCTTAATGTTGGGCTTGTGGTCCCAGATGTCTGTCCAAGAGCAACCAGCAGAGACAGTGAGAGGGTGTAGAGGAAAACAGAGATAAGGTCGGTGAAAGTACAGAAGAGACATTAGCAGATAAAAGAGATAATAATGACATCTCAGCCCTGGGAAAGGAGGGAGTGTGAGAAAGAATCTCAAGATAGCCTGGCCTTGATTATATGGTATAAGAGGGGGCAGAGGGAAACTCTGGCAGGCTTTCAAAGTTCTGCTTTTATACCCTACAACAATAAAGTGGTATTCCAGTAGACCTTCTGGTATCTATTTTCTGATCTAGCCTACCTTGAAGGGCTGACAGAGGTAGTAAGGAGTGGCGGCATGTTCAAAACATGCTGCTCAATTAAGCATAACCCTGAGTTCTCTTCTTTGTCCAGAAACCCTGGGTCCTGTGGGGTACATACTCCCCAAATATGCCCCTACCTCCAACCCCACATTTAGAAAAAAGGCATTTGTGGTAAGTATTGTCCCATCTCAGAATGAATGAAAAGCTTCTCTCCTTGGCCCTTCCTCCCACTCAGCTTCGCAGACCCTTTGCTAAATGCTCCATTTGCTGCCTCTTAAGCAAATGTGCAGACTGCAGGTACAGACTGGAAGACATATTTACAAAAGGATCCCAGTAAATGTTTACTCTTACTCTGTATGGGAAGAGTAATCTTTGGACCTTAAGACAACTTCCTGCAATGACAGCCCCAAAAGGCCAACTTGAGACTGACAAGCTGGAGGCTGGGTCTCAGGTGGCAGGTCCAAGTAGTGGACTACATACACAACTCCTGTCCTTGAGTTGTGTTGGTCTTATGGCTCTGCCTGTCCCTCTTCCTCCTCAGACAGATTGAAATCCACAGCCCAAGATAGCTATCTCACTTTGCCTAGGGGCCACATCTAAGGTTTTGCTGCTTCCGTCATTCTGAAATTATGTTTTCTTCCTAAATGGCTGCTTCTAGCGCCATCCAGGCATTGCTTGTTTGCGGGAACCTACACTCAGAAATGCAATTAACTTTTCATACTTGAGCGGTAAGAGTATCTAAAGCCTTTTTTACATTTTTATGTGTAACTTGATGCTTCCTTACAGAGCGCATTTAATCTTTTTTACTGGGTAGGCTAAAGAGGATTAAAGCAGATCAAAAAAAGATTCATCTATAGGCTTCATAAAAACAATGTGGTAATCATCAGAAGAAGCAAGGATTCATCAAGAGCAAGTCTTGCTAGACTAATCTTATCTCATTTGGTAGTTGTGTTGTTTCTTTATTAGATTGTTGAAATGCTATAGACAGAATATGCCTTGATTATAGCAAAGTATTTGATAAAGTCCCCATTCATGATATGTTAACTAGCAAGCAAGTTAAGTGTGTGGGCTGGTTGGAAAAGTAATTAAATAGATAGAGAGCTGGCTTAAAAACCATACTGATAGTACCTTATCAAGCTGGAGAGAGTCATAGGCACCATTCCTAACCACAATGATGCCAAACTAACAAAATGTGCATTGTGACATCACAACGCAAGGCCCACTCTTTCATTCTTGCAGTGTGACATCACAAATAAGTATGTAATAGGTGGGGTTTGTGTCATGATGTCATGATGCACATGTCATCCCTTCTCTCCCCCGCAGATGCCAAAGAGAGAGGTTCAGGCTTAGGACCCCTACTCTGCAATTTTTTATTAATGACTTGGATGAAGAAGTGGAAGGAATATTTGCAGAAGGCACAAAACCTAAAAGGAAGCAATGAAAATGAAAAGAATCTTGATAGCTTAGAGCAGTGATTCTCAAACATTTCAGTCTCAGGACCCCTTTACTTTCTTAAGAATGATCAAAGACCCCAAAGAGCTTTGGTTTATGTGGGTTTTATCTATCAATATGTACTGGATTAGAAATTAAAACTGAGAAATGTTAAAATGTTTTCTTTTTTTCTTTTCTTTTCTTTTCTTTTTTTTTGTGGACCCCCTGAAAAGGTCTTGGGGGCCCTGCAGGATCTCCAGACCCCACTTTGAAAACTGCTGCCTTAGAGAAATGGCCTGAAAAGAACAGAATGAAATTTTAACAGAGCCATGTGCACAATTGTTCATTTAGAAAAGACAGAAATCAAAACACAGATATAGGATAGAAGATAACTGGTTTGATAACAGTACTTGTGAAAAAGAGCTTGGAATAATAGTTGATTGCAAACTGAATATGAGTCCACAGGTGTCAGCCAAAAATGCAGTTTTTGTTGCATCAACAGAACAAAATACTCCAAATTATGTGAGACAACAGTCCCATTTGATCCTGCTTTGGTTAGAACCTACCTTGAGCGCACTGCCCATTCATCCACCCATTTAGCCCTGAGAAGAGTAGATAGAGGTGTGATATGATAGCATTCTTCAAATACCTGAATAGATGTCATACAGAAAGTGACAGTCCTACATGCATACAAACATACATGTTCTCAATCATTTCATTGCAGACACGGAATTACAGATTTCAGTTATATAAGGAAAACCATTTCTAACTGAATGTAAGGGGAAAAAATCCTTCCTATTAGTAAGAAGGCTTTGACAGTGGGGATCCCATCCAGAGAAGCAGTGTGGTCTAGCAGAGATGAGACAGGTATTTGGTTGCTTTTAATTTAATTTGGGTTGGACTCAGTGGCTTAAATGGCTCCTGCCAGCCCAACAGTTCTGTGAATTTATAGGAAACCCCTTGTTTCATTTAAACATTGCAAAATGAACATAATATTTCAAGTCTTTTTAAAAGATATGAAATATGTGTTTTCGTATTCTTAAAAGTAATAAAATTGCACCAGTCCAAAATTATACTAAAGGAATTCTATCCTACTCTTTACCCTTAAATGTGGCTGGCCTTCATCCATCGTGGTTGTGCTGAGATCATCATCTAAGTAACCACTGTTTGTAAGGTGTATTTTCAAAAGTTGTAGTTTTTCATCCCCTTGGAAAACCTGTTTGCATTGTTTCTATCTCATTTCAGAAATAAATGAAACCTGCCATCTAGCAAAAAACATCCTATGCTTGTAGAATCTGATCTTTCCCACTAGAAGCAGTGCTAGCCATGCCCCCAAAGTCTCAGCTTCTTTGCCTAGAACTGATATTTAGAGAGGGAGAGACCCTCAAATCCACCATGATTATGCTGCCATGATCTTTGCTATTAAAGAAAGCCCAATTCTGTGATATCACCCTTCACACAGTTTGCTAGAATGGCATACAGACTATAAGGACAAGATGCGTGCATGTGGTTGGAAATGCTAGAAATGTATCTACCTTTCTTCTTGTAAATGAAAGGTTAATGGATATTTGTTAATTCATGGATTACTGAAAGCTTTAGGGGCAGGATATTCAGGAAAGAGAAAGAGAGACAACAGTAATTGGTTGGCATTCTCCACAGTAGTTATTGGCTAGCTCAGTCAAAATGTGAGCAGTACCTGGATGAAGGCATTCTCTGCCAGCTCCAGATATCTAAGTATACAAATGTAATGTTAAAAGCATTTGAAATCTGCAAATAGTGAGGACAATGTAGAAAAAAACAGATTGGTTTTAAAGCGCCTTGTGAATGACTGTTAAATGAAAAGGTTGCTTTGTGATATACTTCAAGATGTAGCAATTCACGTGGAGAGTTATGTCAGTGCAAGTGCTGAAACATTGTTCTTGAAAAAAAGATGGAACAGTGATGCTAAGTGTGCGAGTGGTGGGTGAGTGGGATTCTACTCCATTCTTTCCTATATATACTCCATTCTTTCCAAAATATGACCATAACTGGATAAGAATGCCTGGTGGATAGCCATCAAAAGGAAGTGACCAAAGAATGTGGTTATTCCAGGGGAAACTTATATTTGGGGAAACATCCTGAAACTCCAATCACCTTTTTCAGCTGAGACTCTTCCGAATGGCAACTCCAATTTTAAAAATACTAGAAGTTAAGGAATTTGAGTTCACATGAGAACAAGAACCTACAATTCAGAAAGTCTCCAATTTGAGCTTCCTCTGTTCCAGAAGCTTTTTGGAAAACCATCTTAACTCCCAGATCCACTGCTTGGTGGGAGTTAAGATAGTGTGCTGCTTGGTGTGGTGTGCCTCCTGATTGGAGTAGGCAACGTCAGTCCCAAAACTGGTTATTCCAGAGACTAAGCTAGGCAGCTTTCAAGACCCTTTATTTCTCTGTGTGGACTCAAGATCAAGCTCCATAGCAAAGCTAGACAATGGAGAAAGGGTTTACTCAAGCTTTAGTCACTGCCATACTGACTCTGTTGAGGATCTCCTGGTCAGGTGCTCATAGAACTTCTTTCTATCCAGTTAGATTTTTTTTTTAGCTCTGAGACTTCAAGCAGATCAGAAGGGCTGAAAGATTATACCCCACCATCTAACCTGCTGTTGTACTTTTGTGGCTGGAATCCAACTTCCACCCACTCGCATGACTTTCAGCACCCTACTTTGAGAAGGGGCTCCTGAGAGTGAGGCATTGGGCAATATTTCAAGGAGCTCCATTAAGCATAGAGAATGCTGCCAAAGAAAGTAATCTGCTGAACTCTCCAGTCCAACTAGAAGGCCCAATGGCTGACTCAGAAACGCTGTCCTCAGAGCAAAGCTGCAGGTACTCAGTAGCCCCATTGGATGCTTCTTGGCAAACACCACAGAAGGATGATGGACACCAAGGTCAGGAGAATTGTGGACCTGGCTCTTTAGGGGCAATTCGATTCCACATGGAATCAATTGCCTATCTCCATCCAGATCACAATAGTTCCCACAATACTTCATTTTGTTTTTCAAATTGTGGCGATAGTAAAGCAATGGACAAGGCTGTGTGTCATGCACATACTGATAACATTTAACTGTACCTCTGGATGAAGTTTCATGGAGATATTAAAAAGAATGTTCACATAACAGAGGCTTTGGTTCAATGTCTATGGGGCAGAATATAATTTGGTCATTGATACTTTTGAACCCTTCCTTCTAGATATAACTTAGACTACATTACAACCTGGAGAATGAATGATTAATGGTATCAAAAGCTGCTGAGAGATCAGGAAAATGAACACGGTTGTTCTCTTCCCATTAATTTCCCACTGTAACTCATCCACTAAGACAACCAAGACAATTTATTTCAAAATCCAGCCAACAAGTCAGGTTGGAATGGTTCTAAAAAAGTTAAGCTCACTAGAGTCAATGAGTTCCCATTATTCCAGGTTCTTGTTTAAAATGGTATATTGGTGACTGGATTATGATTTTTCAAAAACATAAAATATCAATGTGGCTTTTTCAGAAGTCGTTTCAATTTGTACAGCTATTGGGGCAACTCTGTCATACTGAGCATTCACCATTTCTGATAATAATACTCTCAGCTCAACCCAGAAATGGCTGGTGTGGGTCTTCCGGGCTGTGTGGCCGTGTTCTGGAAGTTTTGTTTCCTAACATTTCGCCACCACCTGTGACCGGCATCTTCAGAGTGCAGGAGCACAGGCAGGAGCAGTTCGTGAAATCCTTCGACAATACATCAACCCAGAAAGATTACACAAAGCATTATGGATAAAGTGTAAGCAGTTGAATCTTAGGCCTCCAGACAGTTTGCTCACCTTCTCAAACTGGAAAACACAGAAGTGACAAGACCAAACAGTGAAGTAGCTGAATCCATCTCTGATTCTGACAAAACTGTGGCATCTGTGAACAGATAATGGTAATTTTGATTGCAGAGTGCAATGCAAATTCTCCATAAGGGTTTGGTCTCCTCTGGAGTAGGCTGTCAATGAGAAGTCTCATTGAGAGTTTGCAGCAGATGTGGAAGGAGTTTATCTAGATATCTTTACCTAGACGTTTACCTGCAAGTTGTTATTTATAACAGTAGGAAGACACCTGTTTTTCAGCAGGCATCCCAAACTTAATGTTTATTGCCGTCTCTTTATATCATTTTCCAGTAAATACAATATTTCACAAATTAAGAAACAATTTAACCACAAGCCGTCAGCCAGTTTTCAGAGGGACGGCTATCCATATTTCAGTAAGAGTAACAAGTCTTGGGGCACGTTTATTACAGCATAACTTGTAGAGTAGGAGAGCCTACCTCATCTAATGCAAGTACATCTGAATAAACAACTGAGCAGCAGCAAGATCAATGCTCAATATTTTTCAATAAGTGGGGGCGGAGATCCACTTTCATAGACAAGCAAAACAAGTTTTTATTTATACTTTTGGTGTCTTCCTTCCTTCCTTCCTTCCTTCCTTCCTTCCTTCCTTCCTTCCTTCCTTCCTTCCTTCCTTCCTTCCTTCCTTCCTTCCTTCTTTTGGGCTAACTCTGGAAGGAAATGTTGCAACTGTCCAACTGCAATTAAGTACTGTATGGAAGAAAGCAATGATGACACACAATGGAAAGAGCAGTCACAGGACAAAAACAGCAGATGAAGTGAGCCAAAAGCACAGTCACTCTAGGCAATGAGCTGCAGTGTTAAAGTGATTGGAGCACTAGGCACCAGCATGGGCAAACCAGCTTTAGATCCTAGTTCAGCAGTGACCTTCAGTTATGCACAGGTGCCAAAAGTGGGCTGAAGAAGGCATGAGACCATCCCCAATATTTCTGCACCAGATCAGCACTGAAATCTGAATAGGGTTGGCAAGAGCATTCAAAGCCTCCCTTCACCCTGGAGTATTGTTTTCTGAGGGTTTCCAATCATGCAGATGAATTTAGCTAAAAATGCTGCACATATGTCTTGAAACAAAGCTGGAAGACAAGCCTGCCTTCGCAGAGACATGCTGTGATTTGTATACACTTTTAGCCCTTACATGTTCAAGCAAGCGGGGCCAATGAAGCATAACTATCACTCAAGGGTTTATTGTGATTGAAGCTTGTGCACGTTCCTCTGAGTTCCTTGAAGGAAGAATGGGGTAGAAATTATCACAAGCACTCTAAATGATTGGACAGGTTTTTATGGGCATCATTACACTTTACACTCCTTTCCTGGGTTTGCCAGGAAGCCTCACCAACACACATTTAGAGAATTCTCACATGACCTCATCGCTTGTGTCAATTCAGTAGTTTTGTGTTCCTGTTGTGTGATCTTCCAGAGAGACCTATCACATGAGCACCACCATTCTGGGCCATGGGATTTCCACAATCCAATGTGTTGGCATAACTTGTACATGCTTGACCCTTGTTCTTGGACCTTTCCAGCATATTCCCAGATCACCTGCACATTGGCAGGGCTTGTACAAGATCCCTGGGTTCATTTTCTGAACAATTTGCATGTTTCAGAATTTCTGGGTGGATGGACACAGAATGACTGAGTGAATGGATCTTTGGAAAATGGCAGAAAACTCATAAGTCATCCTCAAAGTCCTGCTTTTCCACAAACACTTGGAGGCATGAGGCCAATGAAACTGCATCAGCAAGAAAAAATCCTACCTTTCTGAAGATGGAGAACCATCTTTCTAGCACATTATAACCTGTCCGGTCAAAAAAATAGGAGCAGTTGCTCAGATGCCCTGCAGAGAAAAGGCAAGGTTCACAATGGGGTGCTCAGCTTTAATCAGCCAACATCACAATGTTGTAACAACAGGGACAGTATAGACTTCCTACCAAGAGCCCCAAAGTACAAAAAAGGTAAAAATGTCCTCAGACTTGACTCCTGGATATTACATGGAGACATCCATGCACTTTTCTGGCTACTAGGTACAAAAGTGGTTTGCCTTTGCCACTGCCTCATTCTGGAATGGTTTTTTAACTTCCCAGTTTGGCCTACAGCCTTGGTATTCCCTAGGTGTTTTTCATCTCTTCAACCAGACTTGACCTTGTTTAGCTTCCCAGTGCTGGCAAGGTCAGCCAGATCCTTTAAACATTCACTATTCCCCCCAAAGAGTAAGTATCTCTCCAAAAAGAAGGCCAAAGAAAGAATGAATTTGCATATGATCTGCATATGCTAATGTTAACTGTCCTCAGTGAACATTTAGAAATGTAATTTAGATAGAAATATACAGTAATAGCTCTCACCATGGTGGGAAGCTTGTGGTCATTTGCAATGTGTGCCTCCTCATGTAGCTCGCCAACAGCTTACTGTTTATGAGTGACATCAAAGGATGCAGGCCAGGCCTCTCCCTTGCTTCAAGAAGGGACTGTCCTCTCTATTCTAGGACAGTGGCTGCTCTCAAAGGGGACACAGGCACTGCAAAATGTGTAGCTCCTGAGCACGGACAGTGAAAAACACAAGTCTTGGCAAGTGCCTAAAGTTTCCCCCCTCTCTGAGAGTTTGCCTCCAGTGGTCTTCCTTCCTCCCTTCCTCCTTTCCTTCCTCCTTTCCTTCCTTCCTTCCTTCCTTCCTTCCTTCCTTCCTTCCTTCCTTCCTTCCTTTTTTATTTCCTTCCTTCTTTCCTTCCTTCCTTCCCACTCGCTTACTCTGAAGCAATGATATTGTTTACCTACTAGTTCCCCCCCCCGCCCTCACCTCTGCCCCCCTTTCTAGGAACACTATGTTCCTTACGCAGCTTGTAGTTATACCCTGGAGCAGAAAGTGTAATTCTTCCCATACTCCCCTTTTTCAGGTGGCAGAAAAGGGCCAGGAGATTGCAATCACGCCAAGTGAGACTGTCAAGCAAGATATAGGACAAAACGGTCAACAGTTAAGATCACCATCTTTTGTTTACAGACCTAGCAGGGAATTAAATAGCGAGGAAAAAAATTTCACCTGTCTGTCATGGAGCTGTTAAAGACACAGAAATCCTACTTCTTCTCCTATCAGTTGCGGTCAGGTCTGTTTGTCCTGCCCAGGATGACTGATGGGGAGAAATCTGAACATTTCATTGTTTGGTAATTTCGCAAGGACTTACTAGGGCAAGGGGGGACAGCTTATTCTGCCAAGGAGGTCTGACTTTCTCTAGGCTACCCCCGTTCACCCCAGTGATAAATTTGCATTGAAAACCAAGAATTGATTTTTAAAGAAAGACCATGTTTCGAACCAAAAAGCCCTGAGGCCCCAAGGCAGACTTTCTTTATGTGTTGTTTCCCTCTGCTCCACTGCCTTTTTTCAGGGGTAAGCAGTACCTCAATACTGTAAATAAAATAGAGGATCAATAAAAATGTCTTGTGCAAGCTCCTCAATTTTAATGCAAATAGAAAAAAAGCAAGTGGGGCTGGACTTGCAAGGAATGCAAAGCAGTCTGAGCAACCAATTCCAATAGAAGGGTGGAATGAATAAGAATCCACAGCAGTCAAGAACAATATGAGTTAACTGCAGGTTCTTAGTAGCATTTGTAAAAAAATTAAGGGATTTGGTTACATATAATTTGGATATCATTCTAGTGGTATCATGGTCTTTGGTTCTTTTTGTTAGTGCTGTGCTTAAGGTTGCTGGTTGTTCATGTCACCATAGTTCAGAAGAGACTCGGGAAGGGCAATGGGAGTTTATGGGAAGAGGGGCAAGCAGTGTGTCAGGCATCCCAATGTCATCATAATAATGATGTGATTTATGTAAATTGCACGATGACACGGTGCATGTGACGTCATCGTGGCTTGTTCTGAACAGCTATGGGGAAGCAGCATTTTGACTTTTTACTTTGGTCTCTGTTGAAACAGAAAAGATTTAGCAGCAGTCATCCTGCAGCTAGGATTATTGAAATGAGAAGGAACATGAACAAGCAGAAAGCCTTCTTTAGGGACAAGACAGACATTTTAAAAATCAGAATCTGAGATTGTTCTGTTCCCCATCTCCTCTTTTGGCTTTGGTTAAGATACAGAAGATATATGTCCATAAATGAAGGCATTCCACTGATTTTTCTTTGTCTAAAACAAAACACATTTTAATTTATGGATTGCACTGCCCAATTGTCCAGGTGCCTGTTTCGCTTCTATCAATGTCTGGAGAAAAAGATTTGAGGGTCCATGAGAGGTTCTGTCTTCCCTCCGCCACTGCTTCCAAAACACCAGTGAATGGGAGGCAGATATACACATCTTTGTGGTGCTTTGCAGTAAATTGTCTGAATCGCACTATACTCAAAGCTCCAGCAGCAAAATTATAATTTTGCTGCTGGAGGCAAGCGAAAAGTCAAGCCCCGCCCACTTTCCATAGGCAGATGCTGCCTGGCTGGCTGAGGGCCCTTATTTCAACGCTCCCAGCTCTTTGACATCTGTCACCTGAGGCAGCGCTTTCTCTGCTGAGCAGTAGAGCAGGTCCTCTGCCCAATGCCAGAGACATCCAGTCAGTTAGCCAGACTTGAAAGCTCTGCCCCTTTAGTTTCATTATAGGTGCAAGGCCTGAAATCGGTCTGGGATTGGTTTTGTATGGGCAGTGAAGCCCAATGGGTCATAATCTATCAAGGATACTGTAGAGGACCTAGGGAAGGGCCTTGAAGGACAGGAGGAGAAGCTGCCACCAAAGCGACAATAAGACAAACAGGCTTCAAGTCCTTTCCAAGGAACTAATTTGAGAAAGTGTCTCAGACAAACCCCTCCCTAATACACACAAAGGTAATGTGAGGGGGGAGCACTTTTAAACCTGCAAGATTCAGTTACTATAGCTGTTCCAGTAAAAGTAGTTTTAGACCGAAATGGCATTGGTGTCTTAGTCTGGTCTGCCTTATAGGGCTGACATCTACAGCACAGGGGCACAACCCATTACCTGGGGCGTACCCAGCCTGCCAGGGGGTCAGGGACAGCCCCCCTGACCCCTTCAGATTCTCTTCCTTACCCACTACACCCCCTCCAACCTGAGGCCACTCCTCTGGGTCTTGATTTGTCACCTCCTGTGCATAGAAGACCTCAGGATACAGGTGGGCATGTTTTTGCTCACATACTTCTTGTACTCCGTTCTTTAAGTTAGTAATCAGTTGAGGTGAAGGGGATTCCAGGGGTGTCCACGAGGGGGAAAAGAAATCAAGTTAGTAGCCACCAACATGCACACAAAGCCCTGGCCTTTTTTAGTTGCTATGTACATAAAAAAGAAAGGGGATTTGATCACATGGCTGTGACTGCCATCTTGATTTTTTTTGACCCTCCTATGGACACCCCTGACAGTCCTTATAAATGAGACTTAAGTATGTGTATGCATGTGCTGAAAATTTAACTGTTGACCAATACATTTAAACAATCATATTGTCAAGTATTTAAAATTATTAATTATAATCAATTATGTCATTGATTAAATTTGCCCATTCACTCACTAGTTATGTCACCATGCCTCTTTTTGCAGCACAACCTCCATCATTCCTTGAAAAGCCGTGTGGCCTTTGTGCACCCCTGGCTAGAACCCAACCCATAATTGTTCCAACCTCCTATAGCCAAACACACACACACACACACACACACACACACACAGAGGGAGAGATCTGGATTAATCCAATTAAGGAATCCCAGAATTTCAGTTCAGCTACAAATCAAATGGAGAGAAACAAAATTGTGTGTGAATAAAAGTCAAGTATTTGAAGTGTTATGCACGGGCCAGGGTATATATGTCCTTGTGTATTTCATCCTGTCTCCTGTCTGTTCCTTTCTGCTCTCTTATTTTTTGCATGGTTGTAATGAAGAAGTACACAACAACAACTGCCATGAGATTTTTCAAAAGATAGCTCTAGGGCAGGGGCAGGGGCAGGGGCAGGGGCAGGGGCAGGGGCAGGGGCAGGGGCAGGGAGCATCTTTAACTGCCAGAGTAATGAATTACCTTTTTATGGTCAGTTTGGAGTTGGGTGGCACTGAAATGGAATCAGACAAATAAATAAATAATGTCTGGGCCACAGCCAGAAGAGAATGTGGCATTAGCCACATAAAGACAACATGATTAAATTCTGTCTTCACCCATTTACAGACATCAATGCTCTCCATCAATGCTTGCCCATTCCCCTATATTTTATGCATTGTACATTAATACACCTCCCATTCACTCAGTCACCATCCTATGTTTTCTCGCCCTTTCTTTCTCTCCTGATTAAGAGAGAAAGGTCATTTCACGTACTTGTTTCACACCCAGTTGCCTGCCACTAAACTCAGAGGAAATAGGATACATCAGTGGCCATGAGCTGGAGCAAAAGATGAAGCTGGTTTGATGCGCAGTTAGAACCAAGTATTATATAAAATTAGACACTGTGGTTTAATAACTCATAAATCCTCAGATTTAAGCAGAACGTGCTGTGGAGCAATGATCTCCCTGATATTCTTTACTGGTTTTGCCAATCGTCCCTACCCTCATCTACTATCCAGTGAATTGAGACACTGCTGCTGCTTGCCACTACAGCAAAAGAAACCTTTCTTTCATCCCAGCCCCTTGCATGGGCGGGGAGAGCCAGGGAGGGCGAGAGCAGGACAAGTTGCTAGATTGATCTGGAAAGGAACCAGTTTAATCCCAACCATCAGGAAAAGGCAGCTGCCAGCAAGGCAGAGCCAGCCTTCTCTGATCAGAGCAGAGGAGGAGGAGGAGGAGGAGGAGGAGGAGGAGGAGACCTCTCCGTTCTAGAGGAGAGACACCCCTTCCACTGGAGAAGCCATCAAGACAGGAGCATCATCCCAAGGAAAAGGCATGAGGTTGGTCTCCGCTGATTCTAGTCCTACAGACATAGGGAGGCATGCAAGCGCAGGGGGACAGAGGGAAGATCTCTGGAGGTGACTGAGGACAAGTGAGATGCATGGGAGAAGAAAGAGAGGAGGATGTCAATTATTTTCCAGCAGACTGTATAATTGTATCATCATTTCAAAATCTATAACTGAACAGGATTTCCAGGCAGAGACAGAGAGAGAGAGAGAGGCAGACAGATAGATCAATTTGCGAGGGATTTTTGCCTTGGGACATGTTGGCCCGTCCAGCTTTAAAGGTACCCTGGGGCCAACGAAAAAGAGGGCAACTGTGTAAGCCCAGCCCTGATGGAATGAAGGGAATATTTCCCCTTCAGGAATTTAATTTCCTGTTTGCACTGTGATGCTGAAGTAGTAAACTGTAGCCACTCTCTCTCATTTCCAGAGCAGAAATTTCCCTCGCTTCCATTCACTTATGGTATGTAGCACATTCAAGAACAGAATGTATCTTTATCTCTCTCCCCCCCAACTCCTGTATTACATTGTTTGTCCAGCCGCTCCTTTTGTGGTTTACCTTGTGCCTTGTGTCTCCTGAGATTTAATTACTGGGTTAAAAAAAAATCAGTGCTTTTTTACATGCCATGATGATGAACTGTCAGCAGTCCGTGCAATGATATTTTTAAAATATGGAAAAATCATAGCAGGCTGGCTTTGATTTATTCTCAGAATGAGATAGAGGTGACATTCAAAGTGGGTACATTAGAACTCCAATGATAGTCAAAAGCATATTTTGAGGGGCTGATCAACAATGCGGGGAGGGGGTAAACTTTCCCTTGCCTGCTGCTCCACTGCTCCAATTGTTTTATCTTCTGCCAGAAATTCTCTTTTGGCTTGCATGAAAATCAAAGAAGCTGACTTGGTGCATATATATATGGGGGGAAGAGGTTCTGAATGTAGTACCGAGATTGCTGAGGGTTAAGAGATCAGGAGCCCTCTCAAAGTTGCCTTCTTTTCTGGACTGGGGCCCAACTGGCAGAAAAGGGAGTCTTAAATCTCAGAATCCAGCTAGATGAGCCAAAGGATTTGGGGCAGGGGGAGACCCTCAACTATTCTCTCTCTCTCTCTCTCTCTCACACACACACACACACACACACATAGAGTAGACACATGAGGCAGGAAGCTGATAATACAGATCAAAGTGGCATATCGCAGAAGATCATTTTTGGCACAGCCCATCTAGTGGGTAAACTTTCTCTGGAAACGAAGACAACAGGAACATTCCTTTGTTGGTACTGCTGGGCTTAAGTTAACTTTCAGCACAATGGCAGGGTATTTAAATTACGTTTTTTACATTTGGCTGGCGTTTCAGGGAAAACCCTCCTGTGGGTTTCTTCCTGTTTAAAAAAATGGACTCAGAAAGTCATCATCAATGCTATTTTACTACAGCACTAGTATGATACAATATTGTAGTATTAATAGTACTATCAATGCTATAGTACTATTCAATACTATATGAAGCTTTTGACTGAGATGGTCTGTAACTTTAGGGAAGCATGTCATCAATATTTTAACTAAGGACTTGGGAACAGCTGTCTCCGTCCTGGACATTTGGAGGCTATGATTAGCTGGAAGGAGGAAACAGACAGACAGGCGGAAAGAAGCAGTACTGATACTGCTGTGTTGTGTTCTGGAAATAATTTGCTTGCTTGTGAGTGATATGTTTCAGGTCAGTTTAACAATCTTGCCCTAATCCTGCATCCCTCATAGCCTCTGGTGGAGAGTGCCTTTTGCCATCTCAGTTCATCAGAAAGTTTGTCCATTTTCTCTCTTCATCAGAGGCCTGCCATGCTGATTAATGTTTTTTAGCTCCAGCTTGATTACCACACCACTCCTTTCACGGGGCTGCTCTTGAAGGCAATCCGGAACCTTCAAGTCATGAGGCAACTCTTTGTTCTTCACGCTGTTCAGGCTGTGATCCTCCTGGGCAAAAGTGCTCACAAGTGTTTAATCAGCAAGGACCATGATTGGAATGGAATGCCTGGCCTTTGCCAACAGCTGATTCACTTGCCTAGGAAGATGCATGCCTCCCTTAAGTAGGATTTTGTAAGGTAGCAGTGATTGGGGGCAGAATAGCCCTACATCCCAGGCTGTCATCAGAACATGGGAAAATAGTCACTGACTTGTGGGTGGCTATGTTGATTCCTTCCCTCCCCTGCCATGTCCTGTTGAAGAAAATGGCAGGGAAATATCCATTTGGATCTGATATAAAATTGCACCTTCAACCTGGGCATTAACATAGATTTAAGGGGTAAAAAAAGTGGTGCGTATTTGCTCCTCCTTATTTTACTCACAACCTGCCCCAATCTTCATTTCAGCTCTTCCACTTATATGACTTTAGTAGAACAAGAAATCTAGTGGCAGTGTGACCATTACATGTGGGAGGTGTCCGGCTAGCGGAAATCTTATGGCAATGGCCTATATTTCATGTTTATGCCTGGCACTCCACCGATCTAGCATTTTATCAGTATGTCAGGGTTTGGAGATAGACAGAGATAGAGACAGCGATAGAGATGATAGATTCAGCCCTGATGCTAGTATAGTTTCAGCAAGAGAGTGCACCTCTAATTAACTAATTTCAGATTTATTTCAAATTTCTAAAAGCTGCTTTTCAGATATAAGGAACTTCACAAAGCAGTTTATAGTAATAATAGAACACAAATTGCTACAGCCAATGTGGAGATTAAATCAAAAGATTAGACTAAAGAATGATAAATACTTTTAAATCTATGTAAAGAAATAACAAAGCTGGCAAGTTTTTATTTCTGACCCTCATTTTCTTCAGAAGACAGCCATAAACAGATTTTCAGATTGTATGAAGCAGCAGCGTCTGTTTTCTCATTTAAAGACTATAATCCCAGATCCACATTCATAATATATTTAACCACTGCAGTGCAATTTTCTGTAAATATATGGTAAGGAAGGACCATCGTAAAGCAAGGAAAACTGATTTTTCATTTTGTTGAGTGAATGTATCATTATGAGCAGGTGCTCTGTCTTTTCGCTGAGACAGGTATTTTGGAATGAATTTGTTGGTTGATAAGGGAATTTCCTGCTTAGCCTGCTGCATCAGGTTTTTATTGATGATTTGTTCCATCGCATATTGATGTACATACTACAGGACTTTGCATAAAGAGTGACATAAGCGAAAAGGAAAATCCCTAGGCTCAAGGAGCTAAAATTTAGTAATAAAGGAGAAGAGGACACAGGAGAGGGCAACTCTTTTACTCACATTCATTCATTCATTCATTCATACAATTTATCACTGTCTCAGTCTTAGCAGACTCCAGGCAGTTTACAGATAATGATGAGCAAGCAATTGTGCAAAACACTTCCAAAAAAAGAAGTAGGCTTTTTGGCAAGTCTTCTCCCAGTTTGTGTCCATTTTTGGTGCATATTCATTCATATTCTGTCCTGGTGTTACTTTAAGCTTTGAACAGAAGGAACAAACACTGCACAAAGATTCATATTTAACAATATAGAGACCATACAGTTATTTATAGTTTATTTATTTATTGTGCAAACCCAGAAAATTAGACTAATGGACAAAACCATTAAAAGTTAACAAAATGGACAAAACCATTAGGTTAACCAGAACCACTATTTTGTTAAGTACTGAACAAAATAAATCTAATTTTTGAACATGATAGTTAACAGATTATACTTAATATCCAACATTAATGTTAGATGTCCACAAAATATCCACATTTTAAGTCCAGAGATGTATGTTATAATAGACAACATATTTTACAGAATTTTATAGATTCTGAAAAATTACATGTGGTGCCTGTCAACATCATAATGATATATGGCAGAATTTTCTGGCTGCAATGCTTACTTGGAAACCTAGTCGTACTGAATTCATTAGAATTTATCTTCAAGTAAGCATGCATGGTGTATGGCTGTTCTCAACTCAATTACAGATACTGAGGCACAATTTCACACTCAAAATGCCAAGTCTTTTTATCTGATTTCAGGACTTCATATTTGAATGGTAAAATCAGAAGCAGCAAATTCTCAATGTTGTTGAATATTCCTTTCCAGCTCTAAGTGCAACTATGAAGGCTGAAAATCAGTCAGAAGGCAAGAAGATAGAGCAGCCCAGACTGGAGGTAAAGCAGCAGAACATGAAGGTGGCAACTGAGATGGAAGAAGAGAAGAAGGAAGAAAGCGATGGCCTCATTGAGTTCTTCAGTTCCTACCAGGAGCTTTTCCAATTTTTTTGCAACAATACAACCATCCATGGTGCCATCCGGCTGGTTTGTTCTAAGAAAAATAAGATGAAGACTGCCTTTTGGTCGGTCCTTTTTTTCCTCACCTTTGGCCTCATGTATTGGCAGTTTGGAATCATCTATAGAGATTACTTCAGCTTTCCAGTCAACCTGAACTTGAACCTGAACTCTGATAGGCTTACCTTCCCTGCTGTCACACTATGTACTCTCAATCCTTATAGGTAAGACCCCCAATATTTCTGCAGACCCTCTGGATTATGGAGGCTGAGTTCTCAGAAGTCCCTAGCTTCAAGGGTACAGCCTACATAGAGAGACATGGCTACTATTGCAAAGGTATCTCTGCAGTAGCACCTAATCATGACAGAACCATGCCCTAATAATCTTTTTTTACTATTTTTACATATCCCCCGATACTGCCTTCATCTCATCCCCAGTCCATGAATGAGACAGGCAGCAGCTTGAGTTGTCCTTAGCTGTACTGGTGACAGTATTTTTCCCCATATTCTTCCTCAAGGTGTGTGAAATCTGTTAGGCTTTGTCACAAGTCATGTGATTCAGAGTGACTGGGACACAGAGATCATTGAGATGGATAGGAGTCAGCAGCAGGGGCAACGGATGTCATGCTATCATATTTTCTGCCAACACAAGGATGGATGAATAGCATTATTGTAAGGGAGACTGGCTCTGAGAGTCAAGAATTCTGGAACTGATTTTAATTATGTGGAGTCTGGTTTAGAAAGCATAACAAAAATGATAAAAGTTTTAGGATGTAATTTAAAATTTAATTTAATTTAAAGAATGGTAGGAAAGAGAAAGATCAAGTCAATAGATTGTTTTAAAATTTATTCTTAATGCTAATAGATTTTTAACAAAAGATTATAATGGTTGATGAGAATGAATAAACATGGAGAATGATCTCAAAAATAGATGCACTTTTGGGGGGTTAAATAAGATAAACCATAACTGATGTAATAGGGATTAATTTAAGCTTAAAATAATTTATTAAAAATGACTAAAGATAAGTTGATGGGAATGCAAGGACCGAACAAAGGATTGGAATAGTGGGGTGGGGTAATCAAGATTAAGATGCATGGGCACCACATTGTTTTTTCCATGACCCCAATTGCTTTTCCACTGGCCCTACCCATTTCTGGGAGTGTAACCCTTAACATGTTACAGAAAACTGAATGTGACCCTGGACCTGAAAAAAGTTGATCTTCCCTGGTCTAGAAATGATATGCTCAGTTCAGCAATCTTGGTAAGAATTCCAGCACAGCTGGATCATAGTACATCTTCTGTTCACCTCTGGCATACTGTATTGTTGAAAGGAAGTGAACTTCAGCCTACCCAAGCTTGTGCCTTTGGCCATATTGACAGAGATTTCTGGAGCATATAGTCCCACACATCTGAAGACTAGCAACTCATTAACAGTTGGAGTAGACACTGTATCCTTGAAGCCCATTCTTCCATCTTTTAGGTATAGTGCTTTTCGGAAAGAGCTGGAAGAACTGGATCAAATGACCCGACGGACTCTTCTGGAGGTATTCAAATACAATATGTCTTTGGGGCAGAACACCTTGACCAAATCCTCTAAGAAACGTAGCACTAGGAGCCTATACCACCATATGCAGCGCTACCCACTGCATCGACGCAAACGTGATACACAAGCCACCATGGAGGACAACAATCCCCAAGTGGGCAAAAGTGATTGGAAAGTTGGTTTCACCCTGGTAAGCATGGTTTCACATCCTTTTCATACAACTGTTCCAGGATCACTCAATCCATTTCATGGCCAAATCCCTGGATCTGAAAAGTGTCCAACCTGCTGTGGATTCATTCAAACCGACAGCATGAATCAGAAGCAGGAATATAGTATCCTTCGAATATCTATCATATGGTTGTGTTTATGTTTATGTTTGCGTATGTGTGTGTGTGTGTGTGTGTGTATCAGAACAGATGTAGAAAATTTAAAATATTGTAAGCAGAGGGACCTCGTCAAATTTCACAGAAATTGATGCCAGGGTTTTGAATTACACATCTTTAAAATCAGTTTATTAAAGTGACCATAGCACTTTTTCTTTTCCCCAAGGAAGTTTATCGAAAAGCTATATTGCTGTTAAAAATGAATGACAACACGTCATAACAATTATGGCAGGGGGTTTCAAATCAATTCCTTTTGATTTGGATTTTATATGTAAAAAAGTGTCTCTAACTTTGAGACAGAATGTAGCAAAATTCACGGCAAAAATGGATCCTATCCTGAGAAATATCTGTGACAAATTTCAGGCAAATAGTTTGATGGGGTTTTGTGCAATGGAAAGGAATGATAGCAAGGAATAATTCTGCCCCTTCTTAAATTCAGTGGAGCTATCCAGGAATTGGGGATGGGAAGAAATACAACATCAACTCACTCATAGTCTTTAAGCCAATCACATAGCTAATACAGCCACAAAATTTGCTTCGTGGATGGGGGAAGAGCAGCAAACCATTAAATAAAGGATTGTTTTAGGAACAATCATAGGATTGTTCATTTATTTACAAGTACTTTCATGCCACTTACAGAGTATTAATAAAATACATAACGTATTAATAGTGTTGCCTCAATTAAATAATTAAACCATCATCTTCATAAAGCCACAATAAATAGTGCCATATACATCCTAGATATCTACTTATCACATCCTCAGCCCATGAATGCCCACTTAAACAGCCAGGTTTTCTAAATGCTAATAATGAGGATGCTTCTTTATTTCTAAGGGGAACTGGTTCCTCAAGACTTCTGTAGAGAACATTGGCCTCCAAGCCCCCTTAGCAAGTACTCTCTGTTGGCATGCCTTGGGGAGGCAGACTTTACCTGGAGCAAGCAGTCTCGCAGATACCCAAGTAGGGCTTCATAGCTTAATACTGTGAAATGAATATGAAAACAAGCTGGCAGCTGATGCAGCTCTGCAGTCTAGGAGTTGTATAGAAGTGGAGTTCTTGATGCTCTCTGAGCTTCATTGTTTGCTTGCAGATGTTTCATTGGCCAACTAGGGAACATCATCATTTATGTAGATGTATCAAGGCATGGCCATCAGGATGGGGCTGTTGCATTCCATACCAGCTGTAGTTCTGGGTGGTCTTCAAGGGCAGTCCCATGTAGTACAAGTTATGGTATCCATTCCATTCTCAAAGGATAGTCATTGAACAAAATAAGGTACTCTTATCACAAGTGATCAAGTGATTTGAGGGCAGACCTATTGATCACTCAATCCAGGATGTAGCATCTTCATCATTATCATCATCATCATCACTGAGATACAAGCAACTACAACATCAACAAATACAGTATGTTATACAATTTTAAAAAGACCAAATGCATTATGATTGAAAATAACTATAACAGAAAGGAAGAAAAAAAGATTTTTTAAAAAGATCCATATCATATCCATTGGTATCAATATGGGATTGATTCAGTCCTTAAACTTGTCATTAAATCTAGACTACACAGAAACATTTTGCTTCATCTTCTGATTTTTGAGAATGTAGAGAGTTTTCAGAAATAGATAATAGACTTGCTGAATCCAGTATGTTAATAATGAGGGTCAAGGGACTTGTAGACATGGGGATAAAAACATCATGGGGACACAGGTCTGATTCTACAGATGGAGTGGAGGAGCTTTTTGTAGGGTTATTTGGTGTCCCTTGTCCACTGATTCTCCTATAATGGGAATGTTTTCCCATCTCACTTGTTTCATTCTTGTTCTAGAATGCGTCTAATGGGAATGGTTTCTTTTTCAGTGTAACGAAAACAAGACAGATTGTTTCCACCAAATGTATTCCTCCGGTGTGGATGCTGTACGGGAATGGTACAGTTTTCATTACATCAACATCCTGGCAAAGTTCCCTGACACTAAGGCCCTAGAGGAATCCAACTTCACTAGCTTCATCTATGCCTGCCGATTCAACGAATTGACATGTAACAAAGCGTGAGTCCCAATATCACTGCTCTCTAGGACAACTTACGTTGAATCTGCAGTAGAATAAGAAATCTGCCACTTCATCTGTAAAACTAAGTTTCTGAAGGAAAGCTCTAAATTTCCCAAGAAAGGGAGAGGTTTCATTATACCAATAAACACATCCAATGGCTCCTCCGATGAGCAGGCATAGGAAACTGATCAGTGGATCGGAACACCTTCTTGGCCTTGTTCTTTGGCTGATCCTCAGAGGAACGTGGCAAGGTTTGGGTGACACACTAAACAAGTCATGCATTAAGCTATTTGTGGTTGGATTGCTACCACTACTGATGGGAATAGCCAGCAGGTGTGATCAGAGTAGTCTGTACCAACACATCACTCATTCAGCAGAAAGCCTGAATTTCACTTGCTTCAGTGCATGAGTGCAATTAAGCTTTACATGGGCTTAGTCTGCTTAATACTAAATTCCTAAAGTTTTGTTCTGATTAAGACCTATTCAGACTTTCTTTCTGTATGTTAACAAACCCTTGTTGTAGGAAGGAATATACACTACCTTGTCCTAGCTCTGTGTATTTAATTGAAAATTGGAAAGGAACTCTGGACAGTGATACTCCAATGATGAGGAACTAAAATTGCCACAGGTTTCCAGTCATATGTGGGAGTCTGTGTGTAGAGTTGTGAAATGCATAGAAGTTCATTTCAGGCCTTCTACTGAACACATAAATGTCTGAGGTTGGGCTTACAGGTGTGACTTTACTTCTTATTCATATCCACACACATATAGCAGTATCATATGAAGGTGAAGCTAGATGATCCTCAGAAGAACAACTTCTTCTGTTTAAGAAAATGGGAATTGTATGTCACTCAGAGTTGGCTTTGATTGGAGTGGCATATAAACCTTGCAAAACAAGCAAACAATAAATTTATTTATAATATGCCCCTTACCGGGGCATGGTCCAACCACAGATGTTTTAAATGTTTAAAAAAGAAACATACCTTTATATATTTTTAAAATCTTCACTTGAGTGGAAACCAAAAGGTACCAAGCATGTCTCACTCATGGGGAGGGGGAAATTCTGTGTGTAGGTTTTCACAGTAAGATGTCTCTCCCCAGTGGCTGCCCATTTGTGCTCATACCTGAATGGTTCTCGACACATAGACAGATTGATATGGGAGAAGATTTTCCCATGGTGCCAGATCCTAGGCTAAGAAGAGTTGCACTTGTATGTTGAAATGTACCCCAAATTTGTGAGTCTTTCAAACAAGATATGTTCTCAATCACCAGTCCTGATTAGCACCGTATGAACTGCATTTCGTACTAATCTCATATCTACCTCCCTAGAAATAAGTTCATTGGAGCAAACATAAAAACATATAAAAATAGCTTCCAAGATGCTGGCATGTACCATATTGAAGTTGTATAGTCAATAAATTATTTGAGCATAAATTTATTGATGATTTCATGCAGTCCCCCCATAGATCAGATTATGTAACAATATCATACACCCACATCAGAGTAGAAGTGCTACATTTTCTTGTCCTCCCTTTGAGTAAAGTGACATTTTTACTTAGTTGCAAATATCATTTTGAAGAACTACAAACAGAGGGGTGGGACAGATTTTGAAAGAGGAGGATAGGAAGTTTTCTCATAGCATTTGCCCCATTTTCATTTCATTCCCCATTTTTCCCCATAGCATTCCCTATGGGGAATTCTAAAGTTAATAGCTTAGAACATGGAGATTAGCATTAACAAGAGTCATCTGGGTAAATGTTTTACAAATTTGTTTCTTCTCAATGACTGTCCAATCCCTATTTTCACCAACTTTCTTTTGAAAATGCTTTTGCTCGTCCATCACTTTATATTTCTCTCCCTCTTTGTATGTGTGTATGTGTCCATGTGTGTATGTGTGCATGTTTGTGTATGTGTGTGTGTGTGTACACATAATAATCAAGACCTAGAGCAGCAAAGGCATGGACAAAAGGCAGCATGCAGGTGCAGAGAACAAAATGAAATGAGAAAGAAAAATGTTTCCCAGTTAAGATCATAAGGTTTGTAAAGCAAATGAACTCCCATCTCTGATGGGGGTCAGTGAACATCTTCCTTCTTCACATAGGGAAGACTGAAGTGAGCAAGATTTGGCAAAGAATGGCTTGAAAATACCTTCCAGGTTTCTTGGAGGGAATGGTGGGGGAGTCACAACTTGTGACTCATCAATGCGACACAGTCCACTGGCCAAGCTATTTGAGGCTGATGCCAAGAGCTTGTTAACCAGCCCCTCTCCCCCGATTTTTCAATGTCAGGAAAGCAGCAAAACCAGGGAGTTTATAAATCCCTAGTGCATTCCATTGGTCTTGGTAATGAGGTAATGACTCTGTGACCACACTTAAAACTGGAATTACCCACACTGGTTAGATCTCTTGTCTGGAACAATATGGCCTTTTTCCAGTGCGGCTGAACATTGGCTCTTTTGGATCCAGCTGGCACCTGGACAAGCCACCATTAGTTCCAGCAGTTGTTTGCAGACTTTGTTAGTTAACCTTTCTCTGGCATTTCTTTCACAACTTGTGTACACTTCACCCCACCCCCACCCCCACCAAGCTTACCTGCTGCTGGCACCAAGCTTCCTTCTACGTATTTAGAACCATTGCTAAATTCCAGCTGCGCTGCTGATCTGCACCGGATGCTAGGGAAATAAGCAGTGTGACACGGCTTGCAGAACTTCATACATCTCATTTTGGACGTTCTTCATCTTCTCCATGACAGTCAGGATATACATCTATCAGGATTTCCCACCAAAAATCACAAGCAGTTTACATATCTTTCTTACAACCAACTAAAGAAGGTTTTGAGCTCATTAAATTCTTCTTTAAAGAAGAAAAAAAGATGTTGCTTAGCTTGATTAAAACAAAGCATCTGCAATAGTCTTAACATGGAACAGAAGAGGTGTGGTATGTTATTAAATCTTTCTAGTACAAAAAAAAATCTCAAGTTACAGCAGGTACAGTGGGATAGGTAGAATTAGTTGGTTGGGTTCACACAATACATTAAACCCTAGACCCAGGTTAAGAAGCATTCAATAACATGTTATGCCCATGTTATGGTTTATGGGATGGTCTGATTCCCACAATAAGCTGATAACTGCGTTCCTACAATATGCTGAAACACAAATCAGACAACCCCATTTCAACCTAGCCTAGCATATGATGTAAAATCAGCATCCAGGTGGCACAACACAGACAACCATCTTAAACAAAAAGTTCTCCTAGTTGAAATTTTGCATATTGTTTTGCCCCTTACAGTCCCAATATACTGTTCTACTTTTCTTCCCAACAGCTGCAAACCCAATTATCTGAATCTGTTGCTCAGTTAGCCTCAATCTTTATTTTTGTTCTCTCAGGAACTATACACATTTCCATCACCCCATTTATGGGAACTGCTACACATTCAACGACAACAGCAGCACTTTGTGGATGTCCTCCCTGCCTGGGATCAATAATGGTGAGCAAATGCTAAAAAGCGGTGATGAATGTCTGGAAAGGCTCTTACGACAGTAGCCATGAGTCCCTTGTTTGTATGCACCAACAATGCTAGGGAGGTCAAACAGAAAATACATTTTCTTTCTATTTTCTGTATCTAAGCTCTCCTGGGCATAGGCCTAATTGCACAAAGGAGATGCTGCAGTTATCTCTTAAAAACTACAGAGTGGGGTACATTATTTGTTGTACCTAGTGTAGCCTGTACATAGCATTTTATAATAAAGACATATAGTAATAAAAAAAAAAAACTACAGAGTGGGGGAATAAATACATGGAGAGATGCATCCTGCGGCAGGGGAGGAATGGGGGAAATTCTGCATATAGATGCCATATTCCAATATGAGATGAATGTTGGAATTAAACGTGCATGCCCTGGCTTTCTGTACCTACTGATCACTAGAGGAGGGACAAAGAGGAAGAGGAAGAGGAAGAAAGATGGACTCTGCACTCTTATCTCCCTTCCTTTTCTAAGAAACTTACATTGCATTATGTGCCTCTGGATAATAGCCCAATACAGGTTTGGTGATATTCTGTAATGGTATGTGGGAAAGACCTTGGGAGGCTGGGCCAAGAGACGTCACCCAAGGAATGGCCAGATAAAAGACTGCATAACTCCCAACTGGATAGCAGGCAGGGCAAGAGGCATAGAAGAGACCCTCCCTAGTTTCTCAGGCTGTAAAGGAGGCAGCGGGAGAATTGTACTTTCAGACTTGCAAGATTCTGTTAATGTAGCTTTACAATAAAGTAGAATTAGCTCATCTGATTGTGATTCCTATCTGGTTTATTATTATTATTATTATTATTTATTTATTTATTTATTTATTTAATTTGTCCCCGCCCATCTCCCCACAATGGGGGACTCTGGGCGGCTTACAACACACTAAAAAACATAAATACCATTAAAAGTTATAAAACCAAACATTAGAAAAATAAACAACTAAAAAATCCAAGAGGCCGCTGGGGGCACAGCACACCACTAAGGGGCCAGCCAACCCCACTTCTGATATCCTCCCTCCCTGCCCCAGGCCAGATGGCAGAGCCAGGTCTTCAAGTCCCTCCGAAAGGCCTGGAGTGAGGGGGCCTGTCTCACCTCCGGGGGCAAGATGTTCTACAGGGCGGGGGCCACAGCAGAGAAGGCTCGCCTTCTGGACCCCGCTAATCGAAGTTCTTTTACCACGGGGATCCGAAGCATGCCCTCTCTGTGAGATCGGGTGGGACGGATAGAGATCGTGGGGGCGAGGCGATCCTTCAGGTACCCTGGCCCCATGCCATGTAGGGCTTTAAAGGTGATAACCAACACCTTGAATTGGACCCAGAAGCAAATTGGTACCCAATGCAGCTCACGGAGCAGAGGTGTTATATGGGTCCTTCTTCGGGCCCCAAAAATTGCTCGCGCGGCCACATTCTGGACCAGCTGAAGCCTCCAGATATTCTTCAAGGGTAGCCCCATGTAGAGCGCATTGCAGTAGTCTATCTGGGAGATAACGAGGGCATGAGTGACTGTCCGCAAGGCATCCCGATCCAGGAAAGGGCGTAACTGGTGCACAACCCGAAGCTGTGCAAAAGCCCTCCTGGCCACGGCTGCCACCTGCTCTTCGAGCAGGAGTCGTGAGTCCAGGAGGACCCCCAATTACGCACTGAGTCTGTCTGGGGCAGTGCCACCCCATCCAGAACCAAGGATGACAACGTCCTGGATACAGAGGAGCCATTAACCCACAGCCACTCCGTCTTGCCAGGGTTCAGCTGGAGCCTGTTGTTCCCCATCCAGACCCTCACAGCCTCCAGGCACCGCGAGAGGGCGGTTTATGGTGACATCCCTGCGAGGCCGACATATTCTCAGGGCTGTCACCATTTAATTCCCTTCTCAATTCAGTTATCTTTTTCTTCTGACTCTGACTTTTGCATTTCAAGTTCTTACCTGACTTGCTCTCTCCTCCAAATGAAGGAAAGTGAACTACAGGCTCTTAATTGTAGATAGCCTTAAATACCTGAGGCTTTCCTACCATGTTATTTTTTAAATGAAGTTGATCTCTGTGTTATTTAATGCAAAGCCTCAAGTACATTTATAAAATTTATACTCCTAACGAGTTTCGCTCTGCGTGCATTATTTCCATGGTACACAGCTACCTGCTAGCCAGTATTGGCTAGGCTATAACTCTTGTGTTGGATGGTTTTATTATCTATGCTGAGAACAGTTTGTAAAAAGGTGTATCCAGTAATAGAACTTTCCCAGCTAGTTTGAAGTGATATTTGCCTATTTATATAACATAGGCCTGGCCTCTATGACTCAATGATACAGGCACAAGTTGTACCTTGACTTTACTCCAACCGGCACTTTTTTCCCTCTTCAGCTTGTTAACGATCTTAAAATGGATGCAGGACAAGTTCTACTTAAGAATTTTTTTTTTTATTACATCATAGCATTCAGGCATAAGGCCCCAGTACTGCTTTCATTAGAATTTCATCTCAGAAACTTATTCAATGTTCTGAAAAGCTACCATGGCCCATCTCAGGAGACTTGCTCCCCAACATTCTTCAGACTCATTCAGCTTGGCAAAGCTTCTTTCTACATTTCTTATCTCCCTCCCTGAACCACCTCCTACTCTTTTTATTAGATCTCTGACATAACTTTTGGTTTCCCTGGCTCTCTGTCTCTACAGGCCTTTCTCTCGTGGTCCGCACACAGCAAAATGACTTTATCCCACTACTGTCCACTGTGACGGGAGCCCGAATAATGGTCCATAATCAGAATGAACCAGCCTTCATGGACGAAGGGGGCTTTAATGTACGTCCTGGCATAGAAACATCCATCAGTATGAGAAAGGTGAGAGACAGAAAAGATAAGCCTTGCTTTCAGCATGTGGGTGGAATCACTTCTTTTGCAAAGAAAGGAAATAGAAGCACATGGCTGAAATAAAACAGGCTCAGTTCAGTTCAGTTTATTCAGTTCAGAGTTTATTAGAACTCATGGATCACCAAAAGAAAACATGAAATAACTTCAGCTATTATAGTGCTATAAAACTAGAGTCTGTCAACAAACCATCAATACAATGAATTGTCATAATGACAACCTACCATTTTCTTATCTAGATTTGTGTGTGTGTGTGTGTGTGTGTGTGCGCTAAAAGGTTAACAAGCCGCAGAACAGAAAGAACAGTCTACGCTCTTAGAAATGTTTACTTGCTTCTATCCCACAATGTATGAAGCAACTATGAGTCTTTTCTTCAATACTTACAAACCATGGAAATTTATTCAGTGGCGTTACAAGGCGTCATAGCTCCCTCTGAGTATCCTCCCATAGTGCTGATTGTTTAAAAAAAAAATTTGGCAAGGGTTTACAGTTTTCCTAAACTGTAAAAATGTGACTGGCATTTGGTGGTCAATTATTTCATCACAGACTAACATACAGTACTTCACATAGTTATTATAAGAATGAAATTGGGAAAATAAGAGTGAAATTTTTAAAAAGTAAAATAGCCCTCTCATATCACTTGGTAAATATGAAAGATATAATTCCCCATTCTATGTATGTGAAAAGCAGTACAATGAGTGACTTCATGCAACATATAATTCTCCCTCTCCACTTAGTGTGCCACTGTTATGTCAGGTACACATTTAATTTGGAATTTCACCCTGGAATATCTACCATCCATTGTTTTCACAGACCCCAATCATATAGCTGTTATCATTAGAACAGGACTGGCACCCACCGCAGGGGCATGAATGCTGTAAGATGGGACAGAGGAAGCCTCCTGGTTTAACTTTTATGACTTACTGTGTCATAATAAGAAGAGTGTAACATTGTTATACTAGAGCATGGTGATGAACAGGCTAAAGGAATGTCATTGTTGACCAAGCATTAAGATGTATAGTACTTATACCAGTTACTTCCAGTGCAGAAACATTGCGCTAAACATTGCCAGTGATGAAGGACAGTGTTGTAGTTCAAGATGTCTCTGTAAACAAAAGAGCTAAATAAAAGTAGCAAAGATTTGAAACAACTTTTGGAAATTTGTTAAGTATGGGGAAGGCTGCCTGGAGCTCTCCAGATGTTTTGGATTTCAAATTCCATCAGCACCAGCCAGTAGGCAATAGTAAGAGGCAGTGGGAATTGTAGACTAAATTACCTAGAAGGGTACTGGATGCTTTAGCACAAATCTTCAGGCCAACAAAATTTCTAGCTTGAGTTTGAGTCAGGCAGTACCTTCAGCAGGCAGGCTGAAGACATGAAGGAAAGATATGACAGCCAGTGCAAAGCAGAAAAGGGGGAAAAAACTGCATTGATTTGACGAGCTGTAAATTGACTGGCAGGAAACCACCCAGCGCCTTGGGGGCACCTACAGTGGCTGCACAGAAGATGGAAGTGATGTGCCAGTGAAGAACCTTTTCTCATCCCGTTACACTGAGCAGGTATCTTCCCTTAACAGAACCACTCTCACTCCAGGACTGGGCTCTGCCTAGCCCTCTCCCTGTACTGGGATTATCCCCATCACCAGAAATCTTCCAGCATTAATGTGCTGCTGAATATTCAAGGGGCTCCTTTTGCTACTTCTAGGTCTGCATACGTTCCTGTTTCCAGAACAGTATGGTAGAACAATGTGGCTGTGGCCATTACTTCTACCCCTTACCCCCTGGAGCAGTGTACTGTGACTACACTAAACATGTAGCCTGGGGTAAGTACAGACAAAGGCCGGGAGGAATTCACCCATATCACATCTCTGTAACCCCCACTGTCAACTCCTTTAGCTGACAAAAGATTGCTCAGTTAACACATGTTTCTCTGTGTCCTATTAAGGTTATTGCTATTATAAACTCCAGGCTGAATTTAAAGCAGACCACCTAGGCTGCTTCACTAAATGCCGGAAACCTTGCAAGTAAGTAGGCTTCAAAACTTGTGGAGTTGCATTCCTGGGTCTGGCCAGATTCCACAGAGCTTGCTTGGCAATAGAAGATGTTCGGGGAAATGGAATGAACAGACTTCATCCTTGACACATCCATGAAGGCTGGCCTCCCAATTCTAGCTGAAAGGAGGAGCCCCCAAGCAGGGAAAGAAAAGGAAAGGGAATGGGGCATTGCTGTTTAAAAGTTCTCATAGATCATCCTAGTCGCAAAGTGATGAACGTATGTCGCTCAGATGCTGACAGGGTGACCGGAGGTTCAGCTATGTGACTTCCCTCAGCCATGCAAGTTCACTTCTGGACAAGGATGCTGACTAAAGAGCTTATCTCAAATGTGCTGGATGTAAACACCTCTGAAGTTCTCTTTTACTTTTCTTTAGGGTGACAGAGTACCAGCTGTCAGCTGGATATTCACGCTGGCCTTCAGCTGTCTCCGAGGTAAGCAGCTGATTTTTGCTATAGGGCAGCGTTTCTCACGAGAACCAGTTTGGTCTTGTGGTTAAGGCGCCAGGCTAGAAACTGGGAGACTGTGAGTTCTAGTTCCGCCTTAGGCACAAAGCCAGCTGGGTGACCTTGGGCCAGTCACTCTCTCTTGGCCCTAGGAAGGAGACAATGGCAAACCACTTCCGAAACACCTTGCCAAGAAAACTGCAACGACTAGTCCAGGCAGTCACCAGGAGTCAACCCTGACTCGAAGGCATCAAAAAAAAAACAAGTGTTTCTCAACCCTAGCAACTCTCAAGATGTGTGGACTTCATGCTGGCTGGGGAATTCTGGAAGTTGAAGTCCACACATCTTGGAGTTGTCAAGAATGAGAAACACTGGTGTAAGATATAGACACCTGAAAGCTATGAGGGACCAACTGAACACTTCACACCTGTGGATGCAATAGCATCTTCCCTTAATGCCCATTTTGCAAGTGAAAGGCATGGGGTAGAGAGAGAAATATAAAGCAGATCTGGTAGACTTAACCCCAGCCTGCTGGTGTTGTTCCAAAGACATGTGCATTTTTTTAATTACAGGAGAAAGGTCACTTGGAGGAGAGAACTATTGAATGGAAAAAAGAACAAGAGTTCTTTTCCACCCTAAATGCCTTCCTTTCCAAAATTACTTTTTTTTAATAGTTGTGTGTGTTTGTGCATAAGAGGTTAACATCCCCTGAACTGTTCAAGCTGATTTTGCAAATCTATCCTCTCATTTCAGGCCTGGGTGTTTCACATGCTGACCCTGCAGAATAAATACGATGTCATATCTAAGAGGTAAGGGCTCCCCCTACTGACAAAATATGAACAAAAATTGTTGGTTAAAGTCAAACCAACAAGGTGAAACAGCAGCACTGAGGCAAAAAAAAAGATGAGGGAAACAGGGTGAAAATATAACATATTGACTGCTTCAAGATCGGCTGGAAGCAAGACTATTGGAATGTAAAGGCTGTGGCTGTATAGTCATGGTTACATGGTTAGTTAATGGTTCAGGGTGCTATGAGCTCAGAAATTAGATTAGGTCAATCTTGAGTAGTGCAGCTTTTCCCAAGGACAGAACTTCAAGTGCACACAGCTATACCGAAGACCATTCTTCCACAAAACGTTACAACTTTTTTACCACCAACCATGAACTGCTGAGCTGTTCAGAGAAATAGCTAAAGATCAGGCAGCAATGCCAGCATCTGAATGGATGCTCACATTAATTTCAAGTGCCTGATTCATTATAATATGGTTTGCACATCGTAATGGGAGTTTAAAGTAAAATTAGAGGACTGAGTAGCCATAAAAGCTGCACTAAAAACTGCTACAGATCTGAGGATTCTGCTTTGAATGTTTGGAAGTATTGGGTTTTGAAGACTCCTATTGCAGTAATATTTGCCTAGCAGCCAGGTTCACTGAACTAAGGGGCACAAAGACGACCCATTGAGAGGAGATTATTTCTAAGTAAGGGTGGGTAGAATTGCAGTCTTAGACAGATGCATCTTTCTAACAAGGCCTCAGCTCATGCAATCTCTCTTCTGTTGCCAGGAACGGAATTGCCAAAGTGAATATATTTTTTAAAGAGTGGAATTATAAAAGCAACGGAGAATCTCCAGCTTTTACGGTATGTCGATACATTTGATGACATGTTGCCAATGGCCTAAAATACCACAGAGCTACCATCCTTACTGCCTTTTTAGTTGGCCAAATTCTAGAACTATTCTTCATAGCACAGCAGTCCACGGATCTTCCTTTAAGCAATGCTTCCATTTTCAGTAAGCTGCATTTCCTCAATCTGGGTGTTGTTTAGAAGGTGGTAGATAATGCTTTTGAAATTATTAATGCTAATTAGTGCAACACTTTTAGGCACATCCTAGCCTGACAAAGCAATCTCTCTGCCACTAATCTCAGAATAAACTAGTTCTTATTTTACACCTCCACTCCTATTTAGTTAGCAGGAAATTTTGAAATTATTTTCAGCTATTGCAAAAGTTCACCCATAGATTGATCTGGGCCAAATGTAACTAATTTTTCTTATCTCCAATCTACCCATTCACTTAAGCAAATAGTGATCGGAAATTTTCTAAATGTACTCTAGATCTGTTGTATGCTCTGCAAATATTTAACAGTAATTGACTTTGACCTCCAGTAATTTTACTATAGTTATCAGTAATTTTACAGTTGATACGCAGTAAAAAAGAATCAGAATATCACAGCTGATGTGCAGCAATAATCGATCTATATTTCACAAACACATCTACAATGAAACTGAGTAAACTTTATCTTAATTTCATTCAAGAAAATCAAATAATAGCTGAAGCTTGATAATCATTTTGCAATACATCATTCACTTTTGGGTCAAATTTCAAAATGTAATTTTAAATTTGACTAGAATATTTATCCTGCTTTTGGGACAGAAGCAGCATGCCTATTCCCATGTACAAACAGAATGGATTTCCAATTCCTAGATCCAACAAGACCCCTAAAATCTAGGCAAGTTCCAAAGCAAAGGGTGTTAGTTCCTCAGTCCCTATCGATATATCAGCTACACATGGAGACAGGGATCTTTTTGAATCATTTTTAATTTTTTTTCTTTGTTTTTCATTGTACAGGTGGTGACGTTGCTTTCGCAGCTGGGGAACCAGTGGAGTCTTTGGTTTGGTTCATCAGTCCTTTCTGTGGTAGAACTGGCCGAGTTGATTTTGGATTTTTTGGTCCTCACCTGCATCCTGGTTTTCCGCCGGCTGTGCTTACATCAATCTTCTGACCTTCCTACACCCAGTAACTCGGATAACTCTGTCTTCCACAATGTATTTTCAGCCCACAGAATCCCACAAGAAATATCTGCTGAGGCTGGAATCGCTGCATTGCCATCTTACAACAGCTTGGAAGCACTAGACTTACACAGAGTTTCCTTCAGGAGAACAGAATAAAACCCAGACCAGAATGATTTGGATATGACATTGTTATATACGTTAATCCTGACCTATAGACTCAGCACTTGGAACTAATTGGCTAACTGAATTCTCACAAGAGAAGATAGGCCTGAACCTCATCTTTAAGAATTCTAAGGAGTATGAAGTTACAGACCTAATGACTTGAAAGCACCTTTCTTTCCGTACTTTGTCCTTGGTGTATGCAATTCCTTGAGTCTGTATCTGTTTACTGCCAAGCAAAATTAAAAAGATGCATTCTGTATAAATATTTGCTCCATATTTTGTAAGTAAGTCAGCTTTCTACAAATTGATCCTGGCTGTTGCTCCCCATTTCTTTTCTTTGAATTGAGGCTGTTCACTGATCAGATTCTCTGCAGCCAAGATGACAGACAACTAACCCCCTTCTTGTAGGTTATAAACAAACACAACCTTTTCAATATTTTTCATCCCTTGAGATGGCTAGAAGTCCTTTCTTATTATGGGAACTATCAGCATGGAAATACGCATTGGAAACAAAGAAAAGCTAAACAGGATATGAAAGCTCCCTAGGATTAGAACAATCGTACCACATGTACATGGATACACTTCCATACTTTGAGAAGCAAAGGATCCTTCATTCTGGATCCATGAACTATCGAGGTATACTTCAATCAGTGCTTCTTTAAGCAAGCTCTACCAAGGAGTTCACTCCATTTCTCTTCCTCTGAGTATATCCAAGATTTGAAAAATATATAGTTTACGATGCGGTTAATATGGATGTTAAGTTCTGCTGTATTACTCAGACTCAATATTCAGCTCCTGTATTGTATATTTCCCTACAAATAACTTCAGTTGAACAAGGACCTAAACTCTTTCCCTCTCGCTTTGTTTGCCCAGGTCCTAATGCTAGAAAAACAGTACATTCTTAGTCTTGTGTTCATTCTTGAAGTGGGTGGAAGGGTTTCAGATTGTTACTATTTCCCATTACACTAAATAATGATACTCCTCCAAGAGCAAAGGATGGCTATGTGAACTTCAGTACCCTTTTCTCCCCTTTAATAGTGTACTAAAACTCCAAAATGGTGGTAGAAAGTTAGACTGGCAAAATGTTTTTTTTTTTTTTAATACAGGCGGTCTGTATGCTACAAGTTATGCAGAACCCATTTACCTACATAGGATGATAACTTTATGTTATACAAAGAAAAGATGGATTTATGAAGACTCCACTAGTGTTCCATCAATCTAGGTCCACCTTCTATATTTGATCTCCAGAACAAAAAGGAGGAAAAAACAGGAAAGGCATGGGTCTTCAGGACAGTCCTTCTAATTTAAGAAGTTCGCTGAGTTAGAACTTCAACCTTTCTCTCCACAAAAAATTGTACTATTTGCATATTGCAGGCTGTAAAAAAAAAAGCAAGTATTTTCAGCAGTCAGTAAGGAATTCTATATTGGCAATGAAGCAAGAATCCCACCAACGTCAGTGTTTTTCTCCCACGGCTTCCCTCTGTATTCTTAAATACTAATTGGTTCCTTGACTGCATAAGGACAGGCTGAACTACCTCTCCCTTCCTCAAATTAGACGCCCTATGAATGTTTAGTGATATATTAGCTTAACCAGATAAAACAATCGTAGCTCTCACATCATAAGGATCCCCTTTTGGGCAGAATTCTGGTTTTGCTCTGCATTTCCAGCATTATGGGTACCAAATGAAAACATGCATTTTCTGAAAATGAAAAGGAAAAACATCTATGATTTTGATAGGAAAGTGTAACTACGACTGAAACCCAGAGTAAGCACATATACAAATGCCATCTTATACGCATTCAGGTTTCATGCAAGTCTCATTTTTTTATGTAGCCTTCTGGGGGTGTCTTCAAAAAAAAGTGTATTATTCCAAGTTGCTATTTGGAGTCCTCTCCAAATCTATAAGTTAAATGTTTGAGCAATGGCAGCTGCCTCCACACTTTTGTATATATTCACATACACTACACGCACACATACTGTGTCAGCAAGTTACAACTTCCCATTCCATACACTACAGTTGTGGAGGATGATGTTGAACTGTTTAATATACAATAGGACAGTTCATTTTTTTCCAGTATATTTGTAGCAAATCAAATACTCTTTCTGCATTTAAATCAGCACAGGGTGGAGTGTAAAGAAAATATATATTATACAGTACAACAGATAAAGAGCCTTCTGCAACACAAGGGGGTGGGGCTTCAGGCAGTGACTGAAGGTACCTACCCCATAAGTATACTAGAATAAACCTAATCCCATTTGCCATATGAACAATGCAAGACAGACAAGTATTTCTCTAATTTCAGTATGCTACGGTGTATATACTTGTGTTAATAGCAGCTGGGTAGGACCTCCATGCTCCATTTCCACATCATCTACACATAACCAAAGCAGTGACATCTGAGAACTCTGTTTCTCTCGGTAACTCCTGATTTACATTCTTACTTGAACAGAAATGATAGAAAATTAGACTAAGGAAATGAGAGCATAAATGAGCTCTTCCTATTACTACTTTCTCTTATATGCCTAAACTGGGCACAAGTTGTCGTTGGAGAACAGCACAAGGCCTTCGTGCTTCAGTTTCATCGCTACTTTTCTCACGCAGGGTCAGCAAATTGATGAATTTCTTTTGTAGACCCGAGACCATCATATAACCCTTTCGCGCAGCCGCTTTATATTTAGATGGCAGTATCAGAACAAATTCTCACGTGCTCTTGACCACTGTATCCAAGTAGTTTTATACCATTTATTTCCACACTGAAACTAATTAGGAATATTACACTGTTAGCATTTTGTTCTCTTTGACATAGTTTATTCTGCTTGTAACAGTTATTTTGCTAAATTTGCTTATGCAAAAGAAATAGAAAATGCATTATGCCAGTATAATGGGGGACAAACAGGTTAAGCCAAAAAAAAAAAAAGGATATTTTTAAGCCCTAGTCAAAGGCTGCCCTTGCTCAGGATTCTTCCAAATATCTTGCCTTCCACTGCTGTTAATTGCAGCCAATTCTCCAAAAACTCTACAAGGCCGCACCATATCAAGTCCAAATTAAGTACGAATGCCACCCATCTACTCGATATCCAGTGCAACGTCCCATGGTGCAATTGTACGTATCATCCACTGAGCCACAATGCAGCCCTGCTTCGTGCAGCAAAGAACAAGAATCCACATGGGTGAAGATCAAGTTTGCCAGCTTTCCTGCATCTATCTAGCTAGATGCCGTGTTGGCCCCTTGTGATCTGTCTCATATCAGATTATATATATATTCAGACAATATCATTTTTAGTACTCTTATTTCAGTCTAAATTCTTCTGCCTTACCACCTGCAAGGAGAATCCCGTTTCATCCAGTACTCAGACAGGTGAGCCCAACTCATTTTAGTGGGTCAAGAAGTATTTGTTAGCAGAGGTTGTTAAGAGTACACGAGCTGGTAGTTATACATGCCAGAAGAACATTATGGCTGCATTCCTCACAAGGACAAACCACACACGTGTGAGAAAGCGGCTGAAGTCCTGTGCATAGAGAAAGTAGTCCCTTGGTTTAGGCAAAGAGGGCCTAGGGATATGGGTGTACTTTTTGCCCATGCATAGAAATGGAGCAGTGAGGAGAGAGAAAGGGAAGAGGCGCAACATACAACATCCATGAAAACAGACAAGAAAAGCGGAAGAAAGCAGCCTAGTGGCCTTCTCTCAAAAAATATCGTAGCAGATTAAACCAAGATCTTGTCCAGAAGAAATCAAGAAGGGGCTGTGCACCTTACTGTGCTTCCTCTCCTACCGACAGCAGCATCACACCTTGTGCCCCGGCTCCTCTTCAGGTGTTGCACTTCCATCAACACAGTCCCACCGAAATAGGAAGAGAATTGTCCAAAGAAGATGGGAGCTCCATTCCTGTCCTCCTCCATCATCCCCCAAAGGGGAAACAAGATGGGGATTCGCAAAGAGATGGACTCTGCAAATGAAATGCTGGTGCATGGCAGTGAACATGCAAAAAATCAGCACCTTTGCAGCATGCTATGGCAAGAGTAGGGTTACTCCTAGCAAGCCAGAACTAACGTTTAGGGGCCAGATAAAATTGTTCTGAGGTTAAAGTAAATTAAGCCCAGTGGCTACCAGCTGGTAAGTCCTGCCAGAGCTTTACAGCTTCTGGGCCCCTTCAACAATATTCTCTGGTCAAGCCCTAACTGGCACCATAACAAGGCCTCTTACCGAACTATGCCTCATAGCTCTATCAGTCCTTAGACTGGAATCAGAAGAAAACTACCATTCTTCAGCGTATTTAAACTCTGAGCTCCTTTCACCCTGGAGTTATAGAACTTATCCCACAGGCTGTTAGGGGGCAAAGGGGCATGAGTTTACATGCACATGTCACTGTATATTCTGACAGGTATCATCAAGGGATGACCTAAAACTAAATGTGGTGAGAAATAGCACATCAAAATAAATACCCATGCAGTCTCCCAGAATCACTGGCATTCTGCATTGCTGTTTCCAACTCATGAAGCCAGAAAAATCCAGAGTCCTCATTTTACAGCACATTGCTTTTAGAAGGAAACCCTTCTAAATACACTACAGAGGTTCCCAAGACACAGCTCCTGCACTTGCCATTCCACTAAAGGGCAAGCAATATGGGACTTTCCAACTCAGTGGTACCCTCCATCATCTGTTAGCTTGGCCAGACAAGCCATCTAGCCTTTGAAAGCAAGGGATATACCTTCATCACAACTCTCATTCTGACAATATCGGGAATAAAGGCGTACTTGTTCTTGGAGCCAAGGATAAGGAACCATACCAATAACTTTCCTACAACATCCAAGAGGTGAAGTAGGGGATGGCTGTCAGCCGTCATAAGATCAGAACTTCTGTCATCAGAGCATCAACAGGAGCTTACCTAAGAGTCTAAGGAAGACTCGATCAATTCTGGTGATACCAGTATCTTCTCATCAGTAATCACTACTGTAATGAGACCCAACTTTTCTCCTCTCTATTCTGGGGGAGTTTGTAATAATACTGTCCATGGCCAAAGGAAATGCTTTCCTATAGAGTCCCAGGAGAACTGAGTACATACAGGACATTTCAGATTGCAAGTGAAACCCCAGGGGTAATCAACAGAGTGCATCAGTCCTCCACAGTTCCTCCACTAGGCCCACTGCCACCCTCCAAAAATGAGCTGGTCCACTCAGAGGCTGCAGCAGCTGTGAAGGGGGATCAACTCAAATCTGGAAACAGTGCATTAAAGTCTTGAATGGAAGCAAACAAAACTAACCAAAAATAGATGACAAAGCCAGAATGAAGAGAAAAAGGAAAGAGAAAGAAGAACTGGGTCTGGAAAGGGAAATGGGGTAAGAAGGCTGCAGACTGGGGTGGGGAAAAGGGGAGGGGACCACATTCTCAGGTAAAAAAGTAAACTAGGAACAGAAGCAACAGAAGAAAGAGAAAGGAGAAAACGAGAGGGCATGTTACACCAAGCATCCCACATTTAACAAACACTACCGAGCATCAGGAGAAGGAAGCTCCCCTCCCACCCAATCTGCCTGCCTCTCATCCAGCAAGTGATAAATCTCATCATCTCAAAAGGCACAACTATTACTGATTTGTTGGACTTTAGCATTGCTGAGAGACAAAAGCAGGTACCATTTCCCATGCTCAGGGCAGGCAAATATTGCTGTTTACCCAACGTTTGTGACTCACAAACTCAGCTACTCTGATTCCCCTTAGTACTTACGTGCAATTGCAATGACCACAATGGCACAGATCACTCCCAGCATGATCATCATCTAAAGAGAAGAGTTACAATGAGTCCATGCATAACCCTCACATCTCTCCCTTGGCAAGATCAAGGCCTCCCACAAAAATGGACAATGGACCATCTGAAGCTGTTTCATCCCAAGCCCATCTTCATTGATCCAACTACCCCAGTACTCTTTACTATCTGGTACTGATTTCCAGGTTCCCAACTACACTTTCCCAGTCCTGCCAGCATCTTCCTGGCAACATTCCAAATTGCACCTAGAACTTTAGGTATGCAAAACATTGGCTCTATTTCTGATCTACGAGTCTATGTCCCCCATTCTGGAAATGAGCTGTAGCTTCATTATACTGTAACAAAGTAAGATTGCCCAGGAATAATTACTTTTATAAAAGACTGGAAACCCTTTATAGACTTTTGGCTGAAAATGGATAACGATGAATTGGTAATTTCGGAATTTATTAAAAAGGTTTATTGATGGGAAGAAGGGAACCATGATATGAAATTTGGGAGGGTAGAAATGGTAATTACTGTGTTTGCAATTACCATGTAACTGTTCCAAAGAAGATCAGAAGTTGCTTCTCTAGATATTTTTCTTTTGTTATCTTTCACTTTTTCTTTTATTCTTTCAATATTTTTCTACTTTTCCTTTTATGTTTCCATAGTTTACTAATCTCATGTAAAATTTTCTTTTAATAAAAACTATATTAAAAAAAAGGATTGCCTCAGACTGCAGCTGTACATTCAGTGAACTGCCCACTTCCGGCTCACCTTACAGTTTTTCCACCAGTACTTTCTCTTGAGCGCTGCTGCACTACTTTCAAATACTTGGGCACCAGCCTGGAGGGCATCTGCTCGTTCATCTAATTCTGAGAGTTTCTGATCTCGTTCCAAAACTTTATCCACATTCACACGCATAATATCCACCACCTGAAGAGAAAGGATAATTAACTCGCTAGCAAGAGAGAAAGCAGAAGACCACAAAGAACCACTTCAGTAACTTACTTCTTCCACCTGCGCTTGAGTCTGCTGCAGGCGCCGATTACTGGTCAAATTTGGAGGTGGTCCAAGGGGCCCCCCAGCATTTTCACCCCCTTCCTGTCCTGCCCCTGGGGCAGCTTGCTGAGATGGATCAGACCTACAGAAACAGGTCAAGTACAAGAGATGATGCAGATGCGTACATCCAATACTCAGCCAGAAACAAGCACACTGATATATACAATTGTAACTTGGCTGCAGACATCTTGTTGTTACCACCACATAAGAAAACCCAAGCACTACAACATGGAAAAGACAAAAAAGTCTATTCAAAGTTACCAAATAATTGGGCCACGCAGGACACTTGAATTATTTATCTTTAAAGTAAAAACACCTTAAGAGGAAGCTGGAAGACTTAGGTCTAATATTAAAAAAAAAAAGTTATTGTATAATAATAGGACTCACTATCTTACACTGTTGTACTATTTTTTTTTAGTTGTATGCCATCCAGATTCTTTAGAAGCAATGGACTTCTAAATCAAATAAATACCAAATGTCTGATACTCAGTAATGCAAGAAATAGTGAAAAGTACTAGGCTTCCACAGTGTGAAAAAGAAAGGACTCAGTACCTATTACACCAAAGGAAGCCAGTATATTTCAGATGTAGACTCTCTCTCTCCCAAGAGCAACTGTTGGGGTATTATAGCTCTTCAGAAGTACTGCTAGGAGATAGTGCTCGAGCTTCGCTCTGACCTATCTGGGTTCTTCAGGATGCAAGAAATGAAGTTGAGACCACAGCAAGCATCACAGGCCAAATGAAATGAAAATCCAGTGCATAGCAAGCGATGGTTCAATGGCAGAGTTGTGACATCTTATTTTAACTGCTACCTTCAGGTCATGGCAAGGTCTCCTCATCAAGAGGATGCAAGTAAGATGACAAGCTATGATTCAGGAAGTCACCCAACTCTAGCCTTACTTCAGCAACAAAATCTTTAGAAAGGTATAAGAAAGGATTATTTAACTCCCTCATCTTCTTCTGTAAAAAACTATTGCTTGAATCATCATCAAACTCTGATTATGAGGTGTGCTAAATATCTGGAATGTACTACTTGAGTAATACTAATAGTTACAGTTGAGTAGATGTATGAAGAGGGATTCCCAAGTCTGCAACCATAAAAGAACTGCTGTGTCACAAGGCAGAAATGTTTACTAATAAGTAACATTGCTAGATATATTTGGCTTTGCTGCAGCAGCAGGAAGAGGTCAAAGAAATCATCACGCAAATCAGTTCAGAGAACAAGAATGCATTTTCCAACATAGCAATGGGGGCAGTGGTGCAAACTCATGAAGGTTACAGACTAATGGCCAGGCTAGCAAAAAAATGCCATCGGATGCTTCAGGCAGTGTTTCCAGGCATTCTTGCCATTAGCCCATAGATGAAGGAGGAGACTGGAGAAACGCAATTATGGAAAAGACAAGGAGTCCCCAAGAAAGAGAACAGAACTTAAGACTTCCTGCTTCACTGTCCAAGCAAAGAACTATCTGCAGTCATCTGCACACCAGCGCCCGTGCGCATACACACGCTATTTTGCTTCTCTTCTCAGTGATGAATCCTCCATCACCTGACTGCTCTTTCAGCAGAGATATTATGAGGGACCAACTCAAAAACCAGCTACCCATTACGCAGGTTCCTATACTGCACCTCCAATGGGAAGCCCACACGAAGCAGAGTTGGCCACCTTGGTCACCCGCAACTCTTGCTGCGTTTTTGTTTCTTCATACAAGGATAATCGCCTGTGCTAGCATAATTAAACCCTTTCCGATGTCTCAGCTTGTAATCAAGGCAAAAATGGCATTTTCGGAGCTCCCTTCTAACGTTCTGCACGAAAATATCCCTCTCCTCCATTGCCGCTATGTGTCCGCTCAAGACGCCGCTGGAGCCTCCGGGCACATCCCTTACGGACAGTCCTCGCCTGAACAGAAGCTATCCAGCAGCCGGGGGCAGGAATCGCGGCGAGGGGGACAGGGAGAAAGATGGAGACGGCGAAGCACCCGCTGCAGCAAGGGGAACCGAGGAGCCATCGGACGGGATGAGGCATCCGTCCACGCTCCATCTCACTTCGGCACCGGACGACGGAAAAAGAGAAAGGGGGGGGGCGGCGATGCTGCAATGCGCAACTCGGCAAGCGCCGCAACTGAGCGGGAAAACCGGCAGCGCGCTACAGGAAGGCCAGCAACGACGAGAGCGTCTGTCCCTTCCGTCCCTACTCACATGGCCGGCCTCGGCTCCGGGAGCCCTTATCTTCCTCTCAGGAGGAAACGCACGAAGCAGCGCAGGGGTCAACGGCCCGCCGGCGGGAACGACCAGGCAAGAGACTCCCCACCGAAGGCGGTCGAAAACGACTGCAGCAGGAGCCTCACCGCCGCGGGTGGGTTTTATAGAAGGGGAGGTGCGGCCCTTTCGGCCCCGCCTCGCCACGCCGCGAGCCAATGGAGAGCGCGTTCCTGTCACACACGCCCCCCGATCGTTGCCGGCAAAACTCTGCGAGCCAATCGGCGTTTCCTGTCTCGCTCTTCTTTAGCGCGAAGGCTTCGGAGAACGAGAGGCCGCCGCTCGACGGCCAATCAACGTCGGCTTCGTTTGTGTAGCCCGCCCCTCCAAGTCTCTCCGAGAGCCGGGGGCTGCAATTCGGCGCGCGCGTGAGGATCCCGTTAGCTTCAGGGAGCAGTTCACTGCTGTATAAAATTGCACGCAGTTCCTCTCTTTTAGATTCTCCTCTTGGGGTGGAAGGAAGAGGGGCCCACTAAACTGAAGCTATGGCTGGGACAGCAGCAGCATATTTCTTAGGGGGAAAAAATCGTATAGAAATTCTGACATTCTCTTTAGCTTACGGGTGAACCCCCTGTTCTATCCCTTGTGAGGGGAAAAAAAGTTTCTGAACAGGCTGAAGCAGGGTTCCTCAACCTCAGCAACTTGAAGATGGGTGGACTGAGGTTGAGGAACCCTGGGCTAAAGAACAACAACCTTGCCTATGAGAGATACAATTGGAAGAATGAGATCAAGCATAAATTAAAGAGATTGAGACTTGCTACAGAAAGATTGTATGGGGAATGTTGGTTGCAAAATCTAAATCAGCTTCTACTCGTTTTTATCGAAAATTAGAATGACCACGCTTACAGCCACATTCTTCCAAACAAAGCTCCACCAACTTTCCTTAATTCTTTCTGCATTTCATCTCCTGCCTTTTTCTCAGAGAGATCACAGAGTGTATAGTCGTTTCATACAGTACTTTAAGCCACCAGACCTTAACTATGACTACTACACTTTATGGAATTGGCACTTGCAGGACCGTTTGTTTTTTCATGTTTAAAATGTTTTTAAAATATGGTGGGGGGAGTGCGTGCATGCCTTTGAATCAGTTTTTGACTCCCGGTGACTGCCTGGACAAGTCCCTGCAGTTTTCTTGGCAAGGTTTTTCGGAAATGGTTTGCCATTGCCTCATTCCTAGGGCTGAGAGTGAGTGACTGGCATGGGTCACCCAGCTGGTTTTGTGCCTAGTCTCCTAGTTTCTAGGCTGATGTCTTACTTAACCACTACACCAAACTGGTTATCTTAAAATAAGATAGAAAGCAGCAATTAGAAATTGCAATCCTGTATCTGCTTATCTGGGAACATGCACCACAGGACTCAGTGGGTGTTACTTGCCACAGCTGAGACATTATTTTGACTTTTGCTGGTTTTTGTTTGTGAGGTGGCATAGGGTTGTCCATTACAAGTGCACTTAAATTCTGGATTTCTTCTTTGATGAAAGGACCGTCACTTTTGGGATGAGAAAGGGAAAAAAACCTGTTTCTAATGCTAACCTGTGTGTTTTGTTTGACATCAGTTTCCACACCACATTATCATTTCTTCATAATGCCTCTTCATTCTCTTCTAGTTACTGGTCAAGAGATGACCTGCCCTTCAGGAGATGACTCTGGCCTCTTGTGTCCATTCAGGCAAGGGGAGAGGGAAGAGATTTGGAGAAGTGTGACTAATATGCCTTTGGGTTTCTCTTCCAAATCTATTCATTGTTCTCTGAGAAATGTCATATACTTTGAAAATGGTTTCATCCCTGCTAGCTTAAGATACGCAGAATTACTTTGGGGTCAGATATGTTATCCCTAGGGATCCTTTGGAGGCAGTTCAAAAATTGCAGTTGACTGAAAACACAGCTCAATTCCAAGGGCTGTTTTTATTACCTTTAAAGCCATTTAGGATTTGGGAGCAGAATCCCTACAGAACTCATTTATCTTCACATAATCCATACGCCTAAAGTTTTCAACAGAATCCTTCAGATGCCACCTCCTCTAACAGGTGGATACAAGGGAAAAATCTTATTTTTCTACCAAGAGGGCTCTTCTAACCCTGTTTTGAGATTAAGGGCCTTTTATTTGTTATCTGATCCCATACATGGAAATGGGAAGGACCATAAATCAAAGATTTCACAAAGGTAATTTATTGGTAGATTGTGTTCATCTTTATAGCCAACCCAATATAATCAGTCCCAAAACTAATACAGTATTTATCGAGGCTCTAAGTACATTCAAAATTATGAGTTAATTACAAGGAAGATCCTTTTTGTCTTATCTGTAATAAAACAAATTACAGAAACTGCACTATTAAATACTGTACTCCAGTTTAAAAAATACCTTTGTTAAGAATTTAATAACCAAGGATGTTAATAAAGTTGTAATGAGCAATTATGCTTAGGCAAATCAAAGCAGATTTGCATTCTTGGTGAAATGTAAACTCTGTGAATAAAACAGGTCTCTTTTTGGAAAGATCTGTTTTAGAAGGCATGTAATAACTATTTAGAATGTTTCGTATTTGAATAAATTATAACCATGAAATACTATGCTGAGCAATAATACAAATCACATATTATACAATATACTAACTCAGCCAATAAAATGTGACCCCATCACTTAGTTTCAGATGAATTCCTAGATAATGCAGCCAAAAACAGTGTGAGTGTAACATATGAGAAGAATCAGTTTGGCACTTGAAATTCTGAGGCATCTAATATTTTTTGTACTGTAGTCAACTATATTCTTTTTGGGAGAATTTAAGTTTGAGATGTTACCAGTGTGTAGGTATAATAGGTCTGTGGAAATCACCCAGTGAGACTCTTCACAGGCAAAGTACCCTTCTAAATCTTGAAGTCATAAAGCAACTCCAGCATGGCTACTTTGAAGCTCTCCCAAGATCTTCTGGGTGTACATGCTCAAAAGACTCAGTTATTTAAAAAATATAGCCCATAATTACAGAACACTTGCCAATCCCTGATCTAAGTACCAGATTATTTTAACAAACTCTTTTGACTAGATACATGTTTATAAATTTTTCCCATCATCATTTGAAACAGAGTTTACCAGTGCCAAAGAAAAAATCATCTCAGTGGTGGCACCACGGAAATCATGTGCTCTTTTCAGTGAAATACAACAATTTTCCTCTCTCTCTGCTTTTAGAACATTAGTCTAAATGTTTCTACTCAGTTTTTAAACCATACACATATTGTTTTATGCTATCTTCAAAACTATTTTTTCCTATTATATTTATAGTTCATAATCTGGGAGTGGACAACTTTGGGGTCACAGACCACACATTCACTTTTAAAACATTTTTAAATTTTTGGGGGGAGGGGACTGAAGACCATAGGAAATATAGTTGGTAATATGTTGTTCCTGAAGTGGGTGGTCAACTTGGGAATCCCAATTTTTGGGGGCTGGGTAAGTTTTAAAGAGGAATATGAGTGCCTTAAGTCTACCAGAGGCTTGAGACACCCGCTTTGCCCCTTATATTTCTCCAAACCCCATGAAAAATGGATCTGATTTGATGGGAATTAGTGGGATATCAAGTGGCAAGCTGGATCTTAAGGAATCAATTTTGCCCCTTAATTGTACAAAACCCAACCCCCATTAACAGCCAACACACATATATGCTTTAAAAAGGCAAAACATATATACAGCATTGACAAAACAATCCTGCTTCTCCTAAGTATTATATTCAGCTCTTTGGAAAATTCCTCTATTGCCATCTGTAACTCACTTTGACTCTCTTTCTAATCTCCAGCTTAATTTTTTTCTGGAAAGCTAACCATCCAAACAAGTAAGGCCTACATACCACCTGCCATTTTGATTTTCAGCACACTAGTATCCCATAATTGAAGCAGTGAAAACCTTTTTTAATAATAATGAGAGATGGAGACGGTGATATGTACAAATGAAGGTATCTACTTGTATCATATTAAGGACCATTTGTATTTCAGTTTCATTGCAATAGACACACAAAACTGGAAGTCATTCTCTATCACAAGAAGAATCAAATACTGTACTAAAACATCTAAAAACATGGGTTGTGGGTATTCTACATAAAACCTAAGTGGGGAAAAACTCAGATGGTCAGAGACAAAGAGGAGGCAATATAAAAAGATGAAATTTATTATTTGCAATTATACTTTAACCAGGTTGGCAAACTGCTATAAAAAATTATCCCATCCTTAAACTGCTGCACTCTTTTGATTGAAATGCACATGAAATCAAAATTGCTTGAATGATACTTCTAAGGAATGGCACATCAACACACTGAAGTATTTTGATTAATGAAGTAAAAGAAAAATAACTGGAAATAGAAAATAATTCAAAAGACAGAACAAGATGATGAGGATGACGGTTGGACAGCTTCACACAGCCACCAGTTTCTGCACATTAGAACCACTAAGAAATATTTTCCAGAAATATACAATGTTTTGGGAGATAAATGTTGTTACAGAGAACCTGCTCTTAGCGATGCAGTCCATAGCGATTATAACGCTTGTACAAGAATTTAATTCTCTTATTCAGATTATGATAATCTTCAGCAAACATTCGGTCACCCACCATTTTCTTTTTGCGAATGCATCTCTGCAGTTCATTCCCCCTCCAGCCACGTAGCCATATGGGCCCTACAATCAAGTCCTTGGGGTGGGCTTTGAAATCCCCTAAAAAGAAAAATACAACAGATGCATTTTGGAATTCCACCACTTTAACTGGCCCATTTTTTGATCATAGACTCCTACCAACTTCAACTGCACAAGGCATTCCCTGGCTCCTCAAAATAGCCATCTGAATGTTAAGTAAATAAAAATATCTTTCTGTTCAATCTTATCAAAAGCAACATGTACTCTTCTCAGATTAGGAACTTCCATGACAATTTCCCTCATCCAAGATCCAAGAAAGGATAAAAGAAAGAAAGATTTCTTAAACACTTGTTAGAATCACAGGAAAAGTTTGCAGGGAGCTTGGGGGATGGTGGATTAGAGATATCTCCCACACACATGCTGTTATTGGAAGACGACAGGTTGTTGATAGGGGGAATCTACCTGCCTAACAGACTCATGCTTAACTAGCATTTACCCAAAATTCCAATATTGTCATAGACACCAAAGAGTGCTCGTTTCTCATTCCATCTGTCAACCACTTTTGGAGGAGGAGGCTCTTTCACCAGAAATGAGTTAGGAACTCCTGATTAAAACAAAAACAAAAACAGGAAAATTAGTCAATATCACTGTAAAAGATTGCCTTTGAAAGTCTTCCTTTGGCAAGTCAAAAATTGGAGCTTTTATGCTGCATGTTTACAGACCAAGCCTTATATAAAACCTAAAGTTAAATCCATATGTAGAAGGCTTTGTTTCAAAGCCCTCTAATGCTACAGTATCACTGGACAGCTTTAGAAAATAAATTCACTTAAGTCCTTAAACCACAAATTATTTGTAAATGCCTAGTCAACCATCACAAGAGCATTACTGCAAGATTAGTTACAAACAAGACTGCAAATGAACAACTTCTGGACTAAGTAGCCTTACACAGAGTACATTACTGTATAATGTAAGCAGTTTATGAACTAAGCCACCCCTATCCAGGAAATGGCAGAGCTCCTATATTAGCTGAAGCTGGAAATAAGCACTGTTAGCCACAAAGATCACCTGAATGTCAATGCTAATGATTATTTTAAGTGCAATCTTATATTCCAGTGTTGTTTTTCCCTGACGGAGTTCAATATTTACAACAGACTCTACAATATCCATAAGGAGAAAATGCCCGCCCCCCCAAAAAACCTCCCCTTCTGCCTCATCCACCTTCTCGCTGCATCTGAAAAAGAAGGGGAAGGTGAAGATGCTATAATATATTAAGGCACAGGATGGTAAAATAAAAGAAACGAGGGGACGAAGTTTCCCTTATCAATTGAAACGCCAAGAGGTGGGTTTCATGTCGAAACATCCCCAAACGAAATCCTCGGGTGCTTCTTCCTTTTACCCTCCACCCACCCACCTGTGCTGAACAGGCGACGAGCTGTAGGGGCGAGAAGACTGCCCACCCAGGACCGCGGTGCGGCCGTTATCAGCCGCCACGCCGCCTCCATCGAGCTTCTGCCTCGCTCCGACTTTTCCGCTCGAAAGGGCAACGCAGCCTCACGCGCCGGCCATCTCAGAAGCTTCCCAGAACGCACCGCGCCTCTGAGGCTTCGATTCGCGGCGGGGCGGGGGAGAGGAAGGAGAAAGGTCGCAACCATAGAGATAAAAAATGAAAGTGTTAGATGTGTTAATCAAGTCTTTGAGGCAAGAATGTCTGGCACTTACAATGTTTTATTAGAGGTAATTATAACTAATTCTCACCTTCCTTCCTTTTTTGATCACCCCCCCCCCGCCTTTTCCTTCTTCCTCAACAGGAGCTCTATTCTCAGGATTCTGCTCCATGCATAGGGGCTGAACGACTAAATCGGTATTTTTCAAACTTGGACTTTGAGTTCACGTGTAAGGCTAGGGAATTCTGGGAGTTGAAGACCACGCGTCTTAGAGTTCCCAAGTTTGAAAAACACTGCACTAAATCTTCCAAGCAAACAAGGCTCTTGGTTGCAGGAACTAAAGAGGAGAGTATCCAGTTCAATGGAGAAAATAAGGAGCTACGTGTAATTATGTTTATTTACTTAGAAGAAAAACATTCATCTACTATGGAAGTTACCATGGTAAAAAGTTTACTTTTTAAAATGTGTATGTATGTGTATATGTATGTATGTATATGTGTATATATATGTGTGTGTGTGTGTGTTTCACCCATTCAAATGCAACTGACCGCTCCCAGACACTGAGAATGCAAATACTTTACAATTTGGAAATTAGTCTGAGACGGGCCAGATTTCCTAACCAACTATCCTTCACACAAAATGCTTCAGTCTTTGCAGCTCAAGTCTGCCAGTGCTTCCTTTCGTATGGGAGCATTATTTTCCCCTTCTTGAGCAGAAAAAGCACTGTACTTTTAAATAAATATATATATATATAAGTAGTATATACAGTACAGATATCTGTCAACTTGAAATAAGGCTTGACTAAAAGAGTACAAGCTTCTGATACTTATAGCAATTTCCAACAATTGCAGAGTTGCGTTAGTTGCATTAGTTGAAGTGATTGGCAAGCTTAGCGTGAACTACTGTATTCTGATCTCCAACGTCATCATCTCCCCTCGAAATAAAATAACATTGTCTCTATCGGGAGCATTTAAAAGTATTTCAGGAGCTGCTTTGTCGCATAAAATTGGACTAGACATGGGTTACAAAGCAAATGAAGCACTTAGCGCTTTGTTTCAGACAGTACTTTGATTTTTTTTTTTTTTAAAAAAAGGGGAGCTTTCACTTTGTATCCCAAAGGAAAAAAAATAGAAGTACTGTATACTGAAAGGAACTCGGCCTTCAGTATGAGAATGTAACTCTATACGTTTTCATAACTCTTCCCGTTTCCGAAGCGCGCCCATTCTTGCGGGATTTGACTGCGGGCCACGGGAGAACCATCGTCTTTTAAAGCGATTGGCTGCCGAGCTTTCGAAGAACAATCTGATTGGGCGGGTGGACATTATTCGAACTCTTGGCGCGCCATTTTCCCCTTCCCCTACTGGTCTGCAGGCGCGCGGAAGAGGTGTAGACCGGTTTGCTTCCGCCCCCGCCCCGCCGGTTCCCCAGCCCGCCGAGCCGGGGTCGTGAGGGGTTGGCGCCGTCGGTCCCGCGTTCCAAAGTCTACGATGCTCTGAGTTCTGCCTGGCGCCGAGCTTCGGGGTGCGGGGCGTTTGAGGCTGGGCTTGCATCCCATTAGGCTGCCGATCGGCGGGGTCATGGCTGAGCCGACTTCGCTTTCGCCTCTCGCTTGGGAGTTCCATTTGCCTCTGTCTCCGGCCGACCTGCTCCGCAGCGCGGGGTCTTTGCAGTACGTGGTGCAGGAGGTGCTGCCCCTCAGACAGCTCCCGGAGCAGCTGGCAGGTTAGTGGGAGAAGAGGGGGAGGGAAAATGGTCTCCCCGAGACTCCTCGTGTTCCAATAGAAGAGAATATATACGTAGCTCAGGATTGAACTGTGGCGTCCTTGGGGTTCTCTGAGCTTGGTTGTTTTCTTGCAAACGTTTCGTTACCCGGCTAGGTAACATCTTCAGTGCTAGAATGGGATGGGGTTTGCTTTCTATTTATACACACACACACACTCCTCGTGTTTGTGTGCAAGTCAGAGTGGAAATGGGGCGGAGCAATTAATGTAATTCATGCCTTTCCATCAAAGCAGCGCCCGAGGCAGCATTGACTAACAATGAGTTGTAGTGGTGCAATCAGGTACCCTGAACTAAGCAGAATCGCATAGGTTGGACGGTTAGTTCAGAATAAGACCAATACCAGCTTTCCAGATGGTGGTGCATTGAATGGTTAGATAATAAGTAGCACCCTTTCAAGGTGTAAAAAAAGATTACCCTTTTTGAGATTATTTAAACCATTTTATTACTCTGGTTGTAGTGCATTTGTATTCTGCTTTCCAAAATACATGGGATCCAAGCATAGACAAAAATATATCCATATTTAGCTTCAGCAAAGTATATGTTCCAGAAAACTGAAAAGACCAAAATCTAGTCATGGTCTGTGTTCACTTAAAAATAAGCTAATGTTTAAGCTATGGTTGTTAAGTAAGGCATAGTAGCAAGGTCCACATATCACACTGTCAAAAGCAAGCAAATCACATGATGAACCAGGAGTTTTTGAGTTATGGGTTATGTTTTATTTTTCCTTTAGTGTAACAACATATACCATAGCAGTGTATGAACTGATTAAGGAGCAGTTCTAGTAAGTTTCTGTGGCTTGCAAGATCTCTCTTACTCAAATCATGGGTCACCATTTGCAGTTGATGTACAAGATGTTCCAAACTCAGAGATTCTGAGTACCAGAAATTCAGTGAGTTTGTAGGTCTCACACACAAATCCATTCCAATTTACTCCATGCTTTCTTCACTTTGGCAGCTTTATTTAAAGAGTTATCCTGTTTTGCTGTATCAATTACAACTGTAATGTTTTTGCTCAAATCATCTAGAAATCTGCAAGTAGGTTCTGAGCTACTCTCTGCCAATTGGTCTGGAGTTGGCTCTTCTCACACGTGGACTTTCTTTTTGCAGAATTTCGGACAGCTTTCCGCACACAAGGGGCACTTGCTATCCTGCAGCATTTTGATACTCTATTCAGTATTCTACAGTGAGTCTGCACAATATTCTCTAGTAACTTTAGAATTTCCTGGATATATGAGAATATACGGGATGCTTTGAAAGAAATGTTTCTGTTTTAACTTAATATTCATGTTTTGCAGCTACTTCAGGAGTGTAGATACTGCTGTTAAGGAAGATGCCCTAGAACTAATGATGAAAGGTGAGTATAGTCTCTTAATACCATAGGAAATACAAGTTCTTGTTACAGCTAAATGATGATAACAAGGCAAATGTGACCTCATTGGCAGGTTGCTCCCTCAGCCTGTTCCTTGTATAATGGTCTGTAATCTTGGTGGTCAGTGCAGAGTAATGCGTGTTCGCTGTAAGGGCAGACCAACAGGATGTCCCATTCCTTCTGTCTGCCATTTGTTTGGAAGAAGAGATCCATCTTTTTGCATAGTGTTGCAAGAGGTGGTCAGGGGATGGATACAGGACAAACATAGTGTGCCTGGGTTATGGGTGCTGGGTGCTCCAGATTTATGCTGATAGGATACCATGAGCACAAGTCTTTGGTAATCTGAAAGCTGACCTGAGTTCACATTTAGAACAAATATCTGTTGAGAGCATGTCTGAAGATGATACCTTCCTACTTCTCCTTTTAGTTGTGACTAATCAATCCAGTGCCCTGACAGCCATCATGAATGATTCGGACCTAGCATCCTCCCTTCGAGTTCTCCATCTTAATGCCCTAAAGATGAATTGTTATATACTAGTACGGCTAGCAGAGGCATTTGAAACAGAATCTGGCAAGATTAATCTAGTGGGATTGGATTCCAAGAGGAAGGTAGGTGGCAGAATCTCTTTGTTTGCTGGGCAGCTTTTTTCCCCTTAAACCTGTTGCCCTGAAGTCTGATTAAGTTCAGTCTTGCAAGTTGTCCTCTTGAGTGGCTCCAGCAATGCCAGTTATAGAATATGCTATGTACCATACCCAAATCTATGATTTTTAAAGAATAGATTGTCTTCTTTTCCTTGAGCCTACACCATTCAGCATTCAAGAGAAAAATAGCTTTAGTTCCAGCTTCCTCCAGTAAGCAGGGCTTTGTAAATTAGTTTTTATATAGTCCTGTCTGTGAACTGAGATTTCTCAGTTCTGTTTTCACAAAATAGATAGGAGCGGTTTTTAATTGGAGACACAATAGTGCTCTTTTACAATGTTAGCTCAACGCAGACCCCTGTAGCTCATTGTTCAGAAATTAGGCTTCATCCATATATTAAATATAGGGAGAGGGATTGAGGCCGTCAAATGTCCCATTCCCATCTTTGCTATCCCAACATATATTCCCAGGTCGACTCCCAGATATTTGTGTAGGCCCTGCCTTGTAGAAGGAATCTACAGGCAGTCAGTTGAGAATATGTAAATATTTAACATAAGCAAATCTGGATACTGTACATCCAGAGCTGAAATCAACAGAGGCAATTAAATGTAATTTCTGAAGATGACTTTCACATACACAGCTTTCGGTGCATATCTTTTCTTGATGTTCTGGATTTGTTTTACAGAGCAAGAAAAGCCAGGCTAAAGGCTTTGTCTGGGAGGAAGAAAGGCAGTCAATTATACAACTGCTCACACAATTACTTCAGTTGGACCTTCATCAGCTGTGGAATGGCTTGGTAGCAGAAGAAGAGTTTGTGAGGTGTGGAAATGGAAAGGGTTAAATGGAAAGCTGTTTTTAGACAAGGCTCCAGGAAGCTTCATTCTGAAGGAATGTGAAGGGTCAGTCACATGGGAAGAGAAGAAAATTATTTAAGTCATGTGAGCCAAGAAGAAACCATTGTTTGTTTGCTTTTTTTAGTGTTAGGTACAACTTGAAAAGATTGTAGTACATGAAATCCTTCTATTGCATTGCGAGATCCACTTGCTCTAACTCCTATTTTGACTCCTTTCAGTTTAGTGACTGGCTGTTGCTACCGTATCCTGGAAAATCCTAGCATTAGCCACCAGAAGCATCGGCCTACGCGAGACGCAGTGATTCATCTACTAGGTGTTGCTCTACTTCGATATGACCATATGCTCAGTAAGTCTATTCCTTTCTCTTAGCCTGGAGCAGGTCAAACACTGAAATATTTCTAATTGCTGTACCATAAATCTGAGCCATCCTACTTTATGCTGTTTTTTAAATTTTTATTTATTTATCAAATTTGTCACAACCCATCTCATGAAATGACTCTGGGCGGTTTACAACAAGATAAAAATTCATTAAAATGCAACATAAAAACAATCCTAAAAATAAATGGGTTCCAAGAATACTGTTACTGAAGTTAATACTGTTACATACTGTTACTGAAGTAGGTCTTCTCTTACCACAGTTCTCTTTGATAGGTGCCACTCTAAAAGTCACACAGATGCTTCAGCACTTTGAACACGTAGCTTCAGTATATGTGGAGGCTGTAACTGTGTGGATCAAGGAATATGGTATGAAGAGTATTGTCGGGGAGATACTAAGGTGAGAGGTTTATTCTGTCCCTCTTTCTTACAGCTCTCAGCAGCATCAACCACTGACTTTTGATTCATTGTTCAGGGAAATTGGACAGAAATGCTCTCAGGAACTGGCTCGAGATGCTTCTGGGATGAAGGGCTATGCTGCCTTCTTGACAGAACTCACTGAACAAACACCAGCTATTGTTCTGGCCAACATGAGTGTCCTGTTGCATCACCTGGATGGAGAGGTACTGTTTTACAGTGGTTCTATGATATATTTTGAGACTATATTTTTCATATGGAAAGTAGAATGAAAATGAAATAAACAGCTTCCTATTTTCATTGGCTGAGATCTTGAAAAAAGCTTAGAGAAATTATGGCTGAACCAGGTGCTTTCCTTTTTAAGAAAACTGACTTTTGACTTTTTTAAGTCAAATGTTTTATATCTAATTTTGTCTCTACTGTGGGCTCTATTGTATCTTAATACGCTCAGAACCATTGCTTTTCCTCTTTCCCAAGTTGAATAAATACCCAGATTTCTGCTTTTCCCCCTCTTGTAATCCTGCTTAGCTTCCTCAGGCTGGTACTTCTGCCTGATATCTTGTAAGAAAAAGCCTGAAAATTTCAGTGAAGTATTTTATTTGATTGCAAGTCTCCTACTTGTGCTTACTTAAAATCAATGGTATTGAACTCTGTAGGACTTTCTTTTGAGTAAACATGACTTAAATCAGGATACAAGTCTATTGAGCTGATGTTGCATGTGGACTACCAGTGGCACAGAAGTGTGCCAGGCCGGAAAGGCTTTTTCTCAGCAATTATTCTGAGTGTACATTTGGCTCACCAAAGACTCCATATCAGCAAATTTTGATTTTTCGTTGCCTTTTCTCTCTAGCATTTGGCAATTATCAGTAAGTCTAGCCTAGCACAGAGCTACTGCTGTACAGAGCTTTTGGCCTGAGATTCTTGCATAGATGAATCAACTAAGTCTGTTCCAAATCTGAAGCTGCTTTGGGATATTTGCTTTCTGGGCGTGTCATCTTCTGGTTTGCTAGTTTTGGAAATGGCCAGCCCAGATGCTCTTCTAAACCATGTTCTAATTCTGCAGAGTTATGGAATGCGTAATGCCATTTTGGCTGCTATGGCAGAGATACTGTTGCAAGTGCTGAATGGAGAGCAATTGGAGGAAGCTGCCAGAAGTACAAGGGATCAGTTCTTGGATACTCTGCAGGCACACACGTGCGATGTCAATAGCTTTGTGCGCAGTCGTGTGCTTCAACTCTTTACCCGAATTGTGCAACAGAAAGTGAGTTTCAAAGAAAGTACTTTTTCAACTTAATTAGGGCAATTAGGTTGCTACTGATGTCTTCTATTATTTTGAGTTAGGCTGTAATTATTTAGAGGAACTTCTACACTAGATCATTTGAGTAAACACCATTGTCTTGTCATGGAGCCAGACAGAAACAAATCTGGAAGCAGATGGCTACCTGCCTATGGAGGGAATTTTAAGCTTTATTTGCTATCAGATATTCCTGTCAAAGCAAGTGGGAGGAGCCACCCATCCTGGGATATCCTCTATAGAAAAATTGTAATGCCCCTGTTCCAACCCCCAATAGGAGTTCAACTGGTTAAAAACAAATACAGAGAGCATTTGACTATATAAACATTCTGGTAGGGATTCACAAAATGCAAAGTAGTTTACCACAAATAACACATCGTTAGCCTAAAGCACAAATAGAGACAAATAAACCAGTGCAGTAGCTAAAGAACAATAGTAGCATTTAAGAAATAGTTAAAATACTGAAAGGGGTAGTTGTGAAAAAAAGGACTACATATGGCAGATAATTTCCTTAAAAAAATTGGAAGCCAGTACAGCTTTTTCAGCTAAGAAGATGCGCGCTTGCTAGGTTCTGTCTCTGTTAATAACTAGATTGTTGCATTCTGGGCCAGCTCTGTCTTCCATTTTTGCGAAATAGTCGCAAGGCAGTGTTGTCCAAACTTGGCCACTTTAAGATGAGTGGACTTCAACTCCCAGAATTCCCAATTCCCAAGTCCACTCATCTTAAAGTGGCCAAGTTTGGACAACACTGTCGTAAGGTGTGCTTTGCAGCCTTCAAGGAGAGCACTTGGACCTGGGATGGAGGCCTCTTCGTATTTAGGGTCAAGCCCCAGTGAAACAGTTGCGGCTTCCTTCTGAGGAAACACACCCATGTTCTGGCAGCAAGTGGCCTGTTGCAGAATTATGTTTGAAAGTTCCAGCACTGAAGCTCCCAGGGAGGGCAACACTGGTTTTGCTTCTCTTATCTGATGTCAGGAAATCTCCAAAATACAGTGGTACCTCAGGATACGAACTTAATCCATTCCGTGACTCTAGGCGTATCCCGAGTTGGTCGTAACCCGAAGGAAATTTCCCCATAGGGTTCAACGTAAATCCAGTTAATCCGTTCCACCCTCCGAATTTGGTCGCACCCCGAAGCAAATTTTCCCATAAGGTTCAATGTAATTACCGTTAATCTGTTCTGGCGTCCGCGGACCACGTGCCAGGGGCGGGAAAACAGGCGCGGCATGAAAACGGCCGGGCGCGGCGCGCAGCAGAAAAATGGCCACGGACCACGTGTCGGGCAGAAAAATGGCTGTACCCTGAGGCGGAGTTCGCACATCGAGGTAAATTTTTGCGGCCGGAGCTGGTCGTAACCCGAAAAGTTCATTAGTAGAGGCGTTCGTATCCCAAGGTACCACTGTACTATCTTTTTTGTAAATTATAACAATGTAATATCGAAGAGTTTTGCATAGCCTTCCGTGGGAATGCTTGCCCTACATTTTCTCTGTGTCTAGTATGTTCAAAGTTGTAATCAGATTTATGTAAGGGTTACAGGCCAACTTCAGGTGGCTGCCAAGCAATTGCTATCTATCAGTGAAAATATGTTACAACTGTTCCTTCTGAATTTCCCTCTAACAAAACTGTTCATGCTGCTAGAGAAAATGAAGGTTTGCACTGTATATCCTAAGACTTCTGTGCATCTCCAGATGGAAGAAAATAGTTAGGACAGCCAATGTCTGAGCAGAGTTGAGAACTTGTTAGAGAGTGGCACTCGTTCTGCAGAAGAAATATGCCCTTACTATCGTGATTGCATCAGTTGTATCAAATAACTTCTCTTTTTACTACAGGCTCTGCCCTTAACTAGATTCCAAGCAGTTTTATGCCTTGCTGTAGGTCGGCTACAGGACAAAGCAGTAACGGTGGTTAAGAATGCTATTCAATTGCTCTCTGCCTTCCTTTCCAACAACCCTTTCTCTTGTAAGGTAAGGTCTATAAATCTATTTCTTTCTCTCTGCAATATTTTTCATTACTCCTCACCTATTCTCATCTTCTGCAAATGGATTTCTGCCCACCCTGTTGGCTTAAAAAAAAGTATAGCCCAAAATATGTTGAATGCTGAAAAGCAGAATGCAGTATTATATAATGTGGGAAAAAAATCAAAGTGTCAGTAAAAGGGTCACATGCTATCACTACAAGCTATCTTTTCCAACATAATATGTACTCTTTTTTTTTCTCTTACGAGTAAGTTTTTTTTAATTATTCTAAGCAGCTGACAAAAAAGAGTCCCTTGGCTCAGATTGGTGGCTTAATTTTTTCTTCAGCTACATTCAGTACAGGGGACAGGATGAGCTGTTCTGGAATAGGCAGTTGCCATGTTTTTCTTCTAAGATAGGTTTTTAAAAGTTGACTGTTTTCCTTGAATTTGCTACAAGTCATGTTACCTGAAATCCCATAACATTAATGTATTATATTTGGTGATAAAAGAAATAAGTTTTTATGAGGGTATGAAAATAGAAGTATTAACAGAGTTAATATAAACATCTCACATTTACAGTTGAGCTGTGCTGAATTAACTGACCTTCTTGAAAAGGAGAACCAAAAACTTCAAGAACTGAAGAAATGCAAAACCACAATTGGTAATGTGCTTTCATCTATGCCACAGCTCTAGGGTGTGTGGGTAAAGATAGAAATTATTTAAAACAAGAGGGGCAAGAGGAATTGCAAGGTTGAAATTAGTTGTGACATGAAACAGGAAAGGCAGAATCCTCCTCTGATGCTGCTAATAGGATTCATGGTAGCTCTGTCTCCTGTAGTTCTATCTCCAAGAGCTGCTATGTGTAAAAAGGATACCTTAATGCACACTGCATTATTAGAAACTGTAGATCCACTGATAAGATTACAAGTTCATTTTAAAGGATTACATTAAACTTGCATTTTTTGCATTTTAAATCAAGTTATGAAAAACGGGCTGCTTCTATCTGCTCCAATAGACTGGACTATTCAAGATTTGCAACAATAGAATAGGAAAGAACATCCTTCTCAGTTATATTCCTGCCTAGCTCCAGTGCTCAGAGCTCCCTCACCAGTTTTTTGACACAGAGAGGGAAGAATTCAGCACTTCCTTCTGAGAATCTGTTGGATGAATGGGTTCCTCACAGCTGTGTTTGGACCACGATCCTTAGGCACCATGACCATCCTAAGTCTCCACTCTTCTTCTTTGCTCCCTCAGGACTGCTCAGCACCTATATTTCATGATGATCAGTTTGTCTCAGTGACAGCAAAATATCACTTTGGACTGATAGCTCTAGAAACCCAATATTTTAGCCTGGAAACAGTTAAATAGGGATTATTTCAACCCCACTCTTCTTGATTCTCTAGTGTTTATTCTGTAAATGCTAATGATCACAGTAGGAATGGAAAACTATATCTGATTCTTCTATTCACCTCACAGAGGTGATAATCTCCCCTGAAGAGGAATGGGAAGCGATGCAACCAGAGCTCCAGGCAACTCTCAAGAATTGCCTATACTCAGAGCAATGGGCAGAGGAGGAACATGACCTTGAGATAAATGACCCAGCACAGCTAATCAACAATATTGTCCAGCTGTTGAGAAAATCCAATTACAAGTGAGTAAACTGTGGCGGGATATGGATGCTTCTGCTCTGAATGTCATATCGGGCATTTGGAACTTAACATCATTAGGTATATGGCTTTGAGGTACGCTACACTTCTCAAAGGTCAGATGAATTTGTAAGAAATGGCTAGATGAAGTTTGGCTTTACTGTGTTTATTCTTAATCCAGGGATGCCATCTGTCTGACACGAGACGGTATGCGCCAATTCCAAGGGTTGGAGCCCTTCCCCAGCAGCCCAGGAATAAAGGATGATGAGAAAAACTTTATCCTGAATATGTTGAGATCTTTCTATCTTGGTAATCATCTAATGCTGGTCCACTTAATTTACCATTTCTAGAAGGTCCTAGTTATAGTGGTAGTGATGATTGTTTAATTCCATGCCTCTTCCCTTTATGTACAAAGTAGACAGCGGCAGCCTAATTTTAAACTAAAAAACATGTATTGACGTTGGGGAGCTAAATCATCCCTTTTTCTCTGAACCAGAGCATTATATCTGGAACACCTCAAGTCATTCTTGTTCAGAAAATTTATCTTGGAAACTACCAAACCTGTGGTCCAGAAGGAAAAGAATATTCCTAGACTGATAAATTTTGCACACCGTTTCCATTCCACACTAGATGTTCCTTTAGAAAAGCAATTTCTTTCATCTAATTTTTATTGTAATAATAGAAGAGAAAATATATATAGTCAGGGTTGAACTGTGAAGTTCTTGGTGATCATTTGCCTGCAGACGTTTCATTACCCAACTACATAACATCATCAATGCATCCTGATGATGTTACCTAGTTGGGTAATGAAATGTCTGCAAGTAAACAACCAACCTCAGAGAGCACCAAGACCTTCACCTTTTATTGCAATAGGACAAAAATTCACCCATAGCAATATAAGCTTGTATGTTCTTGTTATTTATATTGCTCTGCATAAGTTGAGTTTGGGATTACATATATTCAGTTCTTGTTTCCGCTGTGCAGATACTAAGATTACAGTTGGTGTCCAAGAGTCCACAGATGATACAAACAATACAGGGAATGAAGAGCAAACCCAGGAGGACCTCCTGCCAGCAGTGTTAATAAAACAGGAGATGTTGGTACAATACTTACAGGATGCCTACAACTTTTCTGCAAAAATCACTGAAGCCATAAGCATGGTCTCTAAACTCATGTATGAAAGCTCAGCATCTGGTTGGTATAATTATGTTTCTCTTCTTTTGTTTCTTTTCACCATGTATCATGTGCAATAAAGTTTGGGCTAAATCTTCAGGCCTGGAATAGGATAGGTCTGGAAACTTGGAGCATTAGTTATTTGGAACACAATTTCTGAAACCATTTTGGAGATTTAGAGGGAACTCCAGATCCACAGCTTGTGACACAGGAAAAATAGTTCCTGGATTCTACCCACCGCTGTATATAGATAGTAACATAAGAAATATTCTGTAAAGTAGAATTCACTTTTGGGTTTTGCTTGCTTGGGTTTTTTTTAACTGCTTTCTAACTGGAACCTTTCCATATATATCCCATGTATTATATTTTGCAGAACTGTGTTTTTTCCCCAGTGGTTATCTTGTATATAATCCTGTATCAAGGAGTGGTTCTTGATTACATGACAGCTATTGACAATATCTTTCAACAGAAGATTTGGAAAGTGAGAACTAACTGAAAAGTGTAAAACCTACATATGGCAAGGCATCTAAACAGACTACTCCAATAACTCAACACTCTAAAATATTTAAAATACAACTTAAATACGGGGGGGGGCACTATATTTTAAGCAGCTGTATTGGCCATGAGACACCTTTTAAAAACTGGAAGTCTTACACACTATTATATAATCATAAATTGGCTAAGTAAACTAAGTGCTTTAATAAGAATTTTGTGTATTCTAGCCATGGAATACATGCAAAGGGACGCGGTGGCGCAGCAGCTTAATGATGCTGGAAGTTGCCAGCCAGAAATGGTTGACACTTCAGTGGTTCAAGCCCAAGCTCCGCGCGGCAGGGTGAACTCCCATCTTGTGCCCTTAGCTCCTGCCCACCTAGCAACTCAAAAGCGTAAGAGTAGGTAAACAGGTACTCTCACCCCGGTGGGAGGAAAAACCCTGGCGATGCCTTGCATGGGAAAACGGGAATCGGTTGCCTGTTGCTGGACGCAACACAACGGAAGAGACTTGATTTCCTGCAGCCGCCAGTTGGGCTCTGCCCTAGGAAGGAGGCAATGGCAAACCACTTCTGAAAAAACCTTGCCAGGAAAACTGCAGGGACTTGTCCAGGCAGTCTCCGTTGAATTGGTCACGATTGAAAGTGGATTTAAAAAAAAAAAAAAGCCATAGAAACCAAGTGATTGTTGAAGCAGATTAGTTACACAATTCAAAACCATATACTTGAGAAATATGGTGGATTAAATAACTATCCTGACTTCAGACTAATCATTATTCAGTGGGAACCTAAGGAAAAAGAGCTGAAACATTGATAGAGTGGCCTGAGGTATGAATTGAAACTGCCATGTCAAACAGTCTTCTCCATCCTGTTCTTTCTTTTCAGTGGCACAAGAAGCTATTGAGTTCTTTGTTATAGTTTCTCAGTTTGGTGTACCTCAGGCTGTGCTTGGAGTCCGTCGCATGCTCCCCCTGATATGGTCTAAGGAATCTGGAGTCAGAGAAGCTGTGTTGGATGCCTATAGGAGACTCTATCTGAACCCTAGTGGTGACTCTGAAAGGTTTGGCTTGATCCATTTCCATTAATCACAACAGAAAGGTGGGACACAAACTATATACTTCTATTAACTGTGAGTGATAGTGAGGAAATACAGAATCTAACTACAAAGCTCACTATTCAGCATAGGCAAATCTAAGCTTTGTCTTGACTGACTTCTTAGTTTGAAACATATTGCCTTCCTTAATAGACTCTGATCCCGCAAGAGCAAGGAATGCAGACCAAGTGAAGAATGGCTAGTCTGGGTTGTCCACATGCCCTACGCCTCAGAATAAATACTTAGGTTATGAATCTGGATATATGCAACTAACTTCTGGGTAGAATGCCATGATGACAGAATTAAATAGAATTAACCCTACTTCTTCCTGTTTACCTTCTACACAGGACTCGAGCCCAGAATTTGGTGCAGTCTCTCTCTCTCCTCATAGTTGATGCATCATTGGGGACTATTAAGTGCCTTGGAGAAATTGTGAGTGTGTTTTCCCTTATGAAAATCCATCTAGTTGGATTTGACTGGTATTTTTTGTTTGAAGAACATTGGGAGCATAATCTCTGCCCCCAAATTGCCATCATGATTACCCATCTAGATTTTTATTCTATCACTTTAATTCTTTAGACATTTATTTATTCATTCATTCATTCAATTTATGTAGCCGCCCATCTCAGACCAGTGATTCTGGGCAGCTAACAATAAAAACAGCCAACATTTAAAACATTACAAAAAATTAAATATAAATATAAATGCAGCCAAGAGATTTTTAAAAACCATCGGTATCAGCACAACCATGAAACAGGGCCCTTCACACGCTCGGGGCCTTAGGCCCAGGCATAAAGCCAGGTCTTCAAGGCCTTCCGAAAAGCCAAAAGGGTCAGAGCCATCCTAATCTCAGGAGGGAGGATGTTCCAGAGGGCAGGCGCCACAGCAAAAAAGGCACGTCTCCTGGTCCCTGCCAGCTGACGTTCCTTGGCTAACGGGACCCAGAGTATACCCATCCTGCCAGACCAGATTGGACGGGTAGAAAGAACTGGGAAAAGATAACCCCATCCCAAGCCATGAAGGGCTTTATAGGTGACAACCAGCACCTTGAATTGTACCCGGAAACACACCAACAGCCAGTGCAGCTCCGAAAGCAGTGGTGTTACATGTGCCAAGTAGCCGACGCTATTTACACTGCATTATTTTGCAATGCCTGAGGTACTTAACTGAAACACAGATGTCACTAAGGTCTCTGCGGTATGTTCTCAGAATTAATTAAATCTGGAATATGCTACTTTAATTGATGAAGGTAAGTTGAATGTTTTAAGGAGACATGAAAATGGAAAATAAAATGTTTAGGCATTGGAAAAATGGTTTTCTCTTACTATACAGATAGTCCTCGGCTAACAACCACTCGTTCAGCAACCATTTGAAGTTGCAATGGCACTGAACAAGTAGTACTTGCAACTGTTCCTCAAAGTTCCAGCCATCGGAGCACCCCTGTGGTCATGTGATTGCGATTTGGGCACCTGGCTTGCCCTTACAATGGTCGCAGCGTCCTGTGGTCATGTGATCGCCATTTGCAACCTTCCCTGCTGGCTTCTCACAAGCAAAGTCAATGGGGAAGCCAGCAGAAAAGGTTGCAAGTTGCTCCCGCTCCCATCGCTTTTTCTCCCGAGGACCTCCACTGTGGAGTACGAAATCCCAGGGATCTTGTACTCTGTAGCACGTGCCTGTCTGCAGCACCCCCCACCCACACTCTGTAGCACATGCTTGGCTGCTCTTGCACTGGGCCACGGAAGCCCCTTCCCCGCCTGGCAGCGCTCACACCACACTGCAGCGCCCCCTCCCCCACCCAGCCACACTCCATAGCACTCCCCCACCCTTCAGCCTGCTTGTAAGCTGTCTAAGGAAAGACTTATTGTGAGCGGGACTTGCAACTCCCTGCTGGGTTCCCCACTGACTTTGCTTGTTGCAAGTCGCAGTCACGTGAGGTCTTCACTTGACGACCCACGATCCTTGCTTAACTACAGCAGCTGGGACTGCTGGGATTGCCGTCTAAGTGATGCAGTCACATGACATCACAGTTTACAACTGCATCATTTAGTGATGGAAATTCTGGTCATTACTGTCATTAAGCAAGGATTACCTGTACTGAGTCCTGGAAATGCTGAGAGCCATGATATTCAGGACATCTACTGCATACAACATATCATTTTGATTGATTGGTTGGTTGTAAATTGATGTTGTCCTGGGCTTAGATCTTTTTAAAAGGAAATAATGGTGGCTATGAGCTGAATGATACCAAACAGATTAATATCAGCTGCTGACTGGAAATTACAGGAGGAAAGTTACTGCCTTCAGATTCTGCTTGTGGATTTCCTGGAAATACCTTACTAGTGATTGATTGGAGCAGGATGATAAGTTAGAGAAACCTTTATTTGATCTTATAGGTCTGTAATCTGCCTATGCTGTACTTATTTCATTTGTGTCAGAATCAGACATATCAAAGAAATAAAATCAGTCATTCCCAAACCGACCATTTTAAATCTCACTTCTGCATGTAAATTTAAAAGAGGGAGCAAACATTTGCTTTTCTGGTAAACCCTTGATATGTTCTTATCAATATAGCCCTGTCCTCTTACCTTCATTCACTGAGAATTTATCCCTGCATGAATTAAGCTTTCCATATGTTCAAGTAGATTGGGTATTCAGATTTACTTTGTGTAAATCTCTACACAGGAGGAAAAAGCCAAATTTGTGCTCAGTCCTGCTAATTCTGATGCGGTAACATTTATGGACTTTTGCTTGTTACCTTGAAGAAAGAGTAGGAAAGCCTTCAAAGTGCCAGAGTTAGCTTTTGCTTTGAGCTTATACTAGCTTTAAAAACTGCCTGATTCCATTTCCTGCCTACCTTTGTGGTTTCTTAGATCTCAGAGTTTGTGCAAAAGGATGAAATAAAACCTGTTGTGATTCAACTGCTCTGGGAACAGTTTACTGAGAAATTGCAGTGCTCAGGATTGGAACGCCATGCTGCTATCATGCTTCTAGGAATGATGGCACGGTGAGTCGTTAGCTCAGCTGTCTCTACATGGCTGATACATTTAGAAGATTCAGTATGATAATTGTATTGCATGCAACATACCCAAGGTTGAGAAACACTGACCTAAAGAATCTAGTTCCCTGCTTCTCCCAGGGAAGTTTAGAAAAAGTATTCTTACTCGGTATCTACTTGATCTTTCCCTACCCTTCAAGTTATGAAGTAGCAGTTTACAACCTGGAGATACATATGTGGGTAAGAGAGAGTGACAAGGAAATTAGATCATTGGTGTTTGTTGAAAAGAACTACATGAGAAAAGGTAATTGTCTCTTAGTGAGTAAGATTTTCCTGATACGGATTACTTCTACAACTGTTCTGCCAGTTACAGTGGTATGTTAAGATTCTACTGTCAAATACTCAGTGAGTTCTGATCCTGTCCAACCTGCCCCTCCCTCCAAAGCTCAATTCTTATGGGGGCAAGAGGAGGGAGGGCAGGCACAGCAATTAAAGCAAAAAAAAAAGTGGGAGTGCTTAGGTGCCAGTCACAATTATTTTACTGTTGATCTGACGTGTTTTGAAAATCACTCCTTTATCAGAGTCACAGAGTATTTTCCAAAATGCATTAGCCCGACACTCAAATAATGTTGACTGGTATTTGGCTATCTCCTCTTTTTGTTTTTGTTTTGAAATATTTTTTGCCCTCCCATTTGTTTTTTACAATTCCCCAAGGAGGAATAACAGTAAATTCTCAATATTAGTTGTTGCACGTGCATTGTGTGGTGGCCCTGCAGTGAAGACATTTTTCAGACATTTTGTTACATAATTTGTGGTAAGTTTTAAAGATTTAAAGTTTCAGTGACTTACCCTGTGCTTCACTTGACAACTTTTCATTTTAAAGACTAAATGGCTTTGATACCTGCCAGCCTTATATTTATAACTCACCTCCCCCCCAGCCACAACATGCCTAGTTTGTTGAACATTTCCTAAGAACTTTATAGCATATTATTGGCCTAATAAAAATATTGTGCTAATATAAATGTTACCATTTTTCTTAGTAAGCTTTGCTGTTGTATTTCAGCAACCCAGTGAAATCCTTGATTTACATTTTCTGTAAATAATTGAGGTATAATCAATTATAAGAAATTGGCATTCATCCACTACTTTGCTTCTATAAGACAACAAGTATTGTAAGTTTTTGCTTTGGTCTTTCTTAGTGACCTTAAGGTCACTTTGAAGATTTTTGTAATATTTGGATCTAATGGGAGATTTTCCTGCCATCAACAGAGGGAAGCCTGAGATTGTGGGAAGTAACCTGGATGTTTTAATCACTGTGGGATTACATGAGAGAGTCCATGAAGATTATCGTCTTGCCCAGGAAGTGTGTAATGCCATCTCCATAATTGCCAATAGCCAGAAGGTCAGAGTTTGCCTTTGATGAGGACAATATTTTACTTCATTTATTTGGTCTGTGAGCCATATACAGTGAATATTAGATAGGAGAGCTAAGTTTGCCCATTTGTTAAGACCATGATGATTTTGTACAAAAGGTAGCAGTCTTGAACTTCTGTACAACATGGCTGGGGTCGTACAACAAACTATGCATAATGTGCTTTGGTTGGTTCAAGTTTAATGTCTTTATGTTGTTTATATAAAATGGTAATACCCTGCCCTTCTAGTGCATACTGACTGTTCAGAGTAGCTAACAACTGTTAAAACTACTACCAAGTTTACATCATTTAAAAGAAGAAGGAAAAACAAGTTTTAAGAAGTATTTAAAAGGTTGCATATGGAATGCAGGCATGTACATTACACGATAGGTTCTGAGGCTGTCTTAGATAGCCATCAAGAGAAAACAATGCTGTCTCAATGGAGAGAATCAAAAGAGATGGAGAGGCACAGATTCAAATATAATCCATGTCACAAAGGACTTGATTGCTTTAGCCATGAAAGTTTTGCCTCAAGGTCTTTTACAATATAGCCTCTCACAAGAGCTAAAACTGGCTCCATCTGGGCTGAAAGGGCTCTCAGAAGAAAGGTTGTACACAACGAGCTACAAGTGCCAGTCTTCCTTGTCTTCTCCATCCCATGGTTTCTTTTGCAAGCATTAACACTGTTACCTGTAATACATCCACCTCTTAGTTGTGGATGGCTCCAGCCACAGCAACTTCTGGGAGTCCAGGTATTCAGTTGCACCTCGCCAAGGGTAAATAGATAGTATCACTCTCTAATTCCAGTGGCAGCAATACAGAAATTCCAGGCCATTATATAATACCTGTGAAACTCTCTGGCCCAGAGACCAGGGAGGTCCAGCATAGTCATTGAACTGGTATCATTGGAACAGTGCTCTAGTGATCTAATCAGCTGAATTTCAGCCTGCTCAGAGTTAAGTCATAATGCCTGCAAAGAATCTAATTACCCCCTTCAGGAATTTAAATTCCTGTAGCCTCCAAGAGCTGTAGAAGAAGCAATACTTGAAGTGCTTTATCAAAGAAGTGAATTGAAGGAACTTAGTATATATTCTGACTGACATGATGCCGCCGCTGCCACCTCCTCCACAAAAGGAGCTGAGAAGTTCTGCAGTGAACTGGGAGAAATTGGAAAATGTTGTCAGAGTTGTGCTGGTTCTCAGAAATCCTGCTTCCTAAAACAGACGAGGCTTGGGTGAGTGGCCACTTACCTTGGTTAACCCTTGATTAGCTACTATTCTATGATATGCCCCCCCAACAGCAAATTTAAAGAAGAGCACCTAGAAGCACTGAAAGAAAGAAAATGTGGAAAGAAGAAAATGTCGACTTCTGTCTTCACTGATTTACCTAATAGCTTGTTTAAATGTTTGAATCCATCCCAACAACAAGCCACTTAACAATTCACAGAGGAGCAAGGAAAGAACAGCCCAAAAAGAACCAGTATTCAGGCTAAACTACTTTCTCTCAGACTCATTCATTATTTCTCACAAGAGGCCTCTTTCAAAACCCAACTGGACTTTGAGAACAGTACATATGAAAATCTGGTCTCCAAACACCAAGCCACATCCTTGCCCATACAAAACACGCTAAAATGTCTATTGCATGGAAAGAAATGAGTGATTCGTTCTTCATTGTGGTCTCTGCATCACACATATCAGTTCTGTGCCTGTACAGAAGCCCCACCAGTAATCTTCTAGAACTACTATAGTTTCTGTACCCTGCTGAGCTAAACTTTACCCTCCGAAGGGCCACAGATAGTCAAATACTATTAAACAATAATTGGAGGAAATTTTAAGTAAAATCTCATCTTCAAGTTCTTAGATGATTTGAATTGAGCTGATTTTGCAACCTTGGAAGCTGTGGTATAGAGTTTATGATTGTCTTTTAGAGGGGTTGTGAGCATAAATTTAAATCAGAACTCAGTCTCAGTTAACAGTGAAGTTATTAGTAAAAAGCAAGTGGGGAATATTGTTCATTTCAGGTATAAATTTTTATGCTTTTCCACCAGAATTCACTACCACAATCTGGGGAGGCCTTAGGGGCTGCAAATATGGGGCATTAAAAGCTGTGTTTATAGTTCCATGTGTTTTATGGCCATGGGCCATTACATCCACTAATATTAAACAAAATACAATTAAAACAAGAAAGCTTAATAAACCTTCACTCTGTGACATGGCTTCATTAACAAGCGATAAAAAGAACCATATTTTTTTCTTCAACTGAATTGCCCTGAGAAATTGTCCACCTTTTTTCAAAAAATTTCTCATGGACTGAAAAATATAACTGCCAGTACAAAAGATAATATGGTATATCCTCAACCTGAGAATAACTACAAGGGCAGTCTTTGTTCAGTAGGATTCACTGATATCTGCCTTGATCACTGCTATGGCTATACAGTAGTTTGTAATCTTAAGCTGTAAATACTTGGTGAGTTTTATAGAAGGTTATATGAACTAATTACTTAGCTGTTTTATGGGCCTGTTTCAGTGTACCATACCAAAGTGAGAACTAAGTTTTCACTATATGCTTATCCTTCCTTGGAGCTGCTATATGTGTTACACACATTAAACTGAATTCCCACATTCAGGGTCTTGTCCCATTGTACTGTGGATACTTAAAGAAAATCTAATGTCCTAAAAGAACAGATCCCCCCCCCAAAAAAACTAAAGCAAGTTCAATATATATGTATAAGCGAAGTAAAATAATATATTAAACCAACCAAGTTAATTAGGAAGAGAAAGTAAAGCATACATAAAATACACTAAGTATATAAAAAACAGTAATGCTGCAAGATTCTCTGAATAATATTGGTATTCGTAAAGGATTGTACCTAGAAAATTACCTTCTTTTATTTAAGGGGAGCCTAGTACAGTAGAGGAAGGCAAACGCCAGCCCAAAATGCTTTATAGCAGAAGTGTATATATGTACAGGGATTAGTCTGGAAGAAAAGGGGAAGATAGATGGAAGGGGATTAGATTAGAAGATTTAATAATTAAAACAAAACAGTATGTTGCTTCAGGATAGCCCATTGGATTTGAGAACATACTTTAATGACTTAGTCTTTTCTCTCTCCTTTTTAGTAATGCAGGAGGGAATGAGAAGTTTGATAGAATGGAGTCACTTTGGGCAGAACGTTTAAGGAAGACATTTAGGCATTTTGTTTGAAAAGAAGGCAGGATGATTCTGTGATTATCCTAACCAGAGGGCTTTTGGAGACGACCAGACTTCATATTAGCAGGATAGTTTGAACTTTGAAATGGCAGACTTTCCTATTTTCTTTTCTTCCCAATTCAAATTTGATAAACTTGAGGATTAAGAACATATAAAGGGTATGCAAGAACATGGGCATGTACAATCTAAACGTTATTTATAATTGCTCCTTCCTTTTGACTTAATGAAAATGTTGAAATCAGCACAAGATACTACTTGAGGCTACTTCTATAAGTGCTTGCTTTCAGGCCTGGTCTGCAGTTTTACATCTGTTAACAGGGAGGTAGGGAGGTTTGAGGGGAAAAAAAACAATCTGAGCTGCTTCCAAAAGCTTGTGTATATATGTCAGAAATATGTCTGAATTCTATAATAGGATCTGCTCTAATTAGTGATGGAGCTTCTTCTTTCAGTACTGTGGTACCTCGGTTCATGAACTTAATTCGTTCCATGGTTCTGGTCGCGAACCGAATCAAATTTCCCCATAAGGTTCAATGTAAATAAGGTTAATTCGTTCTGAACCATATGTTGTTGTTTTTTTAAACCACAAAAATATGAAACAAAGTACAGTACAGTATGAAGAGAGAGAACACTAACCTTGCTTGAGGCGACTTCTGGCGTGGAGGACAGGAAGGTGGGTGGGGAGGCAGTTATTGTTTGGAGGGAGAGTCCCCCTCCCTACAGGAAGCCACGACCACATGTCAGAGCAGGCAAGATGGCCGCGGGTCATGTTCGTCACCCAATGCAGAGTTTGCGAACGGAAGCAAAATTTTGCAAACGGTGCTGTTCGTGAACCGAATTGTTCGTGAATAAAAGCGTTCGTGAACCGAGGTATTACTGTATATAGGAACTTCAAAATGGACTAGGAAGGCACAAATTGGCTTTGCTTTCAATAAACAGGAAAAGTTCTGCTAGATAAGACTAATGTTAATCTTTCTCCTTTCACACAGTCTGACCTTGGGAAAAACACTACTCCCTTCCGACTTCCACAGTCACACCTACTTTTCAAATGTCTGCATGAGGCTATAACTGTGGGTGAGTTGATGACGCTAAGAGAGGAAGGTAGGCATAGATACAAACATGTTTCCTTGTCTGAGCATCTGCCTATCTTTCTCTTTTTCCCTAGGTTTCACTCATTCAAGTGCACACTGGATTCCCTTTACTGAGAGAGCAATTGCCCTTATCTACCTGTTGGCAGAAGGACCTGAGGAAATATGTGTTCAGATCTTGCAGTGTTGTAGCCAACAAGCCCTGGAAAAATTGCAGGAGTTTGCTACAGCAGCTGAGGCAGGTGAGTTGAAGACAAGAGTGTTCCCCACTTTTGGCAAGTTTGCGAGGGATGCTTGAGGCAGATGACTTTAGAAGGGGCATGGCTAGGGAGGGCAGCAAGAGTTCAGACTCTTAAGGTCCAGAAAAGAAAAAGAGAGGGTAAACGTACCATTAAAAAAATTGTCTGCCCTCCAGAGTCTGGATCTTCTTCCAATGAAGCGACTGGTGATTCCAGCACAATTGATATCATTATGTTAACGCATTTGGTCTCCCTTGCGGGGGATGTGGCCTTGCAGCAGCTTGCACACCTGGAGTTGTCTGTAAGCAATGAGTTACGCAGGCGCCGTGTCCTTGGGGAAGAGCGAGAGGCAAAGGAGCAGGCTGCCAGCACTGTAAAAGTCCAAAATGACAAGGTGAGGGCTGGAATTCTTCTCTTCCGTGTCTACTTGCCTTGAGTTACTTCAGTGGCTCACCATCAGATCATGTCACTCATCTGATTATTAAATGCTACAGATTTTCATAATTTGGGGCAGGGACCTTTGCTGAGCATATCCTCCTGCAGCAATCCTCAACTGTAATTGTGAGGAGCAGTGATATACACTGAAGAAATCATGAGTGCCTACGCCTTTTCTTACTCTTAAGGCTGCCTTGCTCCATTGAGGTACAGAACAGTGCTAACCCTCGGTGATTTCTTCCCTCTGCACAGTGTACTGGGAATGATACCACCATGGAGGAGGATCTAGGCTTGGTTGGGGCTTCTGCTGAAGATGCAGAAACGGAGCTCATCCGTACCATTTGTGAGACAGAGCTCTTGGATGGTAAATATGGAAGCTGAGTAGAATTTTTTCCTTCTTATTGCTGAATTTTGTAATTGCTTTTTGTGGCCTGCTGGTTAAGAAATCGAACTACATACATACACACAAATCCCTAGTTTTCAATTAGTTTCTGCCATGAACCCAATGAGGTAACATTACACCAGCCTCAAATACTAGAATATGGAACATTAGGTGATAGTGAAACAACATTAAAAACTTAAGAGGCTGAGTGTGTTGAATATTTCTCTCCTGTTGTTCATGCTTTTCAGTGGCTGAAGCCAGTACTATTATGGGCAACTTTAAATGAATTACCTTAAATATTTAATTACAACTGTTTCTCTATGCTTGCCTAAAGTCTGTGTTTATGCATGCCTAGGAGCTAAACCCTGAGGATTTTTACACTGTTTGCTACAGAAAGGTTCAATGTTCCCTAGAATGATCAGTTTTCCTACCATCTCTTACTTTATAGGAAAACAGCTGCTTTCAGCCTTTGCTCCCCTTGTACTCAAGATTTGCAACAATCCAGGACTCTATAGTCATCCAGCACTCTCAGCAGCTGCTGCATTGGCCCTGGGAAAATTCTGTATGATCAGGTATGATCTGTGAGGCACATTTCTGCCAAATCCTTTTTGCTGACATACTGCTGTATGTTTCCTACTACTACAGCTGGGAGTCTTCTTACTGATGAACTGGAAGTTTACTCACTTCTCATTTCCATGCAGTACAGAATTTTGTGACTCACATTTGCGGCTCTTCTTCACAATGATGGAGAAATCCACACTCTCCAGCGTACGTGCAAACCTCATCATTGCAGCTGGAGACCTAGCCATCCGCTTTCCCAACTTGGTGGAACCTTGGACACCCCACCTCTATGCCAGGTAATTCTTTGGGTTTTTTTTTTTTTAATCTGCGCTCAGTCGTTACCGACTCTGCAGTGACTGCTTGGACAAGTCCTTGCAGTTTTCAAGGCAAGGTGTTTCGGAAGTGGTTTGCCAGTGCCTCCTTCCTAGAGCAGAGCCCAGCTGGTGAGCGCAGGAGGCGGGGTTTCCGTTGCTTCGCGCCTTTTTCGGGTGTGCACGGTTTTTCGCGCTTACCGGCAACTGCTCCCGACTTTTTGCAAGGCGCCGCCAGCATTTTTCCTCCCACCAGAGTGAGAGTACCCAATTATCTACTCACATGAGTTTTCGAACTGTTGGATTGACAGGAACTGGGGAGGAAACAGGAGCTCACCCTGTTAACACGAAGGCTGGACTCGAACAGCTAAAGCGTCAACCATTTCTGGCCGGCAACTTTCAGCGTCATTAAGCCGCTGTGCCACCGTGTCCCCAATTCTTTGGTAGCAAGGGCTCTAGTCTGGAAGGTGAAGAAATATGCTAACCAGCTGGATATAGCATAAAGACGTTTCCAGTAGCTGAAACCTTCAGGACGTCTGACGGTGCACCCCACGATGTGGCTTGTTATTGTTTCTTAGGTTGCGGGACCCTTGTCAACATGTCAGACGGACAGCTGCTATGGTGATGACCCACCTGATCCTAAAAGACCTGGTGAAGGTGAAGGGGCAAGTGAGTGAGATGGCAGCTCTTCTCGTTGACCCTGAAGATGAGATTGTTCGTCTGGCTCGGAATTTTTTCACTGAACTCTCTAACAAAGTAAGGAAAGAGGCCTCATGCTTAACTCTCAGAAATAGAAAACCTACATTACTCATTTCTGGGCTGCTAAATTTCAAATAATGCTTTATGGAGCACATAACTGAAGCATGGCTGCCTTTTAAAAGTCCAGAATAGAAGCTTGAGAGACTCTCTATCCTTGGAGAGCAGGCCGTAGCGGTTTGGGACACAGCCAGATAGGCTAGTCAGAATGCAAAAGGAATTTAATCACAAAGATGCTGTGCCAAATCTGGAACTTTTATGTTGAACTGATTCATAGTCTTGGCTTAATCTAAATGGCCCTATTTGTTTCAGCAAATAATTATAGAGAAATATAAGCATAGTTTTCACTAAGTGGCAAAAAAATGTGTGGCTTTATAGCCACCTTTGTGCATCTCTCACCAGATACATATAGTACACACATCCCCCTCATTCTGCTCCCTTTTAGGATATGATGGCTGGGGAATTCTGGGAGATGCCAAAGCTGAGAAACACTGGTCCAGGGAGAACAATAATGGCATTCTTCTAATCATCAGACACAGATGCAGTCTTCACACATGTTAAATAAGTCAGACAGCCTCTCCATCAGCAAACTAAATCCATATTTTAACATTTCTCTAATTATGTATTTACACCTGCTGTTTTTCAACATTCTTAACAGCATTCATGAGTTCCTTTTCATCATTTTTTTCTTGGGTATTAACATTTATATTATTCACTTCAATCCCACTCTTTAACATAACACAATCATTCTTGTACAAATCTCTAAAATACTCTTTCCATCTTTCCCTCACTTCAGTTTCATCCCAACTCAGTTCATTGCTTTTATTTTTTATTGTTTTCACTTTGCTGGAAGCTCCTTGAACAACCTTTTTTTTCATGTACTTGAAAACAGTTCCAACCAAATTACTCTATATTTTCACTCCTTCTTTTAAACTTAATTTTTTCTTGCATATTATTTGCATATTAAAACTACAGCTCTTTCCTATTCAACCAAGCACACTTTTTCACACTTTCCACTATTTTTAGGTCTACAAACTTCTATGACATATAATTCCTTTCACTCAATTCCAGAAAGCTTTCACATTTTCTTTTCTTATATCCACTCTCAATTCAATCTGGTAATTAATCTGTTTTATACAACTTTTTCATGTAAAACTCATACTTGCACTTCCTGCAGTCATATTACTTTCACTCTAATTTTTTTCACTTCTTTCTTTTTCTCCCATAACCATTTTTCCCAAGATCCACCCAACATTACAAATAATGTCTATCCCATATTCAGAAGCTATCATCACCCTTTTATCCTTTGCTAATTCTCTTAAGTGTCCATCATAAACAATAAAAATCCATCATGTTTTTTGATTCATTCTTTTCCTACGTGTAACTATGGAGAGACCTATGGTTGCACTACATATTCAAAACAGACCTTTTTCTAAACAGATGTTCACTAATCATTCACCATTCTCGTTTATTTTTTTATTCTTTGAATGGCCCAGTCACTTTTCTGTATTGCCTCTTCTCATTCTCATCTATCCATTCTTTTATCTAACAGAATAATTTATAGGTATCATATTCCATTAGAACGTTGTACAATCCCTCATCTCTGGTTCTTCCATAATCATCATTCAATGAAGTATAACATCCACTGTCACCAACATGTGAATTCCTACACTCACATATACCCACAACAACCTATATGACACCTATTCCTATTTCCTGACCTAATTTTAGCCTTTTTGTTCACAATTAAACCTACACCTTCACTTCCCTATGTGTATTCTTCAACTCTACACCATACAGTCAGGCCACCTTCATTCAGATCTATTATATCCTTTCCCTTTGTCTTAGCTTCCAAGACATTTTTTTCCTTTTGTTAATTTCACTCATTTATTCATGTTCCATCCACTGTATCCTCTTACATTTTTATATACAGTCTTCCACATGCCATAGTCATTACCAAATGGGCTCGTAGATATTGACTTCATACAGCCCTTATGGATTTGTTCAGTCAAGATTTCCATATAATGCCTTTCCGTGAGATAGAGAAGGTATAGACAAGATTACTGGCCATAATCCCACTCATGCCACATGCATGACTATGTAACCTAGAATCATAGGGTTGGAAGGGACCTTGGAGGTCTTCTAGTCCAACCCCCCACCCAAGGCAGGAGTCCTTATACCATCTCAGATAAATGGTTGTCCAATCTTTTCTTGAAAACCTCCAATGATGGAGCGCCCACAACTCCGGGAGGCAAACTGTTCCACTGCTTAATAGTTCTCCCTGTCAGGAAATTCCTCCTTATTTCCAGGTTGGATCTCCCTCTGATGAACTTCCACTCATTGTTTCTTATCCTACCCTCAGGTGCTAGGGAGAATAAATCGATGCCCTCTTCACTCTGGCAGCCCTTCAAGTATTGGCAGACTGCTATCATGTCTCCCCTCAGTCTTCTCTTCGTTAAGCTAAACATACCTAGTTCCTTTAGCCGTTCTTCATAGGATTTAGCCTCCAGACCTATGTATACTCTGCTGACAGTGAGGAGGTACCACTCAGTTTCAGCACATTTGAGGCAATGTACCACAAGCACAGCCAAAGTTCACTTTTACCTTAGGCACCCTCATTCTGTTCTCTGCAAGCTAGGATCTCAATTCTAGAGACTACCTTGCAATCCAACATACTGCTGCCTGCCTTCCACCAACTACAAATTACAAGGAAACTCTAATCTCCGTTCTAAAGAGGTACCCTTGAGACACACCACATTAGTGAGGATATTCATGTGTTCAAACTGAAAGAGGTAGGTCTGCATTCTTTCAGTAGCAAAATGGGGCTGGTACTGGATTAATTTAAAGCATTAGAGAGGTCTCCAATTTTTTTTTCTCCACTCAGCTCTAGTAAGTAGGCAGCCCACTTAAAATAGACACCACTCAGTTTAATCCTGACCCTTTCCATCCGGCTGTTCTGGAGATTATTGTGGGTCTTTGCTCATAGCCAAACAAAGCCTGCTTTCTTATCACAAAAGCACTGATTAGAATCCAACTGCCATCCAACATATTTTGATGCACATTTACCAGATGAACCACTCCAACTGAATAGCAAACCTTACTTAAATGTAAATATGCATTTCACTAAAGGGAGTAGCAACATCATGTTGTGATCATAATTTTTAAAGAACAAAATGTTCTATTTTTCTCCTCTACCCCTCCCCCCCAAAAAACCCCATAGACAACAAGAAAAATGATTAAAAGTATATGGTCACTTGTACCCTATATTATTCCCTGACACAAGAGCAGCCAAGGGGACTTCATTTGTAGAAAGTGGCCTGGGCTATGAGTTCATTGTCACCCACATGCCTAGTTCTATTGCACTGCATTGTTAGATTTTCCATTTTCCTGTGTTGTCTTACATATTTTTATCAAACTGTGTCCCTTCTCTTTTTAATGGTTCATTAAACTATCCTAGGATAAATTTTTATGAAAGGGGATATGCAGATATTTTACACACTATAAATGTGTTTTAAAATGGAGCAATTTGCTAAACAAGCCACCAAAAGGCAAAAGATGCAAGTCATCAAGCCGAATGAAAGCTCTGTTGGCTGACATTGTTTTATTTCCTCTCCCAAGATATCCTTTTCCATTTTTTTCTGTAGATGACATGGGCTTTTTCCAAGGTAAACTGGAATTTCTTTCCAGGCATGGCTTCTGGATAAATGTGTCTTAGTACCTGTATTTTATCCAGTATTATCTCATATAGGTCCAGCCCTGTCTCCAAGGCTGGATGGGTTCAAGAGTTTAAGAAGCTCCACACTTTATTTGCATTGCAGGATAATGCTGTTTACAACCTGCTCCCTGACATCATCAGCCGCCTCTCAGATGCAGACTCTGGTGTAGAGGAGCAGCCTTTCCATACCATTATGAGGTAGCCTTTTTTAAGTTTTTTTTTTTCCTCCACACTCTTACATGTCATGCCTAAGGCACTGAGCTTCTTTAGTCCCCAGAATTACTTGGTATATAAAATGGGAGTCAAAACAGCGTGTCAGATTGTGGAGTTCAAGTCTGTTCAGGATACTGAATGCCTGGAATTCTTGAGAGGAAAACAATAAAAGAAGCGTTATTGCCTTTGGATGTTGCTTGTGGACATCCTAGCAACTGAATTTCTTGATCTAACCAAACAAGAAATTGAATCAAGAAATCCAGTTTCAAGAAATTCCTCAGCTTGCCTCCTGTTTTAAGCAATACTGAGAAGAAGAATGAAAAGCTGACATTTCAGAATACCACAGAATCTTCTTGCAATTGCTACGGGAGAAATTAAAATACTGAATATTAGTACTCAAAACCTTTTTTTTTTTTTTTATTCTTTCCCCTTGTCTCCACTCCCTGCCCCCAGGCAACTTTTCTCTTTTATCACTAAGGACAAGCAAACAGAGAGCTTGGTAGAGAAGCTTTGTCAGCGATTTCGAACTGCTCGGTGAGTAAGAAATTGCTAAAGGAATGGGCATTCTGTATGAAAGTATCTGTCAATCCTTTGGAATTTGAAATTGGAAGCTGTGACCTCTGGAACGAGAAACCCAGTAGAACAGATTTAGAGAGAAGGGATACATTCTCCTCACAAAGTAAAATGATACGGAGTCATGAAGACCAAAAACTAGCTGTGCTGCTGTCTAGCAGGATGCAAATAGTGTAACATCAGTTGTGGTTAGACAGTAGCTGTGGTTTAGATTTAGAGTAAGATCCCATCAGATGAGACTATTTAAGGGAGGGGACCTGGAGCACGCCCACCCTGTCTAACCTATTGGGACAGGCAGATACCCTCAGGGAGAGGCGGTCCCACAAATAACCTGGCCTTATGCCATGTAAGGCTTTAGGCTTTAAAGGTGATAACCAGCACCTCAGATTGCACCCGACAGGCAACTGGGAGCTAGTGCAGTGCCCCTGCAGTCACATGATCAAAATTCAGGCACTTGGCAGCCCGCCCACACTTACAACTGCAGGGGCACTTCAACTCCCCCACCTGCCTATCTCCCCTGCATTTCTGCTGTTTTGGACCCCTGCACCCCGCGACCCCTGCCGCCCTGCGCTTCACCACCCCAGCTGACCTTCGCTGTCTTCTTGCTTCTGCTGCTGATGAGGCAACCCTGGCCTGGCCCTTCTCGAGGCAGCTGCTGGCTATGCAAGACTTTCTTCCCAAGGTCACATGTGACAGTTTCCTCACGAGACCTGGGGGAGAAGGCCTCATGCGGCCAGCAGCTGCCTCGCAAAGGGCCAGACCAGGCACACCTCATCAGCAGAAGGAGCAAGAAGACAGCAAAGATCAGCTGGGAGAGGCAGAGTGCGGGGCTGCAGAGTACAGGGTGGTGAGGTGGCTGGGGTTTCCAGGGGCCACAGTGGCTTCTCACTGCACTGTGGCTCAGGGGCTTTTTACAGCTCCAGAGCTGCAGCACACCAACAAGCCCCTGAGCTGCAGTGCAGCAAGCCACACAGTTTTGCAGCTGCTTGATCCCCTGCATGTTTCCCATTCTAGATCACCCTGGGTGCAGGGTGGTCAAAAGGGTAGAGATGGGGAGGAATAGGTTGTTTGGGGAAGAACCGAGGCTCAGGAGGGATCAAGCCAGGAATGGCTTGGATCAGGGTGAGTCCTCAGTTAACGACCAGTGAGATTTGGTTAATTACATAACAGGGAGTGTTGGGACTGCCATCACTAAGCGATGTAGTCATGTGACATCAAGCTTTACAACCACGTTGCTTAGCAATAGAAATTCCAGTCCCAATTGCCATCATAGCTCAAGGACTACCTGTATACACTTGGCATACACTTCCAGTGTTCTTCACTCATCCCCCCCACCCCCAGTGTGGTAGCATAATAGAGCTGGTGGGGGGAGGGAGGACTGGGGCTTTATGACAATACTACTGCACAGGTAGTCCTCACTTATCAACCACAACTGGGACCATCAGCTCTGTTGCTAAGTGGCACGGTTGTTAAGCACAATGTCACATGACCACGTCAACTTATAACATCAGTTCTGGCTGCGATCATTAAGCATGATGTCGTGTGACTGCAATTTCCTGCCAGCTTCCCTACTGACTTTGCTTGTCGGAAGCCGGCTGTGAAGGTTGCAAATGGCAATCACGTGACCGTGGGACACTGCAATCATCATAAATGCGCCAGTTGCCAAGAGCCCAGTTTGTGATCACATGACTCCGGAAACACTGCAATGGCCACAACTTTGAAGACCCATCATATGTCTCCTTTTTCAGCGCCATTGTAACTTTGAACAGTTAATTAGCAGGTGGTCAGTAAGTGAGGATTACCCATACTATCCTTATAAGGAAGCTATTTATGCAGTTATCAGAACCTCTACTACTCCTGCCATTTATGAATGCCTTTCTTAAGATTTAGAATGACTATATTTACTTACATTTTTGCATTGGGTTATTGCCCGCCTCTGTCATAACTTTTGAGATCAGTACAGGCAAATTCAGGGATTTATTTTCTTAATTTTAAAATCAACCATTTTTATGCACTGTTCACTACCATGTTAGAGCAGATGCATGTCTCAAAGCCTCATCCCCAAGCTATTTGGTGAACTTTCCAAACTAGTCTCTTAGAAAAGAGTGATTTGTCCAATACGAATGCTGTCCTAGAAACTGAAAAGGCAGCCAGCCAATGGACCAGAATGTTTTGTAACACTTTTCTTTTGTCAAAGTGAATCTGTAATCCAGTCTCAGACATATATGTGCAGTGAGTTTTGCTATTTTCCACCAAACATTTCCCCTTTTCATTATTGCTTTCCATTTCTGAAAATAAATCTCACCTAATCCTGATCTTCCATTAATGACCCCAAATCTATATTCTATTACAACTACTTTTTGCACAGACTGTCACTGAAAATAGCATGAAATACTGATCCAAGGTAATACTTTATCTCATACCTGGTTATTTCTGTACTTTGTGCTCATTCTGTCCAAGGTAACCAACCTGTATCTGGGTTGATCTCTGTAGACTACATTAAACCATAGCATGGAAGTTGTCTTAGGGTTAAAACATTGCTAAACATAGCAAATTAAATCTCAGAAAGGCGGTTTTAGCTATTCTGCTTGCTCCATGAGAAGGAGAGGAACCAGGATATTCATAATCTCTAGGCTTCACATTCATGTAGTTCCTGCCTGCACAATTTAGCATTCTGGAACATCAGCTGAGCTTTTGGCAGGAAGTCTATCTTCTAAAAAGTCAGATTACATTGCAATCCTTCACTTTCTGTTATGTTTTCATTCTTTTTGTTAGCATTTTTTATTTCAAGGCTTGTTGAAATAAAAGTATCAGGTACTATATAGCATAAAACTTTAAACAATATTTTTTTAAAATGCACTATTTACAGCAATGTTTCCCTTGACATTTGCAGTATTTACTCTGTCTTGCACAATGCCACAAAGTACCCACTCAAGTAAGTAGGCTACAGCATTCTTGGTTAAAAAAAAAAGTCCAACAAGAATCATACTGTGAATTCTGACTTGTCTAAAACTTAGTCCTTTCTGTTGTGCAGTTACACCGAACATCTCAGCTCTCATTCATGTTTTGTTTTTTTATTTGGCCACCTCTTCCCTTCAAGCACTCCTGTTACCAGTATATGAGCTAGAAGCACCACTACAGTCAAAACCAGCATCAGTTTCTCCACCTCTCCTTCCATTTGTGATTCCAACAGTACAGTTGGATAGGGTGGAAGAGGAGCCCAACCCTTTGGATTGCACATCAGCAATAAAATCTGTGATGGTTCTCCTAATGATTCTTACTGTCATTGCTTTGGCTTCTGTGTCAGTGATCAATTCTGTCCCTCAGAAAGATCAATTCTATTTTACCACCAGGATACTTTGCTCCCAGCCATATTCTGCAACTTAGTCCATGAATCAGAGCTCTGTGAACTCTTTTTCTCCATTTAAATGTTTTTTCTTCTACATATCCAAGATTAAATGCTTGGTCTGTTTGTTTGTTTGTTTACTATCACCTTTTCATGTGTTCTATCCAGAATTCTACTCTGTAAAAGGAAGCTATTTCAGTGTCAAGACCATTGGCAAACTCTTACTTCAAATGAGTGGATTCAGATTGGTGGGTTGTTACTTTAAGAGTTAGCATCCTTCCCCTTTTGACTGGCACCCCAACTTATCTTCTCCTGCTCTCCCTGAAGAGGTAATCAAGCTACTGAATTAAGGGAGACATATGGATGTTCACCGTCCTCTTAGTATTCCATAGTGCCAAAGAAAGGCAGCCATTTATTTCCCATTCTAGATCCTTGTGATCTGAATTCTATTCTACTATTCCAGTGTGTCTTTGGTCCAAGTTGATTGTGGGTATTCATTTTGGGTATGTGTGTGTACTACATTCTTATTCATTATTGTTATTGCTGTCTTTTGTTTTGCCTGCTTTGTTGTTTATTGCCCAGGGTCTTAAATGACTGGAATAGTCTATAGATACATTAAATAAATAGGTTTATCATGTGTATGCAGAAATTCCAGATGGTATCAGCTTCAAGCATTGTTTCACTTCAAGCAGGAGACTGGTTTGTCACACAGGACTTAAAAGATGCTTATCTTCATAGAACCATCAAGCATGCATCAAACACTATTTTGTTTTGAACCAGATTGGCTCATAGCTATACCAGTATTGAGTGCTAATCTTCAAGCTTGCAACTGCCCAGAGATGATTTGCCAAACGTGTGATCTTTTCTATTCCTTGTCATTTCTAATCACATGACATCAAATGTTTGCCTCACATGGGTGACTAGCTTCTTGTTAGAAAAAATTTACTAGCTATCTTCCATATGATCTCTATGCTTTCTGTGTTCTATTTCTGTATAATCAGTACAAGTCCAGCTTCATCCCTTGTATGTGGTGTCATATGTAGAGATGATTTTGAATTCTTTCACCAGCAACACATATCTGCATAGTGAGAAATGATAGCAGTTTGAGAACAATGGTAAGAATCACCATCAGATTCTAGCAGATTATGGTATTATTGCCTTGACCATCATTGTGTTTGCCTTTGAATGCAGATGTTAGGAGGTTTTATTTGCCTTGTGGCTTCAATCAGATATCATCTTTCATTACCACCAAACATTCTGACTTCTCTTTTCTGATGTGGGGCGGGGGGACTCATAAGAGACCAGACTTTCCAGAATCTAACCATGGATAATTCCAGAAGTTGGAATATGCACTCCAGATGCTCAAGAGCTCACTCTACTGGGGTTCTCATAAAATTTGATTATACATGAACTCCTGGTGATTCTTAAATTCCACATTTTCCTGTTCACACTCTTGGATCATAGCTGTAAAGGTGATGTCACACAATACCACAAATATATGTTGGTGCATGTGTGTATATAATTTGTTTTTAGTTTCTCCCTTCATCTTATCATCAGAGTGCTTGTCAAGCTTCAGAAAGGCAGAACTGCATGCATCCTTATAACACCACAATGGCCTAGATAGTCACAATGAGTTCTTTGCTAGAGACCTTCAAACATGCTGGACGGTCATCTATGAGAGATATGCTGGACCTGCAGTGAATAGCAGGTTGGACTTTGGCTTCTTCCAGCTCTATAATTCTGTTCTGTGCTTCATCAAACTCTGATTTTGAGGCTTTTCCCTAGAGCACAATCTTGTATCTCAGTCTCAAGGCCAGCCTCAGACTCTACACCTAACAGCATGTAAAACTGGTTGGTTATAAACAGTTCTACTTCTATCAGTTCAGTTTTGGAATCTTCAGAAGACCATCAACTTCATGTTTTTATAAGCCAAAGTGAGCTACATCTCAGCATTTGCAGGTTTAAGATTAGCTATTTCTTGTTTAGTTGATTTGGTCTTAACATTATATTTGTCACTGTATGGAATTGTTTTTCTTGAGCTTTTCTGAAAGCTTTATTAGTTGCAATCTCAGTTTTCCCCCACAATGTTAGTGGTACTTCTCACATTCTTTCATCCACAGCTTCTCCATAGTCTTTATCATTAACCACCATTTGTCCCATGATGGAGACTTTCTATGGTGCTGACACTAACATCCAAACTTTCAAAGTCCTAATCTCTATTTCTGTCCATCTTATTTCTGAAGATAGCCTTTTGACAACAATTAAATTTGCCCAATGTGCTAATGAACTATGAATTCTTTAGACCTCTACTTCATGAAGTATAAAGACAAGGAAATATGAGCTGATTCTACCTTGGAACCTAAAGTAGTTTCTACATTAGCCAGAACATAGTCCTCATAGTTTTATTTCTATACCTTACTACTCTTATAGAATAGTCCCTTTGATACGTACATGTTGAAAAGGATCTTACTAGCTACTTTGATTGCAGAAAATCAGTCTGCCTTGCACAAAGACGATGTATCTCAAGATTTCTTTTATTAGGCTATTGATGCTAACTTAATCAGTTAACTTGGCTCCGAATACCATCCACTGTTTCATTAGGATAATGGTCATGGCAGTACTATTTCCAGGAATAAGAAAGGTTGCTGTTCAGCTTGTATTGTTAATGGCATTTAGATTGCCTGGCCCAGAACAGATGAAAGTTTTGTGTGTTCTGTCTTATGCTCCATTCTTTCATAATTGCACCTGCCCTGTGAACTTACTCTTCATATCATGTTTACATAGAATCTATGATAAATAGCAAGAGTGTAACTGAGGTCATTCAAGTTGACGCTGGTGCATTCATTCACACAATCCACACACCCCTTCCTTATGGCAAGTGCTTCTTTCCTACTGGGGGCACATTGGTGGTCTAGGAACTAAAGGAATTCAGTGAGATCTGGGTCCTTAGCGGACATATCCTCCTAAAAGGTCTGCTAGAGAATGTTCTAGAAGGTTATTTTGCACAGGTGCAACCTCCATGTATGGGAATACATAAAGAAACACACTTGAATAACCACTATTACAAGTCAGCAACCTGTTGTTCTCTTGAGTAAATTAAGCCTGAATCTCCTCAGTTTCAAAATACAGTCTGAGATCCGTTTCCGTTCTGGGCTAGTTGTTGCAGAGCTCAGTAAGTCTCCTCCTCATCCCCTAGTTCCAGACCAGAAAGAAAAGGTACATAGGCAGAGTAAGCTTCCTCCAGCTCAGAAAAGAATAGAACACCACCTCCCTTATCAGTTCTAAGCCTGCAGCTGGAAATTTCCTGAGTCTCACAGTGCAATTCAGAAATGAAGTATGAATTCATGATCAAAGGTCTCCCCTGTCATCTTGGCAACCATTTTTTTTTCCTTTGCCAGCTAAGCTTTGTCAACAATCAATTTGAATCCCAGTAGTCATGAACAAATATTTTGCAACATCATGCCTTCAGTTATATTACTGTTATCTTCCTCTTTCATTGCCCTTTTTCTTTCCTTCCTCTTAAACAAGCTGTGAAAGTATCTTACCTAACTTGTTCATGAGGGAAGGAGCAGCTACATTACTTACAGTATCTTGTACAAAGGCAGCTGATTTACAATTCTGAGGTTCCCAGGTTTCCTTTTGGGTCATTTTCAGTTATATCATTTTGAATTCTGTAGAAAGGCACATCAATGATAGTGTTAAATATATGATCCCAGAATGAAGCCACATGATGGATTGGATCCAAATTGAGTCAATTAAGGATGGATTTGAAATCAGTAGGATCCAAGTGCAACAAACTTGGTTACTCACTCTGTACAAAGAAAATATATTAATGTTGGGCTCTAGAATAACAAAGATGAAACATGGAACAGGTATCTACAGGAATTAAAAAATCCATGACATCTACACTTGTGACCATTGTGTGGGTATCTTCCTGTGGGTATCTGATTGGCCTCTGCAGGAGACAAAATGCTAAGCTAGATAGGTTTTTAATGTTATTCAGCAAGGTTCTTTTGTTCTTAGATTTTTTTTTTATATATCCCACCTTTCTTATTTTTATAAATATCTCAAGGCAGCAAACATACCTAATACTCCTTCCTCCTCCTATTTTCCCCACAACAACCACCCTGTGAGATGGGTTGGGTCGAGAGAGAGTGATTGGCCCAGAGTCACCCAGCCGGCTTTCATATCTAAGGCAGGCCAGAACTCAGTCTCCTGCTTTCTATCCTGGTGCCTTAACCACAAGACCAAACTGGCTCCTGCTTTCTATCCTGGTGCCTTAACCACAAGACCAAACTGGCTAGCTAGCTAGCTAGCTATTTATTTATTTATATTATTTACTCTTGCTGTGTTATTGCAGCTTTGGACACTTCTTGGGTATTTTCTTGTATGTTTTGTCCTTCTTTATGTGTGATCTCATAGGCTCATTTTCTGCTCCACTGCGTTTTGGGAGCAAGGCTTCTCCCTATGTTTCAGTTTAATGTGATTTTTGATCTGTTTGGTTGACAAAGCAGGTCTTGACCACTGAAGCCACATTATTTTTCTTCCTGTTTTTTAGAACAGAGCGCCAGCACCATGATCTGGCATACTGCCTTACCTTACTTCCTCTCACAGAACGAGGTCTCCGTAAGATGCAAGACAACTTTGACTGCTTTGCTGATAAACTCCAGGACTCGGCAGTCTACAACTACTTCCTGGTTGTGTTGGGTCGGGTTCGTAGGGTGGCCACTAAGCCAGAAATGAAGGTGAGGGTCATCTCTCACTATGTGCCATCTTTACTTATGAAGGAAGAAAAATTAAAAGCATCTCACTGCTGGATCATGGATGTATAATAATTTCTCCTATGATATGTAATTTCTATTTCTCCTCTGCACATGGTATCATTCATCAGGCTCTTATTGAAGAATTTGAACAGAAGCTCCAGAAGTGCCACAACAGGGGTCTGGATTCCTTCGCTGAAGCTCCGCAGAAGTCCGTATACCAAGAAGGCAATAATACACCTGTCCTGCAACCAGTAAAGAAAGTAGCATCAAGTATGTCTCCAGTTTACCCTAACGTTTCCTAATTCAAATAATAAAGAATATCTGTAACAAAAAAAAAATCCTATATTTGACTACTAAATCAAGCTGCAATTTTCACTAGTGATTGAGAGTATTTTGCAACATTTCAGAATATGTTCTAAACTCTTATGTGATGAGGAAAAATGGTACCCAAGGTAGGTTGAACAAAAGGTTTAAGGAAGGTCTAGCAAAGTATACAGAGGATTCATGAACATGACTTCTCATAATTAGTGTAGAGCACTATCTAGCATTCCCATCCTCCCATATTACTTAATTTTATAGATTTGTAGAAAAATGTCTAGTTTTCCTATGAAGCAATAAGAACATAACTTATTTGTCTTTTTTAATTGAAGGTTGAAAACCCTTTGCAATGATTTGATAGGATAATGACTACTGCAAATTGCTACTTGCTTCTCTCCGGTGCTATACGTACCAGCTATACTTACAGCTGTTCTACTTCCCATACTTAGGAGACAACAGTTGGTTGGAATATTTTATAGAATAGAAATTTACATATAATTTTATATTAAACACCTCAAATCACCCAGAAAGAATATAATCTTGCTTTCTTTACAAAGAGCACAAAAGTTAAGTATGACTCCTGCTGATTCAGGTTGTTTTCTTTGGAACAATATGGAATGTGACTTGCGATTATTTGAATGTTTTGTTTTTTTAATGTCCATTTCCTTTTTTAGGATCCTGTCGGCGACCTCTTAGGGCAACCAACAGAAACACTGACTCTTCCTTGTTCTCTCCTGAGCCCCGCGTTGTTCGATCCCAGAGGAAGACCTCCAAACCAAAAGTGTCCATTGTTTTCTCCAGTGATGAAGAGAACAGCCTAGAAGAGGGTGAGAATATTTTCTGTCTGAATTTAAGGCACTGGACTAGTCAAAACGTATTTGTGAGCTTATTTTTTAGGGAGACCAGGATACAAGAATAATTTTTGTGTGTTTGTTTCATCAACCATATGTAAGCTCTGGATTGTTTTTTATGTTAGAGAGAAGATTATATTTTCATAAAATAAATATGAGCTGGTTGAGCACGCTGTCCATTGCTGCGTCTTCTGCTTACGTGAGTTCCCTGAAAGCCATCTAAGACTTCTTTCTTCTTTCAGAACTTGATGCTGAATTGACAGCAGAGGAGACACCTAGCAAAACAACTCCCATTTCTCGTGCATCATCTCGTCGCGCCCGATGATTACCTGCCTTTTTGTTGGTTGATGGGAACAAAAACTTCCATGATTTCTGAATTACTTTTATATCTGATAATGTTACATGAAAGGCTTCAAAGTTCAGCATCATGAGAATTGCTTGTTGATAAATTAAGATGTACATTTCAGTAAATATATGTTCTGATTACTATTACTTCTGTATTTTGACTTAGGAACATGACTGAAATTCCTACGTATGCATACTAACTAGATTTTTGAGAACTATAAAAATGTGTCTTGATATAATGTAGCCCAGTTACTATGCATATATTAATTAAAGAGTTGCATTTATGCAAAGAGCAAAATGCAAAGAGCAAAAGAGCTTTTTTAAAATAAGAACTCATGGCAGTAAATGCATCTTGGCTGGATCAAAAGTTCGAATGAATTTGAACTTTCGGATTCTATGTAGCCATCACACAGGAATCAGTCAAAAACAAAAGCAGTAATGAAAAATCAAAAACAAGGCAAATTTACAGTTCTTGGTTTGATAATTCCTATCTATTCTGAGTAAAATGTTCTCTCACAAACACACATCCACAGACACACTTGAATAGGAGTGGACTTCAGTGTGTAGAAGAGTTCTAGTTTTCAGATTAAAGACTCCCTAAAGGACCTGGGGTGGAGGGGCAAAAAATGGCTTTTTAGGTTCCTTTTGCAGACTAACTGGGGAGAAAGTATCTGTTACGGCTGAATTTACATCATTTGTATAAATACTTGCAAATTACAGAAATTGCATCAATTGTCCAGATTGCTTAGAAAAAGCAAACATTGTCCATTATTTGAGCATGAAGTCTGAACTAAAATGTTGTCCACTGTATCCAAAGTTCCCTGAATGGGGGTCCAAAAATGGATGTATTACCACATCCATAAAATAATAAAACAGATTTAAAATGGGGTGACAGAGAAATAGCCCCAAGATACAGATTTCTTATTCTTCCTTGGTTCAAACTATTGCAACCCCTATTATAATATACAGTTGCTATATACTGGTAGTCCTTGCTTAATAACCACAATAGGGACTGGAAAATTTGTTGTAAGCAGGGCAGTTGTTAAGCAAATCAGACCCGATTTTACCACCTTTTTTGCAGCAGTTGTTAAGCAAATCATGTGATTCCCCGTTGATTTTGCTTGCTGGAAGCCAGCTGGGAAGGTCGCAAATGGCAATCACGTGTCCCCAGGATGCTGCAACACTCCTAAGGGTTGCCAAGCACCCAGATTGTGACCATGTGACTGTGGGGGTTCTGGGACAGTCATAACTTTGGGCACTGGTCATAAATCACTTTTTTAGCACCGTTGTGACTTCAAACGGTCGCTAAACAAATGGTGGTTACAGTAAGTGAGGACTACCTGTAGTATTTAGAAACTTCCTTTCAGTTTGAAGGGCCACAGGTGCTGAAAGCATCTATGATTTGGTTCTCTGGAGATAAAGTAGGGAATTTTCTCCTGAGATCTACAGGCATCTAGGTCTAAGACATCAGGCTCCCTCATTGCATCCTCCCTAGTCAACTTTTATTCTTCCTTGCTGTTTCTTTTTGCAATGAGGGAAAAGCATGGGATTGTTTCAGGCTCTGGGTTATTTAATTCTGCTTGTCTGGAAGAGTGAATGGATGAATCAAAGAGTTCTGCTTCCTGGAATCCATTATAGGTGCCCAAACAGAAAACGTGTTTCAGCACTCTTCAGATTGAAGAGGATATCAATTAGCCCATTCAATTTTTCAGCCTCCATCCAGCAACTTCCACTTTGTATTAAAGGGAGCACAGAGCGTTTTCTATCCCCCCAGAAGTGTTTTAATTTTACAATTTTTTTAAAGTTTCCTCAGAATTTAGTTAATCCAAAGTAACACTATGACAAGAGCCCAGTTTACCCCGGAAATATATTTTCCTGCTATTTTTAAATGTAAACTTTTATAAGTAAAAGCATCGAATTATATCTGTAACCCAATATTTCCATATTTATGTTTCATTAAGTGCAGATACTGAAAATTATCCCTGCACAGACAAGGATTGGGGTGGGGTCATATAATAACTCTCAGGCCAAGCCCAAAGGCAAGCTGCATTTTGAAGTTTCTTATTCTTAAACTAAAATAAATGCCTAAACGTGTGGAAAATTAAAGCTGTTTTTCCCAACAAGTAACTAATTTGTGCAATGAAAGTTTTGCAGGATTCTCCCACCAAGAATTTATTTAATATCTTATCCTACACATTCGTTTAAAATAACGACATTAAAATAGGAAGATTTCTTAAAATGTTAATCAGCTTTAGAGTTAAATTCATGTTTATCACAATTATCTTGAATAGTAAAAGGAATTACTGCTACAATACAGTGGTATCAGGTATGATTTACTGCAGTTTATACAGTTACTACAGAGAATACCAAACTCATATTCCTAAAATGGGATTAGGAAAATAATGTTCTGTTTGATCTACAAAACATTCACATACAATAATATTACTTCAATAGTTTCAGAATTTCAAATAATATAGCCAGCGGTTCTAAAACTAGATTAAAAGTAAGAAAAGGAAAGCACACCTTTGCTAAATTGTGATTTAGAAGTTGAATAAATTATACCATATAAAGTATGGAACTTTATAGAAACCCAAAATAATTCAAAACCTTTACTCAAGCATTTTTAAGACTTCATATCTTAAAACCAAATACACTTTCAATAAACTGGCAAATCTGGGCCAAGAACCTTCCCCAATTTCATAGGTTTAATTTTAGTGACAGCTTCTTGAAGCCAAAAGTTAGTAGTCTCACATTCTGTAAAAACTCAGCTGTTGTTAAATTGGAACTATAAAATTTAGAATAAAATTCAAAAAGCTGATGAATGCAGTTAAGGCTTTTATTGTATTCATGTATTAATAGTGTAAGTATAATGTGAATTGGACTAAATCCAGAATCAGCCTTCAAGCTACTGATAATAAACATCTGTACAATATTTAAGTTTGCAAACTTTTAAAGAGATTTTAAAAATAGGGAAAATTAACAGTCAAAATTATAGGGAAAAACAAATTCAAAGCAAAATCATAGCAGACTTCTTATAGCAATCACTTTAAGACGGATTTAGCCAGTAGGTCCCTAAATTCATTATTGCAGGAAAGTGGTTACCTTGTGAGGTGACTGTCACAGGAAGGAGGATTTTCAGGCACTATAAAAGGACTTAGCACCATTCAGCTAACCAAAAAAAAGAAAAAAAAGGAAAAGAAGTAGACCCAGGAAGGGAAAGGAGTCTGAATATATGACAGATGGCAGGCAAAAACAAAACAGCAGGAAGTGGGTGCCTTCCAAACTGGTTTTGGTTGAGTTCCTCATTGGTTCTTCATCTCTGCCACAAAATTACAAGATATCTATTTGTTAGATATATTCAATTTTTCCTCCATGATCTCAAGGCAGCTTCCATAGGAATTTCCCTGCATTTTATTTATACAACAACCTGTGAGGTAGGCTGAGCAATCCAATCTGCAAGTAGAGTATGATCTGCACCTCCCTAATTCTAGTCCAAACTTTACCCACTATGTACTAAACAACCCTGGAATAACCTTTAAAAGTGTTTATACCAGCAAAGCCAGAGTACCACATAAAAATACTCTGGCTTTCCTGAAACAAAGATTACAATTTTAAAAAATTCTGCTCTCCCAGGCAAGGAATGTGTGTACTTTTTTTATGTACTTGAGATGGATGGACCACTAAAAAGTCTGAGTTTTCAGAATTGGGGACAGAGTTGCACAATTCTTCCCCAATCCATATAGATGTGACTGTAACTTGACCCCAACAATTGGACTAATTGAATAATGAAATCAAGTCTACAATCTCCATTTGCGACTTATTTTTAAATAATGAAATATAAACATACATAAAACAAACAAAGATAAATGGTGATTATATAATGAAGGGGGGAAAGCTAGAAATAATATGGTGATTAAATAAATTAAATGTGACCCCCCCCAAAAAAGCTAATTAACAAAAAAGGAAGATAAAGGATCCATAATTCAGCCCATAAATTTATCAATTTTGAGGCTGACTTTAAATTATATCAATTGCAGTAAATCAGACCTGATACCACTGGATTGTAGCAGATTACGTTATATAGACTTTGTTTCTTTCCCCTGCTTTTCATCATAATTTCTCTGATAAAGAGGGTGGAGAACTTGAAAGCTCGCACACATACTCCCATTTTGCTTGATAGTAATATAAGTATTCAAATGTTAAATTTAAAGTAAAGCTTGCTGCAAGAACTAAATTATAACATACTTACATACGGCATATTTTCCTTCTAATTTTCTGGATGATAATAAAACATTCTATTTTGTACTTTCCTCAGATCAAGGGTTCTCAAACTGTGTTGCAATTCCTAAAAGGGTCATGAGTAAATCTGAGGGAGGCCTGTGCATGTAAATCAGGATCAAAGCCACAACTTACTCTCACTCTGCCTGGGCAAACTGGCTATCAGCTTGTCCAAGCGAAAAAAGAGGAAAGTCCAGAGCAGGGCTCCAGCTTTGCACCTCCAACTCCTAATGGCTTGTGTACCCAAAGCTGGAGTCCCATCAGAACTTGCTCCCTTTCTGCCTGGACAAAGTCAAAATTTCCTACAACTGCCACAGTAAACAGCAAATATCAATTCAGAATAAATGTGGAATGAAAAATTAGAGTAGCTGTCTCAAAAATAAAACTTCTGCAAAACTAAGCAATATGATTTTAAATCAGATTGATTTGATAAAACTGAATCTTGCAACTTTGTAAAATAAAATATTTTAATTGGAAATAAGCAATAAGGAAGGTTAAAATGTAATTATTAAAAGTCAGTAGCTTATTTTATTTCTTGCCCAACTTCAAAATCAATGGCATCATTTTTATTTATGGGGGTCACACAAATTCATTTATCATTTTAGTTCATACTACCACAAACTTTAAATTATTTTTATGAAAAGGCCATTAGGTCTGACATGCAGCAGGTGGCAGCAAAATCAACCACACATTATTGAGATTGGTCAAAATTACAGATTCATCATTCCTACTGTTGCCAAGAGAACTAGTTGGTTGTGTCCACATAATCACCAAGAGCTGAGCTTGACACAAATATGTCTTTAACTTTTTGTTATTGCTAGTTGTCTTTACGCTCTCAAAGAAACATCTGTAGCATTATAAAAGCAGGAATATCAACCAACCTATGTTTCCCATTGCTTCCGAGTAGGTTCATAGGCAACAGTTCAGGATAAGGCCTATTTTTGCTAAAATGTTGTAACTATAGCCATTATATTGCATAACATCACATAAAAAACATCCCCTTGTACTCACTGACTACGTCTGATTAGGTTCTTAAAGAAACATGTTCCAGCCAGGGAGGGGTCAAAAAAGTCCAGGTGGCAGATTGCAACTGCACAACAGAACCCCTACCTGGTTTTGTTGTGAGCATAATGTGTGCAATGCACAAAGAAGCGGGCAGGACATCAGTGGTGTAGTTGCAACCACCATCTTGACATTTTTTATTCCCCCTGTAGACTGCCCTGCCCTGGTTCCAACTAGTGTAGTTCATTACATCTTTGTTAGGCTTACTGTATTGTATTGTTTTCTAAAGCTATAGGTTTCTGTATATAAAGAAAGGAGGAATACGCACTCTAATAATGCCTTTATTAATTCTGGCCAATAACTTTGGCTAGATTGCTGTTTTGTTAGTCAATCTTCCTGTGCTCACTTCCTAGGTACTACCCCATTTCAGTCAGTACTGAAAGCCAAGGAGACCATGCCGACTAAAATGTGGCACCAGGAAGCAAATATCCTTGGGAATGATGAGGATGGAAAAATTGCAATAATGTGAGCTGTCTTTCAGCTCGATAAAGATTTCAGTATACCAAATTTGATGGGGATGAACAGGCTTCAGCTCAATCCTAACAAGATGGAGTGTCTTTGGGTATTAGGGCCTCCTGGATCTGGTGATTTTCCATCTTTAGTTCTGGATGGGGTTCTAATATCCCAGGCAAAACTGGTGCACAATTTGGGGGTCCACCTGGTCTCACAGCTCTTGTTTGAAGAATAAATGGCAGCCATGACCAGGAAGGCCTTTGCACAGCTTCATATTGTGTACCAACTGCACCCTTTCATGGATCAGGAAGCACCGTGCAAGGTCACTCATGCTTTGGTCACTTGCTGAGTGGATTACTACAATGTGCTCTACTTGGGGCTGCCTGTGAAGAACCTCCAGAAGCTTCAGCCGGTCCAGAATGCAGCGGCATGGACAATTATTGGTGTGCCTCATTATACTCACATTATATCTTTGTTCTGCAAGCTGCACTGGCTTCCATTTTCTTTCCGGGTGTAATTTAAGGTATTGGTTATTAACTATAAAGCTCCACATTGCATGGGACCAGGGTATTTGAAGGACCTCCTTATTGCCATCATTTCTACCCATCCCATTAGGTCAAGCAAGAGAGGCATGTTCTGGGTCCTGTCTATTAAGGATTGTCATCTAGTGGGACCCAGGAAGCATGCCTTTTCCATAGCAGCGCCTGCCCTCTGTCACACCATGCCACCTAAGGTTCAGTTGGCCCTGATTCTGTTCACTTTTAAGAAAATATTGAAGACCTGGCTGTTTTCCCATATATGGGGGCTAGGAGAATAATTGAGCCCCTGCTATTGGTGAATGGTGTTTCCAGAAACCACTTTGTGTTAGCTGGCTGGGAATTGATTTCTTCATATATATTTTTTTATTATGGTTGGTCACACAGTCAGCCAGATGTTTAGACTGGACTTGGCATTTTTATCTACCTATTGAGTCCCTCCCAAGGACCTGGGACAGGTAGACACTGTTGCTTGATAGTGCTAAAGATATCATAACAAGATATTATCTGTTCCAAGTAAAGCTGCCCTTTGCAACTGACTTATGGTGATTTTGTCAGTGCCGATGGTCTTCAAGTGGTGCTCCAGATGTTTTGGGATTGCACCCAAGGCACCTATTACTATTGGTACTATTTGTTTTCTTTTGCCATAGTCGTTCTACTTCTATTTGCAGGTCTTTATATTTTGTGATTTTCTCCAGTTCTTTCTCTTCTATTCTGCTGTCTCCAGGCATTGCAATGTCCATTATCCAGACTTTTTTGTCTTTCTTAACAATTGTTAAGTCTGGGGTGTTGTGTGGCAGGTGCTTGTCTGTTTGAATTCTAAAGTCCCAGAGCACTTTAGCTTCTTCATTTTCTATTACTTTGTCTGTTTTGTGGCCCCACCAGTTCCTGTTTGCAGGCAAATGGTATTTCTTGCAGATATTCCAATGCACCATTGTTGCTACTTTTTCATGCCATTGTTTGTTGTAAGTCTGTGCAATCTTCTTGCAGCAGCTAACTAGGTGGTCCACTGTTTCTTCAGCTTCTTTGCAGAGGTAGCATTTGCTGTCTGTTGCTGTCTTCTCAATTCTGGCTTTATATGCATTTGTTCATAAGGCTTGGTCTTGTGCAGCCAGAATTAGCCCCTCTGTCTCTTTCTTTAACTTTCCTGCTCTTAGCCATTGCCAGGTCTTCTTGTTATCTGCTTTGCCAGTTAGTTTGTGTGTGTGTCTGTGTCTGTGTGTGTCTGTATATACTGGCCATGTAATTCTTTGCCTTGCCATGTCTCTTTTCTGTTCTTCATTTGGTCTTTCTTGTAGGCCAGTTTGGTCTCTTCAAAATTCAGTAAGCCTTCATAGCTTCAGTGCATCTTCTGCACTGCCCTTCAGATATTCTTCCAATGCCCTTTTTCCTTCTTCAACTGCCTGAGGTACTTGCAACATTCCACACCCACCGATGTTCCTTGGTAAGTAGAGTCTATCAACAATGCTGTGTGGATGAAGGGCATGATTCATTGCCATTATTTTTCTGGTCTTCCTATCCAGGGCTTTTAGTTCAGCTTGAGTCCAGTCCACTATTCCATCTGTGTATCTAATGACTGGAATTGCCCAGGTGTTAATCGCCTTGATGGTATTTCTGCCACTGAGTTTGGACTTTAAGATCTTCACTCTTCTGATGTATTCACTACTAACCTGCTTCTTGACTTCAGTGTGCTTGATGTTGTCAGCCTGAAGGATGCCCAGGTATTTGTAGTAATCTTCTTCATCCAGACTCTAGGCACTTATCTAGTCATGTGGCAGGGAGTCGAATGCTTTCTTGTAATCAATCCAAGCTTCATTCAAGTTGGTCTCCAAATCATCTTGTCAATTAGGAGCTGATCTTTTGTCCCTCTGCTGTTTGGGCAGTTTCCTTTCTGCACAGATGGAAAGAGCTTGTTTTCAGTTAGGTGCTGTTGGATTGCATCAGCTACCACACCAGTTAGCAATTTGAAAGTTGTTGGCAAGCAGGTAATAGGCCTGTAGTTGCCTGGTGCTGCCTCTTTTACCAGATCTTTCATTATCAGGTAGATTTTGCCAGATGTTAACCAATATTCAATTTCACCTGCTTCCAGTATGTTGTTAAACTGCTTGGCAATGAGTAGGTACAGAGCAGTCAGATGTTTCAATCAAAAACCATGCAGTCTTCACCTGGTGCTGACCAATTCTTGGTCTTCCTTCCCCTTTTCTCCACCATTTCTGCTGTTATTACAAGTTCTTTAATTTCAGCTTCTTTTTCATTCTTATCTACCTCATTTATCCAAGCTGCATTCTTGTTATATTTCTTTGGGTTGTCCCATATCTGCGCCCAGAACCTCAATGTTTCTTCTTTGTCAGGTGTTAACTGGTTCATTGCAGTCTCTCCATGGATGGATTGGTAGAAACATTTCTGATTCGACTGAAACTGGAAATTCTGTCTGTAGTGTGCAATTCGGGCTTCATGTTGTTGTTGTTGTTATTATTAATAATTATTATATTAATAGCCACATTGGTGAGATGGGTGGCCATATGAATTGATATAAAGAAATGCACTTCAGGTCTGATTTAACAATCATCCTTGTTAGGCAGCAGATTCAGCAGAATTATTGAAGGAAAGCAAATGGTCAGACTCAGTATTTGCACTATAGGATAAATTGTCTAGATTTCTCCTTCGGAGCTGAAAAGTGTTTATTCTTACAAGTTTGGCATATAAAATCACATGCAGTATGTCAAAGCCTGGGAAAACTTCTGCCAAAACCCTAAGGGAAAGCCACTGCCTATTACTCAGGATCCTGTGTTAGATGAACTGACCAATCATTTGATTCTGTCTCAGGCAGCTTCTTTACAATATGTTCTCATCAATGGGTAAAATTCAACCAAAAGGAGACTTTACCCTTTTTTGTTGCCTCCAGTGCATTCACTTCCTGGTAACTCTATCACAAAAGCTAGGTTAGTTTTCTAATGCTGGTGATAGCATAAATGGAGAATACTAACACTTGATGTTCCCCTGTTATTTGTCCTCTGTCCCCTGCACAGAGTCCTTGCTGGCAATTGTTTGCTCATCAAACAAAATGCTGTGATTGTGTAAATGCTCCAAAAGCCTCAAATTCAACTCTTCATCCCTTTTCTACAGTAGAAGACTTGAACAAAATGGGGCTGAATGCTTCCTTTGGTGCCTATTTGAGAAAACAGTCAAACCCCTGACAGGCCACAGAGTACATACATAGCCTAGTGGGTGACAAGTTGTACTGTTTGGTGATGTAGACAGCCATTTCCAATGCAGGAATGATTATTCTATGCAGATTATGGCATTTTGTTAGCATCAAATTGTAAACCAGCCCTTTGGCCTTTCGATAAAGGTCATAAACTCAGCCAGGGCTAAACTTAGTGCCTTGGTTCTTCTGTAGTACAGGGGACACCGGCTGGGTGATATGAATCAGGTTACATCCTGGGCCAGATACACTTTCTCCAGAATCCCTTGGAATCTACCCTCCACCTGCCTCTCCACTGCAGCTCCTCGGCCTTTTTTCCTCCATTTTCCACATCGAGCAAGAAATAAATAGGTTCCTATTATCATTGCTAAAATATTCAAGTGACCATTTTAAAAAAGATCACTTATCTAGTCCCTCCACTGCTCAGAATCGTACTTGAGAGCTTAAGCACATAGGTAGGAAATCAACTGGACATTACTTCTTAGCAGCCTTTATACAGCCCAACATTTTAACAACTAAGGCATTAATTTTTGGTAGTTATCAGGTCTGATCTATTCTAATCACAAATTTAATGGTTTAGAATTCTCAGAAGACAAGACTAAGAAAAGTCATCATGACGCAATGATTTTAAGTGGAGTACTTTTTCAATAAGAAGCAGATTCTTTGGGTCTTTATTCTGTCAAGAGTGGTCATGAATGCCTATGACTCAGATCCACGAGCACAGGCATCACTGCATCCACACAAAATATATAAATACTGAACAAAATTATCTCTGCGTATCTTAAAGGTCCCAAGTTTAAAATGTACTGTTTCCGATTTTGCCAGTGCTCCTTGGTCTCTGTAGGTATCAAATAGCTTAATCCTTATACAGTTAAGATGATACCTGATCTGCAGTGCAGATACTTTATCCGAATACCCACATGGTAAGTAAGTAGTCCTGTTGGAGATGAATCACATTTGATTTTTTTCCTGAGAACTAGTAGGTGCCATTTTGAGTTCAAAGTTATAATATGACCCAAACATATCACATACAGGTGAAATCTTACTTTCTCCCATCTCTAACCTGCAAACCTTTGCAACCCATTTAGTCACGTACATTTCACAACAGTCATGTACCACTATTTTAAAAATTAAATATTACTAAACCTTACAGTCCCACAAAATATACTTAACTAGGACTGCCTATGGTAACTGCTTCAGGATACTCTTTGCTTCCTACTGGAAAGTACGTACAACTCAGTCTGAGGAAGAATGGCAAATGAAGTTGTAGTAGTACAACTCAGTGTCCAAAATAACTTTGTATCTCAAAAGTAAACCTGATACAGAAATGAACTCAACTTGGAAACTGTTTTGAATTATAATGCTATATATGGCCTTGTACCATATCTGAAACATAGGTTTCTCTTAGCATAAATCTTAATATTCTTGCAGTAAAGATTTGTTAAATCAGAACAGATCTTCAGTAGCTTGGATAGAATTTACTGTAACTTTTAATCTTGTTTTATGAGTTATACTCCGGTGACTACTGCTGTAGATATTTATATATTCTTTGGATATTAACAACAACCTGCAGTTTTCAAAATGTATTTGGTTAAAACTAATTACTATAATGAAATATCAAACATTGCAACCTAATTCTATGGTGCTTCTAAATTTTCTGTATATCGCTTCATGTATTTTTCTCATCTTTTCTTTCCTAAAAAGTGTTTAATTAAAAAAAAGGTGACTTAAAAAAAAAGTAACGTGCTATCAAGGAAAATTTTTGGCTTCTATTCATTTTGCTTGTTTGCTTTGAGGCATAGTTTCTATTGATTTGCGACAGTGATACTCCTGCCACTTACTCCTGCTTAACTCAAAACATGCCTGCATCCACACACAGCCTGATTTTTATCACGGCAGTATACCTCCTCGAGCCGTGGACTGCCAGAGACTGCTAAGGCAATGCCCACAGGGTTTGTAGCCAACTCTGATCGTATCTGAGCAAAGCGGACAGGATTGTAGATTCCATTGATGCGCGCAGCCCAGTCTAACGAGGAGGCGGGATTTCCGCTGTCACGTTCCTCCAGTAGAATTCTAGGGGTAACTTCCCTTCTCTCCTGGCCCTTGTTAGACATGCTGCTCGCGCTGAAGCAGAGAAAAGGCTGGTGAAGGGAGAGACGTTGCCGGGTCAATGAGCAATCAGAGTATCATTTGCCGGAGGAATGCATAAAACTAGCAAGAAAAGGCCCCAGCTGGGGGAGGGAGGATTGTCCTGAATAAACATAAGTAGGTTGCAACAGCCAGAATTAATTTGCAACTCGGAAATATATCTAGGATTTATTTGAGTTGAGCTGTTCTCCCAAAGGCGCTCTCATGTATGCATTTGCTTCTAAACATGCTAACTTTTTCATGACTGAGTGATTCCTTATACGCTTTAGAAATTAGTTGCGGGGAAACACAAATGAAACGAAATTTAACAGATGGACTGATAATGGTGTTACACTGATTTGCTTAACAATGTAACCCTTATGCAGTTACATGGGACGGTTACATAGTGCTTCTGCATTAGACTGCTTCTTAAGAGCTCCTTGTGTAGAAGTAATTTTTAGCACAGTTATAAATATATCTCCTCTTAACTTGTGAGATGTACAGAATGCAGCCTGGAGATGTAAGAGTCACTGTCTGATAACAAATTATGCCTTGACTGCTTGGAAGACACCCTGCAATTCTTTTGTTTGGGATGGGAGGAAGAGTTGGAGGGAAGTATATTCTTCCAAACTTCTACTAGTCTGTCTTGGAAGGCTGGACTTCACCTCTTGCTCTGTTACTATATCAATTGTGGCACATGCATTTCCTCTTTGGGGTAGGCAGGGAAAGAGGAAAAGGGCTCCAACTGAAGTAATTTTGTGGTTTCCATTACTAATCCTAGTGCAAGTAACTTTCTATAGAATTGTGCAGGGCTACAAGGTGATGATATCTTAGGCATGTTGATCCAATGATGAGCTAAGTTGTGTAGTTAGATTACAGAATCAGAACTCTGATATTCTTCTTCATGATCTTCTGCACATAATGCTCAGGTCTAGAACAATCAAATGATGGTGGGGTTTATATAAGCAATAAGCCAAAATGTATTTGATTCACTTTTAGCTTAGCCTGTCCTGTGAACACAACATTAACATTTTATTAAAGGTGGTTTACAGCTTGGACGTGCATTGTGTGAATTCATTCAATCTATGTTCTGAGATATTGTCTCCATACTTGAATATGGTGATCCATCCATGCCCAGTCCAACTGCATCCTTCAAGCTAACTTTGAAGGATGCAAACTTTCCACCCAACTTTTATTTTGGCCCTCCACATGCACTAAACATCCCTGAGGTTCAGCAATTTTGGCAGAAGCTCCAGTGTTTGGCTGCTAAAGAATCCAAGCTAGAATCCATCCAGTGCTGGCTTTGTTTCATTGAATCATTTTGGGGAAAATAAAATGATACATGTCACCATGTTCCATGCAAATGACTGTAGTATTACTGCAATTATTTTGAGTAAGATATTCCTAAGAATTTTGTGTGTTGTATCATTGTAGGGGGAGAGAGATTCTGGTTCCTGTGTTAAACTTTTTTATCACAACTAATATAGGGGTTGGAATTGCTTATTAAATGAGAACGCTTTTTTAATTCCAGGATTTTTTCAAGCTGTCCACTGAGTATCTCTGAACAAGCAGAGCATGAAGGCACACTGGCTATTTCTTTCTTTCATGCAAGCTTTTCTAAAGCCCTGGTCACAAAATAAGCTAAGCTGTAATGTAGTTTTTTTGGTTTTGGCTTAGCATATTGTGTGAACCCAATCAATAGTAGGTTATTTAATAGTTAAATTCAAGCCACAGCTTAGTGTGTTGCACGAATCTGGCGATAATGATTCAGCCTCTGAGCCTGGCAAACATACAAGGTTTAGGGACCAGCTTTGATTCCAAAGTGCTTTGTTGAGATTGCAAAATGCCACAGGTGCCAATTTGAGCAGGCAAAATGCATCTGCCTGTCTGGAGGGAAGTCTCTCTCTCTCTCTCTCTCCCCCCTCTCCCCCCCCGGAGGATTTTTCCTGGTCTGAAGAAAAATATAAGAGCCCAAGCAGTTCTCCTTCAATTTGGCTGAAGTAACTGATTGATAAATCACCTGCCGCCATAGCAAAAGTGATCAATGCAGCATGGCGATTCCGAATCAGTCAAACAGGCATTGTTAGGGGTTGGGGAGACTACTTTGGGTGAGGCTGAGGAGTTGTGGCGGGAGAGAACAAAGGGGCCTTCTCCTCCGAGTCGGGCGGAAAGCAGGGTGGCGGGGAAATGGCGCCGGGGCTGGAGATCTCCACTCCCTACATTAGGGCTGCCCGTAGCCTCCCCTCCGGCGCCCTCGCGCTCTGATTCGGTGCCTGCGCTGGAGGTCGGGCCTCGTCATTATCATACCGGGCTCTATAAAGGGCAGAGTAGCGGAGCCCTGCCTTCTCACCTCCTCACTGCACTGCGGAGCTGAGTAAGGTCAGGCCCCCTTGGGTAAGCGCTCGCTTTTATGGGGAAAGCCCCTGGTATCGCAGCTTTCCCTGTCAATGGACGGTAGCGGGGCTGCTTACCGGTGCTCGAGAGAAGCGGGCAAAGAACGCAGTGGCGAGGGGGGCTGGCCGGGCACCCTCCCCGTCCCTCCAAGACCCGGGTTTTGCGAGGCTGTGGGGCGGGTGGGAGGACCGTTTACAGGCTGTAGTCGGTGCCGGGCGAGGCTGCGCTGGAGCGGAATCTTGCATCGGTCGGGGCGGGGGCGGCAGCCGAGGGACCAGGATGCTCAACTGAGCGGCGCGCCGTTCTCGGCTCCCGTGAGCGGGCAGGGCGGGAACGAAGTTTCGAGGAGCGCTTCCTGGCGGGGGAAAATCTTCCGGAAAGGCCCAGCGGACTCGCAGGGGTGGAAGGAGTCGCAGGCCGACCGCGGTCCCGTAACACAGTCGGCGTGTTTCCTTTCTCTTCCGCGAGGCTTTTTGCCTCCCGTCTGCCGGGAGCGAGGCGGCGCTGCTCTGAGCCCTGAAGGAAAAGTTTTCGCGGGCGAGGGAGAGGGGGGCGAAGGATAAGAAAAGTTTTTAGTATGGACGTTCAGCGGCTCGCTGTAGTTAAGAGCCTGTAGAGAATCTTGAGGGTTTGGGGGCGGGGGGTTGAAGTTTTTGGGACCGGTGATTAAGCTCGCGTCCTCTTTCTCTAGGAGCGCTTTTTCCAGAGGCAAAGATGGTGAATATTGGCGTCAACGGGTGAGTTCGAGGGGGCGGACGTGCAGCGAGTCTGCCTAAGCATGGCAGGGAGGGAGGGGCCTGGGGAGGGGGAAGGGCAGCCCTCGCATGGGAGCACTTGAATAACTTCCCGGCCAATGGGAGCCTTTGGCGTCGGGATGCCTCGTGTTGCTGTCCACTCTGAGCTTCTTTCAGATCTTGGGGGACTGCGGCAGAAGAGTCCAGCCCAGCATTCCTTTCCTTTTCAAGGACATCTAGAAGTCATCGTGGCCCACCCACCTCCCCTTTTCCAGCAGCTGTTTCAAACAGGAGCTGCTTGTGTCCTCCATGGCACTCTTTGTCCCTTAATCAGGTGGCATCCCTCTTTGCACTTTTTACTTCCATGCTCTCTCTGGGACAGCCAAAGCACATGGAGCAGGCTTGTGGCCATGATGGGTGCAGGAAGCCAGGGATGATTCATTTCCCTGAACATTATTTGCTGAGTCATTCCCATCAGGAAGCCACCAAAAAAAAAAAAAAAACTGATTCCCTCTCTTGCTTTTATTTCTGTATTTTTGCTTTCTGGTATCTTTGCATCCTGCCAACTCAGAGCATCTCATAACATGTGCTGGGAGGACTGTGTATCCTTCATTCTGAAGGGCCTATTAAGAATTGACCTTATTCCGCTTAGAGGCCGAAAACTGTAACCAGATAACTCCAGCTCAGTGTCTGAGAAGACTGACTCTAAAGTTAGTGCCTGACCTTTCCGTTGCCTAGGAAAGAGACAAATGGGCTTATGCAACTTGAGAGAAGCTCTGCCTAAGCGATACCTTGGTCAGTGTAAGGACCGATAGTGAAGTATCAGGAACTTGCTTTCAGGGCTTACCGGCAAGATGTAGCTCTCTCTGTAGAGTTCTGGGTGTGATCCCTGAAAACTCTGTAGTCTTGGATTTCAGAGATAAGAAACCCTGAAGCCTTCTTACTAGTTGGATAATTCATACAGACTTTCCATAAAGTAGCTTTGTGTAGCTGTAAAACTGTAAATGCTTCAATTCCCATGTATTTTCTTGGTAGTCCTGAGAATCTGTGAAACGCTAACTTTTCCAAACGCACTCTTATTCAGCAAAGATTTTAAAGCAATCTTTCTGACTTGAGAGGGAAATCCTTCCCAAACTTCAGCCTGCATGGTAACTTCAAGATGTGGTAATGCTGTGTTATTTTGGAGAGGAGGAAAGATAGATTTCAGAGGAGGGTGACCCGCAAAAAGTTTGGGGGGAGGGGAGTTGTTCAGTTTCCTGCAAGGATGCTCTTTGTTTCAAATACAAAGCGGTCACATGATCCCCTGAAGCCACATGCTGTTTTAGGGCTCTGAAGTATGTCTCTGTAATGGGCAGAGTCACATCTCTGCCCTCCTCCGTTTTCTCATTAGCCCCTTACCTCTGCAGAGAAACTGATAGGGATTTTCCGAGCTGTATGCTACCAGTCTTTATTCTGGTATTGGTAGATGATTGCTCTGTTAGTAGCAGCCCTAACATGAGCCTAGTGAGTGTCTCCTCCTGGATTCTGTGGTTTGCTAAGAGTAGAGAATAGTAGCACAAATCAAACAAATGCAAGTTTCGCATTTCAGTGACAGTTACACAGCACGTCCCTATAGGGATGTTTTGCTGCCATATAAAATAGCAGAGGGAAGGATCATAGAGACACGCAGTGTTAAGGCAGAAAGTCCACCCTGAATAAATTTGCTTTGCCCAGAACCAAATCAGACTTCATGGCCTAAATCAGAAATGGGTACCAAGGTGTCTTATGTGTTTTGGCGTACAGATTCCATCCTCATTTTGCATAGCCACTGCTAAGAAATTATGTTAATAAAGGTTCAGATCTTCTGTAGGGCACCAGGTTATTTGTCTCTAAGCTCTTCCTAATATTTGCCACTGAATAATATTTCTATGCCACCCGACTCCCAGCAATTCTGGGTAGTTCCTGCAGTCTTTTCCTACCCAAGGAGTTGGTCCGTGATGCTTTCTCAGACTGGTTTTCTGCTATGCCCCTGCATGTTGAGCCAAGTTAGTTCTTTTAACCCATTCAGGAGATAACAGGTGCTTTTATATTTTTCTCCCTCTAGATTTGGCCGTATCGGCCGTCTGGTCACCAGAGCAGCAGTCAACTGTGATAAGGTCCAAGTTGTGGCTATCAATGACCCATTCATTGATCTGAACTACATGGTAATAACCCACAGTTGTTCTTCATTGGGTCTGAGTTTATCTGCTTTCTAAGACAAAGCCATATTACCCCTTAACATAGAGACATTCATGTATCAACAAATAACACTCCCCTCCAATATCTTCTAGAAACCTATGTCGGTAAGATAACATTTATAAAGTAAAAAAAGAGTTTGGCATCTCTAGACAAGGATGCTTTCATTAAATAAAAAGCCCTGATGGAAGACACCATCCTGAGCAGCATGCAGCTAAAGTTATCGTGTTGTCTCTGTGTTAAAAAAAAAAAAAAAACAATTTGCAGAGGGACAGTTACAGTTTTTCACTATACAATAGTGTTGTGCCTATCTGTCCAGTGTTTTGTGGACAAAATATTGGGTGAAAACAGTTTGTGGTATTATTTCAGAACTTCACATCGTTTCTTCCAGCATCAGGATGTGTTTTTACATTCAGCTTATTTTTTGTGGGTATATATTTGGGCCCTTTGGGGTTTAAAGGGAAATTTCCTTATGAAGGTTGAGTTAATGTTGGATATCTTAATTTTAGGTGTACATGTTTAAGTATGACTCCACTCATGGCCGTTTCCATGGCACTGTCAAAGCTGAGAATGGAAAACTTGTCATCAATGGACATGCCATTACTGTTTTCCAAGAGTGAGTAACATCCCCTCCGTTCTGGTTTTTCTTACTTGGGTAGTCTAAACTTCTTGCTTGCAGAGACAAAGCTGATCTTTTTTTTTCCTTGCCAGGCGTGATCCTGCAAACATCAAGTGGGCTGAGGCCGGTGCAGAATATGTTGTGGAATCAACTGGTGTATTCACCACCATAGAGAAAGCTAGTGTAAGTGTTACAAGAGGAAGGGGCATTGTACGAATTTCTGCTGTAAAGAGAGGAATATGGCTGTTCTGACAGTGATGGGAAATTTGGATGCTATCTGGATTGATAGCTGTTTTGTATTCCATTTTTATTTTTTTAGAATGTAATGTGATGTGTACATATGCTCAAAACAGCTATCTTCTAGGGGAGAAAGTAGATCCATTGATAGAGTACTGGGGTGGGGCAGAATCTCTTTTGGCATTTGGACATAGACAACTTTAAAGTATTTATAGCCAGCCTCGTCAATTTGACTGTGGCCTATCAAACATTGCCATCATACTATGGGAGAAATCCAGAGAAAAGAGTCTGCAGAGCAACATTTGAATAGATTCTTCTTAAGACTTGCTTAGTGTTAGGTCTTGCGTTACTTGTATTCTTGAATAGGAGGTAAAATTTTGCTACTCTTTTCCTTTATAGGCTCACTTGAAGGGTGGTGCTAAACGTGTTGTAATATCTGCCCCATCAGCTGATGCTCCCATGTTTGTGATGGGTGTCAATCATGAGAAATATGACAAGTCTTTGAAAATCGTCAGGTGACTATGTGGGGAAAGCGAACTGGTGCTGGGGGGTCCAGAGTATCTTCTAGAAGGGCTCAGAATGGTGCATGTTCACCCATTGGGTGCCTCTTTCCTTTTTTTTTTCAGCAATGCTTCTTGCACTACCAACTGCCTGGCACCACTGGCCAAGGTCATCCATGACAACTATGGCATTGTGGAAGGTCTTATGGTAGGTGAATTGCATAGGCCCTAGGTAGGCCTTCTGTTTCTCCAACACTTAAAAGAGTTCAGAATTGTGTTGCATAGTGGGAAAATGCTAAACAGAAGGAGAGGTGACCGTGTGTGCAAATTCTTTCTGTGATACCTGGAACACATATTCAGTTTTGTGTGGTAAAAATGGTCTATTCTTCTTCTATTCCAGACCACAGTTCATGCCATCACAGCCACACAGAAGACTGTGGATGGCCCCTCTGGGAAGATGTGGAGAGATGGGAGAGGAGCTGCTCAGAACATCATCCCAGCATCCACAGGCGCAGCCAAGGCTGTGGGCAAAGTCATTCCTGAGCTGAATGGGTAAGCCTTTCTGAGCCCAAAGAGAGGGTGATTGAGGCACAGGCTGAAACAAGGACTATGTGTATCTTTAACCTGAGTCTTCTCATACACTCACAGGAAGCTCACAGGGATGGCTTTCCGTGTTCCAACTCCAAATGTTTCTGTTGTGGACTTAACATGCCGCTTAGAGAAACCAGTGAGTATTCTATAGTACTTCAGAGCCTACTTTTCTGGTAGTACAGGATTGGGGTGCAGAAATCTAGGTAATCGCTAGCTGACAGCAAAGAGATACAGAAAACTCATGTAATGGTTAACCAGTGGTTTCCAGTCCTCACTCTGATAGTCCTCACTTTTCCCTCTAGCTTTGCGGGAATTTATTCAAACTCATGAGGGGCGCCAGGTTGGGAAAGGCTGCTGTAGGTTTACTATGATCAAATTCTTTGTAACTTTTAAGTTAGGGTGGGGAACTTGTGGTCCTCAAGATCTTGAGCATGCTTTTTGCCAAGGCTGTTTGAGTGGTAGCAGATACTGGTGAGAATGAATTGACTATAAACTTGCTACACAATAGGAAATCAAGGCAGAGTTCAGTTATTTAACGCTTCTCTCTCCCTCGCTTGCTTTCCAGGCCAAGTATGATGATATTAAGAAAGTTGTGAAGGCAGCTGCTGATGGCCCAATGAAGGGTATTCTGGGATACACAGAGGACCAGGTAAACTGAATTTCTTTGACCATGCAAAGATGACTATCAGGTCCATTGGAGCACTTTGCAGCAATTGCCTAAAAGCTATTGCCAAATTTCTAGACATGACTGTAGGTAGCCATAAGGTATGCTTTCTGTTCTGTCTACCTTCAATATGTGAAATGTGGCTGTTTGGTACAGGCAACCATTCATTCTAGGCACAGTTGCTTTGGCTTACAAATGTACATGGAGGCCTAAATCCGAGGCTTCCCGCTTCAGTGCTTATCTTAATGTATTGCAAGATCTACTTCTGCCTCTCCCCCAGGTGGTCTCCTGTGACTTTAATGGCGATACCCACTCTTCCATCTTTGATGCAGCTGCTGGCATTGCTCTCAATGATCATTTTGTCAAGCTGGTCTCCTGGTAAGAGATGGAAGGGGCTAGATGATTGCTGTCAATTGGCTTACTGGATTTGGGGAGGGGTGGAGGTGCAGTGTTTAGTGCTCTGCAGGACAGCAGAGGTGAGAGTATGTAGTGGCAAGCAATGGCTTCATGCTGCTGTTTTTGCTACTGCTGTTTCTCCCGAAGGAGACTAAAAGGAGCCCTCCTTTCTTTCCTAGGTATGACAATGAGTATGGATACAGCAATCGTGTGGTAGACTTGTTGGTTCACATGGCATCTAAGGAGTAAAGACTGTACAGTTTTCTTTTTCTTACAACTTGGCTCTGTATTTTGCAGTTAGAGGCACTTGTTCCATCTGCCTCTGAGGAAGTAGAGAGGCTGGAAGAAACGTGAATGTTTCAGTAACATCTCCCCTCTTAATAAAGTAATCGCTGTCTCAAACAATTTCATCTCTTGTGTGGTAATATTGGGGATGTAAGTGCAAAAGGGGGCTTTCCAAAGGTTAAGATCTGGCGTGCATTTTACAACACTCTCCCTCTGACACATTTGCAGGCCCCAGGGTAGAGCTGTCACATGAAAATGCCCTACTTTACCTAGTATTCAACATACAAAGAATCCTTTTTTAATCCTGGAGCCTGGCTTCATTAAGGAAATACATTTTGCACAGGCCTTTGTTTTTTTCTTTCAAAAAGTACCGCTTGATCAGTTCTAGAATCTATTTCAAAAGGCATTGCTTTTCAACTTGCGTAATGTGAATAGTTTTGAGCTCCCACTCTGGAAATTAGCCACGTATCGAATTTAAGCAACCACAGCCAGCAGCAGCCTGTGTACTAAACAGATAGCTGCAACATGTGCAGGCTCGTTCCTCCCACAATTCTTGGTTGCTATGCATGAATAGGTGGTTTCATAGCACTACTTCTAGCTCAGAAACTTAGCAATTTTTAATGTTTTTACCCTCCCTTCCTACTCCGTCTGGATTGAAGTAAGGATATATGGGATGAGAACTGAACTAACCATTCCAGCAGAAATGGATTGAATCAGGAAATGCAAGTACTACCCGTGTGTTATATGTACTTAGGCAAGCTGAAACAGCCGTGCTTCCCTGCAGCAGTGGATTTAACGATACATCCATTTTCGTATGCAAACATGGATGCCACGTTTTGTGGAGAAAAATCCTTGTGGGGAAAGATTGTGTGCAAGGAGGTCTTTTTGACATGGGGGCAGCCAGAGGAAGGCTCCAATACTGGTGGGTGAGAAGGGCCTCAACCCTCCTAGCTGTACCCCTGGCCCCGTCTGCCCAGGTGCGCGGCAAAGCTGCTGGTTATGGATTAGTTAATATTTCTGCTGCTGCCACCTATTGTTCTGGAGGAAGGACATACTTCGACTTGGTTTCCCTTGCTACCTTTCACCGAGGCAGGCTCTCACCGCCTGTGCAACCTGCTGCAAACTCAGCGTGACGATTAGGATGGTGACAATAAGGATGAACGAGGAAAATGGGCTCTGAAGTGTCACTTGCCTATCTGGAGTTCCTTTGTATACCAGAAAGGGATTACAATGTGACTGTTTGGAGTCTGGAATGAAAAACACAAGATTTGTTATGTATTCAGGAATAAATGAATATTAATTTGCTAACTGTCACTGACTGTTAATTAACATTGTAAAATCATGAAAGTGTCTATTTTAACATTCTTCTATGAATGTCAGATTCTAAATGGGAGGACTAAATCAGTGGCAGAACGTAGAATGTAGAATTCATGCAGAATGTAGTTGTCCTGGAGGTCATCTCGAAGTTGTCTCCCAAGAAAGGAAGAATAATATCAGCATTTGTTCTGCTGTGCCTGGCACGTGCCTTCAAGTCAGTGTTGACTCCTGATGACTGCCTGGACATGTCTCTGCAGTTTTCTTGGAATTCGTGGTCTCCCGGTTTCTATCCTGGTGCCTTTAACCATTAAACCAAACTGGCTCTCAGTTGAATCTTTACACTAATTTAAATACAAGTGGTGGTGAAAGAGGACACATGGTCTTGATTTGATTTCCTCCAAAGGGCGTGGGCTTAGTGAATCTTCTGCAAGTGTGCTTACAGAAGAGCTGAAGGTAAGATTGTTTGCATGGCTAATATAAAAGCTTTCCTGTGCGTTGGGCTCAAAATGTTGGTAAGGTATTTAGCTGCTGAGAATGCTCTCCCTAGGATGCCTAAATTACAGGTTTTTGTACTAAAGCTTAGGGCCTTTTGTAAGCCTAGGTTGAGAATCCACTCTTTTATTTCAAACAGCTTTTTCATAGCCAATTAAGATCAAGATCGTGTGGAAAATCTACAGAGTCTGAAATCAGACTTTATTTAAATTAGCCATGGGGGAGGAAAGTTACTTTGCAAAATCCAAGACACGACAGCTTTTAGAGGAGACTAGTCTGAGCCAGTATTTCAGTCAGCAGAGTCACAGATACTGGCTGTAGTGAGGATAAGCCTGTTTCTAGTCCTTTTTAAAAAATTATTATGGTTTTTATTTTAGAAGTTTTCAACAGAATAAAAACAATATAAATTTTGAAGTGAAGAGTAAAGTAATAAAGTGAAAGAGAAAGAAAAGAAAAAGAAAAAAGTAATAAAGAAGCAGCTTCCGATCTTCTTAACAGCAGTTATAAGTACATTTATATTTTACCCTCTCTACGGTTACATCATAATTTCCGTCTTTCCATAATCTACCCTTTCTAATAATCAAATCCATAAATCGCCAGTTCATTTTTCTCTTTTTCCAGCAAAAAATCCATAAAGGGTTTCCCGTCACTAATAAATATAGTTGTCAATCTTTCTCTAAGCAAACAAATTAATTTTTCCGTTTCTGCTAGTTCCGTCATCTTCACCAGCCATTCCTCCACTGTGGGTATTTCAGAGTCTTTCCAAGCCCATTTCTAGTTCTAATAAAGAATTGAGTCATGACTAAGAAGACTTTTTTTTTTTGTTTCAATGAAGGATGATCATATTTCACTGCAATCATATATAATTTGCATCTGTAAGCAACTTGTTTGCAGATTGCAAGCAACATCAGGCCTTCAATCCACTACAACTTCTGTTATAAAGCAATGTATGTGATTACCCAACGTAACTACTTTAGGACATCTGAAGATTTTAGTTGTGGCTGTGATGTGCTTACTACCATTGAAGTTAACTTTTCGGGGGGGGGGGCTTTAATCCTTTTTTCTCAGCCCCTTATGCTCTCTTTCTGGTCTTTAGCTGGAATTTTATCTAGCTTATGATTTGTTGAGGATTAAACCCCTAACAATTTCTATGAGCAAAAAACTTAAAAGGGAAAATGCTACACCTTAGCCTATCCCCCTTCCCTCCCATCCTATCCCTTGCTTATAAGATAATGCAGTTGTGTTGAAGTGTAAGTATGCAATAAATGCCATATAAATAGCTCTAGGGTGCATGTGCCTTCTTGGGAAAGGGACATCATAAAGCAGTAGACGAATATGGGTATTAGATTAACGGGTTAGAAATAAATGGCTGCCCATTTGGGAGACAGGAAAGTTATCATCATCAGTCATCCACAAAACCCTTGAAGGCAGTCAGGAAGCTAGCCTATGAAACCAGCATAGCTCTGCCCCATTTACCAGTTCGTGATTAAATTTAAGCACAGAAATCTGACATTCCTTTAACTTCAGCTGAGAGTCCACTAGATGGCTCTCCAGGGCAATAAAACTTGTTTTAAGAGGGGGCAGTTATTGCAAGTCTGGTGGATTCCTGACATTTTCTGCTTTCTGCAAAACAGATAATTTCCACCCCACCCACTAAACAGGGGAAAAGCACATCATTTACACCCCAGAACAAGGTTTGGCCTCTAACAGTAGTATTTTCCGACCTAGTGAATGTTGCAGCCGCATGTTGAATGTCTGTGTGAAGTTTTGACTGGGAGGGGGAGGAACACAAAGCAGAGATATCTGGCTGCAAAGAAGGGACATGCAGGCTCATCTTAGAATATATTTTTTTTACCTGCATTTACACCCTGAAACAACAGGGTACTACTTGCAAGGTTATGACACGCTTGCTATTGTAAAGATTGGCAGAGTATGTGTTGGAACCCTACAACAGCAGATTCTACCGCTTTTAAAAAACACCACAAGAGCTTAGTAGATGCATCAGAAGATTTTAAATGAACTCCTTGGATGTGTGAACTGAACTAGCTTTTTTTAATTATTGAAAAGGCCAAAGAAGAACAGCGATTCTCAGTGAGGATTACCTACTGTGAAAAATATTTTAAATATAATTCTGGAAAAAAAACAAGTAAAACCAAGTTAGCAGCGCTAGATGCAACTGTGCTATCTGGCACAGGATGCCACAAGCCACAATTGGAGTTTGGACATTTGAACAAAGCGAATCCATGAAGTACTGAGACCAGAGAGTTCTCCCAGTAACAAACTGGACAGGTAGAAGTCTGGCCAAAAGATCATCTGGCCAACTTGGCTGTTCCAGCAACCGCAAATGTGGATCTGCAACAACCCGTTCAAAAGGAAGTTCTGCTAGACCTTGTTCAGGCAAATACAAACAGAGTGGGAAAATGTTTCATTACATCAGAGATGTGAAAAGATCCATTCAGACTGTCCAACTTCTGCATGAACCCATCCAGCGAAGAGGAGCTAACTATTTCATTGGGTGTTGGTTACACTGTAAACCTGCCCTTGCTCTGACACGGTTCTTCTCCTCAACATTCATCTTGAAATACAAGACTTAATTCTGCGCCTTGCGCTCTGTAACAGTAGAGATCTGTGGTCTCCCTTCAGTCTTGTAAAAAGTGGTATCGTCCCCCACACCATTTCCTCAGGGCTAAACATACCTGGATCACTTAGTCTCTTCTCGTCAGATTTTGTTTCCATTCCTTGGATCATCTTTCCATTCTTCAGATTCTTGAAATCTTTCTTCAAGTTTAATGCTTGGAATTAGGAACAGTATTCTAGGTGGAGCCTGATCAATTAATATGGTGGAATTACTGCTGTCCATTCATCAGCTTCCTGCACCTATAAATCTATGGGCTACTACAGGGAATAGATATAGGATGAGTTAGCAGAAGGACTCTGCACCATTCCTGGCCTTTTGCATGTCTCTTGGTAATATATCTTCATTTGGTTAGTCTGATGTTCTCAGGGCTCTCAGCCCTTCCCTCCTCACCCAGTTCACCTCTTCTTTCCTTTTCTTACACTTGCCTGTGTGTTTCTGGTTCTTACCTGACTTGCTCTCCCTTCATAGAGGAGGAGGGCACATTAAAGATCCTTAGCTGTAGATAGGTTAAAGTAACTTAGGTTTTCTTATCACCATGTTACTTCCTAAATAAAGCTTATTTTAATTCCTTTTATCACACAAGCCCCAGCCTCCAGAATACTTTCTTACAAAAGTTAGGAAACTATACTGATGCTGCTTAAAATTGCATTTGCCTTTTTAGCAGCCAAGATTCTTTTCGTACATATTGTCATTCTTCATCCTTTGTCTGCATTTGATTTCTTTTTTTCTCCTAAGTAAAGAACTTTGCATTTTTCTCTCCTATGTTAGTGTTATTTTGGGCCCATTTCTCTAACCTATTAATAGTTTGAATGCTGCTTCTATCTTTAGATTGTTTGCTATTCTACTCAATTCTGTCATCTGCAAATTTTGATAAGCATTGTGTCATCTTCATCTACTCCATTAATTAAAATTATAAAGAGTACCAGGCCCGGGGCAGAACTCTGTGATTATACCTTACTTCAGTTTGATGAGGAATCACTGATAAGAATACTTTAAATATGGTTTTCTTCTGGCTCCACTCAATAGATGTACCATTTAACCATACTTAGCTAACTTGCTAATAAAAATACCATGGACACATAGTCAAATCTCTTGCTAAAATCAGAAGTATACCTATGGCACGCTTACAAACTACTAAGCTATTTATCAATCAAAAAGAAAGATAATATTAGCATGGCAAGACTTGTTCTTGACAAATCTGTGTTGACGCCTGATAATCTGCACATTGTTACCAAGAACGCTCACAGATCTCTCTTATGATCCAGCCAAGAAGGATGTCAGACTAACAAGTCTGAGGTTCTGCTGCCAATCTTCTTTTCTGAACACAGAACCAATATTTGTCCTTTTCCAGTTTTCTGTTACTTCACTAGTTCAGTAGGTCACTAGTTACTTCACTAGTTTACCAGGACTTTTCAATAAAAAGTCAGCCCTTCAAGGTAGACCAGGCTAGGAAACCAATGCCACGTAGGTCAGGACTACTTTTATTGTAAAGCTTTAATAGCAGAATCTTGCAAGTCTGAACGCGCTTCCCCCTCCCTCCCTTTATCTTCCTGTGACCTGAGGAGGGGCTTGTCTGAGATGTTTACTCACATTACATTCTTGCCTTGGACTCAGGCCTTTTTATCTGACTGCTGCCTTGGTAGTGGCTCTTCCTCCTGTCCCTCAAGGCCATTCCCTCTTTCCTCTACAATAACACAAATTGTTCAGTCAGATCACCTGCAAATTTCTTCATTACCTTAGGATGCAGTTGATCTGAGCTGCAGATTTAAACTTAAAGTTTAAACTTCAGTTTTAAAAAAATCACTATGTTTCTATCAGAACCGAGCTTCAGTCTTGTCCCTTCTTACTGCTCTCCACAGTTGCCTCCTAAAATCCATGCCCTTTGGGATAAGACTGAGCCAAAATAGCTCTACTTTTCTTTTGTTACTTGTCAGTCTATTATCATCATCACTAAATATTTGGTATACTGTGTCCCCACACCCTTTTTCAGAAGCCATTTTGTTCTTGGCATTCTGCACAAACTTCAGCTTTACCCTTCTTGACACTCTCTATAAATCCAGGTTACCTCTGTACTTTTGTCTGGGGGGTGGTGGCTGTCCTTCTTTCCACAAGTAATACACATCCTTCCAGATTTTCCATAAGTTTTTTTTGTGTGCGTATGTACGCAACTGCATTGTTTTTTCTGCTCTCTTCCTTTTTTCATCTTGTTGAAATCCTTTGTGAATATACAGTTTTTCTTCTTTTTTAAGAAACCTGTCTATCTTGAGCTATTTTAATTTCTTCATAAAATCCTACTTATTGTTTATTAAAGTCATCTTTACTTTCCCTTTATATCAATAATTTCAGCATTACCACTAATTGTATGTTATTTTTATCCTACTTGGTTAATTTCAATGTTACGTTGCCTCAAGTACTGTATTTTTGGTGAATGACAGGCTATAACTTATCTTTTAAATGATATTTAAACAAACATGCACCAAGAAAAAATTGAAAATAAAAGAGTTGTAATAAAGGATGTTAAAGAAATAATTAATAATAATGCAGAAGCTAATATTTAAAAATACATTTGGGCATATAAATAAATGCACGTGCAACTTTAAGGAAAGAAAAAAATCAATAAGCATACTCAGATCCTGGACTTATAATAATTATGTACAAGTGAAACATTTTTGCCATGTACAAAACTGAGTAAAAGGCAGGGGAATTGGAAATGTTTCAAGCAAGAATAGAAAATAAGAATGATAACTGTATCTAGCAACAATAAAAAATATAGTTCCATGACGTTTTTCTTTACTTTTTTGCAGAAGAGGGTTGTGATTTAATTTAATTGGGGTGAATCCTTGTAATAGTTATTCCTGAATATCTACATCCATCTGGAGAAACATGAAGTCCAGTAGTCTTTTATGCCATTTTTGTGACTTCTCGATAATTTTGGTTGACTTAGCAGACAATCAGGCTTGAGTGGAGACTTGACACAAGACTACCACTGCTTCCACTCCAGACTGCTTTGGCTGAACACCCAGTTCTGGCAGTGTTGGTGTTACTGCAGTTGTAACTCCCAAATTGCTCATACATGAAGAGAACGAGGGGTGTTTTTTATTAGGGACCAGGTCTTGTTCAACATTTTGCACAACGTCAGCATCTAAGATGGGGATCCGTGAGGAAGATTGGCAAGAGCAATCCCAGATGGGCCGAGGCAGAATAGACACTTAAACCAATGGGTCAATCCACGTCAGCCAATGCAGGAATTGTGCCCAACTCGAGCTGGGAGTGACTCCTACATGGGCTAACATACCTGAATTAAATGTTGTCTGAAACGCTTACCTCTTCCTTTCCAGAAATGGGAAGGAAACCTGGCTTCTTCCAACTCTCAATATCCTTCCATGTTGGAGGAAGCAAGGAAATGCAAGATGGATGGGCCAGTAGCCTTAAATATATAGGAGCCACACTGCATGAAACCAAAGGGCTATTTAATCCAGCGGGAAGTAACAGGCCAGCAGATGCCTCTGAGAAACGAAGCCAGGTCTAAAAGCAACCCTCCTATTCCTGGACCCTGGCATCTGGTATTGAGACTTACTTCCACTGACATGTGGAAGCCAAACAGTTACAGCAGAGGCCAAGGACATCTTGTGGCAGTGGATTCCATTGATGAAGGACTGTACGAAGCAGTATTTCCTTTATGTGTCCTAGACCCCCTATTACTTTCATTGGATTGCCTTAAGTTCTTATTACTATGTGAAATTTATCACTACCAGTCATGTTTTTATGCCTTTATTATGTCACACCCTCTGCCTTCCTAGCTTAGAGCACCGAAAATACTGTCCATTTCCCTCTTAAGAGATAGTTCCCAGTTTGTATCATGCATTTAAATTTAGGAGGTTTTGCACCACGGTCTCATTTACAGTTAACCTTTCTGGAACTTTATTGCCCATTCACCCAGTCTGGAGTGGTCTTTTTAGAGCTGTTTGCAGCTAACCTTGATATGTACCACTGTGAATAATTTGGGATCATCTGAAAACCCACCCATATCATTGCTCAGAACAGGGTCCTTACCTATCTTTTAAAAACTCCTCCTTTCGGCTGCATGCACCACGAGACACACATTTCAGAAACAAACTCACTAACAACAGCTGTTAAAAAAGGAAGGTAACTATTTAATGTTCTTATTTCCAGACATAACACATCACATATGACTTCTGCGCCAGAAGGGCACAGCTAAGCAAAGGCAAGGACAGAGCTGAGGTGAAGGGATGGGGTTCGTTCTTTGTCCCCACAACAACAGACTGTCACTATTGTGTACATTGTGGCCTGGAGGGAGGGTTCTATTAGCCCAGCCTTCGGTCCACTTGGCACCAAGAGAAGATTCAGTTTTGCTGAGATAAACAGACCCTGCTTATATACGGCAGGGGAGGAGAGTCACATATGTTTGGAGGCTGCAAGGGAGGTGGGGCTTCATAAGGCAAATCTTCAGGGCGTCGGATACAATAACATGGGAGCCTCCCCACTTAAGCAATGTGAAGGGGGAAGAAATAGAAAGGGATGTGAATGAGCTGGGAGATCTCCTTGCCCTGGGCATCTTGGTTTGCTCCACCTTCAAGTATGGAGGGGATGAGTGGCAGAATTCTAGGAGCAGCTTCTTGCCCCTTTCTGGCCCTCAGAGCTTTAGCTAGGACATGGCTCCCCTCAATACGCTCACCCTCCTGGGCCAGGAGGGGGACACGCAGAGGGGGCAGAGCCTCCCTCATTATCTTATCGAGGCATCACTTGGGAGATCATGATCGGACTCCTCTGTTTCCTCGTTTGGGGCTGATTCACAGTTCGGTACCGGAGTAAAAGCAGGAGATTTTCTGAAAGAAAAAAAGGGCGGGGGTCACATGGGCACTAGGGCTAAGGGAAGAGGGAAGAGGCCTGAAAGGGGACAGACGCAGGGCTCAAAGAAGCATCAGGCCATAAGAAAGGGAGAGGTTGCATGGAGAGACTTGGCTGGAATGTTAGGGTTGCTTCATAGCTAGAGGGGACATTGTTGAAGAGCACAAAGAGGCAACTGAGGTGGGCAAGGAGGGAGCTTCCTTGGGTTCTTGCTAAGCCCAGGATTACAGTTGGATGGGGAGGTCAAAAGTCCTCCCCAGCCCAGTGCTGCATTGAATTCATTGTCCCATAAGCTAGTGCAAAAGCCCGGCCGATCAGTGGTGCTTCTTTTTCCGATGAAAGTTGTCGTTCGACAGCGATTGCATCTGTCAAAACTGCATCACCTTCTAGAGACACATGGCACGAAACACAACTCCTGTAAGTCTGCAAGGGGGGGTTACAGCCAATCACTCAGAATCCAGCTCACGTTTGCCATCCCCCCCCCTTTGATGTGCTCCCGTAACAGTGAAGAGAACCCCAGAAGCCCATGTTGCCTGCTCTTATCCCTAGACCCTTCTGCACCTTCTAGTGCTAGCTGGAGAACTCATATGGTCTAAACCCCACCCTGCTCCCCACACCATCTAGGATTACAACCTGACTATACTGTAGTCCCCCACCCCATAGGCACTCACCTATCTCCAGATTGGGTGATGAGGCGACGACATGTCTCCATCTGCACATCCAGCCCACGCTTCATGCTGCACATCTCCATGTATTCATGAAGGTGCCGGTTCATGTCATTCTTTGCTGTTGCTAATTCCAGCTAAATAAAAGGGTAGGGACAAAGGAGGTCATTCTGCCAGCAATGCTGGGGACACTCCACTGTTTCCTGCTGCTCTCAGGAGGGCTGGCTGCACCGATGTGGCTGACCAGGCAAATATTCTGTTTTACCACTCTCTACCTCAACTTTGTTATATGGGGGGAGATTTCCTCTGTGGTTGACCTTCATTGCAATCCCTCTCCCGTTTGTACACTAGAACTAATTTTCATCATTGCCATGCTCTAGTGTGACCAAGAAATGGGGCACCCTATGTTCAGAGAGCAGCTATATGGCCAAAATTTTACTGCACCTCAAATCTGTGGAGGTAACAATTGGACCCCCAGTGTCCAAGGATATTCCTCTTTAGACAGCTGCTTTTGGAATTCTTTAAATCCAGACAACATACCAATGCATAGTTTGTTTTAACCAAGATATGCCAAACAAATCACAAGCTAGTTTATACATAATACTAGGTCAAAATCAAACAAACCACATTATGGCTTAGTGCATTGTGTTAACCAAGTGGCAAGTTTCCATGGGCAATGCATCTAAGTAGGACACACAGTTTACCAGTGGTTTCATTTTTTTCCTTTTCAATAACTTTTTTCTTTTTCTAGAGAGATTTTCATTGCTCTCTTTCACTGTCTTTTTTCTTTTTACCATTGGCATCTAGCTTTGCTAAGCCAGTATATCTGGTTTGTGGTATGTTTACTTTACAAGGACCCTCAGAACCTTGAAATCGCTACTGTTAATATATGCCCTGCCATTTGCAAGCTTCATCTTTGATAAGGTGAAAGCAATTTGTGTTTCTCTTGCTTCCAACCCTCACAGACTTTTCATTCTTTCCCCACCTCAATTTGATCAATGGTTTCCTGATATTCCTTCTCTCTGCTTTTGAAGAGTGACTCTGTGTCCTTGATTACTTTCTCCAAACTGTCATCTGACTGCTGAAAGAAAGAGAGAGAGAGAACAGATACCATTCATTAAAACCAAGGAGGAGACACTCTTATCATCACATGGCAGAGGAGATCATAGAACACTTATTTCTTTTTTAAAAAGTCATTTATGGAATGTTTCCAGAATGGCAGTTTTACCTGCAAGTTTTTGTAACGTAAGTGTGAATAAGCTAAATCCAAGCTACAAATCAGGAATGTTCCTTTTAACTTTGCCTCAACCATGATCTTGCTGGTTGGCATCAGACAAACCACTTTCTCAGATCTAGCTCCCTGCCCATTTGCAACACAGAGACCATATTTAGAGGTGGTTCGGGAAAACTGAATGAAAATGTAGATGCAACTGTTCAAAACGTCACATGTGCTATACAAAAATGAATAGTCTTTTCAAGATCCTAAAAGCAGTACTGCAAAACCTGGGAGATGGGAGACAATCTTGGGAAACTGAGTTCTCATTTGTAGTACATTTTCTAATCACTATTTCACTTACAGTATTTTTAAGGCTTATTGTTTCAACATGCTTTGTTTCAGGCTATTCTTATAGACAACCTAGATGTTTCAGCTACATCAAAATGCTCTCCACTATTTACAGACAATCTGGAGCAATCAGAACATACCATCATTTTTTTTAAAATCTTCAACTACTTCTGTAACTTACTATATACAGTTCTTTCAAGACATCTCTTCCAAAATTTAATTCTTTCCTTCCTGAAAAGCGTCAAAAGAGGTTTCCTCCACCTCCTCATTTAATCCTCTCATAGGATAGAAGAGAGACAATATATGGGCTAAAATCACCCAGTAAATTCCCTGGTTGAGAAGACCAACCAGGGAATTTACTCATCATTATTCCACCTTGGCTTCCTTCCTCATCCCACTATTTTTCTCAAATGGTTTAAAAGGTGGCAGTTACACTGCTAACTGGTACAAAATACTGAAACCACATTATGCCTTTATTAAAACATCTGCACAGATTACCAGTTACCTATCTAACCTAAGAATAACAGGAAATGCCCAAAGTCACTTTCTGTAAGATGGGCGGCTATAGAAATGTGATATATAAACAAACAAACAACAGAGAACCAGTGTGGTATAGTGGTTATACTGCTGGACTAACCCTGGGGAGACCTCAGCCATGGAAGCTTCTGAGTGACTTTCAACCAGCCACTTGCTCAGCCCAACCTACTTTCCAGCACTGTGGGTTGTGGTAAAAAATTAGAGGAGGGCGTAGCTATGCCACCTTAAGCTCCTGGAGGAAAGGTGGGATATAAATTAATAAATAAATCAGCAATAAACTGATTAAACAGGAAAAGCTCTCTTAAACAGGTTCTCATTTTCTGAGGTTCATTTGTTAAGTATACAGGAAAAGGCATTCTCCTGGGTTTTCCCGAGGTATAACAGCCTCTACTCTTTACTTCTTGGGAAATGAGTCAAGGCTTTCCTCTTCAGCCGGTTTTTTTTTTTTGCAGTTAGAGCTAATTTATACCACTTTTAATTGTCTTTACATTATATTAGGTATTCATGATGCTGTTCGTTGCATGCTGAGTGTATCAACTGGTCATCTATTCCTTATATTCTCATGCTTGGCCCAGTGATATGCAACTTCCTCCAAATACAAAACATGCCTACAAGCATACTACGAAGACTGTGAAGTTCATGGCATAGAAAAGAGGCCACAATCTGGCATACATTGGCAGCTCTAACTTTATACTCTTCACATATGCAGATTCCTTTTCTGAGCGCTTATTTCTGCATCAGCTGCCAAGTGCACCACTATAAGCAACTCTGGGGCTATTCATAACAGAGTTCAAACCAAACACACTACAAGATGGCCAACAAATTACTTAATTAGCCACCCTTTCAAGAAATCAGCAAAGTGAATTTAGGGACTTCAGCGTACATATAATTGCCTTCTTTCTCTGCTAGAATGGACTCTGCTAGAATGGACTCATATGACCAGATAGCCATAAATTCACAATATGAGAGAAGGGATGCTTAAGTGCATAGCGTGTACAGAGACTTGAAAACTACACTATACACACCTGCCCTCTGGAATGAGATCCTTCCTGAAATCCATGTTGCTCCCACCCTGAGGGCCTTCCGTAAGGCCTTGAAGACTTAGTTGTTCTCCCGGGCCTTAGGCTGAGATAGATGGAGCCCCTCGTTGGATGTGTTTTGGTCTATGTTTTTGTTTAGAGCAACTGGATCCCATCTTATTTTACTTTGCATTGTGGGTTTTTGTTTTATTTTGTGTTGGGGTTTATTATATTGTGAGCTGCCCAGAGTTGTTATGGAGTTTGAAATAAATAAATGTCCCAAGAAGATGCAGTTTTCTTCCTTTCTTCAGTGGGTCATAATTTATGTAGGGCTACCCCAAAGCAAGGGCAAAATCTTGACAATGAGGGGATTGCCGATGATCAAGCAGCCCAACTTTAAATACCCTGATGAGTTCACTGCTCTTTTCTTAAAAAGGAAACTCAAATATATATACTCCAGAAACCAAAGAAGTCTATTAATTCAAATATCTTGGTCAGAAAGTTGACTTGTGTGTGAACATGTACAAAACACACAGCCCTCATCACCATCTTCAAATGCCCAGTATAGAAATGAGTCAAAGAACCCAGTAAACAATAGGAAAGACCTCACGTAGAAGTGAAGGGGATAGAGTCTGGAGATGACAAAAGAGGAAGCTTGGAAGACAGAGGCCACACGTTACCTCTCCCTGTGCCTCAGCAGCAGCGATAGCATAGCCAGAGAAATCTTCCCACAACAGCAGTGTTTCTTCAGTCTCCTCCCAGGTGAGGCTGTCACAGTCATCTTCAAAATCATATTCCCTCCTGGGGATAAATTATAGATCAATGGTGAGAAGAAGACAAAAATCCTCCAAAGGGACCAGTGCCTTTGCTACATTTTTCTCCACATTTCCTGCTTGACACACCAGGTTTGGGAAAAACCTTCCAGCCATCTCTAATTCTGGGATGGGTGCTTCTTGTATGTGGGCCAATATGTAATCCAGGAGCTACAGCAACTGGGTACCAGTCCCTCTTCCCCAGAACACACATAGAAAGCTTCCAGCATGAAGTTGGTTTCTCCAAGCAACTTCTCCAGAGGAAGCATCCATGTGATTCTTGAAAGGTCCCACAATAAGACAGATTGGTATAGAGGCCTTTCACCTTTCCAGAGTACAAGAGACCCATTCAAGTTTACAAGACAAAATTACAGGATAAGGGAAGAGCGTCTTATATTAACAATTACAATTACAGTAACAATTACAATTACAGTAACAATTTTTTTCCCCACAACTAGATTCAAATTCAGTAATGCTGAATTTAGGATAATAAAAAAACTGGTTTTTAGAAGTTACACAGGCAATTCCTTAAGATCAGTTTGGTGCTTCTCTTCCCCCATCCCACTGCAAGCAGGCCTCACTCACAGCTGATTCAGCATCCTCTGCATCTCCTCATTGATGCTCATGGCAGTGGTCTCATCCTCTTCTTCTTCTTCCACTTTTTTGGAGGCCTCACTCTCAGAGAGGGAGGTGTCCTCATCGCTGACCAGCTTTCGCTCCCGCTTCCGCCCCACTGTAGCTGGGACCTTAATGGGAGACAAGTGCAGAGACTACAGAACGAAGTTGGGTTGGAGGTCACAGGTGGATGGGTGAAAAGAGATGTGAAGGATGATGGGATGGGATGGGATGACATGGAGGGAGAGAGAGAGAAAGAGAGAAAGGGGTGTGTAGAAAGAGAGAGGGGGAGAGAGAGAGAGAGAGAGAGAGAGAGAGAGAGGCTTATTATGATCAAGTTAAAGATGATGTGATGACTAAAATGCAATTTTAGAAACCTTTATTTTTAAATTAAAAGCTAAGCAGCTGAAGATGGCATCGGATGGGGGTTCACATAAAGGAACTCAAATCACACATCAGAGATGGAGGCAAGAAGACAAAACAAGACATAAGTAGAGGGAGAAAAATGCCAGGATTCGCCGTTAAATTTTATTTTAAAGAAAAGCTTCTAATTTGGATATTTTTCCAGCTTAATGAAAAAAAACTAACCAACTGCTTCTGTAAGGGAAGCAAGAGAAAGAAGAGTGTGCGCAAAATAGTGCAAGAAAGTGAGCAAGTGAATAAGACAAAGAAAGAGAGAGAAAGAGGGTGGGGAGGAGAGGAGAGAGACGGTGTTAGAGACACACACACACTTCGCACCATGTCTCCCTCTCCGGCAACTCTTCCCCAGAGACGGCCCACCAAAACTGGATGGAGAGACGTTCTGGGGCTCCCTTTCTGGGAGTTGCCCTCCAATTCAACATGCCTGCCTGACTCTCCCATAGACAGAGGTGAATACATGGAATGAAGATAGAGTGATAGGGTCTTTGCCCTTAGATGTTTCAGCTCATCTGTGTAACATTTCCTCTCCAAATGGGAAGGGAATTGGGCACCTCTCACCTGAAACATTTTGATCATGTCCTCACAGTTGCGCTGTTGGGCCACATCACACAATTTAGCTGTGATATCGATACGTCGACAAATGTCCATGTCTACCTTCATGGCCTTCTCTTGGATCTTGGTGTCCAGCTCAGTAATATTCTTAACCCATGCAAAAGAAACACAAAGAGAGAAGAATTAGGCCAATCCCTCTGTAGCCTCTAGCACAAATTATTCTGCTTTGGAGGTCTCATATTAGGAACAAGGCAGGAAAGAGAACAGTCATGCATGGCTTCATGTTTTATAGCCAGACATTACTCTCCCTGTATTACAGCAGTCTGTAGTTACAGGTAGTCCTCGCTTAATGACCATTTCTTTAGTGACAGTTCAAAGTTATGATGGTGCTAAAACTACTTACAACCAGTCCTCACACAATCATTGTAGCCCCCCCCACAATCACATGATCACGATCTGGGCACTTGGCAACCAGCTCAGACTTACGATGGTTGCAGTGCCCTGAGGTCACATGATTGCCATTTGTGACCTTCCCAGATAGCTTCTGGCAAGCAAAATCAATGGGGGACCACGTGATCTGCTTAACGACCACATGATTCACTTAACGACTGTGGTGATTCATTTAACAACCGCCACAAAAATGTCATAAAATCGGGTACAGTCACTGATGTCTTGCTTAACCACCTTGGTTTATGACAAATCTTCCAGTCCCTATTGTGGTCGTTAAGCAAGGCCCACTTGTACTCACTTGCTGTCTTTTCTAGCCCTGAAATAAATTTAATATTTAATTTCAATATTTGGACTTAGACACCACCTAACTCCAGTCAACTCTGGTGGCTCACGACATAAAAACAACATAAAATGCAATCAAAATAGAAACATTAAACATTAAAGAAGATGGCGAATCCAGACACCAAAAAAGAAACATCTCATATGCCCAATAACTGCTCCTACCACCCTAGCCCAAAGCCTGGGAGAAGAGCCAGGAACACCATCAGGGGCTGGTGGTGGGGAGGACATGTGCCTGCAAGGCACGCATTGGGAATAGTGTGCTCACATTACTCATCAGCCCTTTGAAAACGACCAGCTCTGCTTTTAGCTTCTCCACCTTCATTGCTAGCTCCTCCTGACATGCTTCTGCTTCTTGGGCTTCCTGGTTGAGAGGGAAACACATACATATGAAAACGGGAACCAAGAGAGAGGCAGAGGCAGGCTGCAGAGAGAGGGAAGAAAAGGGGAAACCCTTACCTCATGCAGCTCAGTCACTCGGTCCTGCAGCTGGACCCGCAACGTATACTCCTCTTCCCACCTGACAAGATGAACAGGCCAAGGATACGACAATGGATTTGATCCTAGTGTGTGTCAGGATGCAAAAACATCCCTCCCGGCCTCCTCGCTCCCCAGTGCAACCTGGTCCCAGCACAGGAACTCTAAATGGATCTCTTCTGTACACCAGAAGCACTGCAAATCGGCACAGACACCCCACTGGAATGTGTTCCTACAACAGGTGGGAGACTCACCCCACATGCTTATCTCATCTTGATCTGGATTCATTGGCTACTCTCCCCCTCTCAATTGAGAAGAGTAACCACAAACTATGTTTAGTAACTGCAACACACTCAGAATATACTGTCATGACAGATGGCCCCTTGCCTTTCATCCCTGCAATGCTGGATCAGGCCGACGGGCATGTCTAAACGCAGGAGTTTTCCTCTCCTTTCTTCTGCATCTATACCTGGCACTCAGCTGTCTCTGGCCTACAGGGTATCGATTTTCTAATGCCAACTAACTAGAGCAAATGCGTCAGAGGCATTCTAATCTCTATAGGGTTTTAAATCAGCCATAACAGCCTTTGTCATGGTCCACTTTAAGCAATTCCTTTTCGTCGCAATGCATTCCCTGGCAGTGTAGCAGAAAGCTCTGGACCTGAGAGAATAGGGCAATTAAATGTACAAAGCAGAAGCAAGCAAAATGGAGATTGTCTGAGAAAATGCATAGGGAAACAACCAAAAACTTCTTAAGTGCCAACTCAAGTAACAGAACTGGAAAAATGTAGAAATGCACACATGTGTAACCTGCAAATCCCAGCATATGATAAACAAGGACAGAAACTAACACCATTCTTAATTTGAAAATAAGAATCAAATTTCTTGTCTGTAAAACTGCAATAAGACTTGAAAACGTACGGCTCAAAGGCCCAGTATACGTTTAGGAATGGGGTGCACATGGGGATTTCCAGAAGCTAACAGTGAAAGCCAGTTTGGTGTAGTGGTTAAGGCACAGGCGTAGGAACAGAGAGATCTGAGTCCTGGTCCTGCCTTAGGCACAAAGCCAACTGAGTGACCTTGGGCCCGTCCAACTCTCTCAGCCTTTGGAAGAAAAAAATGACAAACCACTTCTGAAAATTTTGCCAAGAAAACTGCAGGGACTAGTCCGGGTAGTCGCCAGGAGTCAAGACTGACTAAAAGGCACACACACACACAATGGAGAACTGGCAAAAGTTATGCAGCATAACATAACATGAACATGCAAATGTTGCATAACAGGTCACAGAATACTGCTACTCACCATGTAGATTTTGAATTGCTTAAAGGAGTCTGCTAGTTCATCACCAGGCTAGCTTTCTTTTAACAATAAAGTGTGTGTGTGTGTGTGTGTGTGTGTGTGTGTGTTGGGGGAATATACAATAAAAGATTTTTCAACAGCAAGAACTGGTTTTGATTTAAATTAAAAATGGGTATCAGAAGAAACTGTGGAATGCTTCTAATTTTCTCTCTTATACACTGATTCTAGCTTAAACAGAGTTAGGAACAAAGAATTTTTAAAGCTTCACCACAAAATCACAACAGCACCTTCTGCTACAGAAAACATTAGAAATTAGGAAACAAGTATAGCAGATTTTGCAATATGGGAAGATTTTGACATGGTTCGTCAGGGTAGTCTCACCTGACACTATATCTGCCCTAAGGTTTGATGTAAATTGAAGTGTGGAAGCTAAATTAAATAAATACGCTATTTTGACTACAGCAGCTACAGCCAGCATATGTAAGTAAGGTGTTTCAGACCTTGCTTGTCTGCTGAAACTCACTGAATATAGTTTATATGAGAGGACTGTATCACTGAGCTGTACACAACACCTTCCATTCCGAATGCAAATATTGCATCATGACGTCTCAGAGTAGGAATGAAACCAACTAGTCATGTAGTCTGGCCTTTTATTCTAGGCTGAGAAACGCAAAAGCTCTAGTTGCATCTAATGGTAGACTCAACATTTTCTCTATAAACAACAGACTCCGATCACTTGTGAAATTTCTTTTCAGTCTGAGGGTCCTTTGCCTTGCAACTTTGAAGACAGCATTGTATGGTGATGGTGACTTTTCAGAACCTCTTGAGTTGACCCCATGTCTTCTCTGTTCTATTCAGAAAAGGACCAGATATAAAGGATGTTAAGGACCTATCAAGCTAGTTTTCCTCATGGTTCATATACTAGATCTCCATAGAGAAGCAGAATGCTGTACACACAGCAAACGTAATTGAAAATATGTGCTGCTTACATTGGTTGATCTGCATTGCAATGCCAAGGAACGAATGCCCCAGTAACTGACTAGAGATAAACAAAGTCATCTCCCTATTCTCAGAAGCTCAACAGAGGGAAAGGAATCTGGTCAGGAGATACAGCATGAAACTAGTATGCCCAGTTTTTCCTTTCCCTCCCACTCTGAACATTCTTTAAACACTGCATAAAATTAACACCATTTTAAAATGCTCCCTTTCTTCCACAAGCAATGGCCATTTTGTCTTGCTTAGAGGAATTTTTTCTTTGGCAAACTCCAAGCCAAACATCCTGTAGGCTGTGGGCCAGAAAACGCTGCCACTTCCCCCACCCCTAGAGACCACAACAAATGGATGACTACTCATAGAAAAATAACACAAAAAACTGGGCAGAATATGTAAAAGAAAGAATGACTCAAGTGGAGGGCATGTGGAGGGAGGGGCAAGCTCAAAGCTAATGTCTCTGTATTACAGAGTATGTTTAAATCAATTGCCCTCTGGTATCCCAGGATGTTCATTTGTTTAAAAATCTGTTTTTTGATATCAGACATTTAATCTAGCCTAATAATAAAGGCAGCGTATACCTATTATTAATCTGATATTAAGAGTCCAGGAATTAGTAAATTTCCTACAGACATTGGTCTGCAACAGATGGTACCATCTAGCCAACCATAGTAGCTGATCTCAACATTAGCTGATTAGTACCTGGATGGTACTACATCCAAGACAGTAAACTAGACTGGGAAGGAAATACACACACACACACACACACACACAGAGTCCATGGGGAACATGAAGGCAACAACAAATGACTAGGATCCTCATATATACCTCTTACCCACTCAAAAAATGTGGGTGCACAGGCATGCCAATCCAGTTCCAACCCTCCCCCCACAAATATTCTGCTGTGTATTTCAACAAAATCTCCAAGCCACGTTTTATTACCTGCAACTGCAACTCTTGAACCTGACAATTTGCTCTTTTTTTAGATATAAAAGGATTCCCACACCAAAAAAACATGCATGCTCCCATGTTATGAAAAACCCTACAGGACACTGCAAAACTCTTGCTTCTGAAAAGCGTGGTTATTTATTCTGCAAGATCTTACCCTAGAGTCTGTTTCCTCATATGGTAAGAATGTGATGGAATATTAGGAACTCTCTCTCTCTCTCACTCACTCACACACACACACACAGCCACACAAAAAGATCATGAGGGAGGGAGGGTGCAATAGGGCAAGAGTATCTTAGAAGCACTACTACGAAGAGATGGGCACAGGAGAAGCTGAAGCTGTTTATGCTTAGAGAGAGTGATTCCCCTTGTTGTGTTGTGGCTCCTACCTACACAGGCACATCCTAATCAAAATCACAAGTGAGAAAATGTCAGATGCTGGCTTTTCATACACACAAAGAGACAGCAAATTTGATTTCAATTGTTTGCAACTTCTACCTTTAGCAAATTATCCCACTTCACTAGCCTTTGGTTCTGGAATGAGAACACATACTTTAGGTCCCTCCCCAGTCTATATGGCCTGTTCAACTTTTTCATTCCTGTCTTATTAACAGGTGGAAATGGACTGAGCACCGATCAAAGAGCAAAATCAGTCAGACTATGGGCCATTAAAACTAGGAGGAAAAGCCGAGGCTGCTGCTTCTACATTCAGCCTCAAATTCTCTTTGCCCTCCCCACCAGGTTTCCATTCACATCTGCAATGCACCATTGCCTAATAATAGTCTTACTGCAACAGTCTCTCCACCCCACTTTGCACAACCCAGACAAGCAGAGTGCATCCAACACACCATTTCCTGGACTGACCTCACAACTCACTTCTTCCAAAAAACAAAGGGGGGGGGGTATCAAACCAATTCCCAAAGGAGCCCAGCGACTGAAAGAAAACAACCAACCAGCCTAGCTCTACTCCAGGCAAAGAACTGTGATTCCCTGACGGGATCGTACTCCCAGCAGAAAGGAAAACCAAGGGATGGGAACTCTATTAGGTCTTCAGAATCAGCTGCACTGGGTCCAAGGGAGCCACTCTGAATAGCTCTTATTGTTCCTGGTGTCCTGGCTCTAAGATGCTCCCAGAATTATAGCTTAATAAGCTTAGTACATAATTGTAAATGTACATATACCTTGTAGTGTTCAACTAATCTGACGTATCCTACTAAATGGATGGTTTTATAGAAAGGAAAAAAAAGGGGGAAGGAGGGGGAAAATATAGATGGGTTACAGTAACAGCCCTCACTAGGCAGGCGGTGGAAGTCAATGATCTCCAACCCTTATATCCTATGACTATCTGGCTTTCTAGATAAAATTCTGCAAATGATTACAAGGTGATCCCTTACCTAGAAGCACTTCTAGTCCCTGATTTAGATTTTGTCTACTTGGAATGGTAGCTCTATGATACCACATTTCTGAAGACTAGTTTTGGTCCACAAGAGCCATGTAATTACTCATTCCAAGTTAAATGGCCCATACAATCCATAGCCAGAATGAGCCTACACACCTCCCGGACCTCTTGTATATTCCCTCTCTGCATGGATATGTAAATGAATGGAAGAATCTCCTTGCTGTATTGCTGTATTAAGACTGACTATATTGTTTCAGTAAGAGTCAGGAAAGCTCACAAATGCAGCATGAAAACAATGTCTCCCACCTGACTGTCTTCAGCATTTGATATTTGCCATATACACTCACTTCTCCTAAGATGGAGACAGATATTATTTCAGAGCATATCTACAATACAGTCTTACATTTGTTGATTAATTTCTGAGGACTCCTCAGCATTATATTCTATGTGAGGCAAAAGATGCTGAGGATTGCAAATAGATTCCCATTACCATAATAACACTATAATTCCCAAGATTTTTGGGAAACAGACACAGGAGTTAACCAGGCACAAAACCAAAGCAAATTGATAATATAAATGGCCAAATTAGGTCACAATTTGGTAGAATTCAGAATTCTGTCTTGCTAGGGAACCAAACAAGTTGTTTGTATATGTTATCTGATTCTGGCTCTTTCTTATCTAAAGAAACCAGGGAACATCATCTGGGATTTGTTTTAGCATCAACAAATCACAGTCCCTGGCTTGTTGCTCTGTAGCAAGCTAGAATTAGAAGAACATGCCTTGAATACTGACTTTGGCTTGTTAGGAAATCCAGATGCAAAGAGTCTCTCGATTTGCAACCACATCAATTTTCAATCACCCTCATCAACTCAAGCTTAGAATCTATTGAAGCTCCACTCCTCACTGTAGAGATCCCAGTTTAGATGCAGTAATAAACAAGTCATGGAATAAGGTTCTCTGGTTTGTTTAATGGCTCCAAATGGCAGGAAGAGCCATTGGGAATCAGGCTCTTGCTGAGACGCTGACATATCTGAACCAAGCCTCAAAAAGGCAGTACACTTCATTCTAAGATTAAATAAATTAACAATATTAAATACGAAAAGGAGGTCAAATCCTTAAATCATACAATAAGTGTGCATTAGATGATTATCTACTGAGCACAGTTTAAGGTTAGGGAGATTTTGCAATCCCTTTTAAAATCCCTTCCAATTTCAGGACTGTGTTTTCTGCAGACATCAATTCTGCACAGTCATCTCATTCCTGCATTTAGCACTTCTAATTCCCAAAATTGAAAGATTAATCAATATACATTTGGAATCTCAAACTCCATCTCATTCCCTGATTTCTGCAAATGAACTCAGTTTTTCTCTTAAGCGTTACTTGAGGCAGGGGAGGGGAGAAAGCTCTAGATCAAGTTGTTTTCTCTGTTTGTTGTTTGTAATGGTGGTGTGTGTTGTGTGCGCGCGTGTGCGCACCCATTCATGCAAATCTGGATGCTGAAGGAAAGGACTGAACACATGCTAGATGCAGAAAAATTTATTCTCAATCCTTGTTCTAGCAATCCTAAAAGCAACTTTTTCTATCTAGTGCTCTCCAGGCTGGTGGGGTGGGGGAGGGTCAAGGGAGCTGCAGATATTTAGGGAAAGGCATAAGACATACTCTCCAGGTGTTGTTTCAGCATCTTTCACCACTTGCCGTATCATCTGAGAGTTGTGATTCAGCAAGATTGACAGAACTACAGCATTCCTGTTTCTCATTTAGAGGATTGCAGTACTGTAAAAGTGATTTATAAGGGCAGCTTTAGAAATTAGATGCAGGAGCACAGAGTGAAACAATTGTTTATTTTCTCCTCCAGCTTGTGGTTAACATGCAAAGATCTATCCAAGCCTGAACAAAACAGCTACAGACTCCATTTTCTGGGCAAGATACATTCATTGTCCAATAAAGTTGCCTTGACTTCATTTCATATAGAAATGTAGCCATATATATCAAGTAAATAAAATACATGCAAACACGCATGGCATCTGAATTCCCACTCACCCAACTGAGCTGGGGGATTCAGCTATTCTTTTTACTGAACTCTTTCTTGCATTTTCAACAAGACTCAAAACAAGGAGAATTTAGACTGATAAAATGTTCCCTAATCCCATAATCTCTCTTCATACCAGAGAAAGTAATATAGTGCCAGGCTGCAGTTTAGACTAGAGGTATCAGTCAGTCTAAGATGAAAAGGCAATATTTGTCCCTTTAGTTTCATCTCATTTATTGTAGGAAGTGTTTGCATAACAGTAATATTACTATTTAGTTTAAATATAATACTATAAACTATTTTAAAGAAACATTAGTTGCATTTTTTTAAAGTTTAAATCATCATCATCTACTGATTTTTCTGCCTCAGGTCCCAAAATATCATTGGTCAGCCTTGCTTCCACACATCAAGAAAGCAGAGGTTAATGACATCCAAAATAAAAATGCATGGAAATGAATTCCAATGAGTGAAATTATGAAGTAGAGAAGGTGGAGATGGTGCTTGGCCCTCATCTGCTCCCAACCCCCCACTTACAGCCTCACAGGGGGTTCCAAGGAATAGGCTTAGGAGCAGAAATATGATTCATAGGGGGCATCTGCAGCAGAGAAGTGCAGACAGGGAAATTGTTAAGGAGGAGCCACATCTCTGCCCACCGAAATTATTGTTCTTGCATACATATTTAAATGTCAAACTTTTCACTGGAATCCATTTGTAAAGTTCAGTTTGTGGAACCCAGAAATGTGGATATTAACAAAGTGTTTTAGACTTTTTATAGGACCTCTGGAAGGAAAGGTGATTCAGCAGAAGGGACTTGCTTCTGTCTGAGCAAAGCACTTAACTGTATCCAAGCGCTGCCAAGAATGATCATCTGTTTGCCTCTCACATAACTTGTTGAGAAAGGCAATGCAGGGGTGGAATAAATGAAGTTTCATTACTGTCTTGAAAGAGCAATGAATCATGAAACACAAGATAATGACAGCAATCCTACTGAAATTAGTTGCACGTCTTTTGCTAATTTTGGTAAAAGCATGCATGTAGTGACAGATCAGAATCGTGGTCTTTTAACCCAGGACCGACCACTTGAATATCCTGTAGGACAGCCAGCCGGCAGGATGCTGATGCAGAAACACTGACGTAAACATGGTTTGTAACAGAAACTAAGCATAACTGGCTTTTATTCAGATCCAATGATTTTTAACAGTAATTGCTGTAGCACAAGATTTAGTCACTTTTCTGGGAACTCTGGAATATTGATCATTTAGTAAGAAATGCACGGTTGCCCCTGTTAGAATCAACCTGAGTGGTTTATGATTTACAGGGGAGATTAGCTCCAACCTCCAGGCAAGGGACAATTCCAAACGTGCAACTGATCCAATTTCAGTATCTGGGCATATGCATAAGCAGTCTTGATGGGCCATATTACTAGATCTCCCAATCAACACCATTGAGGCAGGATGTCTATGCATGCAGGGAGGGCACCCTGCTGGAGGAGAGCACAAGAATGTGGTAAAATATTTGGGAGTGGTAAGGGATGGATACAAAACCCCAATGAAGCAGAGGTCTGTGATATCGACTCTCTGCATATCAAGATCTAAAGTTCTTTGCTTGATCCCGCTCCAGGCTGTTCTAGACCCAGGAAAGATACTGATAGGGAGGTAAATCCACCGGGAGCCAGATCTGACATAATCTGATTCTTCCATAGGGAAGTGTGTCTATCAGTACAAGATGAGCCGAGGACTCACCTCCATATATTTGAGCCATACTTTAACAGAATGGGCTTCAAATGAAACTCATTCAAGTTCTAACCAGTCTCAAAGTATGTTTGAGACTAAGCAGGCAACTCTGAGGATAGATCTCAGAAATGTAGACTGAACTGCTTATGGCACAGCAGTATCATTATACTGTACTGACAACACTGTGTGCCATACAGCGGAAGGTGTAATACTCTGGCTTTGAATAATTTGATTGCTGAAGGCAGAAATCCCACAAACAGCAAAAGATATATATTTCCTGAAAGTGGAAGATACCTCAGCTTTCATCATCACTGGGGTTCTTTTTTTCTGCAACTTTGCCAGTTCTGATTTATAGACAAATATCTAAGACTTTGAAATCTGGCTAGCTTCCAACAATTAGGAATCCACTCTGTCCCCATTTTTGGCTTTTAATCTTTTGCTAGACGATGCACATTTAATACTTTTGGAAAAAGTAACATCACCAGAATCTCATATTTGGCACCAAATTCTATATTTGGAAATAGCTGCAGAACGCAAACACATTTTTATTCCCTGATGTCCAGTGGGCAGTGTCTCCATCTGATGAATATGACTAAGTTCGCAAACTATTTTGGTGAATAAATCATCGTGTCCTGGTTCACGTATTATGCAAAGCTAAAAACTATGACTTAAAAACAACAATGGTTGGAATTATATTTATACTTTAACCATAAACAAATAAGCCACATTGTAGTTTAGTACTCTGTATGAATTTACTGCCTTAATTTCCTTTTGCCAGCAGACCTTACATGACCAATTTTATAAGAGCTACCCAGTGAGATTCAAGCTTGAGCAAAGATTTGAACCTGACTCTCCTTATCAGTGTCTGACGAGCAAAGACAGACTTGACTTCAGTTTATTTAAATAGCCATGTACCATGCAAACTCTGTAAACCTCCTTATCTCTTCTGTTTCAGATTGATATTCACTTTATTAAATACAATATTTAATACTTTGGTTTACTAGACTGTGGGATGCTTAGTTCCCAGGTTTTTTTTGGGGGGGGGGGCAAGGTACTAATCAACAGGAAAAGAAGAAAAAATCACCAACGGCTGATTTGAAGAAGAGCTAAGTTGAAAAGCCTGGATGAAAAAAAATCTTTTTAAGGGGGAAAAAAAAGAGACTTAGCTTAGGAAAGCTGAGATGGGCACACCATCATGGAGTTAACACACAAAAAAGGTCCTTTTGCTTGGATCACCTCCAACTGCACATACTTCTGATGGAGGGAGAAACTCTGCAGAGGGCCTCTAGATAACTGTAATAATTGGACAAGTTTCTGAGGAAACTTCTCCAAAAGAGCTCTCTGCCTTCACCACTTAGTCCCAAAGTGTCCCTGCTATACATTTGCACGTACTTTTTCCTAAGCTGTTTTTAAATCAATAACCTAGCATTTCAGAGGTGAATGGTATAGAAAGCTACTTAATTTTTGTCCTTTGAGGTCTTTTTCATTTATTCAAAATCTGCTCCTAGCCGTTTTCCTCTTGTGAGGTAAATACCTATTTGTAGCCTGTAAAGAATGTTAGGCTTAAGCAAGCCCTACCTGCAGATGCTGCTTCCAACTGAGTAAAAGAAAAAGTCAGAGGAACCACTAACGCTCAGTGGATTTGTTCAGATATATCCTCTGTCATTCCCTGCAACTGTCTACATGTAGACGACAAGTTCCTCAAACTAAGAATTCAGCCTTTGCTAATATAAATAAATCAAAGCTGTGCACATCTGCCGCGTGCGACGTGTGCCGACAGCAGGATATAAATAATACAGTACTCCTCTAACAGTAATATTGCATACCCAGATCTTGCGGAGAGTTGAATTCCTGCACCTTCCTCTCCCCTAAAAGTCAACTCGGCTAGCATCTGCCAGTGGCAGAGATGTGACTGAGAGGTTCTCAGTGAAGAGAGAGGAGAAGGGTTAGATAGGAACTGATAATAGGGGAGCACCACCCAGTCTTAGGTTTGTGCTTCATCAAGGAACTATAGAAGCATGGAGAAGGCACAAGTAGAGGGCTTAAAAGCAAAAGAAACTGGCTGTGCTTCAAGCCAGATCTTTTTTCGCCTACGCTCTCCAAGAAAGAAGAAGCCCAGGGGAGGTAGCTATTTTCCCCTCTGTGGAAGAGACCAATACGCTCAAGAGGAGAAATGAGGTTTCATTCTCCTCTTCCAATGAAAAGTCTCCAAAAGCTTAGATTCTGCCCTGGAATAGCATCATACCAAACAAGTTTATTTGAGAGCTATAACAGAACAAGCTGTTCTCTTCCCTGGCTTTCACTCTTAATGCTAGGATAAGCATTTTGAGGGTTCACAGAGCAGAAAGTGCCCCCAAGGCCAGTGATCACTCCATGGGGACAGGTTCCCCAAAGAAGCCTTTCAAACTTCCACAAGTTCCCTGACCACAGCCAGCCCCTCTCGCCTCTTCACCTCACCTGCGCTTGTATTCATCCCGTTCCCTCTTCACCTTGGCCAGGACGTTGTAGAGAGCCCGGATTTCAGGGGTGATGGTGTCTATCTGCACCCCAACTCCATCTGGGTGCACCCAGGAGACGCCAGGCCCCTGAACTAGGGTAGTCTCTAGGCCTGGCCCCAGACGGCGAGCTTGTGAGAATGACCAGATGGTGCCAGGCAGGAAGCGAGAGGATGCGGAGAAAGTGCTGGAGGGAGACTGGCAAGAGGTGGGGGTGAGTGGTGCTCCGGGGTGGTGGCAGCTGGGGGAACTCAGCACCCGTGAGGTGCTGCCCAGTCCCACAGGCCGGCTGCCGCTGCCACCCCCACTGGTCAAGGCGAGTCCCAGTGGGCGGATGGGGCCGATGAACCCGGTCTGGACAGCTTGGTCCCGGCGCTGCAGGCTGCCCCGACGGGCTCCCCCTTCCTCCAGGGCCTGCTGCAGCTGCTTTTCCAGCTGCCGGTTGCGGCGCTCCAGCTCGTGCACCTTGGCCAGGAAGCATCGGAACCGGAGGTTGAGGGTCTTCAGCACGTTGATGTTGGAGCCCAGGTCGTTCCGGAGGGCCATGGCGGCCGGCGGCGCCGGGAAGGAAGACCCGGCGGCGAGGGAAGCCGGCGGGGCCAGCTCCCCGTCGAGCGAGTCCCCCTGGGGCTCGTGGGGAAGAAAGAGAAGGGCCGGCAGCTGCTGGCGCTGGCGCTGCTCGGGGCCCGCGGCTCCCAAGCCCTGCTGCTCCTGCTGCAGGAGGAAGAGGTTTGGGCCGAATAACGGGTTCATGGCTGCGCCAGCCGTCCAGCAGCTGCGACAGGGAAGGGGGAAGCGGCCGCTGGGCGGAGAGGCGCAGCCGTCGCAGCCAATCCCCGGCGCCCGCCCGCCGCGAAGGAGGGGCGGGAAGGGGTCTGGCGCTGCGGAGCGGGGGATGCGGCGCTGAACCACAGAGCACGACGCGGTGTCCTGCCGGCGGAAGGATGCGCGCTCACGGCCGGCCGGCTGAGGCCACCGCGCGACGGCCCGCCGATGCGCGCTGGCTACGAGGCCGCAGCTGCGGTTGCAGAGAGGATCCGGGCTGCCGCTTCTCCCGATAAGCTTTGGAGAACCAATTGCCCGACTCGTTGGTCAAAGCAGTAGGATCCGGCGGTCTTTTTAGTGCCCTCCGCCGCTTTGCATCCTTCCCATCGCCTCGCACAGGCAACTATTGCAATCGGAAGACTGGGTAGCTTTGACCCCTAAATATCGACCAAGGGTGCTGAACGGGCTGCTGGTCATGTCCAAAACCAACCGACCTCTCCAGAGGCCTTTGCCAGCAGCAGAGTTTCACTGACATGTTGAAAAGCAGGAAACACAAAATAGAACATAGAAGATTTGAAAGCACATCCCTCCCTTTTAACATGAGCTTCTGAACCATACTCTCCAAACAGAGTATGAGATCTGGCATAAAAACCACAGCAGCATCAGCAGGCTTTGGAGCTGCAATTGTGATGGCTCGGTGTGGGCAGAAATACACGGTATGTGGCCTGACAGGGATTTCATGTGTAAAAATCCTCAGGACACCTGAGAATCTGCAGAGATCCGTTTTCTGTCCAAGCCCTTTAACTTGTTCATTATTAGAAACTGATTATCTGAACTTGGGGGTGAGCAGTGGAACACCAACTTGCTCAAGATAGTGCAATCCCATGAAAAAGATCCAAAAATGAAAAAAGATCCAAAAAGATCATACAGTACTAAATGAAAAAGTAAACAATTTTTGCACTTTTTGTTCCATGTTATTGACAAGAATATTGACCATAACAGAATCCAAATCAGCAACAGAACATTTCCAAACAACGTTAAAGTCCAAACAAAATAAATGGTCTCCCTTAAAAGGTGAAAGACCAGCAGGATCAGCAACAAACTGTGGCCTTATATATTTACCTCCAGTCAGATGGTTTCCTGTTCCATGTCCTCTTTCCAGCTGCTCAGTTCACACTGATTTTGTATTCTGGAATTCACACAATGTTCTGTGGTTTCTGACAGATAAAACATGCTGAGTCTTCATTGACTGTTTTTGAAGGGGAGCAGCCCCCTTGGAGCTGTTCAAAAAGTTTTGTTCTTTTACATTCCAGAATTCACCCCAGCTTGCCAAATGCCTGGTTCCATTTCAGCTCCCACTTTGTCCACACTCACTCCCTGCTATTAGGGCAGGGATTAAAATTCAGACTAGCAAAAAAATAGGAAAAAAAAAAAGATATTGACAGTGCACAAAGATATTAAGTCACCCAAATTCTACAGCCTCAAGTGATACAAATTTGCTAGATTTAATTGAGCAGGCACAATTCACTCTATAATTTTTGTAGTTTCATATTAATTCATTCTGCTACTATACAGGAAGGAACAATCAACTGTGCAGGATTCCTAAGACCCCTTCAAACTACATATGCAGGATTCCTAAGACCCCTTGAAATTACATGTACTTGCTTTACTTCTTCTCCAGCACAAAAATGCTGTCACACACCATAGTTAGGCAGGTTTTCAAGCCCCAGACATTCTGACCAGGCACACGCTAGCTGGAAGCTTTAAAGGCGGCTCCCAGGGCAGAGAATTCCACAACTTGAGCATCACTGCTGAAAACAGCCTCATCCGTTGGATTTTTGGACAGCAGCAAGACATAGACCAGGGCTTCAGCTGGAGAGCTTTATCATTGTTGGTTAGATTTATACCCCACCTTTTCTTTAGGAGCTCCAGGCACCCTATACAGAGTTCTCCCTTTGTTTTATTCCCCATGATCATGTGAAGTAGGCTGGACTGAGAGGAAGTGTGGGCTAGAACCTTGGTCTCCCCAGCCTTTACGCAGCACCATAACACTGCTGCACTTGTGTGCAATTAGGTTAAAATAGATACAGTCCTTTGGTTTTAAAGTTCCATATAATTTACAACTTTCAAGGTCCAAACCCACCATCTCAGAAATCAACCAGGAACCAATTAAATTGGTATGTGATTTATAAATTACATTTATAAGAGAAATTATACTCTGCATGGAGTTGTGTGTGGTTGATTGCAGTATGTTTTAGCCTTCCTCAGTCCGTAGCTTCCAGGAATTTTAAAGCTTTCACCAGCCCCAAATAGCAAACCTATTAACCATTGCTTAGCCCGAGGCGTGAACTCAGTCACAGATAACAAGGAAGAGTTATCCAGGATGAAGCCTTGATGTTCAGAACCCAAAGGCTGAAGATTCCTAGTAGGGACAAATAGAAAAGACCTAAGACACCTCATGAGATCAAGGAAACTTTTAATGATGGATAGGGGTCTCATTCAAATAGTCTCTGCCCTTCAACAGGCTAAAAATAAATGAAAACATCTGAAGCAAAAAGGGAAGTGCCTGATCACTTCTGCACAAGTCTTGCCAGGACAAGTTATCTTGGTCAGGATCTCCCACCAGTCTTCCTAGAATTGCCAGCAGTTGTTTCATGTTGTATCAAACACGGTGGCCTCCCTTCTACTGGGGGCTTCGTTGTACACTGCCTTTCTTTCTGGGGGCTGACTTAGCCCTTAGCCCTCCAGGAGAGGGCCAAGCAGCATTCAAGAGTCTGGACCTCTTCTGAAAGTTGCTCTGCTTGGAGGCAGCAAGCTGTTTCTTCTTTTTATTAGCTTTCAGCTCTCCTTTAGCCTCCTTCCTGGCTGCTACTGCAGCAGAAAGCTCTTGCTTTGAAGCCTGCTGTTGACTAGCTTTACTTTCTGGACCTTTTTTCTTTTTAGGCAAAGGCTCAGTTGGAGTTGGAGCTGGAGCAGATCCATCTTTTACTCTTTGCGTTGTTGGCTCTCCACTAGACTCTTCATCTAGAAGCAGAAAAAATGTTAGATTGGGAGTAGCCATCAGATTACTGACATTTTCTGCTTTTAATTAAAATTAATTTCAGGTTTTAACTTCTTTAACAGGACGTTTCTGGGTCCCAATTACTACTAAAAGTTCTGAGAAGAGCTGGTACAAACCCGATTCTGACCTTATTCCAAATTGCATCTTCCTTACTGCAGTTAGAATAAGGTATTAGGATGTTCAACCAACACAATAATTTTCAGTTGATTAATTTCCTTTGAGGTTAACTTGACTGGAACACATTTGTATAATGTCAAATTCATTTACACATATTTTTGTAAAGGTATGCAATATTTGGATTTGAAGCAGGCAAGGGGGCTTTGGATCCAGTGTAGGTGCTGTAAAGGAGCCGTCTCTTTTTCTGGGCCTGCACAGTAGCTGCACGGGCTCAGCAAAACGCTTGTCTGAGTTAAGCAGGTGCAACAGTGTGCCCCTATAGGTGTGTATCTCGACCACCCACTCTAGAGAGAATGACTACCTGTGACATTTTCTGGACCCAGCAGAACCAACAGATTCACCTTCTCCCCAACATACTTAATTTTCTCTTTGGTTTCTATTCTTTAGCCCCTTCCCCACCAAATATTTAGGTCTCATTCAGGTCCACCTCAAAATAAAGCCTTGTTATTTGACTAAGTAGGATCTGTGGATAATAAGACACAGAGGGTAATTCAGCAGAATGGTATATTTGGCATTTTCAAAATTTATTCTGGTGGAGATGTTAACTGATTTGCCTTTCCAGGTTCATGATTCTGGTGGGCGTTGTTTGTTAGCAAAATAAGGTTCCTGAAAAAGGCAAGCTCTTAGATTCATTACCTTTCAGAGGTTTGGGAATGGCATTGGAAAACTTTTTCAATTTGGCCACAAAAAAACCATCCATGTTGTGGGTGTGAGGATAGAAACGGCGTGTGGATTTCAAGGAAGGGTGGAAACGACGCTCTTTAAACCTAAACAAATGCAAAGAAAAAAATGATGCATTTTCAACACTTGAAGCATTTGAGTGAATGTCCACTGTCCCACTCCAGTTTTCAGAATTAGAGATACAAACCGGGTAAATCCTTCTTTGCCAAAGTCCAGACCCGTAGGCACCAAGCGGACATTGCGCTTCTTCAGGGCATAATCCACAACCCACTCGTTCTCTTCCACCTGTCACCACAGAGCACAGGCAGTCAGGTTCCTCAAGGCCTCCAGCAGAACAAGGGTGTTTTACTGCATGGCCAGTGGAGATGGCAAATAAAACAGACACTTACTAAGACTGAACATGTGCAATATACAATGTATCCCCCGCTCTCAGAGGTCGCATTAACTGAGTCAATGGCACTGAGGATCAGCTCCTTCTGTAGGTGAGCACAGCGCAAAATGTCCTTTTCATCCTGAAAGAGACAGGGAGATACATGTTAATAGAAACAAATCTCAGTATGCATAGAGTACCAGGACCATCCATGCTGTTCAGTTCCATGACCAATTCTTCCAAAGGACATTCTAGCCAAAAGTTTTAACTTCTGATCAGGCAAATGACCATTCAGTCAGTATGTTTCCATGTTGTCTCCCTCACCTCCTTCAGATATCCTTAAAGAGGCACTTCTATCAAGGTTATGCAACATGAAATGAAGAACCAATGTATCATTCTGAGCTACTCTGCATGCCCATTCAGCTACTGCTGTGCTTCATGCAGTGACAGTGAATTAACTTACCTTATTAGTTTTGACTGTGGGGTCCTTTGAAATAACACCGGTACCACTGCAGGGAGCATCAAGCAGGACTCTGTCAAAACCACCCAGTACCTTAAGATGAAGAAAAATGCACTGAGAAGGAAGCTTCTCTCTTGATTCTATTTGCTCTCTGAGGTTACTATCTGAAGACTAAACACCTATCTTGACGTCCCCTCTTCCCCGCAGAGCAGAAGACAAAGCAGCCACGTCTGGTCCTGCCTGCCCTCATCGGCTCCCTGGGCATGGGTCTTGCTTAACCAGCAGGGGAAAGCTGACTGAGAGAGTGGAGACAGCATTGCCCGCTCTGCCCCTGACAGCTAGCCCAGGAAGGGAAAGGTGTCCCCTACTCCCCCAAGACACATGGAGCCAATGTCCTCAGCAGCAACATACCTTAGGAAACTGGCGCCCATCACAGTGGCTCACAACAGTGTTTGTGACTCCTAAGCGGTGCAAGTTTCCCACCACACTGTGCAAACGCTCAGCATTGCTGTCATTAGCCAGTATCACCCCTGTGTTCTTCATCAGCTGAGCTGCCAGGTAGAACAGAAAGGTGTGCATCAGGCCTGCCTTTGCAGCAACAATCCCAGGAATCTTTCATTCCTTCCGTACAGTCTGCTGCTTTGGGATTCCCTACCCAGGCAAACCCTTCTCCTCTGTACAAAATGCCTGCATTTCCTGCGAAGCAGTTACTCAGCACAGTTCTAAACCCTTTAGCCTGTCTCTGAGGCAAAGCCTTAAAAAAAAAATTGGTTGAGGGCAAGAGCATGAGGAATCTTTATTTCCTCCCTGAAGCCAGACATGACAACATTTAATTCCCTCTAGGCTGCTAGTTACGAAACCTTAGCAACAACCAAGGTAACAACAATCAAGGCAAAGGCAATTTGCAGGGCAGTTGAGGGCTGACTGGGGAATTCTGGGAGTTGAAGTCCACACATCTTAAAGTTGAGAAACACTGGCTTAGTAAACAAAATTCAAAGGCAAATTAACCCTACTTCCTATGATGAATGTAGAGAGCAAGGGAGATGACCTTGATATGCAAGCTCCATTACCAAAGCAACAAGAGGTGAAAGATGTCTTAAGGCCACAACAGACAGCTAATATTTGGAAGAGGCTCAGACAGATACCTCCCTAATTCATAGGAGTATAAGAAGGGAGAGGACCTACAGCACAATCAGACTTGCAAGACTCTATTATTATGGCCTATCTCAATCAAAGTAGTTTCAGATTTCCTGTGGAATTGATTTCCTGGTCTGGTCCACCTAGTGGGGCTGACAACAAGTGGCCTCAAATCAGACAAAGATGCTGGAGCTGAAGGGATGAACCTAAGCCTTGATCAGGCTGGTTCATCCCAGACAATTACTTCAGCACAGGGGAAAAGACTACGATTATGCACACTAAGTCTTTCATAGTCTCTAGCAATGCCATGTAGAGTGGCAACATCTGAAGAGGGGAGGATGTCAATCCAAAAGCCCTCTGTCTGACATTAAAAGACCCTGATAAAATTCAATGCTTAACCATGAGAATTCTACTCAATTCCAGCAAATGAATAAGAATTCTTTTTCAACAGAACGAAGCCAGGAGCTGGGGAAATGAAACGGGAACACACCCAGAAATACTGAGGAGAGGGCCACCATATGCATTTCCATATTTATTGTAGGCATTTAAATACTGCTCAAGCTGAACATATGAACAGGGTTCTGGTTTTGTGTCAACCCAGGAGCTACCTTGCCCACACCCCCATTTACTCTCAAGAATAAAGAATAAAATGGTAGCTGCAAACTTCTCACCTACAGGTCTCCCTTGTGGTTGCTGGGTCCTACCCCTGAGCTTAGCAGCCAAAGGAAGAAATGTCACTGAATGGGGAGAGAGCACAGAAGGGGGACCTACAGCTGCAGAAGAATAAAATGGTATGCTCCACGCTATGGAGATGTAAGGACATGGAGCTATACTTTACCCTGCCCAAGGCTTTAAAGTTGGGTTTGCCAACATTACTCCTACTTGTATCTCCTTCATCTGACTCTCCTGCTGGGAGGCTGAGGAAACAGGGGCCAGGTGTAAGCCCAGCTCTCATTACTTCTGTTTTTTTACCTTTTCAACTCTCTACCTATCCTGTAAGTGAGGGCAATGTTGCAAGAACTCAACTAAACGAATAGAAGAGACCAGATATGAAACCTACAACTGTCCCTACAGAAGGAAGAGAATGACAATTTCTGTCTTCAGGGAAGAAGTGGACCTTCAGAAGTCAGCTTTCTCAAGGAACCCACCTTTTAACGGAGAGAATACAGCAGTTTTGTATGGTAGATGGTCCCAAAAATGGGGAATCTGAACCCATTCCTCCCCAACAAGCATGAGTACCTATGTAACTGGTCTTGCCTCCTGGGGCACAGCACATGTCCAGAATCCGCTCATTCTCCTGAGGGGCAAGAGCCATGACAGGGAGAAGGCTGGAAGCACCTTGCAGCATGTAGTGTCCAGCTAAGTATTCTGGGGTGGCACCTACAAGACAAAAGGGAAGAGGGATAAATACAGGCAAAGCAATGCTGGTGCATATATAGAGGTGGGGGTTGTGGGAGGAAGAGCAGAGAGATACTCACCTATCGGCACAGAAGAGTCATACACAACAAGTCCAGTTTTTGACCACTTTCCTAATGGGTCTAAATTTACTCCACGATTTATTAAGGCCTGCAAGACAAAGGAGGGAGTTTAGCTCTTTCAATCATGGCAAAAATAAGAGCAGAAAAAGGTTGGAGATGCTCAGTTAGGTACACACCTGGGCTAAATCACGGCGTCTTGTCTTCAGTGTATTGGTACGGAGGGTCACAGGCCGAGAGACCTCATTGGCTTCCAAGAAATCAACCACCTAAAAGCATGCAGAGAAGACGACAAATGAAAGAATGGGAAACTTTTCTCATCAAGAAAACAGTAGCTACAGGCACTAAGCTTTATTCCATGGAGAAGAAGTAATTGAGCTGACACTTGATCTAAAAAATCCCAATCTACCAAAAGAGGTGAATAGGGCAAAACTGAAAATTCTTTGTTCAAGTCAATTTATGCTATGCAAGAAACCAAGAACAGTTCTTAGTCTATCAACAATAATCTAATAAGACAAGAAGCATCTCATCAGTCCAAGCTAATATTACCTGGGGGAGGGGCCTTGATGGCATGGAAGAAGAGGAATATTTAGAATTATACTGGAGTTCTTGGAGCAAGCAGATCTGCATTAAGAGTATGTGTGCACATTGATCTGCATGTGAATACAATGGAACTTACGAACAAAAGAAACTGATGACTGAGAAAACTTTGGCACCAAATTATCTGCCAAGATTTTAGACTTGTGGTTGACTGCAGCAGGGACATGGGTTGTGTTTCTGACTCAAAATCTTTCTAGAAAAATAGTACCTCAGAGAGAGGGAAGAGTTCTGTCATCTTTCCAATTAAGAAGTCACTGTAAGAATAATATGCAGCAAGATCCCGATGCAGAAGGGATAAATATTCCTGCCGTGAGCGCTCTTTTTCTCGCTTTGAACTGAAATCCTGAAGAACCTCCATGTTGTCTTTTATACGCTGATGAATAAGTTGGAGATCAGGAGGCTGAGCAGGTAAAAAGGAAATTAAGGAACAACTACAAATATGTGAAACTGTCTTATACCAAGGCAGATAACTAATTTTACTAGTAACTTAATCAGCCTTTTGTAGTACTACAGTGGGGCAAAAAAGTATTTAGTCAGCCACCAATTGTGCAAGTTCTCCCACTTAAAAAGATGAGAGAGGCCTGTAATTTTCATCATAGGTATACCTCAACTATGAGAGACAAAATGGGGGAAAAAATCCAGAAAATCACATTGTCTGATTTTTAAAGAATTTATTTGCAAATCATGGTGGAAAATAAGTATTTGGTCACCTACAAACAAGCAAGATGTCTGGCTCTCACAGACCTGTAACTATTTCTTTAAGAGGCTCCTCTGTCCTTCACTCGTTACCTGTAGTAATGGCACCTGTTTGACCTTGTTATCAGTATAAAAGACACCTGTCCACAACCTCAAACAGTCACACTCCAAACTCCACTATGGCCAAGACCAAAGAGCTGTTGAAGGACACCAGAAACAAAATTGTAGACCTGCACCAGGCTGGGAAGACTGAATCTGCAATAGGCAAGCAGCTTGGTGTGAAGAAATCAACTGTGGGAGCAATAATTAGAAAATGGAAGACATACAAGACCACTGATAATCTCCCTCAATCTGGGGCTCCACGCAAGATCTCACCCTGTGGGGTCAAAATGATCACAAGAACGGTGAGCAAAAATCCCAGAACCACATGGGGGGACCTAGTGAATGACCTGCAGAGAGCTGGGACCAAAGTAACAAAGGCTACCATCAGTAACACACTATGCTGCCAGGGACTCAAATCCTGCAATCCCCCTGCTTAAGCCAGTACATGTCTGGGCCTGTCTGAAGTTTGCTAGAGAGCATTTGGATGATCCAGAAGAGGATTGGGAGAATGTCATATGGTCAGATGAAACCAAAGTAGAACGTTTTGGTCTAAACTCAACTTGTGTTTGGAGGAGAGAGAATGCTGAGTTGCATCCAAAGAACACTATACCTACTGTGAAGCATGGGGGTGGAAACATCATGCTTTGGGGCTGTTTTTCTGCAAAGGGACCAGGACGACTGTTCCGTGTAAAGGAAAGAATGAATGAATGGGGCCATGTATCGTGAGATTTTGAGTGAACACCTCCTTCCATCAGCAAGGGCATCGAAGATGAAACGTGGCTGGGTCTTTCAGCATGACAATGATCCCAAACACACCGCCCGGGCAATGAAGGAGTGGCTTCGTAAGAAGCATTTCAAGGTCCTGGAGTGGCCTAGCCAGTCTCCAGATCTCAACCCCATGGAAAACCTTTGGAGGGAGTTGAAAGTCCGTGTTGCCCAGCGACAGCCCCAAAACATCACTGCTCTAGAGGAGATCTGCATGGAGGAATGGGCCAAAATACCAGCAACAATGTGTGAAAACCTTGTGAAGACTTACAGAAAACGTTTGACCTCTGTCATTGCCAACAAAGGATATATAACAAAGTATTGAGATGACCTTTTGATATTGACCAAATACTTACTTTCCACCATGATTTGCAAATAAATTCTTTAAAAATCAGACAATGTGGTTTTCTGGATTTCCCCCCTATTTTGTCTCTCATAGTTGAGGTATACCTATGATGAAAATTACAGGCCTCTCTCATCTTTTTAAGTGGGAGAACTTGCACAATTGGTGGCTGACTAAATACTTTTTTGTCCCACTGTAACTCCAGAGACTATTGATTCCATCAGCAACTTATTCAGGCCTCTACAATAGTGGCACCAGAGATCTTAGTAGCTGGAGATCAAATACGGGGCCACTGACTAGGGCTACAAAAATCCAGATAACCACTAGATGACAGCACAAATATATTTTTGCAGTCCAGATTTGGAAGCCCCAGCACTTAGCTCTGCCCCCTTGCCCAAAGGTAAAAATACAAAGAAAGTATTTTGAGTCCCAATAAGGCACATTAGGGGTTGAAGCTTAATTTGCCCATTGAACCTTCATGGTCTGCCATTCAAAATGCAAACTGGTTGTGAAAATGTGTCATGCTAGTTCAGTGCAAGACAGAAAGTGGTTTATCATGACACACTGGAACTGCACCACATTCATTTACTTATTACACATTTATCTCACTTAAAAACAGTCCTAAAATACGAATGAACCCAAATGAGCCAAAGAGATGTTCATACCTAAACTCTCTTCCAGTAAAGCAATTCAGGACTGCCATCCTTTTATGAAGATGGAGAGTCTAACGTAGTACTAGATTAGGGGACCTGTATGAATTTACCATACAGAGCCTATAATGAAGCTGTGCAGCGCAAAGGGATTTATAGAGAAAGATGCACGAGGAGACACATGGCTGTATCCTCAGGGCAACCCTGGGCAACCCCCATAATATACTCTAAGCCCACCAGGATAAGGATATCTTCTTTCTCTATCTCCTGCCCACTGGGAAGCACAAAGCACTCCCCTGCCTCCATGTTGAGCTGCAGGTCGGTGTCCTTTTCTTGTTCTTGCTCTACCCTCTGCCTGGAAGGTGGTGTCTCATCCTCACTGTCATCCTCACTGATGTCCTGCCTATAACCAAGAAGAAAAGCGTTTAGCAAGGAGAATCACAGGGAAGGAGTGGGAGAAAAAGTGGGTCCACTGTAAAGGGAAAAGGCTCATCTCCCCAAATCAAATATTCTGGATTACTCACCCCTCCAGCTTTTGTTTTCGAGCAGCTCGCTCTATAGGCAGGAGCTGAATTTAAAAGCACACAAAGAAGCACATAATCAGTATACTCTACCCACCCCCTCTGAATAACATAGAGCTACAACATAAAGAGCAGGGAGGGAGAGTATAGTAACATGATATACTCTAAGCCCACCAGGGTAAGGATATCTTCTTTCTCTATCTCCTGCCCAGTTAAATTTATTTAAATAAATAAATTAGATTGAGAAGGCTGTCTGACTCTCAAATGACTCTGGGCAGCTTTAAAGAATCATGTTTTTTTTAATATAAACAGAATACGTACTCATTCTGTGAATGCAGCTATCTTTTTAATATCATGGTGATACTCATGAACTAGAGCAGAGTAGAACTAGTCACAACAAATAATAGGAGGAGATCCTTATAAACACAATTCCATTAAACTTTAGTAGAGATTGCTTCAAGATACTGTAGCAGATCATCCTTTCAGTGGAAGAGCTTTCACCAAGGGCTACAATACTGGGGAAGCAGAGGGCAGGGAGAGGAAGGAAGGAGCAATGAGAAAGAATAGAGTGACTAAATCTATCTTTTTTCATTAGTACCCAGCAAGTGTCAAAGCAAATCTGTGGAAAAATTAGGAAGCAAAAAAAAAGGCAAAACACCCTTAGAAACCCACCATCACATCTCTGCACAGCACTCAAAACTACTAATTGCTGCTTAGTAATCTGACATCTTAGGCTGGGGCTACTGACAAACACCTTCTTTAACCTCAGGTTTTCTTGGTCATACAGTACCAGCAGATTCCCACTGTTGGTCTCACTAAGTTAAATAAATTATACAGCATATTATTGGTGCTCTCCTAGACATAAGCATGCTCAGTATGTATGGATAACTTAGCTGTTTTGTAACATTGGATTACAGTGCATCCCAACACAGAATATGGGGCTTTAAACCGGGGAGCAAACGGCCCAAGAGACATGGCAGACACAAAATTCAAATAGGAGACAATGACACAAGACCTGATTTCCCATGTAATAAGTAAGAAATATTTCCACCTATATGAATAACAGCCACCAAAAAACATTATTGCCAAATATTCTTACATCTTCATCACTAGAGGAAGAAACTCCATAGTCATCCATAATCTCATCTTCACTTAGATCATCTTCATCACTGAAAGCCATGCTTTCTTCTTCTTCTTCTTCACTCTCTTCCGGCCTGGATCTTTTCTTCCCTAAGGCAGGGGAAGTGAGCTGCGTGGCGGCATTAGTGCTGCAGCTAGTTTGGTTGTCCTCTTGGGAACTTTTCCCCTTATTTGCATTCTTTAGCGTTTTCTCTTTAGCTGCCAAGAAGGACAATAGAACACTGTGAAACAAGCTACAAAGAACTGTTTGCCCTGGCACATGTTTTACAGCACAGTTCTTCAACCTCATGCGGATGGAGAATAATAAAAGTTGTGATCCAGGAGGAAGACGGCAAAGGTCAGATGGGGCAGCAGGGTCGGCAAGGCCAGCAGAGTGCAAGGCGGTCAAAAGGGCAGAGATGGGGGGGGGGACAGGCAGGTGGGGGGAGCTGAAAAGGAGGCAGTCCCTTACCTTACTGAGGCTCGGGGCTGGAGGGACCAGGCTGGGAGGGACCAAGCTGGGAATGGCTTGGATCGGGGTGGGTCCTCGCCTAACAACTGGATGGGATTTGGTTAACAACAACAACGGGGAGTGCTGGGATTGCCGTCGCTAAACGATGCGGTCACATGACATCATGCTTTATGGCTGCATTTCTTAGTGATGGAAATTCTGCCCCTAATTACCATTGTAACTTGAGGACTATCTGTATATCCAAGCAAGTCAAAATCACTGCCAGCAGGGCAGTAGCTGAATCCAATTCTACTAGTTTTCAGCCATTCCTATTTTCTTCTCTTGTACTTAACTGAGAAAACTTGATCCATCTTTCACCAGAAAATGTTATGCCCTGCACAATGTATATTCCATTGAGCTTCCATCTGGACTAAAATTAGACATGTCAAGTGATCAATCAGCTAAAGTTCTACTAATTAGTTGAGTATAATTGCTAATATCCTTTAGTTTGAAGGTGGTAAATGAATAGAAATACAAAAGCAGCTTTCATTTACCAAACTGACTTTATCATATAACAAAGTAGATCCTTATAAAATTTGTTAAAGCTAATAGCACAGTAAGTTTGTTAATTTTATAGCTGATTGCATCTGCCCAGTACAGATCACACAGTTACTCTTTTGGGGTGGGGTGGGTAGGAAAGCTTTCCAAATGCTTCCAATGACACAAACTGATGCAGAATGAACCTCTGAATAGTTGTTCCTGGAGTCCAAGGGACTGACAGGAACAGACTGCAATATGGGGATGTTGGGCGCTGGAGGAAGAAAAGAACAGATCCCACCACCCTCCCTCTGCCTACATTGTTCCGCTGGAACCCAGCTTCTGAGTACCAGCTAATGTCTGAAGTGGAATATTCTTCCTAGTCTCCTAAAGTAACAGAACAGAAATGTCCAACAGTTATTCTGTGGCTTAGTATTTTAGATGTTTTGGGCTAGAATCCTTAGCCAGCGTGTGTTACTGGTAAGTATGGAAACTGAAGTCCTATACATTTGGAAGATACTAAGTTGGGGAAGCAGATTGCTGCTCTGCATCCATCAGCTGTATGCCCCAAATGGAAACAACTCCTATCAATCTGTCTAAATAAGCTAAATGTCAGCATATACTTGATTCTATCCACGTACCCGTCAGGTTTTGGTGATCAAGGACTTTCTTGCCCATCTGCGGTTTCTCAGATTTAATTCGTCTTTTTGCAGCTCTAAAATGAAATAGAAGAATGAATAAAAAGCTACTGGGTCCAAGACAATAAAAATAAGGAACATGAATTTAAAACTGAGTAATTAGCAAAGCAACAGTATGAGAACAAATTAAGACTATTTTGGTTCTCCCCTATTGCTATTTTAAATTCTTCACATTTACTATAAATAGGTGAATCTGCTTATTTCAGGAAAATAGTGTCCAATTGCTGCTAAAAAGCCTAATATACAGGGTTGAATGAAAAGCAATGCCTCCAATGTTATAGGTCATTAATAGATGGCAGTACTGATGTATTACAAGCTCTGATGTGTCTTTCAGCATCAGTACTTTCACTTCATTTGGTGGGAAGTTGCTATGAGAAAAGGTTGTGTGGCTACTGTTTGTGAAATGGAAACCTGCAGTGAGTACTTGACAATGCACTCTAAGCAATGCATCGTGAATCAATTTTTGACTGTCAAGGAAGTCCCACTAAATGAAATTCACAACCAAATGCAGGTTGTTTATGGTGATAGCTATTTTGACATGAGTACTGTGCATCATTGGGCAAAAAATGTAAAGATGGTGATCTAAGGAGAGCTGATCTGTATGATTAAGTACAAAGTGGATGATTTGTGACAGCAACCAGTGAGTTTCACATGAGAAAGGCTGATGAACTGATTAAGGACAAATGACAGATCACTCAAAGGGAAATTGCTGCCAAATTTGGCATTTCACAGGAATGTGTGGGTTCTTCATCTTATTGATGTTCTTCAATATTGGAAGATTTGTGCAAGAGATGAAAGCTCCAAGAGTTTAAATTTGCCAGCAATTGCTGTCACATCAGAAGGAATTTCTTCACCGCATCGTGACAGCCAATGAAATATGGGCTCATTGTTATGACCTAGAAACTAATGTTAGTCCATGAATATAATCAAAAAGCTTCACCTGAGAAAAGAATTCAAAACCTAGGCATTGGCAGGAAAACTCGTGGTTATACTTTTTTGGGGGATGCAGATGGTATTAATCACATTAATTTCCTTGAACTTTGCACTACTATCAACTCAGAGTGCCAAACTGCAATACTCAAAACTTTGAAACAACCATTAAGTATAATTTGGAAACACAAGAAGGATATTTTGCTGCAACATGACAACACTAGGCCTCACACCTCATGAGCCACCCAAGAGGCAATGGCAAAGCTGAATCTCACCATCTTACCCCATCAGCCATACAGTCTAGACTAGCACATGTGACTTCCACCTTTTCCCAAAACTGAAGGAATACTTTGGTGGGCATCTGTTTAACACAAATGAAGATGTGAAAAGGACTGTGAGGACCTGGTTGAAGAGACAAAGTATGGAGTCCTTTTCTGACAGCTTTAAGAAGCTCGCCCATCATATTGTGCTTCACTGGGCCAAAAATGTAGACGGTGAACCAGAAAGACCTGATTCGTGTGATCAAGATCACAGTAGACAACTTGTGGCAGCAACTGATGAGTTTCGCATGAGAAAAGTTGATAAATTGATTAAGGACAATAGGTGGATCAAAGGGAAATTGCTGTCAAGCTTGGCATTTCATAGGAACAGAAGCGTGCAGTGAATGGTGGTGATGATGTGCAGAATTAAAACAGGTAACAAAACAGCTCATTTTGAGGATTATTTTCTTGTTTCATTTATTAAAATATCCCTATTTAAACTAAAGGAGGCATTACTTTTCATTCAACCCTTATATCACAGCTTATAATATGTTTTCCTAGTAATGTTGAAGTTATCTGTGAAACTGCAAAAGCTCCTGTTAAACTGCAGATACATTTATTGCAAAGATATATAAAAATCCAGGAAAACTGAACAGCATAGATACATTCAGAATCATTTATTCAAATTAATAGCATGCTTAAAGCTTGCTGTGTACACCAGTCAATCATTACTTGAAATTCAGAGGACGTGCTGCTAATTACAGTGGGGCAAAAAAGTATTTAGTCAGCCACCAAAGGGGAAGACTGAATCTGCAATAGGCAAGCAGCTTGGTGTGAAGAAATCAACTGTGGGAGCAATAATTAGAAAATGGAAGACATACAAGACCACTGATAATCTCCCTCAATCTGGGGCTCCACGCAAGATCTCACCCTGTGGGGTCAAAATGATCACAAGAACGGTGAGCAAAAATCCCAGAACCACATGGGGGGACCTAGTGAATGACCTGCAGAGAGCTGGGACCAAAGTAACAAAGGCTACCATCAGTAACACACTATGCTGCCAGGGACTCAAATCCTGCAATCCCCCTGCTTAAGCCAGTACATGTCTGGGCCTGTCTGAAGTTTGCTAGAGAGCATTTGGATGATCCAGAAGAGGATTGGGAGAATGTCATATGGTCAGATGAAATGAAAGTAGAACGTTTTGGTCTAAACTCAACTCGTCGTGTTTGGAGGAGAGAGAATGCTGAGTTGCATCCAAAGAACACCATACCTACTATGAAGCATGGGGGTGGAAACATCATGCTTTGGGGCTGTTTTTCTGCAAAGGGACCAGGACAACTGATCCGTGTAAAGGAAAGAATGAATGAATGGGGCCATGTATCGTGAGATTTTGAGTGAACACCTCCTTCCATCAGCAAGGGCATCGAAGATGAAACGTGGCTGGGTCTTTCAGCATGACAATGATCCCAAACACACCGCCCGGGCAACGAAGGAGTGGCTTCGTAAGAAGCATTTCAAGGTCCTGGAGTGGCCTAGCCAGTCTCCAGATCTCAACCCCATGGAAAACCTTTGGAGGGAGTTGAAAGTCCGTGTTGCCCAGCGACAGCCCCAAAACATCACTGCTCTAGAGGAGATCTGCATGGAGGAATGGGCCACAATACCAGCAACAGTGTGTGAAAACCTTGTGAAGACTTACAGAAAACGTTTGACCTCTGTCATTGCCAACAAAGGATATATAACAAAGTATTGAGATGACCTTTTGATATTGACCAAATACTTACTTTCCACCATGATTTGCAAATAAATTCTTTAAAAATCAGACAATGTGGTTTTCTGGATTTTTTCCCCCATTTTGTCTCTCATAGTTGAGGTATACCTATGATGAAAATTACAGGCCTCTCTCATCTTTTTAAGTGGGAGAAAGTGCACAATTGGTGGCTGACTAAATACTTTTTTGCCCCACTGTATATAGTAAGTACTCTCTCAATTTCTAATGCTAACCTACAAACTCTGGCAAAAATAGGAATAATATGATTCAGGGACAACAATCCTTGGGATTTAAACTCAGCATGAAGGACAAGCCTAAACCATATCACTACTGATATCTCACTGAAAATGCCCTAGCGATAACTGCCAGATGTTGTGCATTAAATTGTAAATGTTTACATTTGTTTTTAATATCTTCAAAGATACCCCTCCTCTGTAGTGGGTTCTTTTGGCTATGACTGAATACACCACAGGGTGGATGAAAGCTTCACACAGCAGTTTATTACATTCCACACTTTTTGCAACACAAGACTTTTGCCCTGCCTGGAGAAAAACCCCCTTCCACATGGCGAGGGAGTGGGTGGAACAAGGTAAACTAACCTGGCTGGCTATGGACATCAGCGTGGTCTTGAAAAGCCAGAAGGTAACTAAACAAGCCTGCTGTGGAAGGTGCTAGACCCATCAAAGAGCTGGATGTGGCCAACCAGCTGGCTGGGATGCTGGCATGGTTGCCTGTTAGGGGGGGGTCTGTGCTGGTTAGCCTACCTCCTTCAGCAGGATGAGGGGGGAACTGAGCGCTCCCTCATTGGGGTGAGTGTGTGTGTGCTGTTTCTGCCCGGCAGCAGCTGTGCCTCTTAAGTGGCTTCACATCTTAGAGCAGGGGTACACAACTTTTTCTGGGCCAAGAGCCAAATTTGGTCTTTAAGTGGTACGCCAGAGATCGCTCTCTAAAAAGTAAGAGAAACTGAGCACAAACCCTGCATTTTATTGACATCTGAATTAATACACATGACATACTTCACACTTATCCCCTTTTGTCACATTAAAATTTACAATTTGGTAACAACCTTTTGCAGAAGCTCTAAAAGACACATTTAAAGTTTGGGAGGTCCACATGGGACCCTTGGAATCTACACAGCCAAGTACTTCAGGGCATAAACGCACAATATGCTAATTTAAAATAATCTGCATTACCAGTATAATAAAAACCAAATTGTCAGCTGAAAACATTTTTCACTGACAGGGAGGCATATAAAAAAAAAGACACATTGTATACTAACTATACTAACCTTCGTCGAGCATGACTGGAAAGCTTTGTTGCACTGTCATCAAGCGCTGCAAGAAAAAAACAAACTACATTTCAAGAGGGGGAAACCTTTGTAGGAAATACAAAAACCTTTATGGCATTTAAAGATCAACATGTTTCTCATGGTATAAACTTTTGTAGATAACGTACCACTCACAAAGTTTTCAAACACTTATGGGAAAGCTGAATTTGACAGAACAGAGAGGCGTGACCTATGATGCCAACAAAGCGGTGACATTTTTAAAGTTGTCAAACTACAGAATGCACATTTATGGAAAAATAGAACAAAAAGATCTTTCTGGCCTCAAGCCCTCCACACAAAATTGGAAATGTCTGCTGAAGTCTTAAGATATTCTTTTGCCTTGTGTCTCTTCTGTTTTTATTTTCAAAATATTGGGGCCTTTTTCACCTCCATAATGAAGGATATATGGCATTTTCAGTTTGATGCAGTTGTCACTTAACTGATTAAATACTGTAAATTGATTTCCATGAAGCTACAAATGTGACATATTTTTATTTTAATATGCCATTTACTAGTAAAGGTAAAAACTAGAGAACTGCCCCAAAGTTCATGAATACATCAAATAGTACAATTTTATAGTGAGAAAATGAAGCATCTTGCTACTGATTCAGTAAGGTATGATTTTGGTAAACAGTATAGTTCAATTTCCATACCTCTCCTCTCCTCAGCAAAAAATTAAATATATATACACATACAACAGAGAACAACACACTTTCCCTCATAACTTCAATATTTTTGAATTGTCTGTTTCTCTTTTTACTTTAACAAAAAATAAGGGCTGTCGTTCAAGAGAATTCTGGTTCCACACAACATTCAAAGGAAAATAAGTAGGAAGCTTACCTAATTCCCAACTGAAACATGTCATCAAAAGTTTTCAAGTATTAAAAACAGCTTTAGAATTCTTGCCTGGAAGGTAAACCAGGTAAATCATTGCTGGTCTACATGAAATGTGGTCTTTGAAGTTTAGTGACTTGCCCAAAGCCACTCACCCATTTGAGATCTGAGATTTGAACACAGCATCTCCTTAACACATATGGGGCAACACCAAGAACATGAACCAGACCTCAGACTAAACATACCCAACAGGTAAAACTCTGCATACTTAGTCACTGAATCAGAGACAGGAAGAAAGTTATCATGAAATTGCCTCACTGGCAGAGTGCAAGCCAATGTTCAGGAGTGGCATCACAGCAAAAGAGGCTGTGCTTCATGTGCTGCAATATGCCAGCCTCCAAAAAAATCATCCAGCTTAAATTTCACTTCAGGTACATTCTTAAAAACCAGAGGCCAGAGGAAAGAACTGAAGTCTACTTTGTCTGATCCTCACTATGTGCTCAGCCCTGGGAGAAAAATCAGGAGTCTAGTAGCAATTTTTCCAACTAATAACTTTTAGTGAAAGCATAAGCTTTTGTGAGCTGTAGATCACTTCATCCTATGCATAGAGTGGCTAAGCTGATGTAGGATTTAAATCTGGGTGAGGCGGGGGGGGGGGAGGGGAATGATGAAACAGGTTAGTTATGCAAATGTGAGACAGATTACAAGTATCTTATAAATTGACAATTGTAGTGTGATGAAAACCATTGTTGCAATTGTCTGAGATAGCCAGAAACCTTTGGATGTACACAAGTTCAGCAATTTCTCTCTCAATGATGATGTTAAAGTCTTGTCTTTTCCAGAGCAGTCACTTTGAGAGCTGCTACAGAATGTCCTAGGAGGCTGAGGTGCCTTGACATTACCCTGTCCTTGTTTTGAGCCCTGATGTCAAAGGCGTGCCCATTAATTCTTAGACATCAGGACTCAAAACAAGGACAAATTAATATCAGGGCATCTCAGCCTCCCAGGACGCTCTACAGCAGATCTCAAAACGACTACTTTGGACAAGCGGGACTTTGAACGTCCGAGAAATCTCAGAAGTTTTCAACACAATGTTTTAACACAATACAATTGTTAATCAATAAGGTGCTTATAATCTGTCTCACGTGTAACCTGATCTGCATAACCAACCTATCTTCCCCTCCCAGGTTAAGTCCTACACCAGCCTAGCCACTCCACGCATGCTGAAGTGAGCTGCACTTCAGGAAAGCTTATGCCTTTGAATACAAGTGGTTAGTCGGAAAAGGCGCCTACCAGATTCCTGATTCTTTGCCACCCTAGGCTAACGCGGCTCTCCGACACGAAGTCCCGGGAGAGTGACTTACTGGGAGGCAAAAAGCGGGCGAGCTCCACCTCCGCTCCGCGCTGCTTGCGGGCTTTTCGACCTGGGCCCCGCTTCGCCGGCCTGTTCGGGTCCAACTTGCGCCCCATGGCCTAGGCCTCCGCTTCGACGTGGAGTCCGACACGTGGGTAGGCTCCGCCCCTCCGTGAGCATTCTCACTTCCTTCCTCTTTCGGAGAAATCTCATTGGTCGTTCCTTTCTCCCCGCCCCTTACCTTTGCGGCCTTGTGATTGGTTAGGTAGTTGCCGCTTTCTTTGATTCATACACTTGCCAATAGGACGGTTCGGAATACTTTCGCGGAACTCCTGGCCTCTTCCCTTCCCTTTTCTCCTACGGCAAGGGTGGCTGATCCGCAGAAGTGAACAGAAAAAAAAATCAAAAGGGGGATCTGCGTTATCTACCCGGCCACAAGAGTTTACGCTGTCCATCACCTTCTATTTCATGCAGAAAACCACAGTGGTTTTACGAACCCAGTTACAAAGGGAAGAGCCGCTTAATCGTCGGTGCACGCTTTCTTTTCGGGAGGCGTGCTTCTGCTCAGTCCCAGCTACCACCAAAACGTGAATGTTTCCCTTTATTTCCAACAGAGCTCACGCTTCCACCCCGAAGGACAAAAGACGCCGAAAGCGGAAATACGAACCCCCTCGTTTCAACAATTTCTTTATGCCTACAGCCCCTCGCTTCCGCACAGCGCTGCTAGTTCTCCATCAGAGAGCTGCTGCTGCTGTTTTGCTTATTCCCACGAGTGCTTTACTCGTGCTCTCTTCAGATGGGATCTGAAATGTTTTCTCCGTTAAAAGATGCAATGTGTATTAGATATCCTTTCTTGGTCTTTTACCAGCCGGGCGGATTTGATCTCCGGAAAATAATTTCTCAAAAGAAATTTGTTAAGACAAAAACCAGAGTTCTGCACCTAGGGTTATGAGCTCAGTGTTAACTCGGTGTTTCTCAACCTTGGCCGCTTTAGGATGTGTGCACTTCAGCTCCCAGAATTAGTTATGCCCAAATTGATAAACACTGGCATAACTAATTATAATTGACTGTGAGCTTTTCTTCTTTGCAGCGTCTACCGAAGATACTGCTGGATCTCACACATCTGGAGAGGACATATGAACTCAGGTCAGTTCTATGTATTTGGTACTTTAACCATTATAGTTTGTTAATTTTTTTAAATGTCACCACTCTGTGCAACCATTCCAAATATGCTCACAGCCCTGGGACTTCCTAGCGGTAGCCCGTCCAAGCACTAATCAAGTCGGACCACTTAGCTTTTGACATCAGTTGGACATAATTGAAAATGATGCTTGTTGCTCATCTACCTACAATTCCTAAGTAGAAAAACCCCTGCAGGGGGCTAATCACATAGACCCTATCAGAAAGCAGATTAAAAGATGCACAAGGTACACTTCTTTTATAGAAAAATTATTAGATTAAGGCACTTGCAGGAGTCCCTGTGACAACTGCTTCTGCAAGTTACTGCCTTTTTTTTAAGCAACAAGCGTCAGTCTCCCATCCCAATTTAAGTCAACCATATTTTTCTGGTTTGCTGAAGATCACTCTGAAAACAAACCGTTTCCCAATATGGAAACTTGGCATAGGTTTACTCAGAAAAGCCTCATATGATCTTTTAATTTCAAACTTGTTACAATCCCTTGTGAGGATGTTGGATAGAGCAACAGTGGCTAGGTTCACACATCACACTAAGCAATAAAGTAATGAATCCAACCAACTATGATAGCGAATAATCCAATTCATGGGTCAGCAAGTTGCATGAATCAGCTTGTAAGTGGCCTGTGCAGACTAGAATTCTAAGCTACAAAGCCATGGCTTGTGACATAAAATGGTCAGATTTAAGTGAACTGAGCCTATAGTTTATAATGTTTAGATAAATTCAGACAAAATGTGAGACTGTCAGTAGGTATTGCCTGTAATTGTATAATGCAGCACATTTTATTCTCTATTAAAAAGCTGCTATTTTAAAGTTTCAACTGGAAAATTACCCAATACAGGCTGGGGTTTCCCTATCTTGGGCTAAGCTGGAAGTGTACATGTTGTTTGTACATGTAGATTCTTCTGCCAGATCACAAGTCACACTAAACTTTTAAGAAAGCTGTTATACCCCCCAAATATTTTGCCCAAACCAAATAAAATACAAGGAAACCTTTATTTTTAACTTTATCAAGATTTGTCTTTTTTCCAGCTGTTTCAGAGGACAAGTCCAGTCAGTTTTTGTATTAAAAGGATCTTGATGGAGGTAGCTGTGTCTGTCCTGACGTTTGCTTGCACTCATCTTGGTAAACAAACTGAAAATAAAATTAAAATCAAGGAAGAGTGGGCCAAGGTGATGAGCATTGCAGCCAGGTCTGTGTAACAGATGTGACGCTGCAGCCTCCAGTCACTATATACAGAGTCCATCCAATGTTCCATTTCACCCAAGTGCAATCTAAGTGCAACTGGCAGCTTATGGAAGATTGCACTTCCTCCTTTCTCCAGCCATATCCTCCATCTGAGAGGACATCATCTGATCAGGAGTGCCAGACGGAGGGGATGGGGGTGGGGCCAGAATTGAAACAAGGGTGTATACGTGTCACTTTAGTCGAATCACTGCGTTGATGGCACCAGTCAGGTATTTCACTGCTGCTGAGCCACCTAAGTAGAAAAAAGAAAAAGAATGAAAAACATTTAGTACAGTATACTCCATGCAAAACTCACCCAAATGGAGGCAATTGCCATGGGCCTCCTCCCTCCAGTTTATCCCTAGGGTATGGGGGGGAAAGGCAGGGCTATATGCTTACCTGCTGGGTTGGTGGTGGTGGTGGTGGTGGAGGAGGTTCACTGCTACGATTTGCCAAGCGGCTGAGAATGTTGCGCTCTGACATCTGGAGACGCACAGCCACTGGAGGAATGCGGGCAATTGTGGCAGGTAGCCGTGTCACATCGGCCTTCATGTCGCTCAATAACTCCTCCAGCTGCTTCAGCACTGGAAGAAAAAAGGAAATTCTGGACTTACTTGTAAATGCATTTTCCTTAAGGAAAGGAAGGCAGCTCATTTTGGGAAAGATCTCCTCCAGGGCCAGGAAGGCAACTTCAACTCTGAACTGGAGAAGGAGGGGGCCATTCACCTCACTCCCTAAACACTGATGCTGAGTTTTTGTTTTTTTTTAATCCATCCAATCATGTCCAATTCTCAGAGACTGCCTGCAGTTTTCTTGGCAAGCTTTTTCAGAAGTGGTTTGCCCTTGCCTCCTTCCTAGGGCTGAGAGAGAATGACTGGCCCAAGGTTAACCAGCTGGTTTTGTGCCCAGGCGGGACTAGAACTCACAGTCTCCCAGTTTCTAGCCTGATGCCCTAACCATTACACCAAAGAGTATGCCTGTGACTAAACCATAGTTATAAGTGATAACTAGAGAACATTAGAGAGAGTGACTCCAGCCCTTCTAAATAAAATTATCCCTTCCATGAGAAGCACTATCATACATGTTGGCATAACTGCCCACCTCTAACAGAAACTCACAGGTAAGCTCAGAATTTCCCTCAAGGAGGAGGAGAAGTGGAGGGTGGGGAGCAGCTAGCACTAGACAGTTAAAAAGTGATACATGCTGGGAAACAGGCATTTCCAAGGGGTTTTACAGCCATACATGAAGACACATTATCCAAAACCGTGCAACTCAAATAAATTGAACAAACAGAATTTTATGTTATCTGAGAAGTTATGCCCTAAAGCCAAGAGTTTTTTGAGGGGGATGATGTGTTCTAAGAAAGCTGCATGTAATTTCCCTGTGAATAGTTGTTTGAAAACGGTCTTTTTCAACTTTACTGTCAAGCTGCCATGTAATATCTTTATATCCATGAAGATGGGACAGCAAATTACCGCACCCTACACAAGGCAAAGTTAATCTCAGAACGTGTTAATGAACATTTTGTCTGTGGAAATTGGACAGAACCATCTCTGTAAGACAAAGCAATAAAAACTGACACTGCCCCAAAATAAACAGCGTTAGAAATAACTTTTGAAGTCCAAACTTTCAAAGAGGGAGCCTTTTTAGAGTTCAGTTGGAAACCTAACTTAACCTGTGAAGTCAACACCAGGCAGCAAAATGAGCAGAAGAGTCTCAAGGTAAACAGGAGTTGCAGAAGCTAAATTCTCTGGACTGCTGAATAGAGAAGAGACCTTGAGTCTATACAACAGGACAGCCACAGCAATATCAATTTTTTAAATAATCAGCTGATACTAGCCAATGAAGACTTTGCCCCACATGAAAGTTCAAAAGATATTGAAGTGACTTTGGTTGCTGATCTTTTGAATTTTGATCTTGGAGAGTTAAAAGTAGAAATTAGTTGCCAATAGACAAAGTGCATTTTAGTACTATGGATCCTTCCGCCACTCTGAATTGCTACATATTATGTCTACTGTTGATCTATTGTCTGGATAATCTTTAGGATAAAAGCAATGGAAGGAACAAAGTTAGATCTGAATGTGTGCAGTGCCTGTTTCTTTTTTCTGTATCTTGCATCAAAGCTAAGGACGTTTTTTGGTAAAAGAGGTGGCAAGGACTGTGGTGAGTTCCATGGCATTACCTTGGCAAAGATCCATGGATTCGAGGGCATGGTCTAAAGTATCTACTTGAAAATAGTTGCCATTCTGATGTTCCAACTGTACTGAGCAAGTTTTCCAATGCAGTTTAGCAGGCTTCTATCGAGATACATATAGCTGCAAATATAATAATGCATTTGATCTAAGGCTCAACTGGGCCAGACACCTCTCAATCCTGTATGTATTTTCCTGATCCTTACCATATCTGATGAAGGCCACTGAAACCAGCACTGGTTTTGCTCACCTTGCACAGTGGTTGCTTAATGCACATCTTCCAAGTCAAAGCATTTAGCCAAGAAGAAAGACCTGTAATACCACTTCACTTAGGGAACAAAGATAAGATACATGAAGTTATTCTTAGGAGCTTGGCTGAGCACAGGAGCATGGACAGTATTAAAAATGTGTTGCTAATATGCTTCCAGTTTTGCATCTATTGGTGGGGAAACCTGATTTATAGGCATGCTAGCCCCTAGTTTGAGAAAAAACAGACTGGTCAAGCAAGTAAGTAGAAATAGCAATATCATCTTTGACATTATCGTTAAGATGAACGAATAAGCAGGGTATCCCTCCTCCCACAAGGGGAAAAAAGAATATTGAAGATGGTCTTGGACAGGTATTGGTACAAATCGGTAATATTGGTTTTTAAATGTGAAAGAAGAGTATAGCAATTTATACTTTTAGATAGGAAGGTTATCAAAGATGAGACTGAGAAAAAAAATCATGCAGAGATTTCTGCATGCAGAATTAGCATTTAGCAAGGATAGTGGCTGACAGACTTTGTTTCTTTTTAAAGTATGAAAAAAATAATTTCTTCTTTCTAGAATGGGAATGTTGGTTAGAATGAAGAAAAATATGTACTTTAGCATTCTGGAAAATTCTGTGACATAACTTCTGAAGACTGATTCCTTTACTGGTGATTTTTGTATTTGTTTCAGCTTTAACTAGCAGAATCTTGCAGGAAGCTGGGGAAAGACACAGGCTACCGTGGTGCTTTTAAGTTTGTGAACCTTTTTGAATTTTCAATATTTCTGCATAAATGTGACATAAAGCATTATCTCTTCTCCACAGAAGTCCTAAAACTAGATAAAGAGAACCCAGTTAAACAAATGAGTCGAAACATACTTGTTCATTTATTTATTGAGGAAAATGATTCAAAGCTACATATTTGTGTGTGGCAAAAGTAGGTGAACCTTTGCTTTTAGTAACTGGCGTGCCCCCTTGGGTAGCAATAACTGCAACTAAATGTTTCTGATAACTGTTAATCAGTCCTGCACATCAGCTTGGAGGAATTTTAGCCCATTCCTCCTTACAGAACAGCTTCACCTCAGGGATGCTGGTGAGCTTATTCACATGAACCACCCACTTCAGGTCCTTCCACAACATTTCTATAGGATTAAGGTCAGGACTTTGACTTGGCCATTCCAAAACATTCACTTTCTTTTGCTTTCACCATTCTTTGGTCATATGACTTGTGTATTTTGGGTCATTGTCTTGCTGTGTGACCCACTTTCTCTTGAGCTTCAGTTCACGGACAGATACCCTGACATTTTCTCATAGAATTTGCTGGTACAATTCAGAATTCATAGTTCCATCAATGTTGGCAAGCTATCCTGGTCCAGAGGCAGCAAAGCAGGCCCAAACCATGATACTGCCACCATTAAGTTTCACAGATGGGATAAGGTTCTTATGCTGGAATGTAGTGTCTGCCTTTCACCAAATGCAATGCTTTTCATTCAAGCCCCAAAGTTCTCTTTTGGTCTCATCCGTCCACAGAACATTCTTCCAATAGCCTTCTGGCTTATCTACATGTTCTTTTGCAAACTGTAGACCAACAGCAATGTTACTTTGGGAGAGAAGTGGCTTTCTCCTTGCAACCCTGCCATGTAATTTTGGAAGAGTAGTGGCTTTCTCCTTGCAGCCCTGCCATGCACATCACTGTTGTTCAGTGTTCTCCTGATGGTGGTCTCATGGGCACTGACATTCGCCAATGCAAGAGAGGCCTTTAGTTCCTTAGACGTTATCTTGGGCTTCTTTGAGACCTCCTGAAGTATTACATGCCTTGCTTTTGGTGTGATCTTGGTCGACCACTCCTGGGGAGGGTAACAACGGTGTTGAATTGCCTCCATTTGTACACGATCTGCCTGACAGTGGACCTGTGGAGTCCAAACTCTTTGGAAATAGTTTTGTAACCTTTTCCAGCCTGGTGAGCATCAACCACTGTTTTTCGAAGGTCCTCAGAAATCTCCTTTGTTCGACCCATGCCACACCTCCACATACCTGTGTTGTGAAGATCAGACTTTGATAGTGAGCACTCAGAATTCTGTTCTTTAAATAAGGCAGGACCTCCCACATTCACACCTGATTAGTGTCCCATTGATTGAAATATTTGACTCTAATTTCCCCTTCAAATGAATTGATAATCCTAGAGGTTCAAGTACTTTTGCCACACATAAATATGTAGCTTTGGATCATTTTCCTCAATAAATAAATGAACAAGTATAATGTTTTTGACTCATTTGTTTAATTGGGTTCTCTTTACCTAGTTTTAGGACTTGTGGAGAACAGATCACATTTTAGGTCATATTTATGCAGAAATTTTGAAAACTTGAAAGGGTTCACCAACGTCTTTCCAGAATACTAAGCAGCCATCAGATCTGGGTCTCTTTAAGTCCATTTCTGATGCTGAATGGGCTTACTCGCCATCTTAAGAAAGAAAAGCAGCAAGGTTGGGAAAAAGTATTTTTCTGAGTATATCAGGCACATTTTATAATCTATTACATACTTCTGAAGGTCCCTGAAAAGTCTACAATCCAAGAAAGGAACATTATTTAGAATTGCCTTGAGTATCTATATATCCTATGTTCTCTAATTTCATTAGATAGCCATTCTGAATATGACACTTTTTTCCCCCTTTCTAAATCATTACAGAGCAGACTGTGCCAAAGATGTTTTTAATGCATAGCTCAGAAGTATAATCTTCAGAATAGGTTAGCCTTGGAATTGTGTGTTGTATTAGTGTATCAGAAAATGTTCACAAAAGCAGCAGTATCTTTGAGGTAATGGTTATCACAGAGCTCTTGATTTTGGGGACAGTCCAATCTTGTCTTCAGTAGCTTGTAGGGGTTATTTCTTTTCTTTGCAATCTGCACAGGGTCTTATACACAAACCCAATGCCTTTATTTTTAGGTAGTGACAAAAGAGTGATCTATAGCAGCTATGAGAGGAGCAACCCTCTCATGCTCTACACATTCTTTATGTCTGTACCTATAAGAGGAGGAAGAAAAGAAGAATAGAGAATGAAATCTGGGAAGGTTCTTCCCTGATTTCTGTTGATGTAATATTGTGGGGAAAATAAGCATTTTCACTCCTGTGAAAAAACTTTTGTATTTCAATGGTGTGCTTCTTGTTGCCTTTTGAAAAAGAAATACTCAAGTTGCCTGGATTCACTACAAAGTAAGTAAGTTGGTGCTTTCTCCTTTACCCATTAGCTTCTTGTTCCCTTCTTTAAAAAGACTAATGAATTATCCTAAGCTCAGCACTAAAAACTTCTTTGACTGTAGCTGGGACTTTCTTTATACCAACTATTTCCTAAATGGAAGTGCCACCATAGTATCCTCCCCACCAAATTTAAAACATTGAGAAAAGTAGCCTGTGCGGGAAAGGCACCCCTGTGATGTCTGCAGCCCAAATATATTCTCTGGGGCCATATCTGTTGGAGGGAAATACTCCCCTATAGATCCAATACTAGGGTAAGTTTGCACAAAGGCTAACCTGGAAGTAAATCCATCCCATCTTCTGCTCTGTCTACTTTCTGGAACAAAGTTTTATATTGTTTTGTGCTGTTTTGGATTTGTAAGACCACCAGTTGTTTGGGGAGCTCCTCCTTCTCATTTCAAAACTGGTTTGCCTTCCTGAACTGAAAGAGGGGCTTTTCCCCAGTACTAGCTGCCCTCCTTCCCTTGAGAAAAAGGAAAGGATACATATTTAGAGGTGCATGGAACAATGTGTGTCAAGGGAGTGGGGGGGGGAAGGGGTCAGTGGCTCACAATTCAACCCTGCTCTCATTAAGTAATGTCTCCCCACTCCTCACCTTTGTGAAGCACTGCATTGGCTGGTTTGTTCCCAGCCATAGATTCCTTGGATAGATGTTGGTGGCTCTCAGCTAGGCACTCCACTTCAGCAAAACGGGTATTAAGAGCCATAGAGGGATGGGATGGATCTTCTGACATGTTTAGATATGCAGCTCTCCGTAGTTGCTCCTCAATCACTAGAGCTTGTTCCAGCAACTGTAAAAAGAGATTTTGGCACTCAGTTTTCTGAACAGGATCTATGCATATTGCTTGTAACTCCTATGTTACATTCAATTTATAAAATCTTGTGAGACCTACGTGCAGTTGTTCTAAACAAATATTCAAAACCCTCTTAACAAGATACCACAAAGTCTTAATTGCAAGACCATGTGGAATGAATGCAAAGCTAATTCTTTGTCCTGCTGCCCCAAAGTGACCTGGATCAAGATCATAAACAAAATCACTCCATTCATTAAAATAACAGCATAGATCAGTAATAAATACATATGGACAACTCTCTCTACTAGTAATACAAATTGTTGCAACTAAGGCTTCTACTCTTGCTAACCAAGTCAAAATGTTAGAACAGATCCATTCCTATGACAATTGCAACTTGACAGAATATTTTGAAGGACAGAACACATAGTATTACTTAAAAACCCTGAAGTTCTTTGTATTGTGAGCTGAATTAATGTGCTATTAGGCTTCACAACATAGGCCACAACATTCTTATAGCCAGGGACATTTTTCTTTTTCTTTTTAAAACTGTCTTCGCTGCACCTAAAATGGGAAGAAATGACCTCAGTTTTTAGGAGTTATGGCAGCTTTAAGGGGCAAAAAGGGTGCCTTAAATCAAGTCAGGAGGCATTCATTTTGCCTTTAAAGCCTACCCTTATCCTTCAAACAAAAAAAGGAAGGATGCTTTCACCTCATCCATCCCATTCTCAATTCAAAAAAATCTAAAAAAGAAAAAAAAGCTGATTTGTCTTTGAAGAAAACCTAACCTGTTAGTTTGCCATATTTATAAAGAGACTATATCCCCCCCAAAAGTGCTCACCTTAAACCTTCTGGCCAAGAATTTGTTCTTTATCTCTAGAAAGTTACCCCTGTTCATTTCACCCTTGAAAGGTTCGTTGAGGATGGCGTAACGGGGATCATTCTGGATATCTTGCCACCGAGCATAACCATGACTGTAATTGGAAAAGCTCAGAAAAAAAAATAACCTGGAAAATGCAGTGTACCAGCAGCAATTAGAGTTTATCTGAATTAGTGAGTAGTGAGACTGGGCCTCAACTCAGGCAATGTAGTAGGATACCAATTTTTTATGAAAGAAAATAACCTTCAAACATATGACCTCTGCACAGACCTTTTTTTCAAAGATGCAAGTCATATACTGAAACTTGAAACAAGGCCCATAGCCTCATATCCACAGGGAACACTTTCAGGCAAATCCCTTTCTCTGGCTACTCTCAGTCAGCTTTCCTCATCTTATTACTTAAGCTGCCAAACCACTGCTGCAAAATGTGGTAGAGCAGAGCCTCCCTGCAAAAACAGATCTATCTGATCCTAATAAGGAATAGAATATGCTGGACCACAGAACAGAAAAAAGCCCCAATAGTTGGTGAGAACAGCAGCAATTGTGGTATGGAGTAAAGTAGGAAATATGAAAACGCACCAGAAGCTAACAAGCAAAAGGCTTGTATGTTTATATTATAAACAGAATGCATCCAAATACAATATAAACGTACTGACTGCAGCATGCAATCTATTCTTGTTAGAGAGATGAATGCAAATACCAGACTAGTTTTAACCCCAAGAATCATACTGTTTTGCCCTAGCTAAGTCAAATTCTCAATCAAATCTATCATAGCTTCTAGAGGAAGGATACTTTATAATGCCTGCCAAGAGCCAGTAGTCATGGCGCCGGTGCCAGATCTCATATGTCTTCTTGGTAACAGTAGCTGCTCGCTCTTCATTTTGCCACAAGGAATGCAACTCTGTGAGAAATTAAAAGATCACAAAGTGTTTCATAACCGAGTAGAAAAAAACTCCCAGAAAACAGCTACCCTCTTTTGTCAGTTAGTACCAGTGAAGCCTCCATCTGCAATGTTGAACATGAACCGTTGTTTCATGGCTTTCTTATGCCGATCGTCAGCAGGATCTTTAAGGGTTTCCCCATTTTGCAGCATCACTATATCTTTCTTTTCATCTTCCTTCTTCTCTTCTGAAAAGAGAACAAATAATTAATCAGACCATAACCACCAGTGACTCCATCTTAATATTCCAAACATACCCTAGCCTCTGCCTAGAAAACTTATTTTATGGGGTGCATTAAATATGCAAGAAATAACACTTTTACCTTTCTCATCTAGATTAATTGTGGGAGGTTCAGGAGGTGGCTCTGCAGGTGTCTTCTCTTCCACTTTCTCTGTATCAGCTGTAGAGGAAAACATTTGTATAACTGGGTGTCTTGACTACTGCTCACAAGACTGTTCAGCCTCAGTCCAGGTTAATCTTGTTAGCTTTACAAGCTTCCATTTACACCAAGAACTCCCATGCTCTGCAGTTTCATTCATCTCTGGAGTATGACACTTATCTAGGAACTACAGCCCTACCTTTACTTTCTGTTTCCATTGGCTCCTCTTTCACTTCCAGGTCATCTGGTTTCTTCTCTTCAGCTTCTACAGTATTTACAGGAGATTTAACCTCTTGTGAGTGGGTCTCTGTTGAAGGGGGGGTCTGCTATATAGGTGTAGGGTAAGCAAAATATTCAGTCAATAAAAGTTTAAGAAAGAAAAACCAGTCTCCATTAACAAATTTCACAGCCTGTCTAGTAACAGTTCTTAATATTTTAAATTATTAATTGCATACAATAAAGAACACCTGTGTATTTTGCTATTCTAACAGGGTTCTGCAAAGCTTTGGATTCAAACCCAGAAAATTGCTTCAGAGCATGCAGGGGCACTTGTAGCAGTTCTCTCCTTAAATCAAACAAGCCTTTCCCCAGATCGTGCTGCAGCTGCAAAGGACAGCTGTGCAACCCTAGGTAAAGATGCACTTTTTCATCTTCAAAGATGGAGAGATTATAACCAAACTGAGCAGTACGTAAAAAAGAATTTTTAATAGCAACAGAACATTAGAAGAAATTTGATTTTTAATGATACTAAATAAAACCCTGGCAGACATTCACCTCAACTGGAACTTCATTTTCAGCAGCAGCAGCAACTGCAGGACTGATCTCCTTCTCAGGTTCTGTGGGCTCCACTTGATCCTTGGTAGTGGTTCCATCTTCTACCTTCACTCCCTCCTCTATAATCAGCACAAGCCAAGAAGCTTTTCAGAAGTCGTTTCTCTCATAAGAGACTGATGTTTCTCTATACCTGACCTCTATAGTCACCCAACCTCTGAAATAACTATTCTGATACAAATATTCCATCTGGATGTTCTCTTGTGCCTTTGAGGGCAGCTTAGCACTTGAAGAAACCCTCCTAATATAAGAGTGTTTTATCTATGTCCGCCCCAAGCTCTCTACCACAGTTTTGGCAGGAGGAGCAGAAATTGAGGGCAGGACTGCTTTTCATAAAGGCATTAACTCAAGAATCTCACCCAGAGGAGGAACAGGTGCAGGAGTATTAGGCTGAGTATCCCCTGGTGTAGAAGGAGTTGGAGTTTTGGGGGAAGGTGAATTTGGCTGCAAAAGCTTTTTGTTCTCCTCTATCTCTGCAAGTTCTGGCATACTCCAGCGTCCATTCACATGTTCAAATTCTTGTACCTTAGGTGGAAAAAAATAAGAGATATATTACTCTTTTCAAAATCAAAACAAATGAAGAGAATCAGTATCTAAGATTCTGAACTCCAATGAGTACAGAAGCAAAAAGATCCACCAATCAGCGTATCACATATATACGAAGGATTAGAAGATTTTAGAAGATTTTCTTGTATCTGTAAGACAGATGGAAAATGCATTTTAGAGCTCACCTTCTTACGTATGAGAGACATGACCCCTATCCGTGTGAGAACATGTTGTCGGGACAAACCCTCACGTGGGACCCCATCAGCAAATGTTTCTGCACCATCTGCTCCTGGTTCACACAAGTGACGCATGAAGAGAGAGACATAGGCCCTGCCAAATGCAAAGGGGAGAAACCTTTATACTAACAATCACTCGGTAACAGCACCACTATTACATCAGAATTATTCCCCAGGAACAGCCAAAGAAATTAATATGCAAATGCTTGAGCAGCAGGCTCCATTATTCTACCTACATCAGCTTGGCTCCTATGTATACCCATTAGGCACTACTTGTCAAATTCTAGTATTGCTCTTCCCTATCACTATGGGAGTACAATGTTGACATCATTGCATTTCCTTTCCCCTGAGCTTTTAAAAGAGATTTCTCCATTCTTGCACAAACTCACTTGAACTCCTTTTCTGACTTGCCACGGAGATCCCGGACCAGCCACTGGGTAGTAAAGGCATCCTGAGGTGGCATCCCATAGCGCATGATGGCATTAAGGAAGGCTTTCCGCTGCCGAGCATTAAAGCCCAATACCTGACACAGGAAGTAGATTCAGGGGAAAAAAGATTTAGATGCAATGGTAACATGTTTGCATGTTCAAGCATCCCATGTAGGATTATATTACTAGTATTATTCTTAGAAGATTTTAGCACCATCTTTTTAAAATAAAATTCTCACAGTTACATACATTACCTCTATGTTTCCTCCCACACGGGCAAGGAGCGGAGGTAATGGCTTGTCTTTGTCATTCCTTAGGCCTTTGCGACTAGGTCGCCGTGCAGCTGACAAAACAAAGGATAGTTCGGTAACAGCAGAGTTTAAGACATGGGACTAGAGCGTGATACATTTAGAGCTTGGAAAGTATATGAAGAATTTATGTCCTATTTAATGCTTTAATTCAATTTATACCCTGCTTTTCTTCCAAGGAAGGGAGCATACAGCATATTCCCCTGGTCCCATTTTTTTATCTTCACCCTCAGATATTTTAGGCCAAAGTATAGTAAATGATCCAGTGAGTTTCAGGACTGAGAAAATGTATATCTCCATTCCTAACCTCCCCAAACATCTACATTAAACCAGCTGCTGGGATTTTAGCCATTATACTGTTTTCTCAAATTCAAAGAAAGCAGTGCATGAAGCTGCGTCAGAATTTACCTTCAGACCTCTCATCAAAATCTTCATCACCTTCCTCAGAGGCCACAGAATAATCAGACTGATTATCTGATTGGTCATCCTGCCAGTCTGGGGAAAATAAAAAGGCCATGTGAATTCCCTGAAAAAGACTAGCCCCAAACTCTAATATTCACTCTCACTTGTTCATCACACACCTCTATCTTCTTGTGAACCATCATTGTAGTTGACCTGCTTACGAATACGCTTGCCCTTGCCTAGATTCCTAGCCAAGTCTTCCTGCTGCTGCTCATAATGATGGCGAAGCAGTTTTTCCCAATAGTCTGGATCCACTGACTCTTCTTGCTTGATAATCTCGCGTTCAACTTCTTCCTCCTCCTACCACAACAACATCAGAAGGTAACAACAGCCCAATATTATCCATGTTTATAAGAGAAGCAAGTCTCACTGTTTTCAGTATTTCCTACTGAATCTAAGTTTTTAGGTTTTTAATTGCCAACTTAATGTGCACCTTTTATCAAGAAGCGCTTTGGAAAAAAATAAGGTGACAGCCAATCAATTGACACTTACCCCCATTTCTTCTTCACGCACCACATACTGGGCTACTTTGAAAGAACTCAAGTACTCATTCATGCCCTGAAGTTCTGCATCCTCTGTCTCATCCTGGTTCCTATCCAGAAGTCGTTCAATTGCCTTATCATCATAATGGATGACACTGCTGTCCTCACCTTCCTTGTTATCCCCTGGAAGAAGAACCATTCAGTAGATGAGAAAGGACAAAATATAACTGCAGCTAAAGGCAAGTAAATCACTCACTTTGTGTTACACTACAAGATTCTTACCACCCTCAGTAGCTTCATCTTTGAAAAGCTCTTCAGTACCAAATTTAAGGATGTCATCCAGTTCTTGTTTGGACATAGAACCAGTCTTGGAGCCCAATCCTGGTCTTACTACGAGATGTGTTAGCATCATTTTCTTCTTGGCCACTTGTGTGATTCGCTCTTCTACAGAGGCTCGTGTGACAAAGCGATAAATCATCACCTTCTTGTTTTGCCCAATTCGGTGAGCACGACTAAAGGCCTGACAGAAAAAAAAGGGAGACCAAAAAAAGCTTTCAGAAATTCATTAAATCAGCTTGTGTTCCCACAAACCATGTTTTCATCCATTTCATCCAGCATTCTCCCTAAATGCATTGTTTTCCAAGATATAATCTTGGAAATTTTTGTCTTACTATTCAAATTCACCTGGATGTCATTGTGTGGATTCCAGTCAGAGTCATAGATTATTACTGTGTCTGCAGTGGCAAGGTTAATGCCAAGGCCTCCAGCTCTGGTGGAAAGTAAAAAACAAAACTGTGGGGCGCCAGGAGCTAGAAAGAGGAGATGAGAGATCATCAGTTTTCAAGTGTTTGGAATATCCATTTCACCCTTAGAGCTTGTTTAACCAGTCCTGGACTAACTTTAGAGACATTAGCTGGTGGACGGGAGGAAGATGCAAGGGAAAGAGTCCCAGCTCCTGCCAAGATAAGTAAATTTGTTGGGCGAGGCATCATATTCATACCATTGAAGCGATCGATAGCTTCCTGACGCATATTTCCTGTAATCCCACCATCAATTCTCTCATATTTGTACCCTTCATGTTCCAGAAAGTCTTCCAATAGATCCAACATCTTAGTCATCTAAAAAGCACAAAGAAATAAACTGTATCAGCACAAAACATACTGCTAACCCATACCCAAGTGAACAGCTTCTGTGACATGTAACTACTCCTAATCAGAGGAAGATACTGTTCCTTTCAGTTACCTGGGAGAATATCAGTACCCTGTGGCCCCCTTCCTTGAGATTCTTCAACATCTTCTGAAGCAGAAGCAGCTTCCCAGAAGCTCGGATTAGGGCACTACCATCATACATCCCATTAGGCATCTTTGGTGCTTCCTGAAAGAGAGGGAGGGAGGGAAATTATAAGCTGTTCCTCAAGTTTCTTGGTTTTGGTCAGGTTTATTACAAATAGCTTATAGCTGAACTTAGTATATATTTTCTTTATTAATCATTTCACTCCACTAATCCTTATTACTTTGTGGTCCTTACTACTTTTGCAGCTGCCATACTCATGTACTCTTACCTGAAGAAAGACCCTCAACTGCTGTATCCAAGAGTAAGCATAGCAAGGAGATCTGTCTATGTGGTTGCTGAGAGTCAACACTGAGTTGATGGCATATAATCAACCAATCAATTTTAAAATGTGAAATTCTGAGCCAATTCACATGGTACTATAAAACCTTAACAGTCCATTGGAGAAAAAAAGTTTTATGTTAAATCCAAATCAATGTTAATCAATGTTAAACTTTGGGTCAATTATTAAGTGAGGCCTATTAAATTGGAATCTGAGGTGCTTGTCAAACAGCTTTTCTCCAGTACCTGAAAGATACAATTGGTTATGGTATCTGCAATCAAGCACCTCAATACCCAAACTACCAACAAAAAATAATGGAAGGGTATGGATTTTCAATCGAGATTGTGAAGGAGCTAGAACCTACCATGGCAGCCACAGGGAAGAGATATGGATGGTTGCAGCATTTCTTCAAATCCATAACAACATTGAGCAGAGAAACTTGGTTGCCGCCACCCCGTGCATTCAGTGCCTCAAAATTTCTTGTTAGGATATATTTGTAGTACTTCCTGTAAAAATGTTAACATTCACATTGTTGGCTTCTTTTCATATGTCTCGCCTTATAAATTAAGCACCTACCTTAGGAATACCTTTTAAAATACATTTTCCTCTACCTCCCACCCTCCACCCCTTAACTGTAGTAAGAGGAAACAGACCAGCAACAGGAAACTGGCAAAAAAAGAAAAGAGTAATTCTAAATCAGCATCCTAAGGCAAAAAAGTTAGGAAGGATACTTAATTGTTACAATTTCAGGAAAAAAAAGAGAAGCCAACTATCCTCTGACACTCACTTTTGCATAGGACTTAGTTCCACTCTCACAATAAGTTCTGTCTTTGAGGGCATGTTCTTGAATACATCAGCTTTCAGACGCCTCAGCATGTGCGGTCCTAACATATCATGAAGCTTTTTGATCTGATCCTCCTTGGCAATGTCTGCAAATTCTTCCAGGAAGCCTTCCAAATTACTATGAAGGAATTCAAACAGAAACATGGAAATTCAGAGAAACGTGGAAATAAGAAGAAATCCAGGAACTTCAAGCTAAGAGGAAAATGTGCTTGAGGATACATTGTAGGACTTACTGAAATCTTTCTGGTGTCAAGAAGTTAAGGAGGTGGAACAGTTCCTCCAGATTGTTCTGAAGAGGGGTTCCTGTGAGCAGCAGTTTGTGCTGAAGAGAATAGCCATTCAGGACCCGGAAAAACTGAAGTTGCATAAAGAAGGAAAAGAGCTATTTAGCACCATTTGGTTAATTATGGCACATTTTCAAATATGTATAACTGTATCCAGAAGATAAAAATAAGTTCTGTTCTCCAAGAAATTCTTCAGAAAATGTATAAAACTGCAACAGTTAAATAACATTTTAAGGAATTAATTCCAACCTGAATCACAGAAAACTGTTCCTAACATGATAGAAAATTACATGCCGCTAAAAAAAATGGGACTCCAAAGAATATATTTTTAAAATGTTGATAAATATTATTACTGGTATAATTATTTCTCCTGCAAAGTATTAATAATAGTGCATAAAACTAAGGAGAACTGAAATAATATACTGATCTATTAGGAATAGTAAGCGTAGCTTTCTACATCTAAAATGGGCATGTATATGCAGATACATAGCACAAGAAGACTGCAGGTGGCAAGAATCTCCTGAAAAACTTCTTTAAATGACAATTTAGGAGAAAAATGGCAAAATGCCCATTCTAAGAAAGTTCTTGTAATTTTAGATATAAAGCATAAGAATTACAGGAGACACAGATATGAAGCAATCTATCCCTACCTTGGACTGATTATTCTTTAGTCTGTGTGCTTCATCCACTACAAGGCAAGCCCAGTCAATAGAGCCCAGAATAGCCATATCAATAGTGATCAACTCATAAGAAGTAAGCAATACATGGAATTTCACAGATGCCTCTTTCTGTAAGGATCAGAAATATTTATTGGTTAAAAAAAAAAAAAGAATAGCGAAACTAGGTGCAGACTCACAAGATAACAACTTTCCAGTATTCAACATCAGTGGAAACTCTAAGTCACTAGGGAACCTGAAATATTCTCAGGTAAAATCTTAGTTAAATTAGTTGCCAAAATACCTTCATCCTAGAAGCCTTTTTCCCCCCACGTATAGCATTGTCTTCAAAGGAAAATTCATTCTCTCGGATGATGGCCCGGCTGTCTTTGTCCCCAACGTAAGTCACGACGTACATATCAGGGGCCCACATTTCAAATTCTCTTTCCCAGTTGATGATGGTGGACAATGGAGCACTCACCAAGAAAGGTCCTTTGGAATGGCCCTGTAGTCAGATAAACTCTTGATATAAAGGTAACAGGAAACAAATTTTTAGAATGTTGCGTATGAATTTTACAAGGAATGCTGCAATCTTACCTCTTTGTAAAGAGAGTACAGAAACACTGCTGTCTGCACAGTTTTCCCTAGACCCATTTCATCAGCCAGGATAGTATCCGTGCCTTGAGCCCAAGAGAAACGCAGCCAGTTCAGACCTTCCAGTTGATAAGGATGCAGGGTCCCTCCAGTTACATCTAAGTAATCTGGCTGTCTGTCATATTTCACTGTAGGCTGTAGAGAAGTTGGAGGGAAAATGAAAATATGTTTAATGTCCCAGCTCAAGCTCAATAAAACAAGCTTGCTTTTTGAAATTTGCCACCATAAACAGCTTCAGGACTTGAGTCAGTCTTAATAGTATTTAATACCTATTTTTTAAAATATCCTGTTTATTTTTAAAAAGGAACTCTGTAATAGAAAAAAAGCACCTTCCATCAAACAGGATTCCATGTATTTGTCATAATCCAGCTAGACATGCAAGATTATCCTATCGGTTTTGAAGAGCCTTAAGTATAGGTCCTATATGTGTACTATTCCATGTGCAATACGCTCATATCTTCAGGTAAAGCACTGTGTCTCCATAGGTGTGTAACTAATGAAATGGTGGTTAGTTGTTCTATTAGAATGCAAGTACAGGGTAACTGGCTACTTCCTTAAATGAAAGACAGTGAAAGTAGGTACAAGTCTCAAGTTTATTAAGAACAACAAAAGGAAATGGGGAAATTGGAAAAAAATTAGATGGTCTGATAATAATTTTGCTTCTGGCAAAGTGAAATTGTATCAAGTGGTAGAAGGTTATCAAGCCATTTTTAACAATACCTCAGGCAGAATTATTGCAGTATAACAGATATTAGCAAATGTTCTCCAATTACAAGGTAACCTTATAAAATGAATGGAAGAATTCTACAGTCCCTTAGGGGCCTCCAGGTGATTCATCCTTGTCAATCCATAGATATCACCTATTATGCTCATCCCTGAGCTTACTAATACGATTCTGTGTTTGATTACAGAACACACAATACAATTACATAGCCTAATGTCTATCCCATGACCAGAGTGGATACTCATGGAACTGCTGAGGTTAACAAAAATTATTTCAACTTTACCAAAACTATTTTATTAAATTTCTCCCCCACCCATCTCCCCCCAATCAGGGACTCTTTACAAAGATCCGAACAGAATAGTCATTCTGTAATAAAGCACAGAGTTATTTTATTGAAGTATCTCTTTAAAGAAAATCTATTATTAGGGTTCTGCTTCAGATTCAAAGACATAAAGGTACTTCAGAACAACATCCACAGCACCTGTCTGCAACCCCTTGGACCCAAGCAAAGCCATTTCTCAATATCATACTGCAGCTGCAGATGATAGTCAAATAACCTTGGGAAAGATGCAGTTACTTGGGTGCCAACAGGTGCTATGTTAGACACCTAACGCTTATCACTTCTGATAGCACTAAATTGCCACATAAGACAGAAATTATAAAAAGAATCATGATGATCAAAAGTTGTAACAGAAATGTTTCTCACTTCTGCTAAAAAAACAACAACCACCCACTAAAAATATTACCTCCCAAACTGAATATGGAAACTGTGTGACCACTAGGCTACACCAATCCATTAACTTACATCCACTGTGGGTGTTTCTGGTGGTCTCTCTAATTTTCGTAATTTCACTTTCTTTATTTTTTTTCCTGGTCTTCCTTCTTCACCTCTCATCAATTCCCTGTTCAGGAAGAGACCCACACAGGTTGAATTATAGCAAGTAGATAGAGAATAAAAGTAACAGAATTTCCTATTCATTCAGAAAGTAGGCTAGAGAAATTCCAGATAATCAAAGCTTCCTTAGTGGTATCAACCCAATAGGAACAGTAAACCAGTTTTCCCTTATAAATTTGCTGTTCAATTAAGTTCATATTCTCACCTGTGGTTCCAGTATGCCTGTTTGTAGATATCATAATCCTGTACCTCTGCCTCCTCATTTTCCCAAGAAGCTTGGTCATATGGTAGATCTCTCCATTTAATAAGATAATGAACATTCCCCTTCTTATCCACACTGGAAGAAAAGCAGAAGTCAATCATCATAATCTTCTAAATAAACCTAGTCCACAGAACCAGAACACTAAGCTCAATCTTTTTTTTCCTTCATGGAAATTCACCAATTAATGAATGGAAAAAGAGCAGGCATTCATTGATATCTGTCCCAAGTGCACATTCTTAAGATAGGAACACAATTTGACAGTTGTGCAAAGGCAGATTGATTTCCCACTAAAAGAATCAAGATCTCAGCAGTAACAGCTGCCAAGTAAACATCCAACACATTTTCATCCCTTTCTACCTTTCAGAGGCTACCTGAATAATTGAATGAACAGTGAATAAACTGAATAAAGAGTTTTGTTTTCCAGATATAGTCCATTATTTTCCTCACCTATGATTGAGAATTCGATGGATCATCATCCATTCTGGTTTAATCCCATATCGGTAAAACCGTTCTTCCATCTCTGCAAACTTGGGATCCTTGTTCTTGCGTTTGCGACTCTTTTCTTCCTCCCCCCCAAAGTCTCCTGAAGGTGGCTCGTCCATATCATTTTTACGTTGGTAATTGCGAAACATTACTTGGCAATGCAGTTCCAGCTGGGATACAAGCAGATTACACATCATTTGAACATGGCTAGCCAGTTTCCTTGCTCTGATCAGCTGAAAGACTGCTTTTACTTACCTGCAGCTCAGAAACCCAGGAACAGTGCCAATAGGACATCCCCTGCCACTTGACAAAGAACTGCCTCTCAGGTCTTCCCTCCAGAGGCTTAGGAGAAGGTGCGTTTGGATCTGCATCAGCAGGCCGTGGCACTGGAGTGGGTAAGGGAGGCTGTCCCCATTTCCATGTCAAGATTTTCTGCACTTTGCCTTTCAGAGGTGGGCACTAAAGGTGAGCAAAGGCATTAGAAATTGCTTGCTCTGGATCCTCTAGCATTTGCTAAAGCTTCCTGATACTTTCATTATATCAGTGTCAGAAGGGCAAGATAGACACATCTGTATTCTATCCCAAAAAGCTTTAAACTCCGTAGTATAAATGTATACTCCTTTTCAGGATTAATAGTAAAAAAAGAAGAAGAGTACAATGAGAACCAAAGAATTATACTTTAAAAATACATTAGGCATCTCCAATAATCCAAACAGCCGTCTAATACGTGGGTATAATAGACTGGCTGACAGATCCTTTTAACCTGTTTCAAGATGGACACTTCTTCATAATAACTTGTCTTGTACAGAATAGAAGCAGCATCCCAGTATTTGGAACATTAGAAATTGTCAAGTGGAGAGAAATCACAATAGATTATAACTAGTGAACTATTTTAGATAACAGAGAATAAGTAGTTCACGTGCACAAGCAGAAAATGTTTGAAAGTACATGTGAATGTTTTTTTTTTTTTATGATGGTATGTTAAGCATCAATATGTATTCCATTCTGATACTATATGGTCCAGATATTTCTATAAACAACCAAATTCCTCATTAAGATTTCTTGATCTGATAAAACTGCATCAGCAAATGCACTAAGATTTCCTGCTAACATCTGAAAAATCTGGCCCTAACATCTATTTATTTTTATTATAGCTCCCTCCTTCACATGATCTAGTAGTTCCTACCTTGGATAGAACAATATTTCCTACTTAATTATCATCTGCTCACAAAGACATTCATGGCTCATTTTTATTACAAAATATAGAATGTCTACAATGAATTATCCAAAACCACAGTCACATACTTCTCTTTAGGAGTAAAAGATCAATAGGGCATCTTTTCACCTCATAAAGTCACTATTCCTACAACAATTAGCTTTACACTACATTTTACACTAGTTAAAAATCATTGTAAGAACTCACAGTACAGCGTGGGCAAAGCCACTCTCCGTTGGGGATTTCTGGCAAAGGGGGATTTAAACAGTGTATGTGATACGAAGAAGGACAGGCATCACAGCAGAGAAGCTCTCCACCATCTTTGCAGACACGACAGAACTCCATGTGGTGATCATCTTCTTCCTCTGCATCCCCCACAACATCCTCCATGGTTTCCTCACCCTCAGAGTTGTCTTCTTTGGCCTCCCACTGGATACCTTCTTTTTCCTAAAGGAGAGGCAAACTGTTAGTTCTGGGTGCTGTAAGTCCCAACAAGCAGAGCCTAACACTTCCTTCCCAGTCTTCTACAACCCAAACTCACACAATGGGGGCAGCTCCACTTGCCCTCTGGTGCTTTCTCCATATCTGGATCCAGACAAACCATGTGATAGGCACGAGGGCAAGTATCACACAGGATGATCTCTCCCCCCTGCTGGCACACCTCACAATAGTCCTGATGATCTGTCTCATAGCCGTCCACTGTTGCAGTCGAATCTTCTTCTCCTAATGGAGCCAAATAGTGTTCAAAGCATTAAAAAACTATGCAAGTAGTGAGGTTCTTTAAGCAAAAGAAAGATATTTCAGCCTTATGCCACAGAGAATTAGCTAGATAAAAAAATTTACAATTAAAAATTCAGATAACTAAAAGTTGCAGAGATGGCAGTTTGAATCCCACCAGTGAATTCCAACCGCTGGAACAACAAAACAGGTATTCTGTACACGAAGAGGATCCAACCAACAATTAAGATTTTCTTTGTGTTTCTTTGTGAAGTCCTTCTCAATAGGACTTCATTCCAGAATCTTTTATTTTGATTCTTTCTCTAGACTGACAGTGGCAAGTTCTTTTATGGATTTGAGGCACTTCTAGCCTCAAACACACAGACCCCTTCTATTCTTGAATCCTGTACTCCATGGAGCTCACTTTAATCAGAGTTCAGTACCTTTCTTTTTCCTCTTTCCCGCTTTTAATTTTTTACGGCTGCGGCTGCTGCGACTGGTAGAGCCATCTGACACAGAGTAGCTATTGATACTTGCATCATCAAAGTCTGATTCAACATCCAAGTCATCCTCCTCACTCTGAAGAAGAACGAATAGATTAGAGAGGTAGATGTAACAATAACCACCTCTTCCCAATATAACTCTCATGAATCCTGAAGGAAACTACTGCCTGCAGTAGCAGACTCTACTCTCTACACCCGAGTACCAGAAAGAAAGAGTAAAAAACTCACAGATGATCTTTTACGCTTGGAGCCAAATCCTCCGAGCTTGATTTTTAAAGGTGCCACCTTCTTGGTTTTGGGTTTTTTGATGTCAGGGACACGAGGACTAGCCTTGGGTTTTTTCCGGGCATTAGGGCCTAGAAGATATCACCACCCAATTAAATAGCACCCAATTAATTAAATCAACTATACTCGGTATTCTAAATATGATATGTAAGAAAATAAGAGTTGCCAGACACGTTGTAAAAAATTTTTTGAAATGTGTCCCAAGCAACTACTAACCACAGGGTAAAACTGAAAAAAAAGAAAAGAAAAGAAACCACTATAGCTACATTTTCCCCTCACCTTTGCCTTCTTTGGTCTTGGCCTTTCGAAGTGGCACTTCAACAGGGGGCTGAGGAAGAACTGCATCCACGTTAGCCACCATGCTCTCCACCACAGCCACAGCAGCCGCAGCAGCAGCTGCCACTGATGCTCCAGAACTCCCTTTGAAGGGATTGTTTGTGCTGAACTCTCTCCATTTGGCCCCCAGAACCATCATCATCTTTGAGACAGCAATTTTAGGATTCTTTGCAGCAATAAGTGGCCTGTGGGAAGGAGAAGAGAAAAGAGAGCACTGGTAAGTCACTCTGGACTGAATGGGACTTAAGCTCTATTCAACTTCAATAATCATATCATTCCCACTAAACAGGAAAGACAATTTTCTGTGTATTGTACCAGCCTAAGTTTTCTCCCCCAAATGTTACGAGGCCCTAACACAGTTAAAACAGAAAAACATAACTTTTTTTAGCGCTATTTTCTTTCTCTCTTCTATTGGCAATATTCAAAACAATTCCTAGGGTCCTCAACTTATCTATAATATTAAATCCTCAAACATAAGATATTGCAATAATATATGGAAAATATAACAGTATGTAAATTAACGGTATTGCTTATTATAGCTCAACAATATTAACTCACTTTGCAAATGAGGTACTGAGGCACAGATAGAGTAGCTGGCCTTTCTCTCTCTAGCAGTTTAACAACTATTTAGATTTCCAGTTCACAGTTCATGCCGTGTTAAAACTACTTAGTTATGCATAACTTAATGCACTATTACTGAGACATAAGGGACAAAACAGACCTGTACCTGACAAACTGGCTAAAAGCCTTGTAATTAGTTAGAGTGCGATAATCTTCTTCTGTGAAAACGTGATCAATATCTTCCATACCCCAGTCTTCTAAAAGCTGGGCAGAGGACTTAGGTTCCTGATTAAAAAAGGATGTAGAAGGTAGTGTTATCAGAAATTTATAGTCTCAACAAGAAAACTCTTTTCAGTCTTGAGAAAGCATTTGCCAGAGAAGTACAACATGTAAGAGATTTAGAAAACAAAGCAAAGGAAGAATACAAGACAGACACCAACTCTGCAAACTTCAGGAAGTAGAATAATAATCTTTTAATTGTAACTGTTGTTAGTCCACAACAGGATAACCTGAAACTAAACTAGAATAAACAAGTAATTTTAGTAGATTATTTCAGATTCACCTTGGAATCATCATCTTCATCTTCTTCCTCTTCCTCCTCCTTGCGCTTGGTTTTGTTCTTCTTCTCTTTCTTAGGCCCAAGTTTTTTCTTTTTCTTTTTGCCAGGAGTATAGTCACTTCCCTCACTGTCTGAGCGTAACAGCACCTCCTCTTCCTCCTCCACAAATTCATTTCCCTCACCAGAACTATCTCCAAGCTGGAATGGAGGCAGGCATTAAGGTAAAGCGAGCACCAAACTCTTGTTCTTTCACCAAGAACATCTGACCTTCTACTATCAACATGCAATCCCATCTGTTCAGAAAAAAAAGCTTTTCTCTCTTCAACCCTTCCCATCACCACACATGCAAGGAGGACTTATTCTATTTTCTTACCTCTTTTTTCTGACGCTTACTGAGCTTGGGCATCTTAGGTTCTTTCAGCTTCTTGGGCTTTTTCTTTTTCTTGATTTTTGGCATCTCTGCCTCAGATAACAGTTCTTCCTCTGGCTCTTCTTCAGGCTCTGAGAGAAGTTATAAACCCAGCAAGAGATAACTCATTTTCTAAAACTCAGATGTTATATCATACTTTCTTCCTAGATTACATCCCATCTGTACTTACCTGAAGCTGCCTCCCCATTCTTTCAAACCAGAATGTAGGCAGCAACTTCTCTAATTTTTAAACTCTGGTCTTTTCTAAACTCCTTCTAGTTTGAGTTTCTCTCCACTATCTAATACTAATAATATATTCCATAAATGAAAGTTTCATATGCAGTATTTTGCTGCGGCATTCAAAGAACTATAGACTAAAGTATTAATTCAACATAGGCATTGAGATTTTAAAAAAAACAGGACAGTTGTGATCACCTGTTAAAAATCACATATAAGCTTTCATTAAAAGAAATCAGAAACAATTTCTATACTCATTTTTCCTAAGCAAAACTGGGGTAATGGAACATGATGCTATCTTCCTATAAATCTGTTTCCAAATCTTGAATAAAAAATGATTAAAGGAAGACTCTTCACTCCAGGGAATTAACCCCACTGAAGTCTTAAGAGAAGAAAAATCCCACCTGCTTCAAAATCCTTTTCCTCCCTGGAATTATGTATTTGTTCTTCAGTAGTCCTACAGCTAAGAATTGCTCACACACACAATCACACTTTAGAAAGCTGACTTCAAAACCACTGTGATATAGTCAACTGGCTTTCTGCATCTATCTTCTATTTTCTTTTATATGGAATAATATTTTTTTAGTCTAAGTACCACAACAGCATAGAAAATAGCAATAGTCCTTAATACACAAGAAAAAAAATCATATGAAGCAGCTACTGAATTATAATCTTTCTCGCCTCTACTTGCTCTGAAACCTTTACCCTTATAGCAAACTTGATAGGAAACTGCCTGAACTCCTCCATCCTACCTAGCACTTACTGTTCAGGTATCCAAGTTCAGCAAGTGTCAGAAAAGAAGAAACAAACTCCATTTCAACCATCAGGTGTTTACTCAGATACCAGTACTTTTCCAGTTCACAGTCACATCTTCTCTATACAATGCAAGCTGCAACTCATTCCTTCTTCCTATCCCCCTTTTTCATGCACACACAAATTTAACACATCATTCCTCATTCCAAAAGACCATAATCCCATCTATTCTTCCAATCCCCCACTCCCCAAAGCCCAGAGGGGCACAGTCAGTAACCAGCTTCCTTTGTGACAGGATCCACAGTAACCCAGCCATTCTTCTTCCCCTCCCCCTTCATCAGCCACCCCCGCCCATTACACGCAGCTAGAGTCACTAGTTCTCCCTCCAAGGAAAATGGCCTCCTAACCACAGGCACCGGGCAGGATGAGGGAAGCCACAGGTCACAGCAGTTGCTGCAACCGAAGGACAAGAAGCAGAGGGAAACTGTTCTGGGTGGAGTCCCGTATTCCCAAACCAGAAAATATATCCTGTGCCAGAAATATTTTTTCTTACATCTCTTCCTCGCAATCCTTCTTACTATAAACATTTCTTAACTTAAACTAAGCCCAAGTTCTGTGGACCCAAGTGTTCTTTCCACCCCTTTTCCTAGGCAATCTAACATCCACCAAGAGTAATCTAAAGATACCAAAGTACTATTTTCCTTTTCAGCTGATTAACACAAAATAACATTAAATATACTCTTTTATTTTCCACAACCTTCTTGAATTTTGGGAGAGAGAAAAGGAAAGCTGATCCTATTAGGGTAAAAAGATGAGGTAATATCCAATTGGTTCAACTACTATAGGCACTTACAAAAGCAATGACTCCATCACTCTAAAAAAAAAAAAAAAAAAAAGGTACCTCCAGAAAATAACTTATCTCAAAAAACAATTCTTCTGAAAAATGATTAAAGTGTGACCAAAACACATTGCTCATGCCTTTCACTGCATTGTGCTAGCCATATTCAATCCAAAGAACAGGACTAAGGTAAGCAGTTGTAAACTATGCTAGGTGTGGCTGGGAACAAAAGTGGGTCACACAATTACCCAAAGCATAGATCACTTTGGATACAGAAATACTGAACTTTCAAGTGGGCAACAGAAAGCAAGCCAGGCACTGCTCCCTTAGATTCATTCTTCAAGGTTGCCTGAAATGTTTGTTTTGCCAGGAATCATCATCTCCCTTAATACACACACAAGGTTTCTTTCTTCCCTTTACACACCGACAAATGAAATGAACCGTGCATGTTTTAGAAAACATGCACGGGAGACACTTTCTGTAATACACATGTGGACTAATAAACATAACTTTCTTGTGAAAATTTTCCCATCCACACATATATTTTTAAAAATGACAAACTACTAATTCAGAATATCTGAGATCAACAATATGCTCTTCCCAAACACAGCAGGAGACACCTTCTGCAGGAAGCAATGGATACAGAAGCAAGGAAGACATACAAAATATTAGCAGTAGCTGTAACCAGAGTTTCATCTGTAATCCAAGTAGAAGTTTGGTGTCACTGTTATACTTCAGGCAAACCCTCAAATTTTTACCTTCTATGTTTTGTTCAATCGCTGATACTACACAGTATCAAAGATCAGATAATGGGTAGCTTATTACTTCCATGTCAACCCCATAATAAACCTGCGTTAATGGTGTTTCAGATCCATTAAAAAAGGATGAATTTGTCGCCACTTCTGGTTCAAATAGGCAATAGATATATTGTTTTAAACCTTGCCTTTAAAAAAAATCTACCACAGCATGCCTGTGTACCTTGATGTTGATGAATACTGTTGTTCAACAGGATCTCCATCTCCTCCTCGTCACTGCCAGCAGAGCAGGGCGATGGGGATCCTATGCCCGACGCCATGTCCTCTGATTAAGAGGACAGTTCTGGGATTCAAGCAGCTTGTGCTATCTTGGCACTTTCGTATTAATAATGGCAGTAACGTGCTACATGAAGAGAGAAGAGCAAGCAATAAGACTTAAAGTCACAAAGTCACAGCATCTTTATAATAAGTTATCAGACAACCCAAATGGTCTGATTCCATACGATATCAAGAAAAAGGCAGCACCAGGGAGGGCCAAAAAAGCTGACAACTTGGCCCAAGCACCTATCTAAAATGGTCCTGAGGGCAATGCTAAATTAATTCAAGGCAATTATTCCATTCTAAGTAGATTAACAGGAACTTCGACTCTGGGTTTTCCAGTTCTCTTCGGATGGAGCCTGTGGGCAGGAAGGCAAATGTCTGAAATAACCTAGCCATACTTTCTAAAATATAAAACTGTCTGAGGGCTTCCTTCTTGCTAGCTAAAAAAAAAGGAAAACCCCTTAAGATTTACATTTTAGTGGTGACCTGCAGGTCCAGTTGCAGGGGAAATATACTAAGAGATCGTTTTAAAGAAAATAGCAAACAAAAGGCACAGTCAGCTCAAAGGAAAGCAGGCAAACTTGCTTCCCCCTGGGAAATGGGGGTGGGCACGAAGGCAGAAATCAAGCGGGGTAAGGGGGGCGGACGGAGGGAGGGAGGCGGGGACGGGAATCAAGGCCAGGTCTGGGAGATGGGGAGGAAAGGCCGCTTTCCCTGCTCGGGACGCGGAGGGAGAAGGGCAGCCGGGGAGCAGCGGCGCCCCGAGGCGCCCTCCGGACACGTGCGCCGGCTAGGGGTCGCGCGGGAGGCGGCGCGGGCCCCCCACCCCCAGGCTGCTGCGGGCCACGAGGGGGGCGCGCGGGGGGGCGGGCAGCCAAGGCGGGGCACCCCGCTTCCCTCAGGCGCGCCGGGCGGCGGTCTCCCGGGGGAAGCGCGGCAGCCGAGCCTCGGGGGCCAGCCACTCGCCCCCCGTCCCTCCGGGGCCCGCCCGCCCCCGTCCCGGCCTCGCCTTCCATCCCGCCCTCACCCGACTCCGGGCGCCCCGGCTTCTTATTTCTCGACGCCGCTGAAGGGAAAATGGCTCCGGCTCCAGCGCCGCCTCTTAAAGGGGAAAAAAAAAGCCCCAGCCAAGCTCCTCCCCTTCTCCCCCCACGCACTCCCGCCTCCATCCCATAATATGCCCCCGGTGCCTTGGAGACGGGTCCCACCTCCGTCACCTCAGTAACCCCCCCTCAACTGAGGCATCCCATAATACTTCCCTGCCCACCAAAGTACCCGCTCGCAGCCCGGCTCTGCATCCCATAATAACCACTCCCCTCCCCCTTTCCAAAACATCCCATAATAGTCCCTGCGGGGGACCGTCCAGTAATACACGCTCCCCCCCTGCGGAAACATCCCATAATACTCACCCTTACTCATACACACCACAATAGTCACCCTTCCCCCCACCGAGGCATCCCATAATAGTCACATTCTCTCCTTTCTCCCCCCTCCTCCTCCTCCCACAGGCACCGTCTCACTGCCCTGAACATCCCGTAATAGTCACCACTACCTACCCTCATCCCCTTGCCTGGCTCTTCCAACCAACCCACAGTAATCTCTCCCCACTCACTCCTTCCCTGGCACATCCCATAATAAGTGCACGCTGGCTGCCAAGTCTGGCATCCCAGAACAAGCCCTCCTCCTTTTTGCATCCAGCCCTGCCTCACTGAAATATTCCAGGAGCCCCCATGGCATCCCATAATAGGCACACCCAGGACATCCCATAATATCAACCATTTTCACCTCTCTCCTCCCCCTTAGCCAGGCATCCCATAATAGTCTCCGTCCAGTGAGACATCCCATAATACTACCAGCAACTCTTAGCCACAGCCTACAATGCTCGCACTTACTGCATCTCGCTCTCCCTTCACGCAGCCCATAATAATCACTGTCACACTGTTCTTCCCCTGTCAAGAAAAAGCAGCAGGAAGAGAGGGCCCTGCTCAAGGGTCTACAGCACCCAGGGACCCCTCCGGATCAGCACCTTTCTACAGACAGCAACCCAAAAACCACTTGGCAAATGTATTATAAATGTTCCCCATCCCCCCACTGAACACACAGACCATAATAACCGCTGGGGGCATAGGGCCAATAGCCTATCCCATAATACTCTAGCAAAGCCTGCCAGGAATCTCCATTCCTCCTTCAAATGATGCAGACTCTGCACATCCCATAATCTTTCATAGACTCCTATACAGTAGGGACATGAGAAGTCAGACCTTAGAGTCTGACTACTACAAGGCCCCAAGACAGATTTCACCTTTCCATAATTCTTTCAGACAGTCTGACAGCACAGTGATACAGAGAAAGTACGCGGGGATAACTCTATATCTAATTATTACAGTATGTAAATACTAACTTAAAACAATCTTCAGTCACTGACACCCGTGTGAACATTTCTTGATGGATACTCATTCTACTTTTCTATGTCTAGGCTTGAAAAAAAATCAGTCCACTTCAGTTTTAAAACTTAGCCTTGCTGGTGCCTAAGTGCCTAATTAAAATTGTTCATGATTATTTCTATGTGCATAAGGCACATCCCATATGATTTTATAACCACTTCTTCTCAGATATCCTTACTGTCTTTTATAAATGTCAATACAAACATTCCAGAAAGCTACATAACTGCAAGTGTAAAGTCTTATTTTAAACATAACAGAGATCCCATTACTGACCTCCAATGGTAATCAGTAATACATTCAACCTATGTGTTATCTTTCAAAATGTTCCATACCCTAATGACATTTAACGTACACGGAAAGCTAGACACAAAAATCTCTAGTGTTGCTATGCATTTCAGTGCTAAAGAAAACTGGTAACATTGATAAGTGGGTAGCATCTTTGCTCATTATATCTGTCCATTCCCTGACTTAAAGGAACTCATCTTTATCTTGCTATCTACCACTTTTTCTTACTCTAGTATTTACACTAGAAGGCAGTTTCATTGGGAATATATCTTAAAAAGAACACACTGGTTTATTAAATTTAACATAGCCCATAGACATTAAAAATTACTGTTAATAGCATGTTCCATTTATCCCCAAACAATACGTGGGATGGGATAGCAGATTTGAGATCAATGGAAATCTGATGGCCAGTTAATGTCCAGTGCCACTGGGGCAATCCCTGGTCCTGAGACCACGCTTTTGGCATTATGGCACAATAAAAGTTAGGAAACAAAAATACACTGTCCCTCCCCGCCACAGCGGAACATAATTTTGACAAATGTTGCAAACACAACATCTATACACATTATGAGGTTTTGGCAGGGGTCCCACTACATGCGAGCATACAGGCAAGAAATATCATGACAGAACTGAGAATTACAGAGAAAAGACACTTTGCACAAAAGGGAAGCATGTTTTACGTGCAACCTTCCCCATCCCTGTAAGAAATATAGGAGAATAAAGCATCAGTAGTTTTCCTCTATAGTCTTTACAGCTGTTTTGCTACTAGACTTCATACTTAAACACCCATCAGCAACTCCCTCTCCACTTCTGCAATGAAAGGTGCCAGAGCAAAGCAGCTCAGACAGGCAGAGGAGAGGAGGGCTGGGGATCAGGAAGCAGTTAAACTCTCTGTTGGTAAATGCAGGGCAGTTCACATTAATCAGAGTGGCTAAGCAGTCAGGATCGCTTTTGCTTTGCCCAGGCTACCTGGAGCAGAATACACATTTACTGCAGCCCCATTAGCTCTGTTTAGGGGGAGAGAGGATGCCTAGGTAATAGAGAGGATACCTAGGGGGCAGCACTGTTTCCCGGCCACTCATTGCAGTCCTTTGGACTCCTCACAGGCAACCCTTCAACCAGTGAAGTGGTAAAGCCAATCCAACTCCTACTTCAGAGCACAAGGGATGCACGTTCATCAGCAGGGATCAGTGTGAGCCTAGAGGGTATTCTGTGGAATTGCCAACCTTCCTGTTTTAATCGTGAAGATATACACATATTTTACTGCTAGCATCAATTTCCAGGATGCAAGAGTCCTGTGGGACAAGGTATTTGGTTAAATTATTAAATTATTAAATTAAATCATTAAATTATTACCTTCCTAGGAATTCTGGAAAATATATAGGGAACTTCCACAAGAGGATTGTGCACCAGCTCAAAACTAGCTTCAGATATCAGCGACCCCATGACATAAGCAGAGCTGATTTATTTCTGGCTTAGCTACAATGTGTTTGAAGCCTCAGTAAAAGTAGTATTTTGTTGAAATTGTAAAACTCTGTGGAGCTGGGGGCAGTACATTTCCAATCTGCAGAAATTCTTTCCACACCCTGACTCCTGGAATTCAGCTGCACTTGCAACTCCCCTGTTAACAGGACCTTCAGATCTGAGCTGCAAAAAAATCCAGATGACCACTAGATGGTAGCAAAGGGTTAAAAGTGTTATATCCATTGATTGCTATCTTGTGAGTATCTGGAGTTTTGCTGCTCAAATCTGATAGCCCTACCCTCATAAGAATCACTCGAATTGTTTTGCCAACAACCAAATACACACATTTGAAATAAGGGCACAGGAGAGGCTGCAAGACATTTATTTTATTTCCCTTCCGTAAATGAAGCAGGAGTGAGAAATTTTTGATTTCTCCAGGACCTGCAGCACTTGTGGAAGAGCAATTATTCTTTGCTCCTTGTTTTCAGCATTGTTATAACAGTCTTAAACTACTTTTAAGGGACTGGGGGAATGGAAACAGCTGGAGATATAGAAGTGCCCCTAGTTTCAATGCATCTGAAATGCACCAGATTAGAGAAGACTGTCCTATCCAATTAAGCTACAATGGCAGCAAGCATGTAGTCACCGAGTAATTCACAAGCCACTGCTGGTGAAGTTCATCCACCTGATACAGGATTCTTCAGTAGTCATCTACTGAAGAATCCTGTATCAGGTGGATGAACTTCATACATGGCTCTTCCTGCTAGTAGCAGTGGTTAAACAAACTATAGAAACTCCTTTTGTGTTTTATTGACTACAGTGTGCAAACCAGGCTTTCTGACTTTTCCCTTCCTAGGAAGCCAACTTTAAAAGTCATGGTTTATTTTTAGTTCCCAGTTCTGGGTTGTTAAGAGGTTAACATACAGAGCATTCCTGGCTTGCATATTATACTAAACAAAATATGGAGGAGTTTTCATTTAGTTGTTTAGCAATTCTTGTTAGCAGGAGAAGCCAAGCATCAAGCAGTATGTTAGTGTGTTGGAGGTGAAATAGATAATTACATCTTATGATATTTTTATTGCAATGATCTCCATTTTTCTGCCGAGGCTATAGGTTTCAAATAAATTACACTAATCTCTTGACTGTGAACATAGTGGGACCATATGGTCTCTCTATTCAATATAATTCTTAATTAAGGGAGTGTTGGGTGCATTTTAGCTGCACTACAGTTTGCAAGTATTTCTCATGAAATCCAGTAGGCATAAGGCACTTCCCCAGACAGAGTACGTTTAAATGCATGTGTTCTATCCCATTATTCCCGCAACAATTTCAAAGTGGTACATGGGTATATATTCCCCAATTTTGTCCTTACAATAACATCCGAGATAGGAAGGGAGAGACGAAGGCCAGCAAGTTTCAAGAATAAAGAGTTTCTTTTGTGTTTTCCATTACTGAAGACATTTAGTGCATGTGGTACATGGGGGGTTGTCAATAGATAAGTGTACAGTATGTAGAAACTTTTCTCTGGAGGCCAGCTCAGAAAACACTAATTTTAGTATTCATACCAGGTGAACATTTCTTCGTTAGCTAAAATAGGTTTTGCCACCACCACCACCACCCAAATTATAAATGCAGATTGAATCCTTAATATTCACCAGTAGCTTTTATTATCTTCAAAGTCTAGTGTGGCATACTTGACAATCATAATTTATCTTCATACTTGGTTTTTACATGCTTCAGGTCTGCTGATTTCATTGTCTACTTCACAAATCAGTAAAAATAGGCTCCTGCCTATGAATGTTCATGCCACAATCAATTAGTTAGTTTGGTGCCTTTTTATTTTAATATGCAGCAGAAAATATTTCTGACTTTCAGATTTTTGTCTTCCATCCTTCAAAGGGGGAATCTGGGGCCCTGCATGGCAAAATTCTTGTGGTGCTCAACAAGTCATTGAATATAAAAAATGTTAGGTATCTTGAAGACCATCTAGTCCCCCACACAATGCCCTCATCTTGTCCTTATGAATTGGCCAATTCTCCCTCTAGATGGCCAACTGAGGAATGCTAAAAACACCATCTAGCCGGTGCCCTCCCCCCTTCCTTGGTCTTCTAATTTCTTTTTCAGGGCAAATTTTTTTAAACTCAACTGACCACTGTGGAGGGAGAGTGTCAAAATCACCCCTTGGAGCAACTGTGGACTGGAAGACAGGGGTGGGGGTGGGGAAAAATCCCAGGATCGAAGAGGCAGGATGAGATGGGAGATGCCAGTAATGGGAAACTACCTGCCCTGAAGCTCCAGAAGAAATGCAGCAAAACTGTTTCTGCAGTGTTTCCTCTGAAGCAGAAGCCATGCTGGAAGTCCTGCGACATTGTGGGGCCAGCAAAGTCACCCCACCAGGTAAGCCAGATGTGGCACAGGAAGCTGAACAGCGACCAGTGCTTGAAGGTAAAAGCTGCTGGGAACATTGTCCAGTTCTGATGTCTGTTGATGCCTATGGACAATATATAAAAACAAAACAAATTTATTTCAAACATCTCAAATTTCTCCATTTGTAAATTAATGATCTATCAATTCACACAGTTAAAATTCTTTAACTGAGTTGCTACCATACTATTTATTTATTTAATAAAATGTGTTACATACCTACAGCTAAAAGCTATCAGGGAATAGTGTACAATACACACAAACCTGTACAAAACAACAGTTATAATACAACAATCAGTAAAACACAAGCAAAGACCAAAAATACAGCAGGAATATAAGCACTTACTGTATACACAATAAGGAGGTGAGAAATTAAAAGCCATACAGTATGAGAAAAAGATCTTTGTTTGGCACCAAAAGGAATAGGTCTTAGCTGAATCTTCCTGGGTAGGTATTTTTAATTGCTGAAATGGCCCATCCTTGAAGTCACCTACCACATCTCAGCTTGTAAGGATTCTTGAAGCAGCGCCTTCTTAGGGCTCAGGTACAAATAAAGGAATAGGTGCTTGTTCAGATACAGTGTATACTCCCATACCCTTCATTAAATGATTTATAGATTAACATCTTGGCTTTGAAGTGAGCCAAGAAATGAACTAGGAAGTGAAGATGATGCAATACTGGCATAACACGATCATAATACCCAATTCCAGTTAGTATTCTAGCTACCAAATATTTGTATTATTGAAATTTCTGGAGCATCTTAAAAGATTTCCTTAAAAACACAAGCGTTGTAGAAATTAAATTTGGGAGATTATCATGGCATAGATTGACTGAAACAATGCTATCTCTGTGCTGGTATAGCTGAAGATGGCACAGCAGTCAAATTACAGACAAAAATATACAGTTGTCAGAAACTAAGTGGGAAGCCTGCAACCTGTTTTACTGTACATGCAGAAGTTTTACAACTACTACAAGTAGTCTTCATTTTGCGACTGTCTCGAACAGCAACCGTTTGCAATTACGACAGTGATGAAAAAGTAACTCTGCAACCAATCCTTGCATTTATGGCCTTTGTACCACTTTGTTTAATGACCGAGTTGCCAGTCCCAATTGTGGTCGCTAAATGAGGACTACCCGTATTTAGGTCTAAATCTCCTATTTTCTCCAGTCAGCTCAAAGCAGAAGAGATGCATCTTTATTTTATCCTCATTATAGCCTTGTGAAGTAGATTACACTCAGAGACAGTACTTCAGGTTATCAAATGCTCTTTATAGCTGAGAGAGGATCCTCATTTTTACCTAAGCAGAGCAAAACCTTGCCCCAACAGCCACTTTTTTGTATCATGTTCTCATGATATTGCCTTTATTTTGTCCCCAGACCATAATAGAGGTGGTCTTAAATTGTCCTCAGTTGTTTTGGGTTTAACGTAATGCTTTTACTCTAATTTCAACCCATTTTTACTCTAATTTGCCATGGCTATAATCTAGGATTCTTTACCAGCTATTCTGTTGCAGTCAGTGATTCCTAATAGTTGGGATCAGCCCAGTTCTCACTGGCCCCTTTAGACATGTGTGGGCACTCCTCCTCTGCTCTGGGCCCTGGGCGTCATCCTCCATAGTCATTCTGGTTTGGGCAGTAGGAAAACCCAGTTCTTTCAAAACTGTGCCCTCTGTAGCCCCAGCTCTCCAAGCTGATCCCATTTGGAGACCTGGATCCTTTTGAATATGCCCACAGAAAACATTTGTGCAAAACCAGAGTTAGTTTTGACAGAGGACACCAAACACACCAGTCTACCTGTCAACATTTGCCTTCTCCCTGTCCCACATTAAAGAGAGTGACTGGAGGATTTTAGTGGGTGGGAGGGAAAGAAAGATTGGGGAATCCATCCGTTGCTGTCCTTAACATGCTATGTACATCATAAATAGTAAGTAGCACCATTTGCTGGCATCATGCCTGCGCACCAGTGAGCAGCAGATTTTATGTTCGTATAGTTTCCTATTGACTCAAGGATTGGTGGATAGTACCTTAACAATCTTGTGGAAGAGCCCTGCACTTCAGACTGACGCTCTAACTATTATATCACTCTGGAAGTGATAACATTGAGTATATGAAAGATTGATGTTTTGGGTGCAGGATTAACCATTTTTTCTGGTCCTGCCATTTTGTTTTTAACATATGTATCACAGGCAGTAATTAAACATACTGTTTTTTCTCCTACCACTTCTTTCTGTCCTTCACCATTCTTAGTTGTTGGATATCAAGTTGCTAAAGTTTGACATGTTTTGGACATTCGGAACATTCTCTGGAGTGTTCTGCTCCCCGTTCAACCAACTTTGCACATCCCTCATCATGATCAGGGATAACCTCCAGAACGCTATCGTTCCTTCTTTCTCACACACTTGTAGACTTGAAAGATGGAGCAGTTGCCCGGAATAAAAACCAACTGAAAACAGTAATATTTATGTTCCAAGCATCTTGACCTCTTTCCCTCTAATCCTTCTTCTTCCATCTGTAGCAAGAGGCACATGCTATGAAGGTCCCTGGACAAACAGCCGCACCCAGCAAAATTAGGCTCATCCCATAGTATTTCTGAGAGGAGACGTTCCCTTGCAGCATAGCAACTATCCCCACCCCCATCCTGCTAGCAGCCATCCCATAATAGTTTGCCTGCTTTACAGGTTCTGACAATTGAAAGGAGGAGATTAAGTGTCAGAGGGGGCCGGGCTGGGCGGGTGGCAAAAGGGTGGGTGATAAAGGGGAGGGGGCACGCTGGAGCTGGCTGGACTAGAGAGGGAGAGGGAGAGGGAGAAAATGCAGCAGGCTCTTGGACGGAGTCCCAACAGACGCAGCCAGACATGCTGTCTGTGCTGATATCCCATAATAATCCACTCTCCTCCTTCTTGTCCACAGCACGCCATAATAATTTAGAAAGGCCAGCCATATCCCATAATGTTCCTCCCAGTTGTGCTTGTTGACTGAACACTGAGATAGCCCATAATACTCACTGAACCCTCTGTCTCACAACACCACACCCCCTGTGCTCGCTTTGCTTGCTATCCATCCCATAATAGTCCCAGTCTCGGGGGGGGGGGCATCCCATAATACTCTCACCAGCTGCAGCAGCAGCAGCAGCTACCACATCCCATAGTACTCTCAGCCACCCACTTTTTCTCTCCTCCCCCACTTCTAGTCACACTCGGCTTTGCTGCTGTGCCATCCCATAATATGCATTTGCTTTCCTCTGTGACGAAAAGCCTCCCAGTCCCATAATAGTGCCAGAGGCATGGCCCATGGGCCAAACCCCAGCCAGCTAAGCCAGCTTGGTTGGAGACATTTCCTGTGGCTGGGCCTTGCTTTCAGCTCCCCCTGAGCATGAAGCCTTGGGCCCTGGCTGGGCTAGCTCGTGGCTCTTCTTGCCATTTTACTTTTCTGTTTGGAACAAAAATCCTCCACATCCTTAATCTAATTCTCTTCCTCCCCATTTTCTCTTGCTAACAATTGAGGTTTGTTTGATTTTTATCCGATTGGTAGTACAGTATTTTAATTGGCTTTCTCCCTGATTTTTGTCCAAAGCACTAAATTCCTCTTTTGGTTATTTTAATGTGAGTCAGAGTTTAAATATGAAGCAAGGAGCTCAGACTTCAGTTAGTCCCATTTTACCTATCTAGCATCACCTATTATGCCGTTATAAATTGGAATTCACTTAGACTTTTTCAGAGGACTAATCTCAGTCTATACCAATTACATTCTTAACTCTTGAGATTATTCCGCATGGCAGCCTTAAGCTGCTTGGCTCCTGTGCTGAAACTGGCTGGACATAAAGCTGGTTTAAGAAATTGCTGTCTGGGTTTCAATCTGTTCTTCACCTTCGACAATGATGCCGGCTTGATGTTCTGCCCGGGCAGTGGTTAGCAGGGCTCTCGACTGATGGTTTTTTACCCCTCCTACCTGGGCCAATCACTTTCCTTTGTGTGGGTGGGTCCAGCATTAGCATCCCTCTCTCCCCTGGGAATGAAGCACCATAGTTTTATCATTCTTTCTGTCACTTGAGTTGGAAGGGCAGAAGTCAATTTCATCTGGTTAAAAGGAAGGAAGGAAGGAAGGAAGGAAGGAAGGAAGGAAGGAAGGAAGGAAGGAAGGAAGGAAGGAAGGAAGGAAGGAAGGAAGGAAGGACCCATTGTTTCACCCTTCCACTGATACACACATAAAATGAAATTTTCTAACATTTCACTGTCCGCCGCTGTTAACAAACAGCAATGCAGCCTTTCCCTAGCCTGTTGTGGGAAGCTCCCTTCAGAAAGGAGCAGGCAGTTGGGCAGCCCAGACAAAATGGAGGGCAGCGACCAGAGCAGAGGGGGCATTTACACCCCAGGACACACTAGCCAACTAGAGCAGAGGCATTTGCCTATAATGGAATTAAGCACAGACAGCTTAGGCTGGCAGAAATCATAAACACTACCTTGGATACAAAGCAAGAAAAAACACGGAAGAGGGTGCCTTCACAATAGGCTGGGGCAGACTGAGGATGAACGTTGTGCAATCCTAACCTTGAGAAATTGGCTGTCCTCATGCTAGGGCAAGCAAGACATGTGGACGAACCCTTAATGTACCTAAAGGGAGTACAGCATTTAAACCTGTGTGCTAGTGTGTGGGTGCTTTTACTGTTTCTTTCTGGTTACAATTAAAGTTGCAAACTTTAACCTATCAAGCCTTAAACTGCATAGTTCTGCTTGTGTTGCTCTCCCACCTTGTCTTCCATCACAGTCTTTAAGAACATCTTCTAGATTGGACTTAATTTTCCAATGAAAAAGAAAGAATCATTAAGAACAGAATAAGAGGCCAAAGGCTCATCAGTAGCAAACCAATGCATTCAAAAAGCTCAGAAGCAGGGCCAGAAGATGATAGCTGTCATACTACTGTTCCCCAACAGCTGCCATTTTAAGGAATGCTGCCCTGGATTCTGAAGATTATATGCAGCTATAATACCTAATAGACATCAATAGCCCTCTTCCATGAATTTGTCCAAGATAAAGATTTCGTTGAGTAGATTTTGACTTCTAGAACCTATCATGGACTTGATGGACATGTCCATTAAGTTTTCTTGGTAGTAATGTGGTGCAAAGAGGTTTGCCATTGCCTCCTTTCCAATGTTTTACTGACTTCCCAGTTTTCCCTGAGATTTTCTCTCAGATTTGCTAGTGGTCTAACCCTGATTAGATGTTTCAAAAACTGTGGCTCACCTTCTTTTAAAACTATCTAAATTGGTGGTCCTTACCACATCCAAAGGCAGAAAATATAATAATTTATGCATTGTGTATAGAAGCATTTCCTTTTATAGGCCTTGAATCTCCTCACATTTAGTACATAATCTCATTCTTTAATATTGAGAAAAAGGGAGGAAAAATAATCTTTGTCCACTACTGTGGAAAATGTTTATAACTTGTTTATATCTTTTCTTACTTGCTAAAGAGTAAAAAATACTAATGGTTTCTTCTAGCTTCATAATGACCTTGGTTGCCTCTTTCTGCACTTTTTTCAGACTATAATGCCCTTTTCAAATTCAGGAACCAGAACGCTGAACAGATCCGAATGTGGTCAACTGTAGATGTATGCAAGGCTGTTATTTTTATTGGCAGATTCATTTTTAATCCCCTTCCTAATTATTCCAACTGTAGAAGTTACTTTTTTAAAGCAATCTCATACTATTTTTAAGTGGGCTATTTACCATGATCCAACATCACTTTCCTGATAAGTCTTTACCAGCTTAGATCTCATTAATGTATATTTGATAAGATTGTTCGTGCCAACTACCGTATGAGTATATTGTTTTGCACTTGCTTATAATGAGATCCATTTTGGGCACCTCTGCTCAGTTTAGAGAGATTTTTTAGAACTCTTAGTAATCCCTTGTTGATTTTGCCACCTTGAAAAAATCAATGCCATCAACAAACTTACCTATCTCGCTCTTCTTCTCTACTCTCTACTCCTTGTGGTTTAACCAGATATCAGTTCATGAGGAGTCAAACACTTTTTAAATACTTAAATATACAGTGTTTGCTTGTTCATCCAATACATGATTGCCAAAAACTTTAAAATATTTAGATGAGAAGAGTTACTTTCACAGAAGACATGGTCTTCTACTAGACCTGTTCTCCTATATTATTATTTTCACTTTAATAACAATATTTACCATTTTAATAGAACAGACATCAAGCTGTTTATAATTTCCTGTATCCATTTTTTCTACCATTTTCCAGTCCTCAGAGATGGATGCTGATTTAAGGAGAAGTGGTGCTTTTTTGTTAGAAAATGAGCAAATTCACATTGGAGTTCTTCTGAAAACATTGAGTGGATACCATCTGGACCCAGTGATTTGTTTATTTTTACTCTGGCAACTACTGAGGGCCCATTACTTCATTTTCTTGTCACTTCTATTTTTATTCAGTTCATCCTTCCCCATGCAGACAGATGTAACAAATTTGTTTTCCTGAAATCTTCTTATCCTCCTTTAATGTTCTTTTTGTCCAACAGCCTATCTAGTTAGCTTGCTGTTTCTATTATTTTTAAATATTTGTTGTTGTTGAAGGTCCTAATGCTCCTCAAAATATTTTGCCTCCTTTTTTGAGAACTTGTCTTTATTTTGCCAAAACCGATGGTTCCTTTTGTTACACGTTTTGGGAAGACTTAGCATATTTTTAAGGCAGCCTTTTTTCCTCTAAATAGCTTCCCTGTCTGTTAACATCTGGCAATTCCTTTGTTTTATTTTTCCTGATCAGTCTTATATATATTATCAAATTCAGTTCTCAATAATCTCAAACCCTTCTACAGACTTGCCTCTTAACTCTCCCTTCTTTTTACCAATCCCTTCACACTTTTGGTTTGCTCTTCACATTCTGGATTTGTTTGGCATTTGTCCACTACATTAAGTTGAATGTAATAATATTGTTGTCATTGTTTCCAGTGGGTTCAATAAGTATGATATCTTCAACCAGGTCTTGACCACTTACTCTCTAATGATACCTTGTTTAATTGTTCTGGTTATACAAAGTGATTTTTCTTAATTACCCTTGGTAAAGAGCTGACATTTCATGATGAACATTGAAATCCTAAGTTTAAAAGCCATTCCACTACAGTAGAATTGGTGTCCCATAGATTTGTCTTAATGGTGGGCAGGAAACAAGCAGGCAAACAAAAAGTTTGTTGATTGAAGTAAGAGCGGGAAAACTAAGTGTGAAATTTGCTGGGCAATCAGTGTTGAGAGATTTTGCTTATAATAAATAGATTACCAATATGCTGAAGAGATGTATCTGGGGATTATTACTGTCTCTGTGTGTGCACTGATGAATAACACTGTTTATTGAAATAGCCATCACAAGTCTCATTACTCTCTTAGAAAGGAACTAACTGTATAAAACTAGTGCTCATATATTTTGGTTAAACAGAGTAGTGAAAACCATGAAATAGTAAAGCTTAAGATTCTGTTACTCAAGTGCCCATCTTGTTGCTGTTTAAATCTTTAAAACAAAGATTTAAAATGGAAGTATCTTTCCCATGATTATTGATTCAACTTTCAGACATCCAATGCATGAAACAAGAACTCCTCTGAAGCTATCTGGATGCAATTGATGGGTTTTCATGGTTTGCATGAGAGGAATCTCCTTTTCCTTGCTCCTTTTGCTAAATAATTCAAGATTCAGCATATCAATATGAACACCAATAATAGCAAGTAACTAAAGGCAAATGTAAAATGCCTCTTCAGTGAACCGGGGATAATAAAGGCTACCTTGTGAGAACCTATCCTCTAAAAATGGTTAGTGGAATGTCTTCCTGCTGTGATAAGGGGATGTGACAATGAGCACTATTATAAAAAGACCTTTTTAGAGAGAAGATTGTGATACTTATCCCTATTTTGGAGGTGGTTGTGGACTGGGTCAAATAATTTATTGATCAATTTTAGGACAGTTTATTAAACAAATGCAAAATATCGTAGAAGTATCCAGAGTTTTAGTATTTCTTCATCAGCCATTGCAGAAAACAAGTTCTGGGGGAAGGGAACATAGGAACAGGTTGACAAGATGGTGTTGAAGCCATAGGGCCTCCATGGTCAGGATTTAGATGGATTATGAGAGGCTTCCTAATTAGATGTCACTTTCTGATGTGTTATCAACAGGGGTGTGCAGAGATGTCTAACTCACAATGAGGGCCATATTCAATATCCTGGAAATAACGTGCCTCAACCCATTCCCAGTTCTGGAACATAATTCAGGAAACCAAGAACCACTTTTCCAATACCTGGAATGGGAAAATTGTATTCCTTTAAAATCTGTTTTTTATAAAGTACCCATAGAATCATAGAATATGATTAAATTTGTGGTAACAATGCCTCCTATCAGAAGGACAGTTACAAATTTCAAACATGCTAAGGGTTTTGTTTGTTAAAACAAAAGGAGTGATGATAAGGAATAATAATAATAATAATAATAATAATAATAATAATAATAATAATACCCATTTCTATAAGTTGGGGGTTTTAGAACAAGAAAAGGTATGAGAGATTAACTCACTGATCTTTTCCATAATCTAACCAGTGATTAAGCTAGTCAAAATAGTTCATTAAACAACATGAACATATGGGGAATTATTAATTGGAGGAAATAGTAAAACAAACATCTCTCACCATCATTCCCCGAATGCTGTTTTTGGGTAGTGATAATGGTTTGATCCTAAGGGATGTTAATTTGAGGAGAGAACACTTGATCCCTGAATCTAAAACGCCCCCTTTCTTCCACCAAGGTATTTTACATAAGCAAATGCTAGAATTGTTTAAATCCTGTCCTCTTTGCTCCAACAACTCCCCAAACAACAAATTAGGGGAGGAGCTCCTGAAGGGTTTGAACTGGGATAGAGTAATTTAGAACCATCTATCCTGCCTCAGGTGAGTAAAAATATGTTCTGCTGCATTGATCCACTTCACCTCAGGTTTGAATGTCACCTCAAATTGGAATATGATTCAACTTAGTCTCAGGATACAGAATGAAGCAATAAACAATTTTAAACCTTAAAAGCCATCTCTATTCAAACCTGTTCCATAAGCAAAAAATCTAGGATAGGTGGAAACAGAAGCAGACAGCTAGACAAAACTGGATATCATTTTAAATGGTGGATTAAGATAAAGGAAAAGAAAAATAAGGCCTATCAAAGCTAAACTAAGCTGTTATATCTACTGCAGCTTTCTTATGGTGGCTGGGAATTTGGGGAGTTTATGTCCAATACATATGGAGGACCCCAGGTTGACAAAATCTGACATTTACAAAAGTAAGCATAAAGATTCCATCACGTTGAACTCAACTCTTGGTAAATGCATTTGTGCAGTTTTTTGGTCAGTCTTATTGAAGTAGTTTGATATTGTTTTCTTCTTTAAGTTTCTTGACTTTCTAGTCTAGCTAACAGCCTTTGATGAAAATATTTTACTTGTAATATAGAATTCTTCTGCTGAATAATTAAGTTTGGTGTTGCCCAAATCACAGGAGAAGCAAAACAAAACAAAACAATAAGAACATAAGAAGTGCCCAGCTGGATCAGACCCTGGCCATCTAGTCCAGCAGTCTCTTCTCATAGTGGCCAACAACTGCACAAGGAAGTCCACTAGTCTCCCAGCAGAAGGCCTTCAGAGGCAGTCACACTGCTATCAAAGATAATAGCCATGGATTCCCATGACTTCCATGCATTGGTCCAGCACTTTTTTTGAAGCCAGCCAAACAAGGTCGCCAGCACCACTTCCCATAGTAGTGAATTCCAAAGTTGAATTACACATTGTGTAAAAAAAAAGAAATATTTTGTCTATCCTGATTCTTCCAAGATTCAATTTCATTGGGTGAACTCTGGTTCTAGTATTTTGGGAAGAGGATAATAGTTTCTCTCTGTCCACTTTATTCGCACCATGTATAATTCTGAACACCTTAATCATGTCCCCTCTCATTGGCCACCTTTCTAAACTAGAAAGTTCCAAATGTCACAACCTTTCCTCATGGGGAAGCTACTCCAGCCAGTTGATCATCTTAGTTGTCCTCCTCTGAACATTTTCTAGCTCCATTATATCCTTTTTGAGGCGCAGACACCAGAACTGCAGACAATATTCAGAGGTGGTCACACCATTTATATAAGGGCATTATGATATTGGCATCTCTATTTTCAATACTGTTTATTATCCCTAATGTGCTGTTGGCCTTTTTTACAGTGGATGCACACTGCATCAACACCTTCATTGAACTGTTTAGCATTATTCCAAGATCTCTTTCCTCATCACTCACTGCTAGCTCAGATCCCATCCAAATGATGCTGGCCATTAGAAAAATTCTAAAAATTCCTAGACCAGCTCAAAATTATTTTATTTATTTTGTTTAAATCACAGATACTGCTAATTTAATAAACATATTGCTCCACATTCTTTATTGCTATTTTCAAAGACAGATGGAGACAGGATACTCAAAGTAATTGAGAGAAGCATTTATTGCGTAGTGGATAGGTTTCAAGGTCTTCTGAAAACTTCTCCAACAGCAAATAAAGGCTTGGGATAGGACCAAATGCACTGACCTCCCTTATAAATTCTTCTCAGGCATGTTAAAGATAACTTCTGACTCCAACTCTCTCACACTAGATGATTGTTCTTCTCAGCAGATTCTGAGACACCAGGTGGCAGCAGAGGAACAGGACTGACTCTGAACCTCTGGACTGGCTCAAGATCAGGTTGTGATAGAGGTTAACTGAAGCCCCAAAAGAGTTAGCTTCCAAGGAATGTTTACAGGATCCCAGAAGCATTGATGGAGTTGCTTAATTCTATGCAAGTAATATATACAATTTCTAGTGATTTTATAGGAACTGAAAATTTTATTTATTCATTTTTTTATACTGCATATATACTACTAGAGCAAATTTGGTATCACCGATGAAGTCCTAAAATTAATGATGAGTATCTTTATATTGAGCCAATTTGATATAGTGGTTAAAGCATCAGGCTAGAAACTCAGAGACTGTGAGTTCTAGTCCTGCCTGGGCACAAAGCCAGCTGGGTGACCTAGGGCCAGTCACTCTCTCTTAGCCTCAGGAAGGAGGCAATGGCAAACCACTTCTGAAAAATCTTGCCAAGAAAACTTCAGGGACTTGTCCAGTCAGTCTCCGAGAATCGGACACGATTGAACGGATTAAAAAAAAAATCTTTAAATTACAAGTTAGAGCCATAATTTTGTATTCAAATGGTTTTTTTAAAATTAACCGTACTTTTTAATTGAAATAACAGTGGACAAACTGCAATTTAAAGTATGGACAATATCATTATATTCTTCTGTGCTTTATTCATAATGCACACGTACTTTTTCAAATAATTTGGGGAATTTTTTTCTCTAATTGTATAACATAGTCTTTTTTTTTTTTTTTTTGATGGAGGACATTCTCTGCCTTTGATTCCCATGCTAGATGGCCCTATACCGCAACAGCAGGAAAGTTTTTTCTACTTGGGCTTACCAGAAAGAGACCTGAAAAATCTAGTCCAGCTGCAGGATCTTAAATAGGTTTAACATTCCATTTTGCCTTACCTATGGCTGAAATTAAAGTATAACTTGTTTTCTCTCCTCTTCATATGTTCAGTAATAATGCTGTAAAAAAAAAATCCACCATAATCCTGGAAAAAGATACGGTCTCCTTCAAGTCATGCTTCACTCTTGGTGCTTTTATTTATTTCTGGGACTTTTTAATGATTATTAGAGAAATCCTAGTAAGGAAATCCTGTGAATACATACATAGATTTTTCATAGTTTGCCATGAGTTAACATGACAGAACATTATCATAAGTATAGTAAAGATACTGACATTTATGGAAGTTCTCAAGAATAATTGAAGACACACAAGCTTGGTGTTCAAACTCATATTTTTAAACAAAATTTTATTTGTTCTTGCGTAGTTTTGCAGAGTTTTGGGTATAGCATGCTTGTGAATGTTGCTGTGGTGTGATTAAAGCCAATTCATTTACATTTTGGATCTTTAATACTGTTGCATGTTTGTAATAAATAAATCATACTTCATACCTTTTTAGATGATACTTCCAATGTATATTTACTTGGGAAGATATATGGGTCCAACTAACTACTAAATGAGAAAGGGCATTGTTTTTTCTCTCTGAAGCAGGTATTTAGAACTACGTAACAAGTGCTTAAAAAAGAAATAAGTGACAAAAATACAAAGAAAAACATATATAAAGTATAATATGTCATTTACATATATATGTATGGTACATATATAGGTACAATTCTATATATAATTTTCTAATACAAATTTTATGCAAGTGCATATATAACTATCAAGCTTTATACAACTATCAACCTTTTTTTTTAACCTACTGTATTTTATATAAATGAATCCCATATTTCATTATACTTGTCCGTACAATCTATAGACAAGCCACTCATAGGTGGCAATTGTAATCAGGTCTTTGATCCACTGAGTGAATGGGGCCATACATTTATCTTTCCAATGCTGCAATATCAGTCTTTTGGCCATAGTAAGGGCACGGAGAATCCATTTACGTTGTCCAGCCGTCAAATTCCAGGTACTAGGTATGTAATTCAAAAGAATATTATCCTCTGAGAATTTTAGTTTTTGTCGCACAGTCACATTTATATAGTCCACTACTTTCTCCCAAAGCTTAGTAAATATAGGACACTGTAAAAAACATATGTTTTAAAGAAGCATTGTCCTTATTACATATCCAACAAGATGCTGTCTTAGACAATCCTTTTCTATACAAACGTAACAGAGTCCAATAAATTCTAAATATTATTTTTTGTTGTATAAGTCGTAGTTTAAGGTCCATTAACACTCTTACTATAGAAGTTAAGACATTCTCCCATTGTCTAGGCAATATGGGAACCTCTTATTCTTTATTCCACTCATTTCTTAACATCTGGATATCAAATTGATTTATAGATAGCAAATATCTATAAAAATTAATAATAGGTTTTTAGTTTTAAAAGATTTAACAGTTGTTCTAGTATCTCAGGTGTCTCAGAAGCTGAAAATGCTGCTGGTCCAAACAGTGTTGTTAATAAATGTTGTAGCTGTAAATATTGCCATTGGGTTACATCTGATAGATGATATTTATCTCTTAACAAAGGATATGTTAAAAATTAATCATCATCAATCAATTGGTCCAAAGTCCCCACTTCCATTCAATTTTTCCATATCACCATCTTTTTCCCAATGTTTAATGTTAGTTTGCCCCATAAAGTCAATTTAGCATGGGGAAAAAGGATTAAATCTTTTTTTATTAGACATTACAGGAATTTGTTTTTATTTAGCTGACTTTTTATTTGAGGTATTTATAAACTATTTTTCCAAAGCTCAAAAAACCATTCTGTCATTAAAAATGCAGAGTTATTATAGATACAGAAAACAGCTAATATATATTTTTGGCAAAGCAGAGCAATGACAGCTTTGTATTTCTGCAATAGTATGATCCATGGCCCACAACCATTCTTAGTTCATTCTGATGCCAGATTCTGCAACAAGTGTTGAGAGCTTGAACTGAACCTGGAAATGAGTGATATTATCATAAATATCTCACATCATTCATAGCATTCATATGAATATCAGACAGCTCTGATGAATGGGAGCTGGAAGAGAAAATCTAAAATCAATATCTGAAATTGTACTTGAAATGTGAAATCATCTTACTGTATAGGACTTTACAGTATTTAGTGCATCAAATATTTCTGGCAATTACTTTCTGTAATGCCAATGCATTCCAATGCGTTCCTCCATCTCTATATTTCAGAGTCTTCAATGGAGCTATTCAATAATATCTTGGGGGAAGCAAATGGCAAGCCCTCACAGGGAGCAATCAAATTCTGAACTGGGAATTGTTTATTACTTTGCTTAACATTCCCTGCCTTGTAGAAACCAACTTTTTTTACTTGAGTCTGAAGTGTTCCCATCTCAGAATCCCAAGCTTGCCCTCTTCTTATTTTCTTTAAAGTATTTTTGAAGCCTTCTGTATTGAAATAATAGATCAAGGGATCCAGAGTACAGTTCATACTTGCAAATAGCATAGTGATGATAAGGGCATTGCGCACTGAAGCCCGCGTGGATTCATCAGTCTGAATCACCTTGGCTTTGATCATCCCATAGGCTGCCAGAATGGTGTTGTAGGGTACAAAGCAAATGATAAAGATGACCAGATTGACTATAAGCATGCGAATGGTCTTTTCTTGGCGTAGGCTCTGGGTCCCACCAGCCTGGCATAGTTTCTGAAAAATTCGGACTGAGCAGACTGTCACAGAGGTCAGAGGGAGGAGAAAGCCAAGAATCTCTGCTAAAATGACAAGAAAGAAGAGTTCTGCCTGCCACAAGTGTTGACTGAAGCTTTCAAAGCACAAAGTAATTGTTTCATCTTGTTTAGCACATAAAGTTGTCTTGTGGATAACAGCAACTGGAATAGACCCTATCAGAATTAGCACCCAAACGACACAGCAGAGCAGTCGGGCCACTTTGGGGCGCCGGAGATGGCGCCAGCGAAGTGGGTAGACAATAGCAATAAAGCGGTCCAAGTTGATGCACATCAGGAAAAGGCAACTGCCATACATATTTATTTGGAAGAGAGAACCTGAGACTTGACAAAGAAAAGTTCCAAAGGGCCATTCCCCCCTGAAATAGTAGTAAATACGGAAGGGCAAAGATATGGTGAAAAGGAGGTCACTCACAACCAAGTTACACATGTAGATAGCCACCACTGACTTGAGTTTCAGATGGTACAAGAAGATCAAGAGGGATGAAACATTGAGACATAACCCTGCTATGAAGATCAAGCTGTATCCCGTCAACTGCAGTTGGTGAATGCCACTGTAATCTTTGCATGCAGTACGATTGTCAGCTGACATGCCTGGGAATCACCTGAGGTGAAGACTTTGATAGATCTGTTTAAGATACTGGGAGAAGCAGAGATCATAGGAGACCCCAAAAGGGCTTAGAATTCAAGTTGGTGCTCATCATTCTATTCCTTCATTCAGATGGTAGTCCTATCTGACTTGAAATTCCAGGCTTCATAATCCATCAGAGTTGAGGAGGTTTAGGGCCATTCTCAGTCGTAGTACAATGAGTCTAGATGAAAATGATAAAAAGTGTTTTTATTATAGCATTCCCACAAAGAATATTGAATAATGAATAATGTGGTGGGACCTGTGAGTGAGAGAAAAAGCATTAGACTCTCCAAAAATGAAGTGGCACCTAAATTAGAGCCAGTTTGGTGTAGTGGTTAAGGCACCAGGCTAGAAACCAGAAGATTGTGAGTTCTAGTCCTGCCTTGGGCATGAAGCCAGCTAAGTGACCTTCTGCCAGTCGCTCTCTCTCAGCCCTAGGAAGAAGGAAGGGCAAACCACTTCTGAAATCTTGCCAAGAAAACTGCAGGGACTTGTCCAGGTAGTCACCAGGAGTCAACAATAACTTGAAACTGCCAAAAAACAAACCACCCTCAATTTTAGTAACAAATAAAAAATAAAAACAATAAAAAGAGAAAAGAGATATCAAAGGTGACATAGTAAGTTGCTTAGAACATTAAAAAAAAAAGGATATTTCCCCAGATGTTTGTTTTTTTCTACTAATTTTGGAGCTAGCTACATGTTATATGCACCCAGGATTGACACATTCTAAATAACAGAATTATTACATAAGGTGGATTTCAGCTGAGAGCAGGAGGGGAGGAATAGCAAATCTCCACAAAAGGACACTGAAACAGTTTGAAACCAGCTTTGAACTTCTATAGTAATGGCTGATTTTGATAGCTAAATCTGGTTTTCTTTTCTTTTCTTTTCTTTTTTCTTTCTTTTCCTAGCTCCACTGTCATTATTTGAAACCAGAGCAAAGCTGATGTTTCCTTTGCACTGTTGTAGTTCTGCTGAACTTGTGGGCAGTCCATTTCCTTATTTGCAGAAACTTTTGTCTCACTCCTTCCCCCCAGCTCCGGGGCTTCTACTGTTCTAGCAAGTCTTTCAAGGCGAAAGGTGGCTTGATAGTTTTGCAGCCCATAAAGAACTGCTTGGAACAAAAATCGCTACTACCTTAGCAAGAAAACCCTTACCTGCAATCCCTTTCTTTCTGAACCTGAAGGGCTGAGACGTGGGATGAGACAATGGGAAAACAAACCCATCATTTCTCAAAGTTAAAACCAAACAAAACAACCACGTTTTCTGCAATCCCAACTACACAGCAGTGGAGACAAAAATAAATCAGTTCAGGTCTCCAGTGCTGCTGATATTGTGAAAACAAAGAGGTCTGGAGTAGCTTTCAAGCTGGTTCAAAATGGTCATGTAGAAACTTTCCTTGCAAATGCTTTGGAGCCCTTTGGGGAGTTGGCCAAATGGTTTTGTATGGAAAAAAAATTACAGACTCTGGGTTTGTCACCAACCACCAAGTTCTGGAAGGTGAGATTTTTTTTAAACAAAACGTATTATACAGATACTTTAAAAGTGTATAAATGGATATCCTACCTACAAAGTTACTTCTGTTCTTCCAGGTATGTAGAAGAGCAAATAGTTTTATACTTCTAGGTTAGGTGTCCTTGGATGATATACTGGAGAGACGTGGGACATTCTTTGATCTTTCCCAGATCTTTTTCTGCTTGCTGTTATTTGTTCTCTTATTCCTGTATGGAAGAGTGAACTATTGTGAAGAAAACATCTTTTAAAATTTATAGAGACATTTTTGTAAATATGATATGGTTCGTTAGTCCCATGAGATTCAACCAGCATGGAAACACAAGAAACACAGCTACCTTTACTAAGAGCATTTCAGCCCATTTATTAAGTTTTAAATAGACAGCCTAAAACAGTAAAAGAGCCAGTTTGGCGTAGTGGTTAAGGCACCAGGTTGGAAACCAGGAGACTGAGACAAACCAGTTTGGTGACCTTGGGCTAGTCATTCTCTCTTGGCCCCAGGAAGGAGACAAAGGCAAACCATTTCTGAAATCTTGCCAAGAAAACTGCAGGGACTTGTCCAGACAGACTCAAAGGCGTGCACACACACACACGCACACACAAAACCCTTAACTGAAGATGGTATTTCAGTTACTTATATGATGGCTACATTTTGAACTGCACTTGTGTAGCTATACAGAACTATAAAGTTCTGTGTGGATTTATGTGGACCTTGGGAAAAAAGCCAAGAGAACAGTCTTTATGTCATTGCTGTTGTACACGTGGTCATGCACCTGTCCTAAGGTGGACAAATGGAAAGAACAACAGTGCTGTAAAACTTTAAATGTGGAATTCTGATATCAAAGAATAGATTTTGGTCCCTGAACTCAAAGCAGTATAATTATCCCACAGGCAATTTCATATGCTGATTTTTAGACACTGAATTCATTTCAGATTACTTCGAAGACAGCCTGCTATGTGTCTGCTTCTCTGGGAACATACTTCATTTAAATGAATAAAAAAGCAAAGTTAACAGTGTTGGTGAAAAAAAAATCCATAGTTCAAATGTCACATAATTCTGAGTCCACACATTTTTGAGTTCTGTAGAATTCTTCAGCAGCCACTATCACATGCAAAGAACAAATGTAAGCGTTTGTATTTGATTGTAGTCTTAAGATAATGGGTAGAAACAGACATTTAAATTAGATTCTACCGGTACCATGATAGCTTCACGATGCACCTGTTTTTTTCTTAGAATTACTGTGATACGGAAACAATGGCTGATTCCTCATTTCTAAGAAAAACCCATAACAATCAGCTATTATTAAGAACTTTACCTTAAGCAAAACAGAGGGAAAACAGGAAACAAAAGAACGTAGATAATTTTTCATGGTAAAAACATGAGGTCATTTAAAATGATTTGTGGCCAGATTATTTTCCAATGGGGTGAGCAGAATAATATCAGGGCTAGGGCTAGGGCTGGAAATTAGGAAGCCCCATGTGTCCTCAAAAGCTCAGCTGTTGATGGTGTCAATATGTAATGGCAGGAGATGATGGTGGACTGTTTGTTGTCTCCCCCTACATGGGCAAAGTAATCTGTGGAAGGTGAAGCCAAGAAGCCTCTACTCTCTACCTCTCCTACATCAAGCACTTCCCTCCATGCAGGGACAGGCAGGAAGTGATAGTTTTCCACCTCTTCCTGCAGGAAAACCAGCAGAGCCACCCTTACAGGTTCTCCAGATGAAGTATCTGCAAGCACAGCCTTTTCCAGCTTTCATCAGTCTGCTCCTTTGTTGAAGGAGAAAAACAGACTTGCAGGTAGTCCAGATGGAGCACTTGGGACTGTAGTTCTTGCTGCTTGGATCGTGTACTGTAATGCCTTTCCCATAGTGGAAAAGTGAGGGGCATTGAAGCAGAATCAAGCTCTCCAACATTGCAGATATTATATCAAAGGAGGTGGCTTGAGGGCTGTATCATCAAGACTTGCTTGGATGAGACCGAGAAAACTCTGATCACTGGGGTTTCCATCATTTAGCAAGAGGCAGAGACCGAAGAGTTAACTGTGGTGTCTTGGCTATAGTGCTGAAGTCCTGCTGATTTGCTGTGCTGGCAGTGGACTTCAAAATACATGCCAGGAATGGTTTATGACTTCATAACCTAATTAGAAGCCTTTGGTCTGTCCCAATCATTATCTTGTCACACTTACACAAGACGACAAAGGTTAAATCTGGGTTTTTATATTACATGGCATAATAATGACTTGATATTATTCATTGATTTTAAATAGATCACAATTTGATGGGGTTTAGACTTAGTTTTAGAGCCTCTGTAGTGGCTAACAGATCTAAAGGCTTTCCCGATCACTGCATTTGATGAAATGAGCTGCAGCTCATGAAAGTTTAAGCCTTTTTATAAAATTTGTTAGCTGGAAAAGATGCTACCAGACTCCTGATATTTTTGCCACCATAGACTAGCATGACTCTCTTCCCATCTGTTCACTAGGAGGAGTAATATTCTGCTGAATATCACTTCTCCTAGTGAAGGAGGTTACTCTGCTGATTGCAACAGGAAGATGGATATCTGAAATGGGAGAAAGTTGATATCATCTCACTTGAGTAACCTCTTGCTGAACAGAGCCCAAAGGACTCCCAGGCTTTCAGGAAGTTGACATGGATAAAATGAGAGGAAAAATAGCTAGAGGGGTGGAAAATCTGGAATGAATCCAATTGAACAGGAGGTTGGGCCCACTTGAAGGGTACAGCATGATAGTGACAGGTGGGAAGGAGGGGTGAGCAGTACATCAGTTGTCAGGCCCCCTAATAATAATAAAGAAGGCTATTTTCTCAGGTTTATTACAAGGAAAAAGGAAGTAGCTTACAAAATCTTGAAAGCTAACTTGATCTTGGGAACTAACTTGGTGAAGCCACCTTTTCATCACCAAGTACTTTAAGGTGGTTCCTTCTTGATGTTTCTGATCCTCTTTCCATATCTTGATGTAAGGAAGAGCTGGTCCCTACTTATGAGATACAAATGGAATGTTCATCTGTTCTTATTTTGCCAGGTTTTGCAAATGCTTATTCTTGTTTCCAGGTTCAGTGAATTCCTTTAAATAAGCTCCCTCCACCATGTAAGATACAGGGAGAGAGGCTAGTTTGAAAGAATCAGACTTAAATATGGAAGGGGTAACGTTTGAAACAGGTCTTAATAACTGATCAGATCAACACTTTAAGGAAATACACCACTTTGATTTGAGTAAAATATGTTACCTATGTTGCTGTATGTGACTTTGTAACAGCCTGTTCCCATGTATGTTTGAGGATGATGATGATCATGCTAAATCCAGTCTAAACATTTGACTGACTATGCGATCAACAATAATTTTCAAACTTTTTCAAGCTGTGGAATATGTTAGTAAAAAAATACTAATTTTCAGAACCCAAAGCTCTAGTGATAGAAAATTGGCTGCATTTGAAGGAGCTATTTTTGTTTTGTTCTTAGTCTCTCACAAAATCCAGTTTGCAAAACCCTAATTTATATAATACTCTAATGTTCTATGTGAACATTTTTCCAATATGGCGATGCAGCAATGACGAAGCTGTCTCTGTGCTGGACTTGTGTTTGCCCTGCAGCAGTACAAGAGAAATTCGGTCCAAATTAAAAAGAGCAACCATCTTTGAGGAAAGGATTGACTAAACCTGAGCAGAACCCTTTTTCAGTTTCGTGCACAAAGTTGTCTATAAGTATGGACAAGCACATTACCCCAGGGTAATCACTACTCATTTCCACCAACTGGAATATGGGGAGGGGGCCAAATCAGCAAAATCAGATACGAGCCCTGAAATCTCTGAGTTTACACCTTATTCTCTATTCATATTACACATCTTCTACCACAACATACTTAAGACTGCCTACTGCCTTTAACAATTGTTTCATTGCAGAAACCATATCTCAAACATAATTATACACAAATGGTTGCATGTTGGTTCGGGCCAGATGAGAAATTTTGGTTTCAGGTTTCTATTTGTGGCAAGATATTGAGGGTTTTTCTCTTTCCCCGTCACCCCAATTTGTTGACTACCTTATTGATACCAGAAAGGTTTAACTACCATTTATCAGCATCAGATCGAATCCCGTAACCATTTTCTATCCACTCCATGTGCTTTACCTCTCCCCTCGTGTAGGTTGGTGGAGTTACTGGCTTCAAACGTCCTCTGCTTACCACTCGCAGCAACTGAAGAGATGTTGACTCATCAGCAAAAACTCAAAGAAATATCACAAGCAGTAAAAGAATGAGAGACAGGCAGCAAAATTCTCAGTTCCACAAACTTCCCTAGATCTGTCCAACTCCACTTCCGCTCTGACTGTTTCCATTTTTTTCTTCAGATGCATCACTTTGCTTTTTTGTCTCCTTTCCATTCCATTTTTTTCAGCCTCTCTCCATGATGCAACCAACTTGGCATTGGCACAAATGTTCATTTCAGTAGCTAATAAGCCATGCTAGACTTTTCATTAAGGCAAAATGAGAGTGAAAGAAGCAGCAACTGTGGACATGTGACAAATAAGGAAGTGGGCTGGTGAAAACTTGTACTTACTACCCCCCCCTTCTCATTTCCTCAAATCTCTATCTTACCTTGAGTAGGGAAGAGTGCAGAGCAAAGCAGAAAAATTAATCATTAGCCAATATCTGCCAGCAACCCTTGAAATCAGTCTTGGGAGTATTCACTAGATGGATATGTCACACAGAGCATGTTATACCAGTGTCCCAGCTTTTACACTGCCTTTTTGTGGTCCTTCTGAAATAATGTGAGGTGTTGTTCCGCACTTAAGAACTTTTCACATCTTGTATCTGTAATACTTCAAGATTACATTCTCTCCTTTATCCAAGTAGTGAGAAGGCCCAAGATGTGCTGGGGCAGATAATCCAAATGATAAAGCCAATTTTATTAGATTTATAATACAGAGACCTGGATTCAAATCCTCATGTATTAATAAAGTTTCAGTGATCTTGGCTGTTCATGTACTATGCTAAGCCAAATTCAACAAAGTACATGATGGCCTCGTGTGCTGTGTGAATTCAGACTTGGGCTTTGTTTGCATGTTGCACTGAGCCACCATTTAATAATGGTTTGGTGATTAAATTATGGATGGTTGATTATAACTGCACCATAAATGATGGTTTATAAACCACGGTTTATAAACCACAAGAGCTGGGTTCATACAATACGCCAAGCTAAAACCAAAGAAGCCACAATTTTGCTTTGTATGATGTGTGACTCAGACTGAGATGGAAGAAAAAAAGGGGTCAATTTAGGATTCAGTCTTAATCTGGCTTACATGTACTCCCAAAGGAGTTCACCGGTCTCCTCCTGCCTGTAAGTGGGACCCAACCCAGAGCTGTTCCAAATGAGCTATTCCTACTATTCCCCAGTCCTGCTGTAATAATGCAGTAATCAATCATTTTATGATGAGAAACATACTCTTGTTACTGTCCTGACCTGTATTCTTCAACATTACATCTTATTTATTATGTTCTAATGCTTACATTAACAAGGCACTTCAAGAAAACATATCTAAACAGGACCAAGTCCTTCTCTGTATGAAGTATTCAGTTCTGAGTCTTAGAGGTAGGACTTAAGAAAAATTACTGCTTAATTTGACTGTTTTAATGATGGCTTAGCAAGGCTGAGCTCCAATCTTAAATATCAGTATTTCAGTTCTACCCAGTTTTCTCTGCAGTGGTTACATCTTCCTGCTCTAGGCAACCACATGTGCTTCCGCTCTTCCTTCCAGCCACAGTCCAGACAGCCATTGCATCTAGACAACCACACTGCATTGCATTGCACTCAAATAATCAGAATCCAGAACGCCATTGCATGGCTATTGGTAGCTGGCTTCCCAGATATTTAAACACACTCATCAAATGAGTTTGGGGACTTGGGGCTGAGACACAAAGGAGGAAGCCCAGGCTCCATGAATCCCACCAGCAAGAAATGCTGTTGGGAATGGTATGTTTGCAGGTGAAGGGGGCAGATGCATTCACTCAGGGGCAAAGGCTGAGACAGAGCAGAATCTGGGACAGCAGCTGGTCTATGAGTGAACAGGGAACTGCACCAGCCCTCCCCACCTGCAAAGTATAGAGACAGAGCTAGGCAAATCATTCAAAGAGATGCTTCACTTCAGTGACATGCCTCTCTCGATCTGCTTCTTCACACCACAAAACAACCACAGAACTTGGGAGCTTCAAGGAGCTGTTCCAGAAGAGCAACTTGCTCAGAACTGGAGCACCTTGTACAGCCTCATAACAAACATTTAGAAGACAATGGGATGCACATATCAGGGTTTTATGATTCTAATATTAAAATTGCTGGTTATAACTTTATTTCTGATATACTGATAATTTGGATAATCTTGTTTATTACTATATTGATAGATATATAAATTGCTTATAAGCTGCTTAGAATCTGGCAACTGAAGTGGCATCAAAGCTTTTGTAACAAATAAATATGAGAGAAGCCTGCAGAAGCTCCTCTGGCACCCAGGTGGTTATTATCATTGTTATTACTTCTATTGCTACTACTAGTTAATTGAAAGTATATATTGTCCCAGGCAGACAGTGTTACACTAACAAGATCCCTTGCAACATCTCCCACTCTGTGAATAGACCAACCCATTAATACAATATATAAAAGACAGTAGCCTGGCCTCAACAACTAGGCGCCAGGCTTCAAAGATCCATTTACAAAGAAAGCTTTTGAAAGCTCTCCTAAAAACCAGAAATGAGGGGGCTGGGGAGCACTATGTTCCAATATGTTGGGGCCACCAATGAGAAGGCCTGCCTTCCAGCCCACGGACCTCTTACTTTTCATAGGGTGGGACCTTGAGCAGATCTCTTGTGATGACCCGACAGGACAGATTCATTCTAGATGAGGCAGGCCTTAATGTAACCCACTGCTGTGCCATGCAGGGATTTAGAGGTGATAACTAGCACTTTGAGTTGGGCCTGGCAACCAGTGCAGACCCTGTAACTTTGGTGTCATTCTGTGATACGAGGTTCTACTTGCCAGCCACCTGGCCATTGCTATGAGAACCAATTGTAGCTTCAAAAGCAGCCCCACATTGCAGTAATCTAGTAATGGTGATAAGGACATGAGTTACTGTTGCCAAAGCCTCCTAGCTGAAGATCAGGCATATCTCTTCCTTTCTTTTTTGTAATGCAGCTGAAATATAACACCTATACTTGAAATCTGATAGGGCACAGTCCATTTTACCAATTGTTCTATTGAAAGTTGCCATCAGAACCCCATGAAGGGTCAATTAGGATTTCACAAAACCTAATTTATTGGTGCTGGCATGTGGGTCTCCCCCACCATCTCCCTTGGCTTCCTCTTTGTAAGTCTCTTTCTACTGGACCTTCTTTTTTCTTATTTGTCTTTCTCACTCTCTCTGTTTCTTGTTGTACTGACACTATTTTCTTGGGGATATATGTTCTATTGACACTTTAGGAGATCTCCCCCCCTCTCCCACTCTCTATATATTTGTATTTCACTGCCACCTATACATCTTGAAATGATACAAAGTTATTCCAACCAGTGAGCTCATCCAATTTCATTTTAGTACCTTCTTTCCTAAGCCAATGGGGTTCTGTGATACCTTGTTTTTCAGGATGATTGTTCTTCTACTCTGCAGTTCCTTTTCAAGAATACTGATCCATGAAAGTTTTGAAGAGCACACACTGCCAAAACTAATCTCTTTCCATGGAAGTTTACAAGAAGGCAGTTCTGGTGATAGATTTCTGAGATGCCTTTGGGAAACTCAGAAGTGGAGAATATAAACTCTCTCCACCATCTATTCATTCAGAGATAAATTACATTTAATCTTATTACTAATAATCTTTGGCAGACTGATCCCAACTTAATAAGTCAAATTCTTTTTTTAAAAACTTCCTAAGCCTGTTGTTAGGATATTCTTGCAACATTAAAGTCTGTAACTAAGCATTGTCTAGGAAAAAAGAACATTTCTTCCCTCTCCTGAATCTAGACTACTGTTAATAAATTTTATTGAAATAATTTTATTAACTCTTATATTTCCCTTTACAATATCCCTACAAAGTTGTCTGTTTATTTATGGATTTATGTATCATTTCTCAAAACAGATTTTCCAAGGCATCTTATTTTTAAGGCCGATGTCTAAAAAGTTCAGTCTAAAATAATAGGATGAAATGAATCCAAATACTTTCTGGGTAGGGGGACATGCCTCCCCCCCCCTGGGCAAATGACTAATCTGTGGCAAGATTTGAACCTGGGGTGTCCTGTTTCTTGGTTCCAACTTTTACCCCCCAGTGACACCCCCCCCCAAAAACAGCACAACGCTTGCATTCCCACTGGACGTCTGCCAAAAGAAAGTGTGAAAAGAAATTGCAACAACAAAATGTCCTGGTTTCTGGATACACAAAGGCGCGGAATTAATTGGCTTCAATCAACAATTAGCACGAGTCCCCCAGTGGCTTCAACTTGCCCTGAGTCTGAAAAACTGGAAGCTAACGGTGGGCGATGCATTTTGTTGAGTTCTAAGCTTAAGTATATTTGTGCTCTGAATTCCATACTCAGATCGTCCTACCTCTCAGATTCTTGGAGCTCCTAAGCAGTAAAGTTGTGCCGTTGTAGAAAAGTGTGGGACTGGGAGCTGCGCGGCCTGGTCTTAACTCCTTCAGGAAAGGAACAGGAATGCTGAAGCTTCGTGAAGCCTTTCTCTGATCTGGCAGCAGGTAAAACCAGACTCTTGGGGTGTGTCCGGTGTGCTGGGAGCTGCAGATCCAAACAAGTTTCTGGGACTATCTGTTTGATATTTGCAAATAATAATGATCAGCTACAATATCATATGGAAAGATATCCTCTGACATTTCATGGATCAGAGTAATTTCCTTGTCCGGAAGCATGCCTCTTTTTCTCCCCATAAATTGCTGCGCTTTCCTCTCAGACAGATTATCTGACAAACAACAATCCTAATTAATTAATTTCTATCCTGCTGCAATCTTGTGACTCTGGTTCAGTGTCACAATAGAAACAACAACCAAATGGAAGCAATTTACAATCCAGATTGCAAAAGCAAAACCAAAGCAGGAGAGAAAAATACAGTAATAAGAACAACCAAAGGCGCGGGTGATGCTACTGAAGGGCTCTGTTTTTAATAACTAAAAACTACCAGGGAGGGGCTAGTAGGTACTCAGTGGGGAGCTCATTCTACAGTGTTGGTGCTGTATGGAGAAGCAGCGCCTTCTATCTTCAGCTCCTCTGACAACTCAGGGGAGGAGTCCCTCCCTACTTGCTCTAACCCAGAGTTTCTCAACCTTGGCAGCATGCAGGCTGGGGAATTCTGGGAGTTGAAGTCCACACATCTTAAAACTGCCAAGGTTGAGAAACACTGCTCTAACCAGTTGGAGGAGCCAGTCCCATGGGTGCCCTGTTGCCAAGCCATGCAGGGCTTTGCAGGGTAACAGCACCACTTTAAATTGCTTTTGGAACTGAACCTGTAACCAGTGTAAGACCTGCCATACAGATGTAATATACTCCCCATATCAGGAGCTAGTTAAAAGACAGGCCACCATACTCTGGACTAATCATTGTAATGTCTGGGTAGTTGTTAAGGCAGCCCCATGTAAAGCACATTGCAGTAGTCTATATGGGTAGTGATGAGAGCATGAGTTACTGTCATTAGGTCCTCCTGCACCAACTTAAGGATATGTTTGGTGCACCAGCTGAAACTGGGCAAAAGCCCCCCTAGCCACAGCCTCCAGCTCCTGTTCAAACAGGAGCCATTAGTCCAGGAGGACCCTTATGTCACACACCTGCTCCTCCCCATCCATGAATAACATTAGCACCAAAGGAGAACCCTGACATACAAACAGCAACTCCATCTTCCTTAGGTTCAGTTTGAACCTCTTCTCTCCTATCTAGACCCTCAAGACTGCAGACTCCAGGACAGACATTGGCAGCATCCCCCCTATTGCCCAGGATAACAATGTATAGGACACTGATTATTTGTAGCCCAAATTGTCAGATGATCTCCCCCAGCAGTTTCATATAGAAGTTAAGAAGCAGGCAAGTGTAATAGCCCATAAATAAGGGGCCAATAGGCTGACCTCATCTCCCCTCCACATCCACAGGAGTGGAACCTTGAAAAACAGTGCCCCAATCCCCAACCTCCATAGGTGGTCCAGTATGATAGCAGGGGGAAGAGTATCAAAAGCCACTTAGAGGTCTACAAGGACAAGGAGAGGTGTACTTCACAGGTCATCCAGTCCCATACGCAGGCCTGAACCCAGATTGAAAAGAGTTTACAGAATCATCCACTTCTTCTAGGGTACTGCACGTATTTAGAAGTTTCAAAGGACCATGATTCATTATTCCAACATCCAGCTGGAAAGGTATACAGCGCATGATGCCTCAATAGCCATGCACACTAAAAATGAAGTTGTGTTGTTTTCCTGGACTGATATTTAACTCATAAAAATTACAGGAAAGAGTGGGAAGCTGAAAAATCTGACAACGAACGCAATTGTTGGGACTGTCCTACATGAGTAGAGACTCTTGAAATAAAGGCAACTATGATGACAGAGAGTGGAGCATAAGGTAAATAAGGTGGGGAGAAGCAGTTGAAAGGTACTAAGCCTTTAGTGTCAGGTCAGTCCTGTGTTGCAAGAAGGCGTGTCCACACATTTTGAAACTGCTTCTCTGTGAAGAACAAATAAAGCACTTGAGGCCTCAATGTAATAAACTGGTAAGTCCTTCTACAAAACTCTCCTAGAAATAAATGGGAGCAGTTCAAAAATAATTCTATTTACTGCCACAGCATTTCCCCAGAACTTTGCTCCTTTGCACAAAGAAGCAATTAGAAGCATGTTTGTAAAACATGTCCAAAACACAAGATAACATTGTACTCAAATGTCAGGTTTAGCCCAAAGAACTCCAAGAGACAATGCAAAATCAGTTCAGCTGTGTTTATTAGCTACAACCTCTAGCAAGAATCTCCCCAGACTGAACCCTAGCTCCCAATCCAGCCAGCCACAACACTGTGAATTCCTCAGGGAGGTGCCAGCCTCATCCTCTTGAAGTTCCCACGCTCTTGCGGTGAACTAAGAAAACGCTTATCTCCCTGAGCCTGGCCTTCATAATTCCATTCCATTCCATCAAATGAGGCAAGAACAATTGCTTCCAATCCTTAAAAATAGAGGGTATGTCCAATTATTATTTTTTTAATGTCCCATACTCAAAAAATGTGATGCCATTTTATAGATCCAACTACAAAAACTGACGCAGGTTGGGTCAAATATTATGCCACCAGGACAAAAGGATGCCACGTGAATCACATGCTTGGAATCCTATTTTATCTGTCCCTACCCCCACTGTTGTATTATATATCCCTGGTGATATTTTATTGTTAAGGCAAGAGACCTGTTTGGCTTCCTCTTTTTAAAGAGAATTATATGACGATTGCAGCCTTGCCCAACCTAAAGACTTTCATATTATACTAGACTGCAGCTCCCATCAGCCCGGCCAACTTGGGTGCGGAGGAACATTAGAAATAATAATCCAAATGTCTGGAGAATGTAAGGTGGGGAATCCTGGTCCAGACCAGGAAAGCAGGCAAAGGCAAAGCCAGTCAGGCATTGCTCTGCTTAAGTCACTCCTGGCGGTATTGGTGAATCATGTGACATCATTTATTTGAGTGGGCAATGAACAGGCACCACGCCAGCTGGAATAATGCACAAGTGGCAATGAAGTGCTGAGGAAGAGAGCTGTTACTGCATGCCTGACCTGATGTCCCTTAAGTTACCTCTGCTCTCAGTGCAGATATCACTTTCTTCTTGCCAATAGTTGGCTTCCCTATCTGGAATACTCTTTCTTGTCCTCATAGGTTTATCTGGAACTACCCTATCCTTTACCTCAGGCAGCCAAATGTGTTGGAAGTCTTGGCCATAAGAAGTATGTCAGTGTGCATGCACACATACATGTGCGCGCACATTTTGATACATTCCACACAACTGTAATGGATTAAAGCAAGATTTTCTAAAAAAAAAAAAAAAAAAGCAGGTAAAATTCTGCCTCATTTCTTTGAAGAGTAGTTGCAATAGTTCAAATCTAGCACTTCCTTTGAAGAAGGGACTTTCATTGGCTGACAGAGAAAAGCCAGATTGGCCTAACCCTCTATTGGTTGAAACAATAGGCAACATGAGGAAGGTTCCTTGCCTGTTCATTCCATAGTTCCAGAGCACATAGTAGTAGATATATTATGGTACTATGCAAACCACAAATGAATATAAACTCCGGTAAGATCAGAACTGAGCTGGCCCCTCTACATCTGACAAGTGGCATCCATTACAAGCCACAATATCAAAATGAATTATGTCATGGTGGAAATGATGTAACTACATAACTTGCATCAGTTCCATCACGACCTGATACAAGAACATAAATTGCTTCAATAGGTCATGGCAGATACGTCATCATTTCCCCTCCCCTCACCCTGCCCCTCATCCAATGCCTATGGATTTTAATATCTTCCTTTTTATGTCAATTCAGATCTAAAAGTGCCAATGGACCTTTGATTGGTTTTGGCCCTTTGTATTGCTTTATGCATTTGAGGGCAATTTCCTGCAGCTTTTGTAACATTAGATTTTTCTTTGTTCTGCTCAAATGTCTATGTCCTTCTGGCTCACATGAAGGTGGGACGCAAGTGTTCTTAGAGCAGTGTTTCTCAACCTTGGCAACTTGAAGATGGGTGGACTTCAACTCTCGGAATTCCTGAGCCAGCATGGGAGTTGAAGTCCACCCATCTTCAAGTTGCCAAGGTTGAGAAACACTGCTCTAGTGTCAGAATCCTGCAAGGTCTGCACTGCTGGAAAATAATGCCCCCATTTCACAAATGGGAAACATCCTAAAGGAAAAATTGAAGGTGCCACTGAAGTCCAATTCATTCATTCATTCATTCATTCATTCATTCATTCATTCATTCATTCAAAGGGTAACCTGCTACAATCAAAGCCACCCTTGGCAGCTTACAGTATATATAAACAAGAATTAAAACATCCATTGCCAGGTTAAAACAATCCAAACCCCAACAACAACAACATAAAACCCCCAACACAAATAATAGAAATTTGATATTAACTATTATATATATACACATATAATCGATAGATGAAAATGTATTACTAATCCTATTGAAAGTTAAAATTTTTTGTAATAAATGATTCTATAGATTAGCTATGAATGATTAATAATTGTTTATTGATAAGTATACAAGTATATTTTGAATAGATGATATGAGAATTTAAGATTATGAAAGGGGCACCAACGAGTTGGTAACTGGTTGACACACGGTATAAAATGGAAGATGCTTTTTTTATGCCTTTTTATGTTTTTGTTTGTTCATGTATGTTTTGTGTTTGTTGTAAAAATAAAAAAACATTTATAAAAAAAAAAAAACATAAAAACCCCAACACAAAACTCATAAACATAAGATATAAAGGAAAAAAAACTCAGATGCAAAAACAAGAAGGCATCAAGTATCAACTTAAGAAAAAGTCCTCCAAAATAATTCAGTTTTTAAGTTTCTAGAAATCCAGCAAGCAGAAGGCCAGCCTGATCTCCATCAGAAAAGTATTCCAGAGCAAAAATGCTGCCATGGAAAAAGCAGTGCCTTCTGGCTTCAGCCTCCCCTCCCCACAACCTCTGGGACTGTTAAATAATTTCTTCCTGGATTTCTAAGAGGTTGGGCCAATGTTGGTTGAAGGTGATTCCATAGGTACTTTTGAAACATGGGATAATCCCAAAAGTTTCTGGTGCCAAAAAATTCCCATTTCCAGTCTTACTGTATTCATGACCTAGTTAATGTGGTGACCAGCCCAGATATCTGCACCAAAGACCTGCTTGGAAGAATTTTCGGTACCTCAAGCTTTCAAGTGCAACTGGTCTGCCCATGCCATGTGGACAGGTCAGCCATTTTGGGCTTCAGTAGTTTAAAGTTTCATAGGTGGTATTTAATCAAATGCAGGCAGTCTTATCATCTTGTCATTTTGCTGATAGTAGGAAGAGAACTGGGAAGAAGGAGCAGCTGCCCAAGGAAACAGATGTTGTATTGGTAGAATCACAAGTGGACAGGAGCTGAGCAATTCCCAGGGTCCTGAGCTTGGAGACTTCTCACTTGTTGTCTTCAAGTTGGGGCTGAAAGATTAAGACACACCATATCTCACTAGAAAACTTACACACTTCCTAACAGAATCCATAAGCTTTATATTCAGCACTGTAAGGAGTAAAGTCAGCTAAGCTCTTTGGGTAGAAGGAATCATATAACATTAATGAAGTGGTAGGTGTGTATCAGTGAACAAAAGCACATCTAATATGGAAGACCTGGTCTGCTGTTTTTTTAGGAATGAGGAAAGGTGGATTCTTTTTTTTAATAATTTTATTTAACAAAACAGAACAAAGAGGAAAAAAAAGGAAAAAAGAAAGCAATATGATGGTATTTCATGTGTGTGTATGAAATTTTACACAATTTAAATAAATGATTACCATATTTCATTGTAATTGTCCATACATATTCTGCATCTGTAAGCAACTCATTTAAGTAACATCTTTCCAATACTGAAGGATTAGCCTCTTAGTAGTAATGAAGGCATGGAGAATCCATTTCCATTGTCCAATTATTGATTTCCATGCAATGCATAGTTACCTTAAATACGACAAATCCTTTTCTTTCTTGTATAATCAACCCTCATCTTTATGATAAATATATCAGTTGTATGCTGATCTATGACTGTAATAAAGATTTGATTAGTATCAGTTGAGCGTTTTCATCCTTTCAGGAGTCTGAAATTCTGATTTATGAAACAGAGTATAAAGAATTTTACTTCTTTTCTAGTGAAAACGTAATAAAAAGCAAAGTACCCTAAGAAAGTAAAATAAGGAAATAACAATATAGCAATTGGCAAGCTTTAATACTACATACCAATTTTTACATTCTAAACCTAATCCCACACCAATATATGCATAATCTTACCCACTTTAGAGTGCATCTGGGGAAAAGCTGTGAAAGATGTTATGTTTTCTGTGTTAGGCCTCTTTCCTTCTCCCTGCTTGGTGGTGTCAATGGCCTATACGTGTTTGATGGGAGTTTACTCCTTGTAACATCTGCATGCAGAGATAACTGCAGAAAACCACTTTGGGCTGTTTGCCACAGTGTACCATAGGTACAGTTACCATACTTCCTGTATTATAAAGGACAGTCCTTTATTTCAGGAAGCTGTCCTTTAGATTTATTTTCTTGGTTTTGCTCTTAAAATTTCCTTTGTAAAGCAAAGTTATAAACTTAACCAATTATTATTTTTTAACCCTTATGAATCTCTTTCAGATTTGCCCCTTTTTCAGGTTTGTCCTTTATTTTTTCCAGGAAAATATGGTCACTGTAACACAGGAGATCTGCCCTGTGGGTGTTTCAGGGTTTCACTCTTGGAACTCCTGGTGGGAGCAAGGCCAACTCCCTAAGAGTTTCTGCTTGACCTGTTATTTAAGGAAGTTTCCCAGCTATGCTTTGTATATAAGTTAAGGCTCAGCCCGTTAACAGTTATCAGCAAGCCGCACATTAAGTACCAAAGCGCTCAGAGTCACATGCAGAGACAGGGTCACTGCTGATTTCCTTTTCCTGGAAACTAGCTAGCATTTAGGTCAGCCTGATGCATCAGCAAAAGGGGCGGATGAATTGTCTTTCTGAATATGATCTTTGAACAGGGTAAAGTAGATTTCAGTGCTGCTAGAATAAGCCAATCATTACTGTGCACAAACTTCTTTTCCAAAGCAAAAAAAGAAAAAAGTTTTTTGCTGAGATTAAACCTGGAGGGGAAACCTGTAAATTTAATGCCTGGTGAGTCTGCTTTTATGGCAACGTCACTGCTCAATCCCTATAGTATGCCAAGTATGTCAAAAGCAGCAATATAATTAATTCATCCGTAGTAGGAAACAAAAGCGGCGTGTAACTTTCTGGCAAAAAAAGCCACAGAATCTGAATTACGTTTATGAGCTCTGTCACGTTGCTTCTCCCCCAAACTGCAAAGCACGCCACGCGCACCAGAGCCCCGAAGCGTACGCCCTGCAGTTCGTCCTCACCGGCGTCTGCAGATCACCGCTCGCGGAGACCTTCCTTTTTCATTTTCTCCCCTCCCAGGAGGGGAAATCAACCTCATCCACAGCTGAGGTAGAAGGGAACACAAAGGCTGCAAGCGTGTTCAGTTCCAGCGGACAAAAAAAGGAGAGAAATTAGCCGCTCAAAAGCAAAACGCCCCGCAGAAGCACAACCCTTCGCGTGCACTCCCAAGAGGCGGGTAGAAGCGCTGCGGGAGGAACAGCTGGCGGGAAGGTAAGAGTGACACATGAGCAAAGAGGCGGGACTTGGCCCGCGCAGACCTGGGAGGCGCGCGGGTAGCTGTTGTGTTGGGGCTGGGGGCAAGCGGGAAAATAAAAGCGGCTTATTTGCGGGAGGGAGACCGGATGTCGGATTTTATGTTTTATTTTTAAGCGCACCAGCGATGCTTTGCGGTTTCCATTTTGCATGGGTGGAAACGTGCTGAGTAACACTGAGGCTGGCGTAGCACGTACTATGCCCTTTCCTTTCGGGGTCAATATTATACAAAGAGTGGAAAAAGCGCGAGGGATTAGAAATAAATTAATGGCGTGAGACGTGAAAAACTAAAACCGGTTTACACCGGTACAATTCACTATACTTTTCCATACCGTTTTATTCGTTGCAAACCATCCCTGCCTCCACCTATCGATTCATGCATTGGCTTTTGTCCTTTAAAGGACTCTCGCCTCTTTTTGGGGAGCTCATCATCTAGCCGTGACTTTCTGGGTCTTCCTTCCTTTTAGCCTATCCACTCTTCACAATTCAGTCCTTGTTCATTCTCTCTACGTGACCACCTCAACATACTACTTTCGTATCATTCACTTTGAATTCAGTAATCTTAATTTGCCACCCTATCACTTCTTGTTCAACCATACATACTTTTAAAATAACCAATTACCTACTTTGAAGTTTATCCTCATCTACTGAACTCACACTGCTCATAAGAAGGTAGACAGAAGCACATTCTTGGACATTGCCATTTTCAGTTTTTTGCACATTTATTCCTTGCAACAAACCACTTACTTCCCCCTCCCTTTTTTACCAGAATGTTGGGTATCTTAAAGCTTCATTTTCCCATTTTTAGAAAATGTACCCAAATTCATTAAATTGTTTTTCACCATTTATGGATAACTTGCAATTGTTAGCTCCATTTTCCCTGTCCAAACACAGCTATCTTGGTCTATAATACAATAGTTTTTGAACCCCTACTTCTCATTGCTCAACTCAGGGTTCTCATTTGAGGCACAAATGACCAGGCTCAAATTACTGTATCCTACTTTGGACCTAACTCTCTGGAAAAGGTTGAAATGCTGGGAAGGTAGAAAGAAAGAGAAGATGACCAGCAGCAAGGTGGATGGATTCAGTTACAGTGATGATGAGTGGACCGTTGGGAGACTTGAAAGAACCTGTTGGTTAGGGATAGATTGTCTTCACTTCCCGCCACAAGTTCAGATCACCTTCATGCAGATCAGTTATATCCTCTTCCTTTTTCTTAACAGATACACAACATAACTAGTTTTCTTTCTTTCACTTCATTTGTCAATTCCTGCTTTTTACCATTTACCCCTCTTACATCCAAGTTGCAATCTTCCATTTGCTCTTGATGAATGTATTCTGCAACCATAGTTTACATACGAACACACACACTACTGAGAAAGAGCAATAACGGATCACTACAGCGGGATCAAAGATTTCTTGCCAAGGGTTTTTCTCTTTCTAGTTTCAAAGTAACCTGGAAAATCTGGTAAAGATAATTGTTCAAAACACATTTACAGGACAACACTTGTGAGATGGATTTAATAGGAGGAGCTTTAACAGTGAAATAAATCCTAATACCAAGCCAAATACAGAAAAGGGTACCACTGTAGTACTTAACTACAGAGACTATATATTTAAATATCTTTAAATTGAGAATCATAAAAAAACGTGTGTATATATATGTGCATGAGTCTCTTTCGGCCCTTTTCCTTTGTTCAAACTGCTTCTTTCTGTTCTTTCATTCATTCACCCTTCGGCAAAATTCAAGAATTTCTGGCTCCAGAGCAGCACTTCCACTTCCCCTTCCTCCCTGCTTAGCTCACGGTATATCTGATTTTTTAAGCAGCCAGTCCGCAATACCTGAGGATGGAGACAGAAAGAATTAAGAAAAAGAGAGAGAGAGAGAGAGAGAGAGAGAGAGAGAGAGAGAGAGAGAGAGAAAGCATAGGGATAAATTCTTCTGTCCTGAAAAATCATTTTATCCTCAATGTGACCCTTTTCCCAGAGATATTAAGCAATCTATAATGGCCCTAACAAGATGGGAACACAAAGAAAGGCAGAAACTAGACATTCTGACCAAAAAAAAAAAAAAAAAAAAGGACTGGAAGGAATGCCAGTGAAGAACAGAGAAAATGATTGGAAATAAATTTCAGAGAGCCTGAAAGGCTCATCAGCAAACAAAAGAAAAACTGCTGTGTTGTTCTTTACTTATTTCCCTTTTTAATTAGAAAAGGGTCTTCCTCTTATTATGGCCAGAGGTACACTAGGAATTTTGAGAGCATGTTGTTAGCATTCTCACAAAATTGTAAGTGTGACATTTAATCAAAAGGCCTGTTTTCCAAAAGGCAAATTTTAAAATAAAAAATAAGTAATTTTGCCCAGAAACTACGCATCATACTAAATCCAGATTCTTAAACAAGTCATAAAGCTAGGTTCATACAATGAGCTAAGTTATTAACTATCATTCCTAAACCCTAATTCCTGACTGCCTAATAAACTAAGCCCAAACCAGAGAAACTTCATTGAACTTTAGTACAATGTCTGAACCCAGCCACTGAGCACAAGATAAATGTGTTACCTAAATGCCCAAAAGCAAATAACACTTTTCTCCTTAAAAATGCTGCCTTTCTAGAAGGCAAACTAGAGATGTTCAGATACACATACACGTAATCTACACCCATTCAAAAAAGGAAGGGGAGGGGAGAGGAGGAGGGGGGGGAGGAGGAAGGACGGACGGACTAGGGAAAATAAATATATTGCATATACAAAACATGAGCAAAACAAGCAAACTAGCCAGGCCAGGCATTCTTGGAAATAAAGCAGCTGGTAGAGATTGTTTTGTTTTGCAATGTACCAACTACCTACACTGGGGGCAGAAGGTCGGGCAAGCCTTATTGGAAATGTTCAGATAAATTTTGGTGCCCGTGAACACCATGTTGGAGATACAGACTACAAAGAAGGCTTGGTTTTACTGAGTCAGGCCCATAGCTTGCCCAAAGGTCTTGGGATGGGAACAGCCAAAGAACTGGGGAGACTGAGTCAGCCTATGCCATACCAGAACCAAAAATACATAGATGAAGGAAATTTCCCATAGGCAGGAGAACAGCTACTAAATAAATATTTGAAAATCAAGTAAAAATGTAAAATTTTATAGCAGATTTATTTATTTATTTATTTATTTATTTATTTATTTATTTATTTATTTTATTTAAGATGCACAGTCAAGGATCCAAAGCATGGATGACAAAGCATGATATGACATGGCAGTCAAGAAAGAAAAAGGTTATAAAAATCTGGAGTTGATGTATTTTTTATACTTAGAACTAATCCTTGTGAGATTTACTTAAGTTAGTAGAAGTCCAAGCTGACTCATTTTATTTTTTATATCTTTATTGATTCTCAGATACCCTCTTGTTGTTTTCACATTATTTAGTCTGGAATGGATATAGCTGGTTTGCTTAGCTTTTATGCTTAAATCCAAGAAAGTCTTGCTGACAACATTCAATTCTTTAAAACTGCACTCCTGCTTGTCTTGTTTGGTCTGGATTGATGGCATTTATTTTGTCCAGAACCCAAACACTATTCTTCAGGCTACTTCAGGTATCTTTCATCATCATCATCATCATCATCATCATCATCATCATCATCATCATCTTTCTCCTTTTTTCCAAGATAGCAAATTTCTGGATTACTCAGAAGTGCTGCAGTAGTGCTCAGAATAATGCTTTTTTTCTTTTTTACACTCTGTTAAACTGACTTTACAATGCCAGGACTTGCTGGTTTTTATATTTGGTTTTGCTCATGTATGTTTCGTTTCTTAAATGTGGTATATATTTTTAATTTACCATGCAATGTTTTACTCTTTCCTTTTGTGCACCTCTTTGAAAAAAATATTAAAGTCAGGATAAGTATATCTTCACATTATGCAAAGACCCAGCTCTCTGGAAAAGGGTGTAATGCTGGGAAAGGTGGAAGGAAAGAGAAGAAGAGGACAACTAGCAGCAAGGTGGATGGACTCAGTCACAGTGGTGATGTGTGCACTGTTGGGAGACTTGAAAGACCAGGTTAGGGATAGATCATCATGGAGAAAATCTATGTGGTTGATAGAAGTAAAAAATGACTTGATGGCACATAATCAAAAATATATCTCAAGTTAGGGATGAGAAACCTTTTTTGGACCGAGGACTATATTTAAAGAAATGGGAGAAGACAGAATAGGGCAAAAATAGATAGGTTTAAAGTGAAAATCCATTTTAAGTTAGTGAAATTGTGGATTTCTTCCAACTTAATTTAAACTTAAATTAACATTTTTCAAGTATTAACTGTACCCAAATCAGCAAACATGGAATGTGAGTGGTGGCTGAAGAAAGGACCACATGAGTTCATTGGGAAGATCACAAGTGACCAAAGGTTGCCCATTTGTCTTGAATGAACTAATGAACCTTCACGCTGTTAAAAGGAAGGCAGTAATGAAGCCTATCCTACCCTGGAGGGAAAATAACTCATTACATATAAATTTTATTCTACTTTAGTTCCTAGTAAATAAGAAATAAATAATGTATCCATTTAAGAGAAGGGGGAAGAAGGAAGCTAGCACATGAAAGGAAGTTGTAGAGATCAGGGAATCTTGCTGAGTGGTAAGCATACAGCAGGATATTTTTCAAAGAGACTGGCATTTCCAGATTTTTATGACCAATGAAAAGGTGCCATTATTTCTTCTTCTTCTTCTCAGCTTGGCTACGGAAGAGGAAGAACATCCCACAGCAATGCAGTATGAGAATGTAGAAAGTGTCTGAAGTCTTTATGAAGTCAGAAAGCTGGGCTTTTTTAGAATGGCTTGCTGGTGGGCTGTGGGAATTCAGGATAAAAGGATTGAGTCCTCACCTTCTTATTTTGGATGGTGTATTGCATGCACTGATTGCTCTTGAATGCACAATAGGTTGGATGTTGAACTCCTGTTGAGTCACAAATCTGGGAAGAATGAAATGAGACAGAAGTTGGAAACGTGAGAGGAACAAACAACCAAGAGCCAAAAGAAGCTATTCCATGAATGCCCACCTTGTCTGGGAAATCTCCTCCATGAAAGAAAGAATATTCTGACTGCAACCAAAGAGCTACACGATAATCATCACAGCCATGAGCAGCCAAGCGACCACACCAGTACTCTGTCCGCATGCCTCCATAAGTTTCAAACCCATAAAATTCGTCTATGTCTGGGGAGCCCTAATGATAAGAATGGGGAAATAGAAGATTGGCTACATGGGAACATATCTATAGTAAGGAGGCATTCTCCAAAATCTTACCAATCTAACCTTGAGTTACCTCGAGGTTCATAGCCTGATGCTGAGCCAGGATCCCAGGGTTAATGTAGTTTGTGAAGATACCATCATTACAGCGGATACGTTTCAGATTGGAAGCCCCTTGACACTGCTCTGTTTTTAGGGAGCAGAATGCACATTCAGGACACAGATCTGCGTGATGCCGGCCAAGGTTATCGCACACCTAGTGAACAGGGAGAGAGGCCAAAACAACGCTCACAACGCTTTGGGAACTACCTAGCCCTGACTTCCTTAAATATGTGGCTAAACATTGTTGGGGTGAAGTAAGTAGTCAGGAAACTTTCCCAAATTGCATTAGAAGATATTCTAGTAGCATAAATGTTGTGGCATAAATATTTAGTGGGGACTTGGAAATGTCTGCCAGGTGCTGAATTCTACTGTAGGGAAGATACCTTAGATAATCAGCAGTGAGTCTTACCAAATCCTCAGAGCCAAAGATTTTTCCTTCTATTTCTTTCCAGGCCTTGCTAATAGCTGAGGATATGCAAATATCTTGAAGCACTGCATAGCAGAGAATCACCAGAGCTTCATCCTTGTCAATAGCTAAAAGACTGGTGTAGCAAGAGAAAAATGGAGAGAAGCAAGAGATGGAGGAATAATAACAAAGAATGTTTTAATTTTATTCCTCTCTCCCCACCTGCCCACCCCATCAGGGGCAACTGTAATGCCTACTCTTTTGGAGAATAAAGTCTGTTTGAGGTGCAGCTAAGAATAAAACTCAATCTTATGGCAAAGTGCGTTCACTAAGATGCCAGCTTTGCATCTTATTCTCTCATTCCCACCTCCCACCCTTCACCAAATTGTTATTACTTAAGGAAGCTTGTAGGACTATCATATCTGGGCTGCAAACACCCAAGACTACCACTAGAGGACATCAAAGAATTAGGGTTTTTATACCTCCTGGCTGTAATCTAACAGTCATTCTAATTTTTGCAGCTCAGATCTGGTTGCCCTAAAAACATGTGACTTAATATGACTTAACTGTCCCTTGAAAGCTTGTGAAAAATTACATAATACCATTTTGCTATGTTAATCATAAGAGAAAAGGGGAGTAAGGATGAACAAGTTTAATGCTTTGTGGAGTCCTTGGGGTTCTCTGAGCTTGGTTCTTTTCTTGCAAACGTTTCATTACCCGGCTAGGTAACATCTTCAGTGCTAAAATGGGATGGGGTTTGCTCTCTATTTATGTGCTGTGGCCTGGCTTGCCAGTGCTGGTGGGGGTGGGGGTTTTGTTTTGCTCCTCTGATAGTTCTTTGATTAGCATATGTTTGCTGCTTGATTGTGTGCCTGGTGGTAACCTTTGCTTATCTGGGTGATGATTGCTGGTGATTGATTGCCAGTGAGGCATATTCTGGTCTTTTGTCTCTTTTGAATAGTATGTAGATGCTGTTTATCTCTATGTGTCTGTTAATTGCTGCCTTGTCTGAATACCAGGCTTCGAAGAATTATCTTGCATGTTTGGATTTAGCTTGGTCTAAAATGCTGACAGTTTCCCAGTTAAAACTATGGTTGAGTCTGTCCATGTGTTGTGAGATTAAGGAATTTTCATCCTGTCTTCTGACTGCTTGTTGGTGCTCATGGATGCGCTCTGCAAGCCTTCTGCCTGTCTGTCCTACGTAGTGTTTGTTACAGCCCTTACACTGTACGTTGTAGATGACTCCTGTTTTTTCTTCTTGGGCTACTGAGTCTTTTGGTTTACTTAGGATATTTTGGAGTGATTTTGTTGGTTTGTGTGCTACAGAGATGCCATATGGTTGTAATAGTCTGTTGGTGGTTTTTGAGACGTTTCTGATGTATGGCAGTGTGATCCTTTTCATAGCTTGTATAGGTTGTGTTGTAGTAGTGTGAGAGATGGATAAAATATGTTATTATTGACAAATAGTAGCTTGAGCATGCTAAAAGTGCAGCTGTGTGAGAGATAAGGAAGTAGTGTTAAGTGTTATGGTTATCAGATAGTGGCAGATGGAGAGGAAGTTGTCTCCTTGTGTGGGACAATGTAAATACAAATTAATTTGGAGCAATCTTTATCAGCTGAATGCAATTAGCTGAAACCTTGAGCAATTACCATAGATGAGGTGGGAGGGACCAGGGAGAAATCCTAGAGCAGCCGGAAAGACTGTATACCCTGAGTACCTTAGCCAATGGGGAAAAGGGGAGGGACTTGCGATCAGGCATGTATATAATTATGCCGGAGTGTGTATGTGGGTGTGGCTTCTTATTTGCAACGAAGTCCACCAGCCTTTGCAAATGCTTCCAATAAAACTTTACTTCTGATTAACCCAGAGAGATTTGTGGTGCTTGTTTCACATAGTAGGTTGAGTGGTCAGGCACTTTTTGATAAAATTACGTGGATATCCATTTTGTTGGAAGATGTTGTACAGGTGTGTGTTTTTTTTCCTTTTTCTGCTGTTCTGGGTTGCTGCAATGTGTTTGTGCTCGCTTGAATAATGTTCTTACACAGCTCCTCTTGTGAGAGGTTGGGTTGTTACTTTGGTAATGGAGAACTTGATTAGTGTGGGTTGTCTTCCGATGAACTTGGGTTTCTAATTTGCTGTTCTTTCCTCTGCTGATGAGGACATCCAGGAAGGGTAGCGTATTGTTGTTTTCTTCCTCTCTGATGAATTTTATTCCTTTGAAGATGTTAATGGTTTCATGTGTCTTCTCTAGTTGTTTCTTTGTTTAATGCTTTGTTTAGAGTTCAAAATGTTAAGTCTTGTAATTTCAGTCCACAAGAATACTGTACCTTCTTGATACACAGAATCTCATGGAACAGCGTTTTTTTTTCCTGCTATACTAAGCTTCATGAAGTAATGAGCATCTGCTTTAAAGAGCCTTATAAATAGTCACCCACAAAGGGCTTCATCCAAAGTCACACTAGAACAATGGGACTTCTCATTCCTTTTCTCCCCCACAGGCACTCCCTTGTTTTCTCCAGTGGGTGACCATCCTCTAGAACAGCTAGAGTGTGTGGACAGGGACTGCAAGAATGGAATTATTTTTGCAACAATGTTCAAATATAATCTAGAGAAGTGCTGATCACAGAACCCTCAATAACAAAACAAAGCCACAATTATCAGTGTGTAAATAACCATTTTTCATTTCTTGGGCATTTCAGGGAAGAGTCGGAGAAGAGTTGGTTATAGTCAATTCGGTGCTACATGGGGTGGGAACAATAACTTACACAGTTTGGGTTATGCTACCACCTCAAACTCTAGAATTTATCCAGATGTGAACAAGGCCTTATAGATACCATTATCAAAGATGCCTATGATCATCTTGCTATATGCCTTCATCAGCACTCCAATATTATTGATACTTCATGCATGGGGGATAGCCAAAACCTATGTGATAAAACATTGAGAAGGCCCTGATTATTGGCTAAAAGAGTCAAATATCCATATGAGTGGAAAAATTAGTAAAAGAAATTGAGGTATTTATATAATTGCTTTTGTCAAATAACTATTGTGAACTGACAATTTTTAAAATAGTGCTGGATACTGCTATACTGTATTTTATTGGCTAAATGTGAGAGCAAGTGTGAATAATGCTAGGAGAAGGCTGTGACAAACCACTTCTGGATTGTTATCAAGAAAACTATATGGCTGTGTCAATGATGTCACCAAGAGTAGAATTTGAGTTAAAGGAGACCTAACCGTTTATCTAAATCTTATCATAAATGTGAAGAAAGCTATGTCAAGGAACAAGACAGTGATACCTTGAAAAAGGACACATTGCCTTCTGAAGATTATAGTTCTAGATTGTAGATGGCATCTAGGATAACTGGGGGTAACAGGGGTTTGTGCAGCACAGAAACCTACTACTCTCCTGCACACTGCCAGCCTTCCTGGGTGTTTTGTGCATCCCACATTTTAATTCATTGTTTTTTTCTGGTATCAAATGCTTTCATCCTTGGACAGATCAGAGAAGTTTGCCCTAACCTACTGCCCTTCCAAAGCTGGCTTAAGACATTGTTATCTGAATGGCTATTTTTTGGATAAATACAACTTGTAGTATTGTAGTAGTATTGGATGAGTAAGACTTGTAGTAGTATTAGAGGATATACCCAATAAACTTTGTGAACTGCATAAAACAGAAGGCTGTGGTAGTTGGCAACAATATATGAAACTCTTTGCTTTGCAATGCAGCATTTTTCTCGCCTCATACGTAGCAACGTCAAGTAGCAAATCTTCATGACACTTGTAACAACCACATTTTTTACTATGTAACATCCTCCCTGTGTCTAAACAAGGCTTTGGTATGTAGGTCAGCTATTCTCCAGTTATACTGATATACTCAAAGATAAAGATAATGAATTCAGGCTTTCCTATGTTTAGAAAATAAGAAGAGTTGCATTGTTACAATAACTTGAAGGAGTAATTTACAGGCATCTCTGCTTTTGATAAGCACATTATAAGCCCATGTGTGGCAATTTCTCTTTCAACAAGCAGGCGCCCTCCCACTTCCACAGATGGCACCCTCTGCTTCCTGATTTTGATTATTGTGAGACAGTTACACATTTAGCCTCTGCTCCTTAGAGTGTGATGGAATGTGATATAACTTATATAAGTCCTCTGTTGCCCTGACATTGGCGCTCTTGGCTTTGCATGTTGGGACCCTGGTGATCACCGTATGTCTTTGCTAACTTAATAAAAGAACCAGGTTCTGATCAATTGCTTTGGGTCAATTCTTTCAGGTGAATTTTTCCACCACATGCTATGAAGAGGAACTGCAAAAAGGATCCACTAGCAATGAATTATAATGGTGGCACCACAGATCTTCCATCCTAAGTCCTCTTCATAGGTGGGTGACAAAACATTACTGTTTTACACACCTTGAAGTAGTGGTGGAATAGTGACAGCTTAAGGGGGAAAATATTTCCCTTATTCTGGTATGGCTAATAGTTACTCAAAGCTGACTGACTGACAGACTGGGAAAGAGTTGTTGAGCCAAGAAGTTGTTGGGCCAAGAAGAAAAATCCATGACTGTGTCATAGTTGTGCAATGGAAGACAGGTAATATATCAGAAAAACATCAAATATTTTAAAATATATATTACATTTTAATCTTTTGTCTTCAAGCTGGGTTTGCCCCTTACCTGCCTGTGGAACTGTTTTCTGAGTTGGCTTCTTCAATATTCAGACTTGGATTTTCATTTTCTCTCTCTTTCATATTCTCTGCCTTCAGGGTCTTCTCCAATGACAATGCTCTGCCAATCAGATGGTGGATGTCTTCAAAGAGTTGCTGGTCTGTGACGTCCTCTGTGACTTCAACATTTTTGATAAATAGGGTGGATGCTTCAGGAGGAAAGGTGTTACTCTCAGCATTTAAGTCATCTGGCCATTTGGGGAGCTGTTGTGCTTCCAGATTACTGTGTGGAACATGGAAATCATTCTTCAGCATAGGCTCCTGTCCTGAGACTGCAAAGGAGTATTTCAAAATGGAGTCGATATTGGAGCGGAGGCGGTGTTCAAGGGTTAGTGGAGAAACCTCAGTTGGGGCGAAGGCATGATTCTCACTTGGGGCTGTAGGGAGAAAGTCAGTCTCTTCAAGGAGTGGCAGCTTAGGACACAGGATCCGCTATCCAGGAAAAAAGTGGGGAAGAATTGGGGAAATATGACTACAGTATACACATAGAATCCCATTCCCACTCCTTCCCAGTATATGAATGTCTCCAACTTATAACTTCTAGTCTATTCTTGGTATTCTCTCCAATAAGGATGCCTAATTACGTTGTTTGTTGCTCTTATTTCCCTTCACACACTATAATCTTCCCAAGGATCACTTCCCTTTGCGGTTTCCAGCACCTGTTACTGGAGGTGGGCTTCCCTCATCCCACTGGGTGAAAGGAAGATGGCACACAAGACTTAAGCTATATAGCTTTGTGTTATTCAAAAGGATCTAGGTCTCTTATTGTTCTGTAAGGCAACCTGCCCATGTCATTAGGCTTCTTGAATTCCACATAGCCTTAAGAAGAGTGAACAACATGTCTGTTCTTTCCTTAGCAGATGAAGAAAACCAGAGGAGCTAGGAATGGGAAGGACCACAGATGAGCTCTGGACTACATTAGAAAAAAGAGAAGAAAGAATAAGTGAGGAAGAGCTGACCTCCAGTTCCTTCAAAGAGATGGTGATGAGCCAGAAGTCTACCTGATTTGATATATTCTCCCTATCATCTTCACTCATAATTCATCAGATGGAGTGCAACTGAGAAATTGCTGTGACACTGAGTTAAGCCCTAGTTGTTGAGGCTTCCAGGGCTCAGATGAGTCTGTAGAGCAGGGTTATGCAACTTCTACAGAACCAAAGGATATAGTTGTCTGTTGAATACCATGCTAGTTGAAAGGGACATGGCCAAGACAAAGAAGTGGGTAGTGTTGGGGCAAATATGAAATTTGATGTAAAATTTAATTTGGAAATAAAATTAATGCAGTGGATACAATGACTTCCATGTATTTAATAACTTCCCCTCTCTTAGATAGAAGAAGTGCATAGACTGTGAATATTTCTAATAAAGGGACTTTGGTCTTGGTTAATAAAATGATCCTTGGCCATTTTCAGATATATCCTCTATTTCTTCCAACAATTAATCCTGTACTATTGGAGGCAACTATGTGCCCTGGAAAACAATCTCAGTTGAAAGCCTCCACAACTGTCTCTAGAACTTGGCAGCATCTGTGGTTAAGCTGAACCATACAAGCTATGTCTCTTCAGCAGACCTGGCTAGTGGCTAATGTGCCACCTCAGATGTAATTTCTAACTCACCTAGTAATTATCTTTCTGCCAGGATGAATGGAGCAGGATGGGATAACCAGGGCCTATTCTAAATCACTAATCAAATACAAAGGCCTTTAAAGCCCTTTTAAAGACCATAGCACTTTCACAGAGACAAAGGGAAGAAAACAGCTGGTTCTTGAAAGCCCAGAACTTGGAGATTGTCACCCTGGAGTAGACATAGAAAGATGGCTGTACTTAAAGGAACATAAGGAGCAAACAGAATTGTAAGGAGAAGTAAGAGCAGATAGATACAGGGGAGATTGTGACCCGTGAGCACTGAATATTGGTAGTTTTGATAATCCAAGAAGCCTACTTTTACCATAGACACCATGATTATAGTAAAAGCATTGAAGCTATGCTGATGCTTGAATCTTTGCTTCATCTCAGTGTCATTTTCAAGAACATGGATATCTTCCCCTTAACCTAGATAGTTTCAACACTTTCCACCCTCCACCTTCCATCCCTTGCCAGATTTTGCGGATAGTAATAAGACTAATGCAGTTTGAGCTCCAGACTCCAGGTGTTTTTAGCTAACCACAAAGAGTCATAGAAAGAAGTTGGAAGAACCCTGACACATAAGTCTGTCAAGAGATGTGCGAGGTGTGAAAATTTAATTTGTCATGGGTTAAGACAGATAAAAAAAAAAGAAATAGGACATTCAAGGGCTTTGACTATATGGAGAATTGGGGTGAAACAATTAGAAGGAGGAACTGTTGAGTGGAGAGTTGTCACACTCCAAGGGTTTTAAAAAGAGAAGACACTGAAGGGGAGGGGAGAACATCCAGTTATTTTATCTCCTTGGCCTCTGGTTTTTTCTCCTGCCAGCCTACTTCCTGCATCATTTAACCCTATCTCTGAATAGGTCAGTCATAAATGAGATGTTTATTTCCAACTGGACTGATTCAGAACGATCTTAAGGGTCTTTCTTTTTTCTGTTTCCCCTTTTCTCTTTTCCTATGTCCTTTTCCCTGTCCTTTCTCTTCTATAGGCTAGATATGATCTTCAATTGCTGAGCTTCAAGCAGAGACAGCAATGGGTAACTTTATGTAAATGTGTTGAGTTTTTAGTAAAGAAAATGATTAATCCTAGTCTGGTTCTTAAAATTTACTTAAAAAGAACAAAGGGAGTGTAATCTGGATATATGAGGGGAGCTATGGCCATGCTGAAAGACAGCAATGAGAAAGTGGAAGAATGAGAAACAGAACAAATAAAGGCAGGGGCACCCTCACAATCCAACCTAGTAGAGATATCTCTGTGATATCTCTGGTTAGATTTGGTAAGGATTACCTGGGGAGGGTACCTAATGGTCCCATGTTCCTAGTTGAGAAGACAAAAGGAAATTCTTAGGTACTGAATAGAACTTTTAGAGCCTCGAAGTGTTGGGTGAAATACAGAATCTCAGTATGGCTCCATAAGGAGAATTTTAGGTGGTGCTCAAAGGAGGCAAGAGCTTTGACAATGACCCACTCCATGATGTCAGGTGGTATTCCAAAGTTCTGGGTGATCTCCAAAGTCACAGTACAGACCCACTAAGCACTGTGTGAGTGAAGAGGAAACAAAGTGGAAAGTCTAGAGTTGGCATAAACTTTAAATTGGGCTGTGTCTTGACTACAGAGCCTGTGAAGAGCCCTGCAGTATAATAAGACACGAGAATAGAGTAGAAATATCTGAATGGTATTGTTCTGGACTAAGATCAGAAGATGGAGAAAGGAATCAGAAATACCTGCCAGGAGACTATTGCAATAATCTAACTGACTAAATAATCTAACTAACAATTAAGGCATGTACCAATAAAACCGCAATCTTTTGTATTAGAAACCCCTAGATCCTACAAATACTCATCAGGTGAAATTTAGCAACCCTGATGTGAGTCAAGAAGACAAATAAAAACTCAATTGTGAGAGAGCCCTCAAGGACTTTTGATAAAAAAGGAAACAGTGGCACAGGCCAGTAACTTGAGCACAAGGAGAGATCCAATGAGGATCTCATCAACAAAGGACAAATAAGGACTCTTTTAAACAAAAGGTCTGGAAACCTACCAGTTGATAAAGAAGAGTTCACCAAGCATGTAATATAGGACAGAAAAAGAGGCAAAAGAATAAGTTAAAGGAAGAAGGGAAAGGGATCAGAATGGGAACTAATATTAGGAAAGCCCTCCACATTGTTGAATCTCTTCCTCCAAAATAGGGATAAATTCACATGAAGAGGGAGAAGGAGTTTCAAAATAATAAATTCATTAGCATATTACATACATATACGTTACCTAGTAGTATTTAGTAGCTGTATGACAACATAGTATACCCTTGCTGTCATGGTGTTCAAACATTCCATGTCTACCTTAAGAAACTTAAAGTTGTTATGCTCCCCGTGTATATTTTATTAACAACTTATTTGTTTGACAAACAGTATTTATAAACAAGAATATAGGTTTAAAAAACCCCCACCAAACTGGTCTTTGCATTTGTTATTCATTGAATCCACCAATGTAATTTACAAACAGAACTAACTAAACTAACATATAAAAAAGATTTCTAGAAATTAGATCACATTGGCCTACTGGATGTTTTTTTTTTTCCTAATCTTAATCATCTACATTAATGATTATAGTGTAAACCAACCTTCTCTAATGTTGCCTTCTAAATATTTGAACTTCAACTCCCAAATTCTCAGCAATGATCATGCTAATTAGGGAATTATGTGAGTTGGTCCAAACATCTAGGAGACACCCAGTTTGCAAAAGTTGATGTAAGCCCTAAAATAGGTTTAACAAAGTTTAAAAGAAAAAGAAGAACACCCCCCCCCCCAAACCCTGGAGAGGGAATTCTGGCCCACCTCTCTGTGTTAATGCCACATCCAAAGTGGCTTATTTTCCCCAAAAAAGAAAGCTGTCCAAAAAGAAAAAAAAATGTTTCCTATAAGGTAAACCGCATTTTCTAGGGTATGGTTAGGGGGCATGATGAGGGAGGAGGAGGAGGAGGAGGAGGAAGCATTGTTCTCAGCATGATTCCACACTTCAGGCTGACCACTGAAGCCTTGCCTAGGCAACACCTACTGGTAAATTCTGCTAATATGCTTTACATCCCAGTTTGCTTTAGATATTTGTGCTGGTCCTTCTATTTCCTCTTGCATTTTTTAGCTGGTGCCCTCTGGATGATTGCTTATCTCGACGCTTCTCTTGTGACTGGCCTTTTGGATTGACCATCATGGAATAATGCTAATTATGAGAAGGAAAGTTATGAGGTGATGTGATGAGGAGAGGAGGGGAGAAATACTTTCAGTCTTGCAAGATTCTGTTTAATGTAACCTACAGTAAAGATAGTGCTGATGCTTCTGGTTGTGCTTTTTGTCTGGACTACCTTGAAGGGCTAACATCAATCTTGTAAGACTAAAAATATTTTTCCTTTTCTCTCTTTTTAGTCCCAGAAAACTATGGAGGGTCCTTTCTGAAATGCTTCCCATGCTTTTCCCCCACCTGTGGACTGAGCTGCCTCTTATCAGACTGTTGCTCCGGCTGCGGGTTTTACTCCTGTCTCCCAAGGTCATTCTCACATACCATGTCAGGTGTCCTTAATGACATTCACAGGTCTCATCCCTTTACTCTCTTCATTTTAGCCAAGTCATTCGTTTCTCAGTATCTGCTAAGGGATTGGCCCCTGTAAAATGAACAAGACTGTAACTTATGTTTTTGCCCTTACCTTGGTGTAGAACTTCTGGTTTAAGCATCGAAACTGTGCAAACACACAAAAAGTATCAAAACGTGGGCTTTGGGGAAGTTCTGCACAGACAGGACCTGGAATCAGAAGATGAAAGAGAACAATATTCTCCCAAGATAGGACAGAGACACGTTTGAAATGAATGGGATTATACCAAGTTAATAAAACAATTATGTTCATTAACATCCATGGCAGTGGGTGTTTAAACCATCCAATATATTCTGAAAGAGTAAAACTTCAAAAATGTCCCTTAAACCCATTAGAAGTTTCATAGTATAAAATGTTTTAATATAGCATTATATTTTACCTCTAAAAAGTGCAAGATATTAAGAATGCCAACATGCACTATTGTAGGCAAACAGCAGTCTGAATTCCAAAGTAAGAAATAAAAAAATATGGACACATACATGTCAAAAATTAATTGGGGTGCCCGAGTAAAAGAATAAACACAGGCTAGTTTCACACAACTCTTCCTCAGATCATCTTCCTGGTAGCATCTCCATAGCCCTACTTTGTCCTGTAGGACAATCTTTTTGGCTCTGAATGTGACATCAAGAAAAGAGTCACACTTTTGGAGCTGCTGCTGCTGCTGTTGCTAGTACAAGTACACAGAAATACGTACATAATCAATTTCCAAAAAAACTTCCCCTCCCCCACACAACAATCTTCAGCTCTTTCATAGCACCTTCACCTCTGCTATGGCCATTGGATCTCAGGTAGTAGTAGGGACTCAAGTGGGTCATTGTTTGATCTAAAGAAAGTAGTATCCATGGAGGAATATGAACAGAGAGACGATTAAAATGTCTACCTATTTTACATTTGAGAAAACAGTTCTATACCAACTGAATGGTCACAATGGTCTTCCTCCCGAACTACTGGGAAGAGTAGATAGTAGATAGTTTGGTGCAGATGCTAACTTTCTTTTGTATTCAACCCTTTATTCTTTCCCACAGAACTGCAATTCCCAGGTGCTCTATAGAAAAGAAATGAATGTAAAATCAATTATATACAATCCACTGGCTGAATGCCCCATCTACTGGCTGATTTGAGAATGTAAAACTCATTCCATTCCTAATGTGATGTCTCCTCAGCCCCTCTAGCCATCAAAGAAAATAGGCTGCACATTTCCTGACACTGTTCAGTACGGTCATCCATTTTTCATTGGAGAGATTTCTTGTGGTGTATCCCAGCTTCGTTGCTCAGCTTCAGCATTTCATTTCCACCTGAAACTAGGGCAGGTACAGCGCCCACAATCAATCTTCGGTCTTTCTTCCCCAATTCCATAGAGTGTGGTCTTCACAGGGCCGTTATGCCCTGGCATTTGTATCTGTCTTTTGGTAGCTGATATTTGACTGTTACCACTCCATTTAGGAAAAGCTACTGAATGCAGTTTAGTACCACACTGCCATGGTCACAGTGACTCAGAAGGGCTTTTGAACTTAGATTTACTGCCATCTCATAACAGAGCTGTCACATTTGGGGCCTTTCTTTGCATTCTTTTAACAACTCAGCTTCCCTTGCCATCATCTCTCAGCCTTTCAGGAGGGATTTTGTCTACAAAGATAGACACATGTATGTTGTAAACAAATGCATGGATAGTGGGGAAATGGGGGAGACATACTACTAAGTTATTTTATTTTCATGGAAGGGGAACTTGTTAATGCTTGTTAATTCACAACCTGATACTGTATTGGCAGGTGAGGAGCTCTAGGCCTGCATAAAATACAAGCCACTTGAGCACACTAAATTAGTGGACATTTCTCTGTATGATTTACATTCATGAAGATATAGACCAGTCCATTATTGTAACACTATGAATATCAGCATAGATGTGAAAATGGTAAAGATAATCTCAAAGTATTATGTTTTCATTTAAAAATGAAAAAAGAATGGATTGGTGGTCTGTAAAGTCACAGTATGTCTTCAATGTGAATATGTCACAAAAAGGAGAGCAAAAAGGAAGGAGGGTTGGCTAAATCAAAATTGCGTCCCATGTTCAGAGCTGGGGATAAAGATTGATCCATGTTCTGAAACGGTGGAAGATTACTACTATAGGACGCACATAGATATTTTAGGGTTAAATTTAAGGATTTTTTTTTTTTTTTTACTACAGGCTATGAAAGACTAGCTATGTATGGGAACCAAAGCACTACCAGCATTTCTCACCACAAAAGGGTGCTGGAGGAAATCTGAAGTGTGCACCACATACCCTCTGGAATCTGGCCATGATTCTCAAATCGATCCAGCTCTATTATTTTAGGGTCATGGCAACCTTTGCTACGGCGGATCTGACACACCAGGCTTGCCTTCCATGTGGGCCTCAAGGAAGAGAAAAAGACCTTATATTCATCATCCGTGAGTGGGCTGCCTGGATCTGAGGATAAAGAACTTGGAATTGCTGGCGCCAGAAAGATTGGGAATCCTGAAGGAAAAACAGCACAAGAAAGGAAACTTATTAATCAGAAAAAAACAGGACAGGACAATCCATAACAACAACTCATGGCTCATCAATTGCATTAACATCAACAAACCCTTTAAAAAGCATTGGCGTTAGCTGCCAGTATTTTAGCAAAACTGATGAGCAGAAAATAAACTGGTCTACCGATAAATTTCTAATAGTGTAACAAGGTAAGACTCCCAGTAACAAAAATAATTCCCCTTCTCCCTCCAAACTATACTGCTGAAATGAAAGTTTGGGGGTAGGAATGGATTTATGACAAGACTGTGAATTTAGATAAATTCTGGCACTCAAAAGCAAATTAGTGGGCTAAGAAATGTTTAATTTTGTGTTTATATAAATATCAGGCTCTGTTGAATTGATCTTGGGATTCTGGTGAGAAGCAAAACATCCTATGAGCCTGAAGATCTGGTTTCCTTTAGAAGCGATCTTTCTCAATTCTAAAAGGCTTTATAGAGGAGAAAAGAGTGGAACCATGTTAAGTCCTCCTGTGCCATTTTTCTTGAAGAAAATGGGGCATATTCTGAATAAATATGCATAGTATGTCATGATGAATTCTCAGGCTACTTCAAAATCTGAAACAAGCTAAATCTAGTATTACTTTATGCAAATTGAATAGCATCACCTTTAGATTTCCTTGAAATAAAGAGCCATCAAGTCCCCTAAGATGTATTCCTTTCCTCTATTGAACAACCAGAAGGCTTTTCCAGACTTAAACAGAAGAGGGTTATCTATTGTTCAAAACATAGATGTAAAATGTTTGGATATTATCAAGTAACTGAAAAGAGTTTCTTCAGTTTGTTTAATGAGCATGTATTTTGATTTATTGAAAATCCCCAAATAGAATAACCATATGAAATAATATTGTTTAAAAAACATTTTTTTCCTCAAAGTCGTAGGTGAAGAAATAATGTTCAGCCGTGTATCAAGCAGAAAGCAAAGGGGGAAATCTTTTCCTAATATGCACATAGAGGACTTTAGGAAGAGACAAAAGGAAGCAGTACCAGTTCAGGTTTTTTCTGTCCCCCAAATGCTAAACATACAGGGTTTATCAGATGGCAATCTTTAATCCAAGTAAGCAGACAAAGCCATTTTCCACAATGTCTTGGCTGAAAAGACTGCTGTGATCTCAAAACTCAGGAAAAATATTATCAGCAGTGCTAATAAGGGAATGTCAAATTAAAGTGGACAGATTTTTGTTTTTAACCAAAATTTAAAAGTTCAGCTTCCAAGCTTTTGCAGCATCTTTGCTCTGTTAATAAGGTCTTCAAATTTCTAGGCCTAAAGATGGTCCAATATATGAGAAGAAATGGATCAGTACCCCATACTGGAGATTTCTAAAGGAACCTCCAAAAGTCTCCTGGACTTTTATTTGATTCCATGTTGGCAAGAACTGTTGGATAGAGACCACAGGCTAGAATATAGAGAAGACCAGCTGGTGCAATGGCAGTTATGAGATAAGCCAAACTGGATAGAAAAGCAGTAGTTTGGACAGATTTTCTCATCATACAGGTAAGTCAGTCACTCACCCACCAGAAAGGCCCATGGTGAGGTCCTGAACCTCAGCACTGGCATTTTGCTTCTTTTATGTTAGATTTCTCCACTTCTCACCAATACACCCCATTTCAAAGGCCAACAAGACCAGACACTTTTAGAATGAGAACACAATGACCTCACAGTTGAGGCTATTGCAGGAGAAACAAGAAACTGCTAGGCAGACTAAAAATGTTGGTAGGAAATGGACTGTTATTGCATATAGGGAGTAAACAGCAGCCACCATATTGTAAACCAATAGACTTCTCTTTGGCACTGGGCTTTGGCTGCCATTAAAGGTCAGGATATGGGAGGCAGGCAGATTATAGGTACAGCCTATTGAAAACTTCATTGTGAAATGAATGGGAATTCCACAAGATACACTCTGATTCATTTCAGAGAAGCTTGTCTATTATGCTTCATGTTAATGCGGAGGATGCATCACAACACTGATTTATCAGGTATTAAATTTTCTCAGATCAACAGAATGAGAAAGCTGACGGCATAAAACTAGAAGGGAATGTGGAAAACATAGTCATAGTGTTTAAGATGAATGACAGATTGAAGCATTGTGAGGTTCATACTTTGCTACAAGATAATCCAGTTCTGCAGGATTGTACCTTTTATTAGACCTTTTATGTGCACCTTTGGGAGGCAGCTGGCTAGAAATGGGGAGACTGTGAGTTCTAGCCCTGCCTTAGGCACAAAGCCAACTAGGTGACCTTGAGCCCATCATTCTCTCTTGGAGAAAGAAAGTACGTAAGGGCAACCCACTTCTGAAATCTTGCCAAGAAAACTGCAGGGACTTGTCCAGGCAGTTACCGGGAGTCAAGACTGACTTGAAGGCACCACCCCCGCAAAAATATGTATTTAAACAGGTAATAGATTGGTTAAAGAGCATCAGTCCAGAGCGAAGTGCTAAGTAGGGAATTCATTTATTTATTTAATGGATTATAGGGCTGCTGAACTTAAATACTGTGAATGCAATCTTAGGTCCATTAATATGGACGAAAATTGTTATATAAAACTATATAATCAGCATATAATTCAGTCAGTATTTGAATGAATATGATGTAGTAGGCTAGGATCAGGGTCCAAATTCAAGACACCAGCAGCTATGGGAACTCACTAGGTAGCTTTCGGCAGAGCTCTCATGATGTTTCCTCACAGTATTATTGTGGAAGTAAAATCAGAAGAGGGAATTCTATATGCATCACTTTAAGGTCCTATAACAAAACTCCATTTTTGCTTTCAATCAGCACTATTAACCCTGAATGCATTTTGATAGCCCAGAGTTATCTGCATCCAGTTACAATAAAGCCAAGCCTATTAATTATAATTAAGATAGCTTGATCTGATATTAAAAGACAGAGTAGCTAGACATTGTTCAGTCTGCTCCAGCAAAGAGTTGTTTGATTTCAATGTAATTCTACTACATACTGCTCAGGTAAATGTATCTTATGCATGCTGAAGATTCCACTGCTTGTTCATCTATGGCTAAGCCCAATTATACCTAGCTATAAAGCTCTGATCTGTAGCCAAGCTATCCAGAGGAATAGGCACTCGTATCACCCATTTCCAACAACGTATTAGCCGTCATTTGTGCTTCTTTGATTGTTTCTATCTTCAGAAGGGTGGATGATGGCTATAGAAATTTTTTTTCACCGGTGACACAATTACCACAATTCCTTCCATTTAGGTTCATCTAGTGCCTAGCTTCTCTTTTAGATGCTCATGCAAAAAAATATTCCTGCACCCCCTTTAAGAACTTTTTGTAAAGCCTGCCTATTGCCGTTGTATTTATTGTAATATTGTATTTTTTAGTAAAAGTTGTACACTAGCAATATTGAGCTTCTTAAAATGACAAATATAGATATCTGCCACATTGGTGTGAATGGAGGCAAAACTTATGCAGGCAGTTCTTTCAAGTTCAGAAGTTATCTAGGTCCATCTTACTAAATACCCTATTAATTTCTTGCACCTAACTACTTACTTTTTTCCTTCCGCTAACTACTACTTCTTCTCTTATTCTAGCACCTTTTCCATGTTGGGAGAAACAATTTAATACCTGGAAGTGCTTAAATGGCAAACTGAAGTTCTGAAGTAGAAGAATTAAATGCTAATAATTAGTTCAATCACCTCCTTCTCCACTCAAAAGTGAAACTCACTCATGACATGTGTTGAATTGATTTTATTTAATGCATATTTTACAACATGGGGTTTCCCCCTAAAACAAGCACCACCAAGAAAAGACTGGAGCCTGGTTGGCTTCCATTACAAAATCCATGAAATATAATTCAGCAGACGGGAGAAATCTCACTTTGCAGTATTTTCCCCATGAAGAAAAAATGGGTCATTTTCCAGTTGCCTCTATATGGCTCCCTCCCTTTGAAAAATGGAATGCTGTAGTAGTGGAGAGGAGGGGAGAATAAGAACCCTATCTTCTTAAATTACATACTGCATGAAGAGTTGACCTGATTGCCCCTCCTCTGCAACACCAATCAGAAAGTCTGGAAGGAAGACTGTTGTTTCTTCAATCAGATATTCTCCCACCAAGAAATCTTTGTTCCTTTAAGCTGATGCAGGTTTTAAAACCTATGCAGGGAAAAGGGCTGTAGGACAACGACTGACTCCAACTCCCTCTCAAGGACAAGCAGTGTTTCAGTACACACAGGAACCATCAAATGGATACAAACCATTCACAAGTAGCTCTGCTCACCCAGAGTGGGGACCCCTACCTATGAAGCCCCAGGAACTGGGAGAAGAGTGCTGAACCCCAACAGCAGAGTTGGGTATTTTGGAAACAGTATCTGGACCTCAGAAGATGATAAATTTATTTTTTCTTCCTCTCCTGGGAACAGCGAGGACAGAACCTGTATCAAGGAGAAAAGGCAAAGCAATCATTGAGGGGCCAATGTTATCCAAGAAAAAAAAGGATACAGAGAATTGGTTTTAAGGAGTTGACAATTCTGCAAGCTAAACATCCAATAATATTTTAGGCCTTTATTTTACTTTATTTGTATGCTATCCATTCCCAAGTACTATATAACCAGCGTATATGTATATATAAAAAGAGTCATACCATGAACCATACAGAGTTCAATTTCTGAATAATACTGAGGGCAGCGGTGTGGGACATAGTCCTATCTGACCCAAAGGAATGTAACCCATTATGCTCCTGAACATCTGCTCCTATTCCCTAAATGGGAACTCAGAAAAGAGGAATTCCCAGTGGAGTATACTTTCCCATGTTTGAAAAAGTTGAATTTTGGTTGTCCATCCCTTCCAATGAAATACCTCACCAGGATCCCATTTACATGGTTATATGAGGCTTGGAAACCTATGAAGCTTTTTCAGAATGTGGTCTTGCAGGAGTTGGGTTCCAAATGCTCAGTGGAGAGGATGCATTTCATTTACAAATGAAATTGGAGGCTGAAGGCGTGGCCTTGATATAGCAAATTGAATTTCTCTAAAGATTTGAGCTTATGCAAGAGATCTTTGTCTCTTGCTAGAAGGTGCCAAAACATTTTTCCTTCTTTTGTAGTGTAAGCTTCTTAGGAGTCTGAAAAATCACTTATATGAGACTAGAAGGGGAAATGTGGGGATTCACTGTGTGTGAGTTCTAAAGCCCTGACAATAATAATGCGTGGCCAAATGGGGAAATCATAATTAACATTTTAGTTAAGTTTGAAAGCCAGTAGTTTTTTAATGTAATGTTACTTCTGGTTTCCTGGTTTATTTCCCTGCACATGTGAATGTAGGAGCAAACAGGATGCATAAACCTTATCAAGCTGAGATGTGACAACACTATTAAATTCCTATGTAAATAGCAAACAGAATTTGGTATGGGAATAAACAGATGAATAGGGATAATTCTCCCTGTTGGCCACATAACTGATTCTTTGAGAAGATCCTCCTCTACCAGGGCCCAAGATTTGGTATCTGAACATTTCAAAAGTCCTACAGAGAAGACAGGGATTATAGAGAATAGTTACTTACCATTTCCCTCTTGGCTTTGTTGTCAAGCCCACGCAAGCAAAATGGAACCATTCAATGGAGCACTAGTAAAGGATACAAATTACACAGAAATGCATCAGTATCCTTCCAACAACTTGCCATGTTCTGATTCCATCTCCAATGGAAACAGAACATGGCCCAGATGCAAAACCTCTTTTCTTTTCTTACCACTTATGTACAGTTTTAATTGCAATGCTATTACAACTTTGGAGAGGATGGGACGAAGTGACCCACAGCTACCTATTTTGTCAGTGGTACAAAATTTGAAGGCATGGGACAGACTGGATAAATGCTTCAGGCTGTTCCACCTTGGTCAGAAAATTTAGGGCATGGATGAATGGCTGAGGCTCCAGGATAGCATCTGGTCCTTGAAGCACTTTTCTGAGTGCCTGCTAACCATAAGCGCTGAAAACTGACAGCATGGTTTCTGCAGTTTTTAGGTCATACAAACGCAAATGTAAATTTACACTAAGTCCTAAAATATGCTTAATACTTTTATTGAAGCTCTGAATGGTTCCACAATCCATAAAAGAATCCAAAACAGAAAACAGTGTGCTCTCCACTGAATTTGTGATACAGCCTTGCCTCCTTTGCAATATTGCCCATGCAATATAGTTCATTCCCTCCATCCTTAAAAGTATGTCCAGCATCCACCATAGCTAGTCTAAAGGAAAGACTTATAAACTGTGGGTGCACATGTGCATAACTGTTTCTCTGGATGCTGCCTCCATCTATAGCTTCTTTTATGAGAGGGGTGGGGAGGTGAAGGACTGGTAGAAGAGCTACTGAACAATATATGGTTATTTGGATGCAGTGAGATATTCTAGGAATACTTTAAGGCTTCAGACAGAATGAATTCAAGTGGACGTATTCCTCAAAACAGTGCATTTTTCCAGTATGGAATAGCAGAAGAAGAAAAGTCGTAACATTTTGGAGGTGCAAAAAGGTCAGGCATGACAAGGAAACAGACTCGTGGGGCAAAGGACCCCCTAAACATAACACCTAGCACATAACAATAATAACCCTAATTAAAGGGTTTCCCTAAGCATTTACTTTTAAAAATAAATAAATCTGGAAAACAAGTGCAAGCCTAATTTATTTAAGTTCATATATGCAAATGTTCCATGCTGCCAATTTGTATTAAGGGCCTAATAAAAAGTTCCAAGTTGATTCCTATAAAAAAAGTCATAAGGCCATTTATGTCCTCATATCTGCAATTCCCCCATTATGTCTTATTTGCTCAGCATCCCTTTTTCCACCCTCTATTCGCAAGACTCTCTCTTACGTCAGGGTTGTCGCAACCAATCATCTCCCCATAGGAGACCTGGTGGCAGAGGCAGTAGGTGGGCTCATTGGGATCCACAGGCATATCCAGCACATCAGAAGGGTGGACATTTCCAAAGGTCACTGAAGGCATCCCATATTCTGTGCTGCTTTAAATGGAAAAAGTTGAGTTAGGGTGGTTACCAGGAAAAGCTTTTTAATGTCCCAGAGAGAATTCCCTTCGATCTACATTGAACAAACTATTGGTTATAATAAATGATTGGCCAGGCTGCCACCGTTTACAACCTGCCTCCTAGGAGCTTTATCTTCCCAAATTTGGGGAAAGCACGAGCAGAACAATTGTGTTGGAATGATGTAGACTGATCTAGAGAAGATCAAGCAACCTACTAGTATACAAACTAGGTCTGCTGCGTCTTCCCACCCACTCACGTGCGAACTAATTTCAGCTTCTTCTGGGCTGTTTTTGGTGCTTCTTCATCAGAATTTTTCCCCTTGGAACGAGCACGAGCAGCTTTCTTTTCTTTTTGGGCACGGCCTTCTGTATGGATAATATGAAAAGAAATGTACAAATAAAATACCTTTGTATAGCCTGAAAGGTTTCTGCTGCTCAGCCAATTAATTGTACAATGCATAGCTTCCTTCTTTCTCTCATGGAAAAAGAGATTTGATCCAGTATTCCACCTTTGCTTATGTTCTTTAACCACTTCTGATCCAGTTCTAGGTTGACTAAGTTCATTCAAGAGTTTGGAGGATGATTATGTCAAAGTTTTTTTCGAAGTCCATAATGTCAACTACTCTACATTTTTGACACTCTTACATTATTCTCCATTTCTATTTGTAGAAGTCATGTTGATTTTTTATTCATAAAGTATGTTCTACTGCACATTTTTTAAAATCTAGCATTATTAATATTTTCTAATTTGTCTGTAGGAGATCTGTTAATAAATACTTCGTTCTCCCATACTCTACTCCCCTAAACCCTGAATCTTCTTAAAACTGCTTACAATCCTCTAATAAGAAATTTATATTATCTAGATGTTGTGTGATGTTAAAAATAAAATATTTTAATACTTATATTCCATCAAGATGCTGCAACTTTAATTTGTAAAGTAGCCCTGATCTATTCTTATTATCTACATATAACCAATCCCTGCCCAAGACTTTCAAAAATCAATTTAAAGCATATATTTCTAAACCAGCATTTTTCTCAGTTAAGATATACTTGCAGGATGGAGATAAGTGGAAAAAATAGAAACTGTAGTGGTAAAAGGTACCCCTCTATATAAAACTTATGCAACTAATATAAATAGTATACAATTTTGAAATAAACAGTTCATTTTCTACAGTATTAAATTTGTCTCAGGAAAAATACCACACCTTTTTGGAGATCTTACTTTGCTCATTTTGTTGACATCATAAATTAAAAGTCTAATGAAATATATTCATGTTTTTCTGACTCTTTTAACTGCCCAAGCAATCAGTCTTTTCCCTTAGAGCCAGTTTGGTGTAGTGGTTAAGGTGCTAGCCTAGAAATCAGGATACTGTGAGTTCTAGGCCTACCTTTGACATGAAAGCCAGATGGGTGATTTTTGGGCCAGTTGCTCTCCCTCAACCCAACCCACCTCACAGGGCTATTGAAATAGGAAGCAGGAGTATTAAGAATACAGTGGTACCTTGGGTTACGAACGCCTCTGTTAACGAACTTTTTGGGTTATGACCAGCTCCAGCCGCAAAAATTTACCTCAGTTTGCGAACTCCGCCTCGGGGTACGAACAGGATACGCGGCCATTTTCCCTCCCGTGACACGGTCCGCGGCCATTTTTCCGCCTGACACGTGGTCCGTGGCCCTTTTCCGCCCGACACGTGGTCCGCGGCCATTTTTCTGCCCCTGACACGCGGTCCACGGCCATTTTTCCGCCCCTGACACGCGGTCCGCGGCCATTTTTCCGCCCCTGACACGCGGTCCGCGGCCATTTTTCCGCCCCTGACACGCGGTCCGCGGCCATTTTTCCGCCCCTGACACGCGGTCCGCGGCCATTTTTCCGCCCCTGACACGTGGTCCGCGGCCATTTTTCCGCCCCTGACAAGTGGTCGTAGGGAGGGGGACTCTCCCTCCAAGCAATAGCCGCCTCCCTGTCCTCCAAGCCAGAACGGATTAACGGTAATTACATTGAACCTTATGGGGAAATTTCCTTCGGGTTGCGACCAGAGTCACGGAACGAATTAAGTTTGTAAACCGAGGTTCCACTGTACTTGGCGCCTTGAGTTATATATATATCAAAAAGGTGGAATAAAAATCTAATAATAATGATAATAATAAAGCTACTGTCCATATTTTTTGCCTCCATCTTTCCACAGACAACTAAGAAATTGTTTTATGGCTTCCAACTGTATTAACTATACACAAATATAATAATTTTTGGTATATCATAAACAGGCTTGTTTATTATGCTGATCTAGTCTCTAAGACTGCAGTCCAAAATGAGTTCATTACTACATATTCCCCAAATATTCAAAAATAATGTGCTTCCAGCATAACATTTTGTCCAGCACAAAGAACTACTGTGACAGATGCAACTTAGCATTTCAGGAATCAAATAGCTATGAATAAATTTCAATGCATTTTTCTCTTATTTTTATGCCTATTAATTTCAAGTGGCTTTTAAAGCCAAATTTATTCCTATTGCCTCATTTCTGTAATAAGCTAACAACTCTTATAAGTCAAGCTTGACTCCTTGTAACTGCATTCATGCAGTTTTCTTGACAGTATTAAAGAAGTGGTCTGTCACGGCCTTTTCCTGTCATGTTTTTCCAACAGTCTAATCAACATCCCTCGAACTTTCAGTGGTCCCTCATCCAAGTATTAGCCAGGACCTACTTATTTACTGACCCACATTTATATGCTACCTATCCTTGTGAATCTAGGCAGCTTACAATATACGAAACTACAACATGCATAAAAGCTCAGCATAAAACAACTAATAAATAAAACAATTAAATATTGTTCATAAGAGCTATCGCTACCCTTCAAAAGATTTTCAAGCCCAAATGCCTCCTGAAAGAGAACTATCTTAACCACTTTGCTAAAGGTCACAAGGGTAGGGGCACATCTGACCTCCAGGGGCATGCTGTTCCAGAGGGAGGGGTTGCTCCTGAGCATGTGCTTCTCTGAGTCCCTGATCTCTTTCGGGGTGGGCACCTGAAGCATTCTCTCCCTGCTAGACTGCGTAGGGCGGACAGAATCTACCTGGAAAAGACAGTCCCGACGGTAATGAGAGGCCAAGCCATACAGGGTTTTATAGGTAATCACCAGCACCTTAAATTGGCCCAGAAGCCTAAGGGCAACCAGTGCAATTCTTCCAACATGTGGTTTATTCTGCTGAATCAACTACTACCAGTTAGCAGCGGGTAGCCACATTATGTATGAGCTGCAGCTTCAGAGTCATCTAGGACAGTCCCATGTAAAGTGAATTGTTGTAGTCTGACTGAGAGATGATATGGGTGTGAATTACTGTCTTCATCATCTCCTGATCCAGGAAAGGCTGCCACTAGCAGACCAGCCAAAGCTGGCAGAAGGGTCTCCTGGCCATGGCTTTCACTCACTGTTCCAGTAGGAGTCACTTATTTTCCAAGATCAGTGTTGTTACCTTTTTTCAACCTTATTTCTATTGTGATACCTAAATCTTTTCTCAAAATTGGTTCATATTTAAATCAACAGTGCTGCTTATTGGTGCAGTCATTAAGATGTCAGACTGGCACCAGGGAGACCCATGTTCCACTCCATCCTCAACCATGGAAGCTCACTGGATGTCAGCCCAGGCAGGAAACAGATTGGAATCTAACTGGAATTCTACTTTATTGCAAAGGCTATAGGAACAGAATCTTGAAAACTTGACAGTGTTTTCCCTCTCTCCCTCTTGTACCAGAGAGAGGAATTTGGTAGCACCTTTTCTGACTAACAAATTTTATTAAAAGGTACAAGTTTTCATAAGCTGCAGCTTACTTCATCAGGTGGGGTCAAGTTAAGTTTCTAATATTCTCTTCCCTAATCTTTTACAGTATTTTTTTTCTGAATATTCAAATCCTATTGTCATAGGTACTTGACTTCTATAATCTCTCATGACTCCTCCCACTCCCCCTCTCTGCAGAACTCACTCTTTTTGCCTTTGCTAGATGAGCTGTCATAATCACTTGATTCAATCTGTTTCTCTTTCAGGTCAGCTTCAAACCGGGCAAGATCTGTATCCAACCTTCGGATGTGCTTATCTACCTGTAGACATAATAGGAATGCAGGAATATTATTTGAGTTGAGGGCCTATGTCATCAGCATGATGAAGATTCTACAAATGCAAAGAAGCTGGTTACACTGATAACCGAAAATGAATAACAGAAGAGGAAGAATTCAGCTAGGACAAGGGGAAAAGCTTTTCATCTAATGTAATAAACTAATGAAACATGAATGAAAAAATAACCCAGCAAATTACATTTTACAAGACCCTCTGTTTCCTTGCTGTATCTCATACCATTTCATATGTCTGCATAGCCAATTGTACTTTGTCATCACCAAATTCCTTGCACTTCCCATAGGCCTCCTGGATTTGTTTAAGAAGCCCCACTTTCTCTTCTGAAGACAGAGTCCGTGCATTGCTGATATATTCTGTGGCCAATTTATCAATCTCTGATTTAAGATCTAGAAGAAAAGAAACAAAAAGCATTCTCGTGAAGACTACTTTACCATAAATTCTAGAGTAACAGAAATGGACATGAAAACTAACATGCTTTTTTTTTTTCAAGTGTGACACACAGTTTAATCCAAATCAGTTGCTGTCTTCCACTAACCCTTTCTCTGACCCACCTTCTGTTCGTTGGTCAAGATCTCGCATAAGCTGAAAGTTTCTCTGCAGTTCAAAAGGCAAATTCTCAATGCCTAAAAAGGAGGAGCCCAAAGACAGAGAAGATGATCAGCTAAGTGGGAAATACATTGTGCTGCTTTCTTTAACACACCAACACTCATACTAACGGGCATCCATATGTCAGTAGTGAATGAATTGCCAGATACTTAATTTTACATTTTACATTCAAATATCAGCATGAGCAAACACCGGAATGATCATCTGCATTTTAAATGGCATCAAAACCAAAATTCTCACTAAGCATAATCTACCAAGAGTTCCAGCCAATCCTCCCTGCAACTAATATGTATTTGCTTGTATGTATATATGATACAAGCACTGGCTCAATTACTTTTTATGCCATTACATCACAGAGGGATTAGTTTATTGAAGTCAAAAAAATTAAAACTAAAAATATATGACAGCAAAGTCTTTTGTATAGTACATCTGATTCACTGATGCAGGAATGTCTGTTTTACTCCTGTTTTGCAAATAGCCAGCATACTGTCTGCATCTCTTAAAATGTGCTTTCTTCAGGCCTATCCTTTAAATATTCTACCTCCTTCCCCAAACTAACTCAGGATATTACTCCATGCTCCTGATAAAGCTGTATCATAACAAGGTTTTAGCCTTCAGGGTACATATATTTAAGATACAACATCTGCATCGCTGTCCAGAGTCCACTGGAGCTGGGCAGCTAATAAATTCAAATAAATAAATAAAGCATAGATTTGCTCTGCACTGTACACTCATATAGACCCATTAGCACGAACACTGTGAATGTTGCTTTTAAAGTGAAGGAGGCATGTAACTCCATTCCTTAGAACTGGACTACACTGCAGCGTTTTAATTAGAGTTGAGTTAAACTGAACAAAAAGGTTGGATAACATTTTGCAAATCTGTCGGCTGCTCTCGGAAAGCTCCATTTTAGCATCTAAGAAACAGTATCAAGCGTGTCCCTATTACCTTCTTCCCTCCTCATCACACCACCTTTCCCAGGAATAATGTCCCCGACTAAAACGACGTGACACCGCTGTTTTCCTTACGAACGTGTGTAAACGCGAGAGGCGGAAGGTCACCCATCGGGGTTTCCAGACCATGCTTCACCCACCTGGGAACCACGATGAGCCGAAGCGCCCTCCCGAGCAGGTTCGCCGCTATTTAACCTACGAATGGCCCGTACATGCAAAGAAATGTCCCCTTAACCAAACGCTCCCACCCGGCGATATGAAACCGAGGCGTCTGCCGGCGTTTCGCGACCTCCCTCCCGGCCGAACCCCACGCCCGGTCTTACTATCGAGGTAGTGCTCCAGGTACATCCCAGCCGCCATCTTGGGTTCCAGCCAACCGCCCGGACGCTTCCCCGGGCCCCGCCCAGTCCCGGCATCACTTCCGCCCTCAGTGAAAGCGAGTTCCCCTTCTGCGTCAGACTCGCTTCCGCCGGTGTTGGGCGAGGGTGCTGCTCCTTTATCCTTCTGGTAGAGGCGTTCGCCTTGCCGGTTCGAGTGATGGCAAAAAGGGTTTGGGATAATCCAGGCAACCTTCTCTCCCCACCTTTTTTTTACCTAAAATAAGTGCATGTGCCAGTGCCATCTTCAGACGGGACGCTATGCACGTGTTCCAAAGTACTCTCTTCTTGCCGTCGGTTGTTTTTAGAAAGAAGACGTACTTCACGCAAGCTCAAAGGTACTCGATTTAAAGGGCCTCCATTTTTCAAAACAGAAGGAGACGGAGGCAGTTCAGCAGTTGTTTGGGTGTAGTTCTGGGACTGCAGAAAATCATATATGTTTGTGCTGGGATTTGGCACTTTAATGTATTAAGAGACATTTGGGGTTAAATTTAGTAAATTCTTAATTACTGTAATTTTTGCACCTAAACCTGTATAATGCTTTGTACAACTAAGAGCCTTTGGATACTTTGGGGATTTCACAGTCCGTTTCATCAGATGCACGGAAAAGGAATGGTGACAGGGAATAATGTCTCTACAGCATCATTCTAGACTGAGTTATGCCAGAAATCCAGTTCGTAACTGATTTGCTCACAGAACTTTGGGAATTGTAGTTTAGTGAGATTACTTTTTTAAAAAATCATGCAAAAAAAGAAAAGCAAACTCACAAAAGCATGCAACTCTACTACATCAAAAAGCTAATCCTACAATTATGTTCATAGGATAATAATTCCCTCAAGGGATCTTACAAAAAAGCAATAAATATTATTTGAAAGCAACCACATTTCTAGGATCTTTCCCACAAGGCAGTATTTCCTTAAGCAGGAAGGGGAAAAAAAAGGGAATTAGGCTAGTACATAGTTCAAATATATTTTGCTTTATTGAACAAACGAAAGAAAAATGTAAAAAGAAAATAAACCAGTGACAAAAGCAAAGGCAACTGAAAAGGAAAATAAAAATTATGTATGGGTATGAAATCATAAGCGACCTTAAGTAGAAAAGTTTTAAGCACCTTTATCCAATATTTCTTTCCAAAATGATATCTGTACAGACAAAGGTGATCCTTTAGCAAAATCATTGGTAACCAGATCTTGAAATTGCAAGATTTTTCAGAGATCTTTGCTGTGTTGATTTTTCTGTCAGAGCAATTTGCCACTCAAGTTTATGTTTCATACATCTGAACAACATATTTTAGTTTTCTGGTTCTTTTTTTTTTTTAGATTTTTTTTAATCCCACCTTTATTATTTTTTATAAATAACTCAAGGCGGCAAACATACCTAATACTCCTTCCTCCTCCTCTTTTCTGCATAACAACAACCCTGTGAGGTGAGTTGGGCTGAGAGAGAGGGACTGACCCAAAGTCACCCAGCCGGTTTTCACGCCTAAGGCGGGACTAGAACTCACAGTCTCCTGCTTTCTAGCCTGGAGCCTTAACCACTAGACCAAACTGGCTCTGCCATGACAAACCTGGCAGCTTATAGGAATTGACTAAATTTCTTGGATTGCACTGATTTGTTTGTTTTAGGAAAAAAATTGACAAAACCAGCATAATTCATTGTGAAAGATTATTGGATCATGTTTACAGGTTCTTCAAAAATCAACCAAAAGCTCTAAATGGACATTGCCTCCAAAATGGTTATATATATATATATATATATCTATATCCTTACAATCTCGTCAACACTGTCTGCAAAAGTTATAATTTATGTGTGGAGTAGAGTGCCACCTGTTGATTAACTTCAGAAGCAATTCTAGATGTCTCAGTGAAATAGATTTAAAAGGCATTTTATGCTACAGAGTGCTGCACTGAGAATCACTGAATTCATATTCCAAATAACTTGTTTGAGACTTTCAAAATAATCTGTTGTACTCAATAAAGAATTTTAAATACCTACGAAATTCGCACGCTAAATGGAGACCATTTGGCAATGTTGTCAATGAACTTAATTGACAAGATTAATTTATGTAAATAGTTTACAAAGGAATTATTGAACTTATTTTGTTTGAGATCCAGTTGGAACTTATGGCTTATATAAAATATATTCAGCAGTAATAAGGCTACTGGAGCCTCCTGTCTTATCACTGTTTGTACTGAAGAAATGTATCCGTATGCTTAAAAAGAGGATGGCCAAAGAAAAAGTTCATGGCTTTAAAATTGTTTCTATTTTTGTCTAGCCTTCTAAATGTTAAAATTTAGAAGGCTAGACATAATAAGTATAATAAAAATTATACTTTAAAAGTATAAATTTGAAATAATAAATGTTAAATTCTGATTGTTAGGAAAGAATGGAAATACCCAAACTAATAGGGTTATTAGTCTGTCATATTAACGTAATTGTTACTAATGGAACATTATTAATGGAAATACCCAAACTAATAGGGTTATTAGTCTGTCATATTAACGTAATTGTTACTAATGGAACATTATTTGAATTCCTTATTAAATGATATTTTTAGGTGAAATGCATCAAAATAGTTTCAAGTTGGGTACACCTAAAGCTCCATTATGCTTTTGTTTGTATTGTAGTATTTGTTTAATCCTAGGCTTTTTATAGTTATTCACAGTGATTTGAAAAATATGAAATCAAGCAGTTGGCAGGAGTGCTTGAAAGAAGGTTTTAAGGAAGAACAGTGTTTTTAAATGCAACTTTACTAAGCTGCATCTGTAATAAGTGGTGAGATGTCAGAATGACAACATGTACATCATAACATCATCATGTAAAAATTACAGCCTAGAACTTGCATAATGACATCTGATGCAAGTATGTAAGCTGTATCATTTGCATCATGGAGTTGTGACACATATGTTGTCATTGCCCCTCCCATGCCTTCTCCTGAAGATGTCCCTGCTTTACTACAAAGCAATAATGGAAGATGTTGCAATAGCTTATACAGAAGAAAATCATCATTACATTCCTGTGGTTTCTAAATAGTCGTCCGAACTGGGCCACTGGCAGTAAAATGCTTGTTCAAATATAGAACGAGAGGGGAGCCATTCCAACCATTGTAAAACTGACAGAGATTTCTCCACAGAATTGAAATTCTCAAGCATTGATAGGTGAGAGGGAATCATAAGCCAGTTTAAACTTGGACACAATGTTGAGGAAACTGAGGCTCCCATTTGCTATTCCCCTCAATCCTTGGCTTGTCCAAATGTTGGTATTTGCTTATTTGAGATGTACAAATTCTATTTTAATGGGGAATCTGCTTGTTTTCTGTGAGTGGTAATGGGAAGCAAAACTATATTCTAGATTAAAAGAATATGGAAGTCTGGAAATGTGGTATCAGTGTTTCCTGGACTTTTAGATCCATATCACATACAATACAACTCAGAGAAGAAGGAAAGAAAAAAGAAGAGCATACTTGAGTCTTCTTTAGTGCACTTCTGGCACACGTTTGAGACGGTCTAACATGGTTGTTACTGAACTGTCTTATACCATTAGTAGTTTTGAATTATTTATTTTCAAATAAATTTCTGTTTCTACAAAATGTTTTCTTCAAAAAATGCATGAGCAAATAGTAAGTACTGCATAAAACAGTACCATATGAAGGATAGAACAACCTACTTGTTCAGGCACCAGTGGTGGGTGTTGAGAAGAAGGCAGCAAAACCAAGATGTCTAGGGAGCAACACAAACGTAAGACATTTCCAAAAAGTATTTTCCCAGTGCTAATAAGTTAAATTCTCTAGTTTCAGACTATTTTCTGTTTCCATCCCCTTACGCAAAAATAGAGGTCCCAGTAGACCAGGGTTTCCGAGATTCAGTTGTACTCGGGGTGAAAGAAATGCACAAGCCTTCTAACATCTTGGACGTTGTAGAAAAAGAGTTGATTTTTACTCCAGTGGTCTCCCTGGTGGGGCTGGATGCAGAGTCATTGACAGACAACCTCTAGATACTCCTGTCTCTGACATGACAAAGGCTTGAAAGACAGGAACACAGAAGGAATATCTTGATTGAAAGCCTTTATCCTTTACCACTAAAAGAGAAAACATCATCAGAAGTCCAAGTGAAGGAGAAATCTAACATGTAGGTCTGTATAGGGTGGACAAGAGGGGACTGAGAATGTAAATCATGAAGTTTCTTCTGATCCAATATGCTTCCTCAGATCCAAATTGGTGATATCATGTTCCAAGCTATGAATCTGTTTCCGGAGCAGAATGCACTGGCATTAAGTAATGTTGGACAGTGAAGGGCAAAATGGATGAGTATATGGTAGAGAAAACAAAGGAAGTTCCACTTTCTGGTAGTAAATTGCAAAGAGAAGAATAGAAGAGATCAAGTGTATACCTTGATCCCATGCAAATAAGGAAAGCCTGCAATATATGGCCACAACATCCAGTTCCTTGACAATTTTACAACTGTTCCAGCATAGAGTTTGAATAGTGGATTGCTCTGAAAGCTGTTTGCCATTTCATTTGGTGATCATACAAGCTGGACTCACACATTGCAACAGATATATGGTTTCCTTGGTTTTGGCTTTAGACTATCATGTAAACCTACCCACTCTGACTTATAAACCATGGCTTTTGCATTGTATAAACATAGATGATTGTGCCTTATTTTTAAAAAGCTATGGATATAACAAATCATGGCTTAGCACAGATATCTTCCAAATCATATCTGTGCTATTGCAGCAAATGCTATGGACATAAGAGGTTGTTCAAATTTTAGCCAATTAAGGAAAGGCAGTTTTGACCACATCAGAAGTGAGAGCAAAACCAATTTCTCAGAAGAGTTAGGAAAATGCAAACAGCCACAGTGAAGAGGGGTTTTTTTTGTTTAAAACTCAACCTCCTCATGATTTTACAATCTTCATTAGGAAGTATTGGATATATCTTACCTGCTAGTCGGTCATTTATTTCTAGAAGTACTGCCTAGTCTGTCCAAGAATTAGGAAGAGACATTTGGGAAAAATGGAGAATTAGTTCAGTTTGGCTATTTAGGAACTATACCAAGAGCATTGAGGAAGAGTAGCTGATAATTCCAGTTAACTGACAGGCTACGTCTGCACAGTTTATTAATATTAGCCAGAAAATGGTTTGTGTGATTGTAACTTAATTTGGGGTTTGAATCTAGCCATTGCGATTTGGAAATTTGATGCCTGGCTTTGTGTAATGTGCTTTATTTAACAAATTATGATTAAAACAGTGGCTTGGTGCAGAGGTCATGCACAACTTGGAGAGGGATCATATATGTATGCACATATTTTTAAAAAGCTTGTGCAAACAAATGTCAACACTTGGGGGCTTTGCATCTTGTTTTGTTTGTGCAAACCTGAAGGGAGCAGCTGTAGTCCTTCAAAGTTTGAGAAACCCTGTGATACGTAGATTAAATTTGAATTATTAAAAGTAAGCAGTATATTTATTTATTGCCCAAGCCTCACCCGAAAGAAATAATTCCTTTTATTTATGCTGCAGGGGTGTCTCACATACTCAGTTATTGTTTTAGGGGCTGCAGAATCACAGTTTGAGAACCCCTGGCGTAGTACAGTTTTTGAACTGAGGCTCTGAGTATTAACCCAACAGTCAGAAGGAAAAGGCAGTCACTAGGAGGATTTTTGTCTCCTAGCCTCATAACAAGTAACCACCTATGAGTGTTCTCTCCCTGGAAAGAGAGATTAAAAATTAAGAGACACATGCTCTCATATATTTCCTTGGTAGTCCCAGTATCAGAATGATTACTGCATTTCTTTGGAAGCTCCAGAACAAGGATGTGGTACGTGTGAAACCAAACCTCTGCATCAGCTAATAAAGCTAAAAGGAAACAGATTTGTGCTAATCCAAATGAAATTAATTTCTTCCTCTACAACAGTCATCTGAATGCTGGGAAGCTAATATGCATATGCCTCCTTTGTGTCCTGCTATCCATCAGGCTTTCAGTGAGAGCTATCTTGCACTTTGCTCTTCACTGCGCTGTTTTTCATAAGCATCAGTTTACTTATTGTTTGTCCCTGGAATTGAAAAATGTTCTTGTATAAGTGCTAGATGGCTGAAATCTATGTCAGTACTGTTTCAGTTTAATTCTCATGGCTCTGACCATAAGTTTTAGTTTGTGGAGGGTGAAGAGCCATTAATTCTCTTTGAGAACTATACATTGTGTAAACTTATTTAGGAATAAGCCCTACTGAATATATTGGAATTATCTTCCTGGTAAACCTATGTTGGACTACATTCTTACACATTCATCCCAGTTCACAGAACTATAGATCTCTGAGATTCCTGGAGAAAGGAAATGTAGTAAAAATCAGTTCCAATCTGAAATGTTAGATATATACTAGGGATTGATGGTGGATGTCCTCTCCTCTTCCCAGGAGATGTTATTGTAGTGATAGGGAAGCACAAAGAACAGTTTTACCCTGATATTCATGCCACTTATCAAGAACTCCTTCAGCTGATCAGAAAGTAGGCACTATGAATCCTTTCTTTCATCTCCATTAATGATTTTATGAAATGAATAATACCTGGATCAATAAAGGAATTACCTGGGAAGCTGTTAGTTTTGCTGAACAAGAACAAGGGGAAGCTGACTAGATTAGTCTCCAAGTCAGAAAACTCAAGAAGATCTCTATTCCCACTAACTACCATAGGAGAAAATCCAGCAGGCATTTTCCACTGAAGGGAGGCAGTTGTGCAATGTTCTACTCTTGTTCCACTCTTGTGCATTTCTACAAAGTTTCCACAAGACTTTGAATAGAAATCAGAGCTCTTTGTTTTTTATTATGCCAAGCTTTGTGGCATCCCAAATCCACTCCTGAAGTTGCTGCACCATTATGCTTTTATAGATTTGTGATTTAATCGGGGGGGGGGTGTATTTATATTTTTATTGTTTTTATTGTCTTGGTTTTTAATTGTAAGCTGCCCAAAGTCACTCTCTGTGGAAGAGGGGTGGCATATAAATTCAATAAGAAATAAAGAAATAAAGCTATCTGCCCAGTTAAAACATAAATGCATCTTTTCCCCCCAGTCTAGCTGTTCTTTGTCACCACTTTCACTGGCACAATTCTCTCTGTTTTAAACTTAACCCATTTTGTAGACCAGATGTTTTGGCTGTTCTGGATATGGTTTCTTTCAGTTAACCTCCATTGTGCTTGTGTTGTTGCTCCTACCTGTTTTCTCAAGGCTCATATTTTTTCCCCAAGAATATTTTCTAATTTACCTCCTTTTTGCCCTTTAATTTATAGGACCTTCCCAGTAGCACTATCCCATGTTCTAGAAATCTTCTTTCAATCAGATCCCTCTAACAATGATAGCCAATGACCCAGCATCTGCAGGGTCCTTTTATGTGTTTCTGAAAGAGGCAGAACGAGAGGAGGTGGCTGCCTTGTATTCCACTAAGCAGTGGGGAAGATAACCCCTCTCTTACAATCTCTCACCCCTTCCCTGACTATTCCAGATTGGCCAGCTGCTCCTTTAGGAATGAGGTTACAGCTGGATGAATAAAGGGTCAGGAGGGAAGGACTCCGTTGAGTTGGGGAGAAAGGAAAGGAGAATGGTTGTGTTTGTACTTAAGATGAGAGGCAAATTTTCAAATGCCAACACAGCAGTTGGAGCACAATCATAAATTTTCTGCTCAGCTTTCTAAAGTTGCCAGAGTAATGTAAGATTGCCCAATTCCTGGACTGATCTTTTGTGAAATGAGAATGAATGAAAGGGACCAGGAAAGGGCTTAGCACAAGATACAAAATAGAGTTGATAGGGTATGAGTATAAAATAGAATCCTTCTTGGAGGTCAAAACTCAAAATGATCACAACCGTGCAATCAAAGCTCTACATTTTTTACAGTGGGGCAAAAAAGTATTTAGTCAGCCACCAATTGTGCAAGTTCTCCCACTTAAAAAGATGAGAGAGGCCAGTAATTTTCATCATAGGTATACCTCAACTATGAGAGACAAAATGGAGGAAAAAATCCAGAAAATCACATTGTCTGATTTTTAAAGAATTTATTTGCAAATCCTGGTGGAAAATAAGTATTTGGTCAATATCAAAAGTTCATCTCAGTACTTTGTTATATATCCTTTGTTGGCAATGACAGAGGTCAAACGTTTTCTGTAAGTCTTCACAAGGTTTTCACACACTGTTGCTGGTATTTTGGCCCATTCCTCCATGCAGATCTCCTCTAGAGCAGTGATGTTTTGGGGCTGTCGCTGGGCAACACGGACTTTCAACTCCCTCCAAAGTTTTTCCATGGGGTTGAGATCTGGAGACTGGCTAGGCCACTCCAGGACCTTGAAATGCTTCTTACTGTCAGAAAACGACAGACACGGGTTCGGTTGTCCAGTAGACAGAAGTTTTTTTATTGGGCACGTTTGCAAAGGTGGGTCCCTCCCGCAGCAATGGAGGAACCCCGAAACAAGGTCTGACAGGTTTTTGTACCCCCTATCTGTCCTCCCCCTCCTAAGAGGGCTTGGCTCACAATCTCACCTTTTTTTACCGCCCCGGAGCGCCACTAATTAACTGCAAAACCGCAGACATTCCACTTTCCTAATCCAATCAGCGCAATACACATTGCAATACCCACTTGACCCAACAGCCGCCCCCTGCCGTTTCTCTTCACTCTGGTGCGAACGTGCCTCCTGCCTACAGTATTTCCTCCCTCCTGCCGTCCCCCCAAGGCTGCCCCATGGTGCACAGCGCTCTCCCCTAGCAAACATGGTTCGTTTGAGGCCCTCACTTCTCCCTGCCTTCTCACAATCCCCCCTTTTTCTTTTCACGCCTCTGTTGGGCCTCAAACCTGGCTAACAGGATTGCTCCCTCGTCCCGGACCCGGGGCTTCACACACTGGGACAGGTAATTCCCACAAGCAGGGAGGCATTGCATTAAGCAACATACTAGGACCAGTAAGGCAATGAAGCCAATAGCTAGCACAGAAAGTTGTTTTAACCAAGCAAAGTTAGGTAACCAACTAGTGAGCCACGACCAATTCCATCCCTCTGGATCCTCGGATATGCGAGAGGCTAAGGTCTTCAACATGGCTAGTTTTGCTTCAATATAATTCTCATTGTTGGTTAGGTTAAAGCAACAAAGACCTTGAAAAGATTCACAGCCTTCTCCTGCCCTTATAGCTATCCGATTTTGAATGACCGCCCTCCTGATCTCAGTGACTTCTTCAGTGAGAGCTGCAATGAGAGAGGATGTAAGGTTGACACTTTTAGCCAGGAGGCAGGCCACCTTCCTTAGGTCCAGATAAGTTCTTCCGCTTAGTGCAGGAACCCCTACTAAGGAGAGGGCCAGAGCCATGGCTTCTGTTTCGGACAAGCATGTCATATCACTCTCACAATCAGATGGCAGCTCCCTTTTTCTTTTTTTTTGATGGGTGCGCTTGCATTGGAGGCAGGGCATATAGAGAGGTCAGGCGCCCTATGGCACAAGGGCCCCCTGAACTATAGGCTGGAACATAGGTATAAGCTTCATGTCCACATAACAAAAAGAAACCTTTAGGTAGGTATAGAGGGGTTGAAGCGTAAGGGATATTATAGACCCCTCCACAAGTGAAAGCAGGACCTTTTGAGGGCAATGGGTGGGTACGGTTCTGGGTATTGTTGAAATATACACATTGAGTTGCATTGGTTATCCCCAAGAGATTTAGAGCCATTTGCCTTTGATTAGTCCAGGGTCTTGGTATGGGAGAAGACCCAAAATGATAGAACATCCCCCCCCACGGGGGATCATCCCCAGTGATATCAATATTCGCTATCTGAGTAACATTCTTCAATGCTTCCAAGCTGATGGGCATTCCAAAGAAACAGGTGGAAGTGACACCATTCACAGTCAAGAGTTGCCCCACACAAAAAGTTGTGCTGTTCAAAGCTGTCTGTGCCAATTCTACAAAAAAATTGTTGTTAGAGCTGTGCTGTAGAGCATCTAAGCAGTGACATAACAGAATAACCTGGATGCAAGCCTTTATGTTGGTCATCTCCTCCCCTGCCTTAGTTCAGTTCCTTTTAAGTTTTACTTTGAGTCCGTCTCCTGGTTGGGCAGTCCACGGTCGGGGGTCGGGAGCTCGCTTAACCCGATGGTAGTGGGTCCAACCCCCCTGTCGGGTCCGAACCGCTGATTCAGTTGTCAGGAGAACTTGGTATGGTCCCTCCCAAGACGGTTTCAGCTTCTCATCCTTCCACGTCTTTATCAGGACCCAATCCCCTGGCTTGTGGGGGTGTTGGTCTTCCAGCAAGGGGGGCCGTTGAGCGAGGAGTCCCTGTTTTCTTAAAGACAAGAGAGATTGTGACAGTACCAAGAGATACTTTCTTAGGAAGGCATCCTTTAGCTCGGGGATAGGCTCTCCCATTGGAGCCAGGAAAGGTCTTCCCATCATCAGCTCGAACGGGGAGACCCCCACATCCTTGCGAGGGGCTGTCCGCATTCGAAGCAGGGCAACCGGAAGTGTCTTTGTCCAAGGTAGCCCTGTTTCCAATCCCAGTTTGGTGAGATGTTGCTTCAACACCCCGTTGGCCCTCTCTACTTTCCCACTGGAGTCAGGATGCCAAGGGGTGTGGAGTTCCCATCGAACCCCCAGGCTCCAGTATCACGGCTTTACAGTGTCTACCAAAGCCTGCACCCCCCCGTGAGACCCTTCATGCAGTTTCTCCAACATCCCCCTCATGTCAGCACGGCTCACTACTGGGGTCCCCTCAATTGTAACCCAACGACCTGCTTCCTCCCTGCAATCTTCCCTTTTCAGCAGCTGTGAGTAAACCCTGTTCCAGCCAAATTTTCCCAAAAGTGTGCACTACTCCCCAGGCGTATCGCGAGTCTGTGTAAACGGTGAGGGACACTCCCTTTCCCAACTCTAGTGCCCTTTTCAAAGCGTGCACTTCACACAGCTGGGCCGACCAGTCCGCTGGTAGTACCCCCTTCTCTACTGTCTCTCCCTCCGCCGCCACTATCGCATACCCTGACTTCCTTTGTCCCTGCTCTACTCGGCTAGACCCATCCACAAATCAGACCTCACCCTCCTCCAGCAGGACCTCCTGCAGGTCCTGCACCAGCCTGTAACTATTGTCCTTCTTCTTCACAGCTAAGATAGGGGAGTTGAAGGGGGACATAGCCGGTTCCAACAGCCCTTGCCGCCTCAGCCCATCTATGATGGGCTTCAGCCCGCGCCTCCCATCCCGGGACAGCGGGTATTGGGCTTGCCGCAAACCCGTCACCCCCGGTTTCAAGGGGATGCTAATTGGGGCGATGCGAAACCGACCCGCCCCCCTCCCCTGCCCATACCTCAGGGTTCACAACCTCCACGTCCGCCTCCTGCAACAAACACATCCTTTCTGCCTGTTCCACATTCCACAACTCCACTCCTAGACTATCCATTAGATCCCAGCAGGTTCACTCCCGCCTGTGGGATCAGTAACACATCTGCAGTTACCTCCTTCCCATTCCACTCCAATCTTACTCCCTCCAGTACGTCTGCCTTGACCGGAGAGCCTCCCACCCCCATCACCGATACCGACGCGCCCCGGGATTTCGCAATCCCTGGGATCGGTTGGCACAGCGATGTTCGAGAGGCTCCAGTGTCTACGAGGAACTGCCGTTCCTCGCCGGTGGGACCCACCGTGATGTTTACCAAGGGTTCCCTGTGGGTCCTGGTTGGGGAACCATGACCCCCCTAGTCGTACAGGGGGAAACTCCTCTCACCCGTGGGGCGATTCACCTGACAGTCCCGAGCAAAGTGTCCTACCCGCCCGCAGCGGAAACAACCTTGCCTATCCCCAGTCCACCTTTCCCTTCTGGGGTCGACGCCACCTTTCCGGGGCCAAGGTCCCCGGACCAGATGGGGAGAAGGTCACGCCTCACTCAGTCCCTCCCCCTTCGTCTCATTCTTGGCCGCCGCCTGAACGGCTGCCATCATCATTTGAGTTTTCTGCCTGGTCTTCGCCTCCTCCCTCCCCACATAGGTCTGTTGAGCAATCCTTAGGAGTTCCCCTATCCCCTGTTCGGTCCAACCCTCCTGTTTTTGTATCTTCTTCTGAATGTCTGGCCACGCTTTGGTGACAAACTGCATTTTTAACAAGGTCTCAAAGGCTGGGGTGTCCGGAGTCACACCCGAGAATTTGGTCAGGCCAACCCGGATCCTCTCACAAAAATCTCCGGGCGATTCATCCTTCCCCTGGGTTACCTCAAAAGCCTTGGTCAATTTCTTCCCCTGGGGCACTCCTGTTCGGATGCCCTCCAAAATCATCTCTTTCATGTCTCTCATGTTCTGCCGATGTGCAGCATTATTGGGATCCCAATTTGGGTCCACCAGAGGGAATTTAGTATCCGCGGCCGGGGCATTCGGGACATTTGCATTCCTTCGCTCCCAAGCCCCGAGCGCGGCTCGCCGAATCTGGCCCCTCTCTTCTGGCGTATAGAGGTGGGCTAAAATGTAATTCAGTTCCCCCCCAGGAGTATTCCACCGGGCTGAGAAAAAGTTCCAATTGTTCGGCGGCGGTATGGGCGTTCTCTTGCATACGAGGGAGGGTCTTTTTTAATTCCCTCAACTCACTGGGTTTGATGGGAACCATTACGTAACTGGTGACGGCCACCCCCTGTGCGTTTGTTCCGTTCGGGACCTCCCGGACGGGGAAGGCACTGGCCGACCTTAGAATAAAGGACAAGTTCTGAATGTCTTGGTTCAGCTGGTCCAGCTCTTTCCGCAGCCCGGGATAGGGTGGGGGAGTGATAGGAAGAGGAGGAGGAGGTGGCGGCCCCCATTGGGGTCCAGTCAGCCAGAGGTCCTCCTCATCCTCCTGTTCTTTTTGGACAAAAAATTTGGCTAACTTGGGTCGAGGCCCCTCCCAATGAACATGGAACCAGACTTCCACATAGGGTTCCTGGGTTAACAATTTATGCTCCACAATGTAGTTTTTTTTAGTTGGGTCACCCAGTAATTACTGGGGATTCCAAGAGTATCCCAATGGTAGGGGAATTCGGGGTCCACTAGTGGATATTTTGGCCATTCTTTAGTGCACAAAGTTATCATGGTCGGTTTCTCCAGACCCCTGGTGAATGGACACAACCAGCGTGTCTCCCATTGTTGCAACAATTGTCCTAATGGAGAATCCGTGGGGATTCCCCCTACTGCGTTTTTCCCACTGGCCCCTGGCCTTACACTCTTACTCTGCGCCTTACCCATCCTTCCTGACTACGTTTCCCACCTTACAGAAGGTCCCGGACTCTTCTGTCCCCTTGCGGCGTCCAACGCCTCGTAACCACGCTAATCTCCCCGAGATTGGGTAGGCTGTACTCACCAGACCTCCCTGAGGTCCCCTCGTCGGCCGACTTCCTCTTTACTTCTGTCTGACTGGCGATTGGAGTCCCGTCCCAGACCCGACTCCGGGGAAAACGGGAGACACCTCAACCGGGTGTTACGGCCGATTACTCACCGGTTCCCCACAGTCCGGTCCACGTCGAGGACTCCTGGCTGGCTCACCAATTTTGTCAGAAAACAACAGACACGGGTTCGGTTGTCCAGTAGACAGAAGTTTTTTTATTGGGCACATTTACAAAGGTGGGTCCCTCCCGCAGCAATGGAGGAACCCCGAAACAAGGTCTGACAGGTTTTTATACCCCCTATCTGTCCTCCCCCTCCTAAGAGGGCTTGGCTCACAATCTCACCTTTTTTTACCGCCCCAGAGTGCCGCTAATTAACCGCAAAACCGCAGACATTCCACTTTCCTAATCCAATCAGCGCAATACACACTGCAATACCCACTTGACCCAACAGCCGCCCCCTGCCGTTTCTCTTCACTCTGGTGCGAACGTGCCTCCTGCCTACAGTATTTCCTCCCTCCTGCCGTCCCCCCAAGGCTGCCCCATGGTGCACAGCGCTCTCCCCTAGCAAACATGGTTCATTTGAGGCCCTCACTTCTCCCTGCCTTCTCACATTACGAAGCCACTCCTTTGTTGCCCGGGCAGTGTGTTTGGGATCATTGTCATGCTGAAAGACCCAGCCATGTTTCATCTTCAATGCCCTTGCGGATGGAAGGAGGTGTTCACTCAAAATCTCACGATACATGGCCCCATTCATTCTTTCCTTTACACGGATCAGTCGTCCCGGTCCCTTTGCAGAAAAACAGCCCCAAAGCATGATGTTTCCACCCCCATGCTTCACAGTAGGTATGGTGTTCTTTGGATGCAACTCAGCATTCTCTCTCCTCCAAACACGAGGAGTTGAGTTTAGACCAAAACGTTCTACTTTCATTTCATCTGACCATATGACATTCTCCCAATCCTCTTCTGGATCATCCAAATGCTCTCTAGCAAACTTCAGACAGGCCCGGACATGTACTGGCTTAAGCAGGGGGACACATCTGGCACTGCAGGATTTGAGTCCCTGGTGGCGTAGTGTGTTACTGATGGTAGCCTTTGTTACTTTGGTCCCAGCTCTCTGCAGGTTATTCACTAGGTCCCCCTGTGTGGTTCTGGGATTTTTCCTCACCATTCTTGTGATCATTTTGACCCAACGGGGTGAGATCTTGCGTGGAGCCCCAGATCGAGGGAGATTATCAGTGGTCTTGTATGTCTTCCATTTTCTAATTATTGCCCCCATAGTTGATTTCTTCACACCAAGCTGCTTGCCTATTGCAGATTCAGTCTTCCCAGCCTGGTGCAGGTCTACAATTTTGTTTCTGGTGTCCTTCAACAGCTCTTTGGTCTTGGCCATAGTGGAGTTTGGAGTGTGACTGTTTGAGGTTGTGGACAGGTGTCTTTTATACTGATAACAAGGTCAAACAGGTGCCATTACTACAGGTAACGAGTGGAGGACAGAGGAGCCTCTTAAAGAAGTAGTTACAGGTCTGTGAGAGCCAGACATCTTGCTTGTTTGTAGGTGACCAAATACTTATTTTCCACCATGATTTGCAAATAAATTCTTTAAAAATCAGACAATGTGATTTTCTGGATTTTTTTTCCGATTTTGTCTCTCATAGTTGAGGTATACCTATGATGAAAATTACAGGCCTCTCTCATCTTTTTAAGTGGGAGAACTTGCACAATTGGTGGCTGTCTAAATACTTTTTTGCCCCACTGTATATGTGTGTTGTGCAATGAGGGACCGTGTCTTCCCTGTTACATCTAACTGTCCCATCAGGTCCAGCAGAAGATATATGCTCCGGGTCCCATCTTTGAAGGAGTTCTATCTGGCGGACCCAGGAGATGTGCCTTTTCTGCTGTCCCCACCCTCTGGAACATCATGCCTCCTGAGGTGAAGTTTGCCCTGTCTCTGTTAGCCTTCTGGAAAGCCTTGAAAACGTGGTCCTTCCGTCAACCCTGGAGATCCCATGGCGAGCTTGCAAAGTGGCTAAATAATGGTTGTCCTCCCGCTATCTTGGGGTTCTTTTATCTTTTATTCCTTTAAGTTTTTATTTTTTATTTTTGTTATTTATGTCTGATTTTTTTATATTGAGGTATGGTTTTGTTATTTTGCTTGTAAGCCACCTAGAGTCACTTTTTTGTGAGATGGGCGGCTACATAAATTTGATAAATAAATGAATGTATATTAAAAGGGAGTGGGCTTTCGATTGTATGGTTATAGCACCATCTTTATTTTTTTGACTCCCCTGAACAGTCTGGGAACATTTCCTGTCCTGCCCTGCCCTGTAAATAAGCATATGCATTTTATAATATGTGAACTACTAAACTAGCATTAACTGAAATCTAAAACAAGAGGCTGAGTCTGGCTATAAAATACAAACATGAGGAGAAAAAGCTCATACTTCCCATCTACAGTATGATTTTGGCAGAGCCTTTATCCAGTTTTTACATTGTTTTACTTCATTTTTCCCAACAAACTGCTTTGTGTTTTGCTCTGTATGTGAGTGGGGGTACAGGGTGTACTTTGCAGTTCCAGCACTCTCTCTCTTACATTACCAACCCTTTTCTTGGACCCCATCACTGCCTTTTCTTACTGACTTCAAAAGAGTGGGTCGCCACAGAAGGTTGTCTTCCTGGTTCATAATGTAGATCTAAAATACAATAAGCTGCCTTTTTTTTCCAGCAGGGAAAATAATAATTTCAGTTGCAATATTTCTGCATCTCCTATGCCACCCTATAAAGTTAACCACACAGTTGCAACACAGTTTGTAAGGGAACCTCTGTGACAAGTTTGAAATCATTCATAATCGCAGGATTTGGGGTCAGTTTCTGGAAAATGGATGTTTTCCCCTAACAAAGTCTCAAGGCACATTTGGAACAGGAAGAATTTACAGATAAACGTGTAAGCACTTTTTATCTGTTACCTGGGTTTTATCTGTTACCTGATTTTATTTACTTTATTCATACAGTGCCCATTCATGAAGACTCTGAAGTATACTAAACCCATCCATAATATCAACAAAATTACAGCATCAAAATAATAAATATAAAATACATAAAGTTATGTGCCTACCAGATGCCAACCTTTACTCACAACATGTCCTCCTCCTGTGCTAGATGGAACAACCAGGTCTTATTTGCGCTCCTGAAACCCAGAGAGAAGGAACAGACAAGTATAGGAGCAACGATTAAAATGCCTGTTCAAAAGGTCCCATTAGTGTAGATGACAGTCTTGTATAGATGGGAGCTATAGGGAATTGACCCTGTATGATTGAATAGGCAGATATATATGGGAGAAGGCTGTTCCTCAGATAACCCAGTCTGAAGTCATGTAGGGCTTCAAAGGTGACAGCCAACATCTGGAATCATACCTAGCCACCTAGAATCATACGAGGTAGGCGACCATGTAAGTCCTGTAAATACCTCAAAGCCAGCTGGCAATCAATGCAGCTCCCAAAGCAGTGGAGCCACTCAAGTATATTGGGATACTCCCATCACTGCCAGTGCCACTGCATTTTGTACCGTAGTTTCCAAGTGTTTTCCATCGGCAGTCCCATGTAGAGTTTATTGCAGTAATCCAAGTGGGAGGTAACTAAAGCACGGCCGACTGTGAGCAGGAACTCCTCAAGTAGGAATGGTTGCAATCGATGCACAAGATTTAACTGTACAGAAGCCCTCCTGACCACAACTGCTGCCTGCTGATCAGGCAGGGGCTGTGAATCCAGGATGATAACCTAAATGGAGAAGTGCAACTCCATTCATAGTCTAAGAAGCTATTTCCCTGGAATCATTTAGCCCATTGGTTCTCAACGGGGGCGGTACCGCCCCCCCGGGGGGCAGTGGGAGGATGCTGAGGGGCAGTGAACTTGTTTTGGGCGGTAGAGGGGCGATGAGCATGTTTTGGCATTCGAACTTAATTTTAAAACTCCCCCCAAAATTTATTAAATCGATTATCCGGTTTACATCATTTGTACCAGCAATAAAACGAACTTACGTGACGGCTGCCCTCACGCACTTCTAAGAATGGTGAGACGAATTTGTATTCTAGGTAGGCTGACCTTGAAGAACTCGACACTACGATTCTTCTCCGATCCCAACCAGCACAGTGCATGCATCAGCTGTTTTCCCGCGCGATTAATCACAGCACGTGCGTCAGCTGTCTTCCCGCGCGATTAATTGCAGTGCATGCATTGAGCATCCTTTCAATATGAATGTTTGATTTGACCCGTGTTTCTTGAGTTGCTTTTCGTTCGCTTCATTTTTTTTGCATTAGTCATTTTAATTTTAATAAAAGGAATGTAATTACCTTCCAGGGCAAAAGTATTGAGTTAAATCGAACAAATTTGGTGTGTAAGTCTACTGAAAAAAATTACTTAAAATTTTTGCCTTTTATAATTCAGTAACTCCCCCCCCCAAAGGGTGGCATTGAAAAATTTTCCGCTCCTTAGGGGGGCGGCAGCTTCAAAAAGGTTGAGAATCACTGATTTAGCCCATAAACCCAAAGCCACTCTGTCTCAGAGAGATTCAGTCTGAGTCTGTTCTTCCACATCCCGACCCTGACAGACTCCAGGCAGTGGATTAGCATGTCTGTTACATCACCTGTTTGGCCCAGCTTAAAATGTATAGTTGGATATCATCAGCACACTGAGGATACCAGGTTCTGTGTAAATGGATGACCTCCTCTAACAGTTGCATGTAGATTTTTAAAGTGGAGACAATAGAGAGCCTTGAGAGACTCCACAAAACTCAGGTTTCTAGGCAGATCTCTCCTCTCCCCATTCCACTGAACCACTGAAAAACAGTGCCCCCCATTCCAATCCTCTGGACGTGATCCAGGAGGATATCATGGTTAACGATGTCAAAAATGAGGAAGGTTACATTCCCCTTGTCCCGGTCTCTCAAAGGTCATCCACGAGTGTGACCAGTGCAATTTTGGTGCTGTACCCTGGCCTGAAACCCAATTGCAAAGTGTCCACATAATCTTCTTCTTTTAGGGACCTCTGGAATTGCAGGGCCGCCAATTTCTCTCCAACTTCCTCTAAAAAGTTACAGGTCTAAAATTATCCAGAACACTTAGGTCAAGTGAAATGCTTCTTGAACAGGGAGTACACCGTAGCCTCTTTCAGAGATAATGGGAGCACTTCCTCAAAGAAGTTTGTCAAGGGGAATATAAAATAAAATCAAGAGAAGAACTGATGGCAGAGGGGCAGAGTTGCTAATATTTTTCTTTTTTACAGTTATTAGAAAGATTTAAAGTAGACAAAAGAGTTTATGGTTTTGAACATTGTAAGACTGAATTGGAAATAGAATTATGTACAAATGAATATGTAATTGCTAAAATGTGTAAACTTCTACTGAAGTGAAGTGAAAGAATGTATGATGAAGTGGACTAAATTTTTTTGGTTATAATATATAGATGGAACAATGGGAAAATATGTGGTTGAAAGGATTGAAATTTACATGACGTTATAATCTTAAAGAGAATTTTTACAACATGATGTACCATTGGCATATGTCATCAGAGAAATTGTCTAGAAAGTATAAAGGCACTTCAAATCCATGTTGGAAATGTGAACAACAAGAAGGGACATTTTATCATACTTGGTGGACATGTAAAAAAGCTAGAAAATTTTGGATTCAAATATATACACTGATTCAAAGGATTTTAAAAATTAATATACAATTGAGACCAGAGGTCTTTCTTTTGGGACTGATGGACAAACAGTTGGAAAAAAGTCATGGAACTTTGTTTTTATATGATAACTGCAGAGAGATTACTGTATGCACAAAGATGGAAAGGCAATACCTACAATGGAGGAGTGGTTGGTGAAGATGATGGAACTTGCTGAAATAGCCAGACTAACTTCTTTGATTGCTGACTGGAAACCCCCCATGGACTTTTTGTGTAAAACAGAAAAAAAAGAACTTATGACTTATGATTTTGATGTTAGGATAGATTAAAGAAAGAAGAGAGACGTGTTGTAACTTTAGAGAAAGAGGTAAATTTACAAGTGCTGTAAAGACCAGAAGCTACTTCTTTATATCTTTTTTCTTTCTTTTCTACTTTTCTTTTACTTTTTTTACTTTTTTGCACTTTTAGCTTTCTCTTTGATTTCTCTTTTTTTCTTTCTTCTTAGTTTGTATTAGTTTTTTATTTTCTTTTTTAAAACTTTTAATAACGTTATATATTAAAAAAAGAATGCTCCCTCAAAGAAGTGTGGATTACTGCTTGAGTCCAAACTCCTGCCACTCTGGTGTACCCAGTCACATACTCTAGTTGCCCGCTCATTCTAATAAATGACCAGGGTCTCAACCAAAGTGTCCACCAGATCCTTGGAAAATTCTCCAAATGCCACCTGGAAACCCACTGGATTCTTAAGCCCCTAAATCCTTCCTCATTGTGAAATTCCACAGCAATCAGAGAGCAATCTGTCCATGGCAAAGAGTAACTTCAATGCGCCCAATTTTCAGGTCACGTTATAGCTGCTCTGGTACAAAACCCAGACATACAGGTGAAACTCGAAAAACTAGAATATCGTGCAAATGTTCATTTATGTCAGTAAGGCAACTCAAAAGGTGAAACCAATATATGAGATAGATTTGCATTACATGCAAAGCGAGATATGTCAAGCCTTACTTTGGTATAATTGTGATGATTATGGCGTACAGCTTATGAAAACCCCAAATTCACAATCTCAGAAAATTAGAATAGTGTGAAAAGGTTCAATATTCTAGGCTCAAAGTGTCCCACTCTAATCAGCTAATGAATCCATAACACGTGCAAAGGGTTCCTGAGCCTTTAAATGGTCTCTCAGGCTGGTTCAATAGGAATCACAAGCATGGGAAAGACTGCTGACCTGACAGTTGTGCAGAAAACCATCACTGACACCCTCCACAAGGAGGGAAAGCCCCAAAAGGTAATTGCAAAAGAAGTTGGATGTTCCCAAAGTGCTGTATCAAAGCACACCAATAGAAGGTTATGTGGAAGGGAAAAGTGTGGTAGAAAAAGTTGCACAAGCAGCAGGGATGACCGCAGCCTGGAGAGGATTGTCAGGAAAAGGCCATTCAAAAGTGTTGGGAACTTTCACAAGGAGTGGACTGAGGCTGGAGTTAGTGCATCAAGAGCCACCACACACAGACGGATCCTGGACATGGGCTTCAAATGTCGTATTCCTCTTGTCAAGCTGCTCCTGAACAACAAACGATGTTAGAAGCGTCTTACCTGGGCTACAGAACAAAAGAACTGGTCTGTTGCCCAGTGGTCCAAAGTCCTCTTTTCTGATGAGAGCAACTTTTGCATCTCATTTGGGAACCAAGGACCCAGAGTCTGGAGGAAGCATGGAGAGGCACACAATGCACGATGCTTGAAGTCCAGTGTGAAGTTTCCACAGTCTGTGTTGATTTGGGGAGCTATGTCATCTGCTGGTGTTGGTCCACTGTGCTTCATTAAGTCCAGGGTCAACGCAGCCGTCTACCAGGAGGTTTTGGAGCACTTCATGCTTCCTTCCGCAGACAGGCTTTATGGGGATGCTGACTTCATTTTCCAGCAGGACTTGGCACCTGCCCACACTGCCAAAAGTACCAAAACCTGGCTCACTGACCATGGGATTACTGTGCTTGATTGGCCAGCAAACTCGCCTGACCTGAACCCCATAGAGAATCTATGGGGCATTGTCAAGAGAAAGATGAGGGACATGAGACCGAACAATGCAGTGGAGCTGAAGGCCGCTATTGAAGCATCCTGGTCTTCCATAACACCTCAGCAGTGCCACAGGCTGATAGCACCCATGCCACGCCACATTGCGGCAGTCATTGCTGCAAAAGGGGCCCAAACCAAGTACTGAGTACATATGCATGCTTATACTTTGCCGAGGTCCGATATTGTTCTATTTCCAATCCTTGTGTTATTGATGTCATGTAATATTCTAATTTTCTGAGATTGTGAATTTGGGGTTTTCGTAAGCTGTACGCCATAATCATCACAATTATACCAAAGTAAGGCTTGACATATCTCGCTTTGCATGTAATGCGTCTATCTCATATATTGGTTTCACCTTTTGAGTTGCCTTACTGACATAAATGAACATTTGCATGATATTCTAATTTTTCGAGTTTCACTTGTAGTATGTGACCTTTTATGTGTATTGGGCCCTCAGTAACTGGGTCAGATCCATGGTGGTTATGGTGGCCAGAACGTCTGAGCCACTTCAGTCCCTTGGCTAGGGAAGGCCAGTTGAAAATATCCCACATCACCAGTTTGGGGAACTCTACTGCCATCTCAGCAATTAGGTGGAGCAGCCCTGCTAGGGATGCTGTCTGGGCAGCAGGGGAACAGCAATCAGTTCAACTGCCCCCTTTGGGCCTAACGATGCAAACGAGATCTCACAATTATGTGAGGAGTAGGGCCTCTTGATGGCTGACGATAGCTACTCTCATCCCCACCCTACAGTGGGACCAGAGTTTGTGCCAAACCTGAATCTCAGGTGGGCAGACCTCTGAGAGAGGAACGCTGCCCATCCAGGTTTTGGTAATGCAAATCAGGCCTGCCCTGACATCCACAATTAAATTGCAGATGAGAATAGTTGTACAATATTACAGATAGATCTTGCAATTTGTAGCAGCTGCTGAAACCCCAAGGCTTTATTGGATGAATCTGTTATGGCCTGAAGACACAATTAGCAGATAATAGAGAGTAACCTGTTAGGCATGTGTTTTATTTGTCCTGCAGGGCAATTTAACATCCATCTGTGAGAACAGCTAGTCCTATCTCCTTGAAAGATAATTATAAAGCCAACCCAAAGAAAGCTTCTGGTGACACCAGGGATTGTGATGGCTATTGGCCAGACAGAAATATATCCTTTGGGAATAAATTCACTTCAGTGCATATTTACCATAGGATATGATAGTAAGCCGCCCAGAGTCATCCGCTGGGGGGAGATGGGCAGCATACAAATGAATGAATGAATGAATGAAAGAAATATGATACACTCTTGGATGAGTCCAAAACAGATCAATAGTCAATCTGACTTCAGACCTGGATCCAATCCCGAACCAGCTTTAGTTGTTCTAAAGCAACTAGGAGTGTGAGCCACCCTAATTCAGGTGGCCTTCTTGGCAGCTTTTAGTATTATTGATTATAACATCCAACCTGATCGGTTGCCTTGGTTAAAACACAGAAGGGTATAAGCTTGAAATCTTCATTGGGGTTTTGTTTTTTAATGGGAAAGTCAAGATTCATTGTTTGGTGTCAATTGTAAAAGAATTACTTAGTTTGAGCATATGTTTAGTAAGTGAAACTGTTTTCTGTATCAAACCACACCTTTCTCACATGCAAGTTCACTTCCCATGCTTTGTTTATAATTGGGTCAGAAACGTTCACTAGCTCTGTTGCAAATAATCCACATTAACCTGTTACACTTTTGGCTCACTCTTGTTCCTAAGATGCAGGTGCACAGCTTGAGCTTCCGATGGGCCTCTACTGACCAATTTGAGCTAAGCAACCTCATGCAGAGTGAAGCAGCTTTTCCAGCTGAAGCATCCCCTAGACCAGTGCTTCTCAACCTCAGCAGCTGTAATATGTGTGGACTTCAACTCCCAGCATTCCACAGCTGGCCCTAGACAAAGCTTACCCATCCCTTTGTAACATTCTACTTGGACCCCTGAAAGATATTGTTAGGTGGAGCCGCCTTTGGAGACAGTTCAAGAATGGCAGTTGGTTCAAAGTAATTACGGGTGGTGAGGATCAATATGTTGTCTTTAACATTAAACATATTGCTCTTAATAAACATCATCTTTAGACATCTAAATGGCCTGAGACATACAGGAGTATCTTCTGCCTCATAAACTTGCTCGCCTACTGCAATTCTCTTAGAAAACCACTCTGTGGCTCGCTTGCCTTTCAAGGCTAGATAAATGCGAAATGTGCTGCTACATTTCCGGAACGCTCATTTTCCTGACACTTGGTCTTAGAAAGTCTAGACAAAGATGTTTTTATTGCCCAACTTTAAAAATATGACTTGAACGTGTCATTTCTACTGCCGCTATTTTCTCTAGTTCGTTTCATCTGAATCTGTACAGTAGTAAGTTTCAGCTGTTACATCTGTTGATTTAATCTATTTGGTGAACCGTCCTTGATGTAGAAATATGAAAGGGCAACACAATTATGAAGTATACAACATATGGGCTGAATTCTGGCCACCCAGAGCATTTCTGAGTTCTGGCCACTCAGATCCATAATCTTAATTATCACAAGATCCATACAGACCTGGGTGCTTCCCAGGAAATAGCGAAACACCCATAAATCCATGGTTCTCTGGTGGATGGGCAAAAGACAAGTTCAAGGGGGAAAAGGCAAGAGGAGAGAATCAAGATATTTGATCCGGGCAACAAAAGAGATCAGAGAACAGAGCATCCACATACACAGCAGAGAGTAGCATTAATCTGACAATAAAGTCACTCCTACTTTGGAAGTAGTACAAAGGGGAAGGGCAAAAGGGAAATAGTTAATAATGTGAACAAAGACCTGGCCATCCAGTCTTCAGGAAAATATGTGGGCCTGAACAGCGTATATTTTAAAAATTTCTAATAAGCTTTGAACATAGAGGATGCTTCACTTATAACCACATTACTATCATGCTTAATTGGTAGAGAACTTAACCACACACACAAAGTTTCATTAACATTAAGAGGGCTTTTGGAATTTATTCTTTAAAAAAAGTAATGAAATTAAATACAAAAAGTTCTAATGCAATATTAAGGTTGGAAATTTAAAATACCCCCCCCCCTCTGGGAAACGCAATATGAAAGATTCTTAAGAACAGCTGAAAGTTACCCACACTGAACTAATGTGGCAATTTGAAAAGGTAAGAGCAAACAGAATTGTCTCCTTAACATTCAGTGACTGTCCTCTTCACTGAAGATGGAAAAATATTGAGGAAAGCACAAACATTGCCCAATGCCTCAACATCATTTGGCATTTCTTGACTTGGTGTGTCTCTACTGGTTAGCTTTAACACTGCATCTGTGGGAAAATGCTTTCTCTACCACCATAAGGAAATCTCTGGAATTCTCTCACTCAAGCTTCATTTTTTTATCTCTTCTCTCTGGAGTAGCTTAGAAGTCAGAATACTGATCCAAAAAACTGCATGTAAGACATAGGCAAAAGGAAAAGTCTCTTCCCACATAGGCAAGCTACTGTTATATTCCTCACCTGGTCAGCCTCTTTGACTCTGTAATTCCTACGTCCACACCAATATACATTGTACATGCATTCTCTTGTGCAGGGGCAACCTGTTAACCAGAGGACATAACTAGAAAAGGTGTACAGATTATGTGTACCATCAGTATCAGCAGTGTTCTCAGTACAGATTCATAAAAAGTTATTGCCTGCCCACAACCTTAGCCTCTTTACTGCCCTGTCAGGAAAAGAACCCTTCCTGTTTTATTTTACATGGCCCTTCAAGCCATTAAACTGGTTACAAATAAGGAAGCTTCTGGAAAAAAAATCATCTATGTCTCTCATGACTGTGAGGATGTTCTGCCAAGTGTACACAAGCTAGATAAATTAGCACACAACCACCAGTTACAGCCCCAAATACAGGTCTGCTCACACTCATCATTCTGTCAGCCTTGTTCTCAGAAAACAAGAGACAACTCTTGTAGCTCTTACAATGCTTGTAACAATGATCATGGACGTGTTATGTGGTCCAGAAAATTCATACCCTGAGGGAAAGGAAGTGCAGGATTTTGCCAGACGTGCATGTACACAAAGTGCAGGGACACATGCACACACAAAATTCATACCCATGCCCAACATAGAAACAGCACACACACGCACACACACACTCAAGTTCACCATAATCCCTGCAGCCAAAGCACAATCTTGAAATGTTTATGCACCTTTTAGATTTCAGTAGGACTTCGTGTGGGCTGGAGGGGGGAGGCAGGGAAGAGGAACATCCATCAGTCCTGGTCCATCCCAAATGTGTGGGATTATCAAGTCACTTACGAGTTTGTCTTCACATAACACTGCTTTTAGCACACAAGAAAGCAGTGCAGTTCGCGCAGAAGGCAGTCTGCTCTCTCATGACTGAGGGAAGAACAAGCAAACCTCAATATACTTGCCTTGGGTATCCATCTACTGCTAACAATGGGCAGAATCTTCATTTGTATGGAAAGGCACCTGAACTGATTTGTTTTTATGCACCAATATTCGAAAATAAAAGTTCTTCCACCCCTTAATCTACAGTATTTGCAGGCCTACTAGAGACATTTCACTTAAAACTCAATCAGGTTTGGGGGCCTCTTTTTGTGCCTCCGTGGGCCAAGTGATAACCAGAATATTGAAATGATGGAACAGGAAACTACAAGGTTAAAGCAAGAAGGGGGAAATACTCTGAAGATGAAGATAGCAACTGAGTATGAGGGATAAAAATCAAGGACTGAAAATAAAAGTGTGCAAGGATAATGCAGTTTTATAAACACGGATAGAAACAGTTACAGCAAGGACAGAGCAGGCTGGATGGGGTTGAGGTGTGAATAGATATATCTATCCAACTATCTGTATATAGATTTATATATATATATTTATATATAAATTCAAGTGGGGAGAGGGCTCGAGTCTGTTGCTTGGGAATTTTTCCCTTCTAATTGGTCTCTCTGTGCAGTGCAGGAGTGACTGTTTCCACCATCTCCTCTTCTCCACTGTTCACCCCCTGGAAGATTCCTCTGATTCTTGCTCTCCAAGTGTCACCACACTACAGCCATCTCATTTCCAGTCTGGCTTGGTAATAAGGAGAGTGAAGGAAGCATCTGGACCGTAGAGAGAAGTAGCTCAACAGTTCCCTTCCCCAGGGGCTTCCCCCAAAGACCTCCTTTGAGCCTTGGGTTCCAGAATGCATTTATGGGGAAAAGGGGTGGGAGGGGAGTGAAGACAAAAAAACAATCCTCAGCTCTCTCCTGGGGGGAGGGCTCATTTTGGCACTCTTACCACTAGGCGATTTTTTTTTTTGGTTTAGACTTGATGCCTGCAGCAGACTTAACGTTATGGTGGAAGTTAAACCACAAAAGTTTCTAAGCTGCAGTACCCACCTTCCCATCCCTCACTAATTCTTCCTGAAGTTGGCTGGGAAAAGATTAGGCACCCCCCCCCTCCACAGCACCCTACAGTTATGGTTTATGCAGACACAGATGTCAGTCACCAGCAACATCCCATTATCTTCATGGTTTTGTAAGCCGAGTAACATTTGATGCCTAGAACAGGAGCAACCATTCTTCCCCCCTCCCTCCAGCTCATGGGAAAGGGGGTGGGGGAAGGGAGCGGCAAAACGCGCAAACGTTCTCCAGTCTACACTCAAAGGGAATCTTTGGAAGACTCCCAGTTGCATGCCCTCATTCACCTGCAATCAGTCACTGCTGAAGCTCCTTTCATCCACTGGTATCCCCTCATTTCTCATCTCTGCTGGATACCTTATCAAGTGAGAGAGAAAGCTGGGGTTTCCCTTAATGAACAAGAGAGGCTTGCTGAAAGGGAGGAGCCCTCTTCTTGCACAAAGAGAGTTTTGTCCCCCGTTTACAGGGGGAGGTTGTGCCTCTTGAGGCACTAATGGTAAAGCCAAGGAGTGGCCACTAAATAGATATAATCCCCATTTCCCTCCCCCCAAGGGGAAGCTGTCATAAGCTGCTGCATGAGGAGAGGCCATCACAAAAGAACTGCCCTTGGGCACAGATGATGCAGGAGAAGTTTTCCACTCCCCTCTTCAGCCAAGGTCTCTAAGAGCTGGAAAGGTGCTCCACTTGGATGGTGCTGGTGCTAACCGTGAGACAGATGTCTTTGTGGTGCTCCGAAGTTTTATAAGGGATAAGGTCAAAAGAACACTGTGGGGGGGGGTTGGGCGGGTTGTCTCCGGATGGACCCCCCGCTGCTCCACCGCCCTGTGCTTGGAAGTGCTGCTGCTGCTGCTGTTGCTGCTGCTGCTGTTGCGATGCCTGTGACTGAGCCTGGACTTGCGCTTGGACCACAGCCACCTGCTGCTGGGGGTCAGGGATGTTGTGTTTCCGCATATGTTTCATTAGATATGTTTCCTGCAGCGAAAAAGAGGCACAAAATAAAATCAGAGCCATGGATGCAAGCAGACAGACCAACTCTTCCATTCCATTAAGAGGATGGTGCACACCCATGGGACACAGCAGGAATCTGTTTCCAGAGCTCTCCTCTGATTTAACAGTGGCCAACTGGTCCTCCCGTTGTCTCCCTCTTTCAACTAAGTTGTGCTTACCGAGGTATAGGCCCGATTGCACATGGAGCAGTTGTAAATCTTGGCATGCTTCACTGTGTGAGTGGCTAGATGAACCTCCAACGAGGTGGCATCTGTGTATGCTCGGTGGCAATTGTGGCACTTGAAGGGTTTGTCTTTGTTGTGCTGCCTTCTGTGGGACTAGAGTGGTAGGGGGTGAGAAAAAGGGCAGTGAGTTGAAACTAAACCTAGTACTATCTTATCCTGCTCCACTCTCCAATATTAGTCATGATACAGAAATCAGAAACCATCTACTGTTCATGCTTCAGAAGTCTAATAATGCTACTTCTTAAATAAAAACCACACACTTGTGTGTATGTATGTATATGTGTGTGTATCTATGTATCTTCCAAGCTGGTAACTTACATAAGATTTATGTAACTATATCCCCCATCATTTGTTTTGGTTTTATCTTGCCTTTTGTCCAAAATTTGCAGCTACATCCATTTTACCTTCCCAATAGAACTACATTGTACACCATGCTGACTCAAATGCCACACACACAGACTTTAACTTTGTTTTTAAGACAAAGCCAGAGCAGTGAGCTTATTGTTGCTAAACAAACAAACAAACAAATAACATGTTAATGTTGTTAAAGGTGATTAACGCTGAGCAGTATAGCTGTGGTTGCCACCTATCTTCCTCCTGGCAACCAATCTGGGTATTGAAGGTAGTGAGCAAGACCTAAAATAGCATATTTAAATTAAGATCTGTTCTGGCTGTAAGAATGACAACCTCTGCTAATTTTTGAACAACAGCCTTAGCAAAGATGGATTCTATATCTGTGACATTTGATAAAGAAGTTAGTTTGAATCACCAGCCTCCTCTTCCCCAATAAAAACACATTCTCAGGATCACACTTTTTATTTTCCTTCAGCACTATTTAGGTTTGTCACAGTTCCCAGTCAGGCTATTGGTCAAATTATGTTAGGTTTTCCTAACAGCAAGAGCTAAGAATTGCTGTAAACTATATGATTACAAAAGTGTAAAAATGAAATCAAACCACACATTGTAACAGACAAACGCAAAAAATCTTCCTCCCTGTGTTCTTTACATAAATGTCAACTTTCTTTTGTTTACTTTGATTCAAAGTTACCCACTGATTGGGATCATATTTAATCATTGTACAATCTCTAGTGAGCAATTTTATTCTTACTAGTAACAACTATGGATTGGATGCTGACTATCAGTAATTGAACATTGATCCCAATGAAATAAAGAGGAGTTAAGTGCAACATCCTTAAAATGTGTTGGTTCCCCCCACCCCTCCATGCCTCCCAGCTTTTGAGTAAGTCCACAAGTGTTCAGCCTGGATAAGAAATAGAACGCTGGCAGAGAAGGGATGGAGAACTCCCTGGGGGAGATGGGCGACATATAAATTTAATAAACAAACAAACAAACTCCATCCTTTCTGAAGCAACCTGATACATTTCAGTACTGAGCATATGTCCTTTAGATTCACCTGCATGGGATCTCTTCTGGCCTAATGCTATCTGGCAAATGCTTAAATAAAAGGCTATTGCCACCCCAATGCTCTCCAACCACAGTCCCAAGTTGCTGGATATACAGACCAACAATATGTCCCTTTAGAGCAGTGTTTTTCAACCTTGGCGACTTTAAGATATGTGGACTTCTGGCTGGGGAATTCTGGGAGTTGAAGTCCACATATCTTAAGGTCACCAAGATTGAGAAACACTGCTCTAGAGATTGACCTAGAGGAAGCTGAAAGCCTTACCTGCAAATTTGAAAGTTGCGTGAAAGCCTTTTCACAGCCAGGGTGAGCACATTTATAGGGCCGATCTCCAGTATGAATCCTATTACAAAAAGGATAGATAGAAAGGAAAGATTAGCAGAAGAAAAGTCAGCATAGAAACCCACTCCCAGATGTTCTGAAGATGCCCTCCAGCTGAGCTAGGCAAGCAAGAGATGCACCGTCCTTCACCAACTTATTTCCTCGTCTCTTTGATCAAGCCACATGCCACCTCCTTCCTAGTCCAGCTTAGCTAGCTAAGCTCAGAAGAAAAGCCCGCAAGAGCATGCAGAAAAAAAAGGAGAGGGACAAGCAGCTCACAGGCAAGAGGCAAACTCTCAGTTACTGCAGCCACCTGTGGCAGCACCAGGGCAAAGGACTGGAGAACTAGATCTCGGTCCAAATTGAAGTTGCTTCTTTTAATTCTGCCCTCCACCATGCCAAAGAATGCGCTCTCTCTCACACACACACACAATGCCTGGCCGAAATAACTAAGGAAATTGCATATTTATCCTCTAAAATATCAAGGAACATTGCCATACATTCCTTATACAGGCTGCCATTTCTTTCTTCCCTGTAGGTTCACCCCCGCTCTAGCCCACGTCTGCCTCAATCTCTCTCTCTCTCTCTCTCTCTGTGACCCCCTGGAGGGGGAGTGAAAAAGGGTTTCCCCAGGCCAGTACATCCTCGCTTCTGCCCTGGCATGGTCAGTGTCTCCTCTGCAGCTCTCACTCCTTCCTCTCTGGTGGGTCACATCTTTCCAATTGACAGGGCTGGCTACATCCCCCACCCTCTCCCTGCATGCTTGGCGTGTGTGCTCCAAAACGGTGCATGCTGACGGCACGGGGGGCCAGGCTGGGCCCCCAGCCTCCTTGGCCCTTACCGTGTGTGCTGCTGTAGGTGGGAGAGCTGGCGGAACGCCTTCTGGCAGTAACGGCACGTGTAGGGTTTGACCCCCGAATGGATGCGGAGGTGCTGGGCCAGGTAGGACGTGTTGGCGAAGCTCTTGGAGCAGTGAGGGCACTTGTGTGGCTTGACAATCGCCGTGTGGAGCTTGGAGTGGATCCTGCCGAAGAGGAGGAGCAGGGGCAGCAGTTGGACATGACCGCCAGCTGGCTAGCAATGACAACATGAGGAATGGTACCATGCTGTCTCGCTACAGTGGAGGAAAACCAAGTGGGATTCTTGCCCTGAACTCCACAAAAGGGAGTGCAAGACCAGGAGGCCAGAGAGAGGAGTCAGTGGTGGTAGGAGTGTGTGTGTATGGGAAACCCCAGGCTGGGGAAGCAGGGTGAAGGAGCTGCTCAGCAAGTGTTTTTGTAATGTGAAGTGGGGAGGCTGTCAGTCCTGCACCTACAGATTTCAGTCTTCCAGAGATCATGAGAACCCCTGTCTTTGACGGCTCAATAGCCTCTCAATTTTCGCACCGACTGTTCTTTGGTAAAGGACCAGATAGCATACGTTAAGAGGCCCCTCTGCTCTCTGCACAATGTAAGCATGGACCAACTGGCAGGAAATGGCTGAGATGCTCTGAGCAGTCTCCCCATGGGCACTTGCCTCATGCTACGATGCTGACAGCATGCATCATGGATGCCTCCCCACCGCAATCTCATCGGCCCTTACCGTGTGTGCTGCTGTAGATGTGAGAGTTGGCGGAAGGCTTTCTGGCAGTAGCTGCAGGTGTAGGGCTTAGCCCCTGAATGGATGCGTATATGCTGGGCCAGGTAGGAGCTGTTCGCAAAACTCTTGGAGCAGTGAGGGCACTTGTGCGGCTTTGCCTCGGTGTGGGACTTGGAGTGGATCTGCATTTCTGACTTGGAGTAAAATGTCAGGGAACACATCCGGCACCTGAGACCAGGATGAGGGGGAAAGAGACACAGTCACTCAAGGGCAGGCACATATCCATGTCTCCAGGATCTGTCAGGCTCAGCCCAAGAACGACGATGAAACAATTCAGTCCAGTCCAGTTCCTTTATCTGCTTACACCCTCTAGACAGAATCTCTCCAGACAAACTCTACACTACAGCAACTAGAGGATATGAGAGTCTAGGGAGGGGCTAGTCTAAGCCTCTTCTTCTTCTCACGGTCTTGCTTCGGACTGAGAAAGCGCTTGCCTTGCCCCCTTTCTGGAATGCACCACCTCCCTCCTGACAGCCTTGATCTCCCATACCAGTCTCCTCCTTGCAGATACCTTCCATTACAGGATCATCCACAACTGATCAGGAAGATCCTATCACTTGAAAGAAAGGGCTGCCCACTTCCCAGTCCTGACCAATTCTGTCAAGAGATAAAGGAATAAAATTGATTCACATTTTCTACAGATCTTTCGGGAAAGCCTTCCTTAAACTAGACCTGCCTGGGGATACTAAGAGTACTGTAGTAGCTTAGCACATCTGGAAAATATCAGGCTGGGAGTACAGTAGTTGATCTTCCTTTAAACTAAAGTACTATGACAAGTGCCAAGGAAGACATATCCAGTTAAAAGTATTTTGTGCTTAATTCTTAATAACTATGAAATCTGAAACTTAACGTATAGCATCCTTCTCAACTTGATGCCTTCAAGATGTTCTGAAGTACAACTTGTTAATCCCCAGCCAGCACACTAATATTTCTAGTTCAAAATGCTCATTTCTGCTTCTAACCTTTACAGGTATTTCAGATTATAAATAATTGTTTTAGAGACTGCTAATACCAGCTAAACCCATCACATTTTTTCAGGAGGTGCTTGTTGCAATCAGGCAGGTTGCACTTCAAATATACAATGGAGGACATGACCATTTTATTGTTTTTTTAATGCTTCATTGCTGTGGGCTACCCAGAGACTGGAAGTGTTAGGAGAAAATATTCATATAAGGTGTGTTTGTGTGTGTGTGTGTGTGTGTGTGTGTATGGTATATTATGTTGGAAACTTTCAGATTTATAAATATCTTCCTCAGGCTTAAAGAAAAGGAGGGAAGCTATATTGTACTCAGTATCAAAATGTAAAGGCCTGGAAAAAAAGAACAAAGAAACAACCTTGAAGATCCCAAAAGCCCACATGTGCAGAATGCTACCTAACCTAGCCTACCAATTAAATTATTTTTATTTTAAAAATTTATCCTTTCTGAATTCAATAATTTCCTTCCTTTCCCATTCATTCCCTTACCAAAACATTTATCTAATTTTTTAAAAGGAAATCCTCTCTTATTATAGTTAATGGGTTTTTAAAAATCCATTAAAAATATTTAATTTATAGTCCACATATGTGCCTTGTGTCATGTAATTATTCTATTTCCTCCAGGGCTGACCTCCTCAGTCTCTCTGCAAATATCTCTCCCAACATCATTCCTTTAATTAATTTAAATTTAATTTGAGCAGGATATTAATGCACCATCATTCACTTTGGAGTTTTGTAAATAAATTGTTTCACTTTTAAACAAACCCTAACTTTCAAACACTTGTTCACTTATCTCTGCGGGTATGAAATGAAATTCTTTGTGAGAGCTAATCATGGGAAAGAAAATGCATCCAGCAGGAATTAAGATTATAGAAACTGTTTCTGCTAAACATTAGCACAAAACTAATGCTAATGTTAAAGTGTATGCTAACAAGTGGTTACCTTTTTTCATTAATTTTGGGATTCTGATATTTTCAGATATAGCTGCTTCCCACTGAACAGGACTTTGCATTCTCATACTTCTATTGCTTGTCGATTTGCATTCTTTTGTAGCTTTATGCTTTTTAAAAAATCAGTGTTAATTTATTTTGCTTCTTCCTTCCAATATCAGCTAATCAAAGTCTGCCTTGAGTTTTCTCAATTTCTTTTGTTTATTTATGTTTAAAATAGACTGCACAGGACTTTTTTTCTTAAAATAAGCCATAATGAATACTATAACTATACCACACTGTATGGTATCTGAAAGGTTTATCCATGTTGTGTAACAAAAGCACACTATGCATGACTGCAGATGAAACTCTGACATGTATCCATCACCAGATCACTGAACAATTTATAATTATTCAGACTGGCAATTTTAGCTCCAGTTTCTTTCTCCCTGAATCACATTTACCTTTTCATGAAATCAGTCAATCTGTTGCACTGAATCTTTGAAGTGCCACAAGACTTATTTTGCTGCAAAAGACTAGCATGCTGCCGTCTAAAACATGAAATAACAGAAATTGCCAGATTTGCAGGTGGAGAATAAGGAGAGAAACAACATATATGTGACTGATGCAATGCAACATGTTAAGCTATGGCTTGCTTATTTATTAAACATAATTGGGTGAGATCACAGAATATCCTAATTTACAAACTACATGGCTGGGACCATGCAACATGCTAAGCCAAGACCAAACATATAATGGCTTAATGTGACATTTGAGCCCAGCCACAGCCTAACATCTGCCCTACCTAGCCTCCAACCACTGTTTATGTGTGCAGGTGGAATATCTGCTGTATCTTTCCTTTTCACTTCTTCCAGATAACTTGCCAATCAGAATTTCACAGAATGCAAATTATGGCATTAAAAGTGCTATTTTCTCATTTTACTCTACCGATTGCAGCTATTGCTTGCTGTCGAATGGGAGAAATAACTAGTACTTTCCTTATCCATGCAATTAAAACATGGTTCCCACATTTATCACTGTCACTAAGAGTTTTTTTTCCACCTGAGAAGTAGCTAAGAGCCACCAGCACACATAAGGCTAGGACTGAGTTTCTAGAGTAACTTTTAAACAATCGTCTATGGTCCATAGCAACTTTCAAGCAGCTGTTTTTGATTAAAGAAAAAAACATTTAAAATGGAGGCCCTGAACATGCATGAAAAGCTATTCAAACTGCAGGCCTGAATGTAAAGTCTGGAAGATGGGATTTGCTATATAGAGAATTCTTGCCATACCTGAGCTGTTAACTCATTTTTCCTTTTATACCACATAACAAGCTTTTAGCAACATTGATGAAATGAATAAGCCTATAGGAAATTTTGCAGATAGTCTATCAAGTGCAAGCTTAAAAAGTAGCTCTTTGGTGATTATTTTCAGCCTGAATAACATGCTGCACACAGACAACTTTTGTTTGCTATTAAAACTGGTCTTATAACTCCTTTTTTTTTGTCACCAACATTTAGAGTTTTGTATGTTTCTCATATAGCTTTATAAACAAACTGTACCATCTCAGATTCTTGAGTGGGCAGGCTCACTGTGTGAAACCTGAGCAAAACATCCCTATCACATTTGGAACAACAAGAAGCAGATGGCAGGAGTGATGGTAAAGTTTTCTTTTATAGAAATAGTGGTATTTCCTGGGCAATTACCAGTAGAAATAAGGTGTTCTAAGCTCTAGTTTCCTCTGATGCAGGGAATAACGACCCATGCAAGAGTAGCTTTTTATCCTGTAGTCCCTAATCCTTGATGCGAGCACCAACATATGAAAACCCCTCTCCAAATCTCATTCAGATTCTGGCTGATAACCATTCAGCAGGCAGGACTGACATAAGCCATTGCCAATATGGTTGACAACACTGGGGCCCAAGCCTCAGGGGTGCCTGGGTGCAGTCCTTGAAGTGAAACCAACTATTCAATTTTAGGTGGAACTGAAAAATATCCAACCTTGGAAAATAGATGAGTCCAGGTTTTTAAAAATATAAAATTTACTTTTCATGGTTTAAGAATGAAGTTAATCCATCAGAAATATATAATTATGCAAAATATTCTCTCTCTCTGTACACACACACAAACACCCCCCCAATAAAATAATGTGTATATATATTTAAGTATAAAATATTATATTTCATGTCAGTTGGACCTCTCAAAGAATGTAAAAAATGTTGGGCATCAAATTTTTTGTGCTGGCATTATAAAAAAATTGAGGGCTCCTTAACTCATGTGCTTTGGTCTTGTCAAGCCATAGCTTCAAATCAAACCATACATTAATACAATTTTGGAAATAACTATAATAAAGACATAAATGTTTTTCTAAAATATGGAATCTGTTATTTGATGAAGAGCTGTGGCTCTACTGAGCCTGAGGTTCAGCAAGGAGAATAATCATACATAAATGGAAAGACACATCCTTGTGATATGAAGAAATGAATTCAAGAAATTAGTCTGTTCGATAATTTGGAATAATCTTTATATTCTAAAAATGAGAAGATGAAGCAATGTTTCTATATGGTCTAGATTTAATGACAAGTTTAATTCCATATTGATACAAATGAACATTACAGGTAGTCCTCAACTTATGACCACAATTGGGACTGGAACTTCCATGGCTAAGCGATGCGGTCATTAAGTGAGTCATACCTGATTTTTTGACCTTTTTTGCTGCGGCTGTTAAGCGAATCACTGCAGTCATTAAGTGTATCCAGCTTCCCTCATTGACTTTTATTATTTATCATATTTATATAGCCACCCATCTCACATAAAGTGACTTTACTTGTTGGAAGCCTCCTGGGAAGGTCGCAAATAGTGATCATATGACCCCAGGATGCTGCAACCGTCATAAATAGATGCTGGTTGCCAAGAGCCCAAATTCTAATCATGTGACCGCGGGGACACTGTGATGGTCATAAGTCACTTTTTTTCAGCGCTGCCATAACCTTGAATGGTTGTTAAATAAACGGTCGTAAGTCAAGGACTATCTGTATGTGGATTTTAATTAGGGTTTTTAAAAATCTTTCTGTTATGCTTAGTTCATTTCAATCACTATTCAAGCTGTTTTTAAGACCAGATACTGAGACAAGAGCCCAAATGGTCATATGGTTAAAACCTCATGAAACCATGCACAGGTGACCAGAGACAGGTTCTGAGGCACCAACAGGGAGTCATTTGTCTGCCAATATTCCTTCAGGTAAGTGATCTAGGTATCAGACCACACAAACTGGAACAAAGGAATATTAAACCAATAGAACAATTCAGTTATGTATTGAAATCACTTTTTCATTATTCCAGACTTTTTACTGTCTTAATCATTTATTACTTTGTGAGCTACAGGCAAGGCACAGTAGAATGATTACTCATATATACTTGTGGATTAAGCCCATCCATGATAAGATGACCCTCAAATTTTTAACCAAAATACCATAAAAAATGTGCCACCCATGGATAAGCCGACCCTTGAGATTTTCATATGTTTTAATTTTCACAACTGGCTTATCCAAGGGTGCTGCATTTTTCATGATATTTTTGTTAAAAAATCAGAGGGTCAGCTTATCTGTGCGTATATATGGGTACTTACTTCTCACAGATAAGCCCATCTGCAAATAAGCCAAACCCAATTTTTGGGGTATATTTTTGAACCTAAAATTCTCGGCTTATCTGTGAGTATATACGATAATAGTAATAGAATATTGTATAGCCCAGTACAATGCAACAACTCACAACTTTCTGGTAAGCGCTTCTTAGCTTCTGCACCAGTGTAACTATCTTTCACAAATGCATTCTGAGCCTCTTTAGAGAGTATATAAAATAAGAACAAAATGTATTCCCAATAAAGCAAATATTCCCAACAAAGAGGTGTAATTATCTGCATTCAATTCTGAACAATAGTTTAGTATAGCAGAATCACTCCAGTAATCAGTCATGCTCTTATTAATCTCATCTTGGTATGGTACTCCAACATCTAATAAGAATATTCTGAACATAAAGCAATTAAAAGTCATAATTACCAAACTTAAAAAGACCCAACTACAGAGAGATGTCTTGACTACTCTCCTAAAAATGGCCAGAGTAGTAATAAACACAATCCATAAGCCAAAAGCCAAAAGCCAAAAAAGCCAAAAGCCAAGGAAGAAAAATCCTCTCTCACATGCCCAAGAAACAGATGTTTGAACTCTAGGAGAGACTCTTGTGCCAGCTTTAGTACACAGATTTATACTGAGATAAGCAGTTACCTGTTTAGAATTTGGCCCAAAACACAACTGGCAACCAGAACAGGCATTTCAACAAAGGCAAAATACACAGTATTTTGTATCCATTAGGTGCTGCCTTTTGCTCTGCCTGAAGCACTATATAAAACATGCTGCACTAGTATAATCATGATGCAACAAAGGTATGGGTAATCACTGGCAGATCTGATTGGATTAAGAGCAGACATATCTGGCACCGTTTCTGTTATGAAAACATACTCTCTGCCATTTCCACTTCCTCAGAGATGGCAGGGGGCCAAGGAACCCTCCCTGACTGAGGATCTATTCTTTCAGAAGGAGTACATTTCACCCCAGATAGGCTAAATATCAGCGTATACTCACTGAAGGTTTCATCACCACACTGACGGCACCTCTTTCCAAAGTTGTGGATGACCTCTCATAGCAGTTCTATAGAAATTACTAAGCAGCAAAATGAGTATAATAGAACTCTATCTAACACTATGGACCAAGGATGCAAAAAGTTCTGCCTGAGGGCCAACTCAAAGCCCATTAGCATCCCCATCCCCATCTAAAATGTGGGGCTACAAATGTGGGCCCTTTTTAATTTTTTGAGAGATCAGGGGCTTTTAAAGGGAAAAATGGGTGCTTAAACCTTGGAGATAAAAGCATTCCTTTTACTCTTTAAATACCCCAAAAACCCCTCCCACAAATGACCCACAAGCAAGTCCCACCATGGCTGATTGGTCTATATAAAACAGACAACAAGCCTTACTTTTCCAGACATTTTGTCCATATCTTTTCAGCTATTTAAGCTAAAAGGAATCTGATATAACAGGACCCACTAATTTCAAATGATTTCACCATGTCTCATATGAAAGCTGGAGTCCAGGTTTAACCAGTTGAATGGTTAAATCTAACTTATAAATTTAAAACTTTGAGATGTGGTCTCAATAGGAAGAAATAGACACCAATAACACCAGAGAACCTAGTCACACAATATATGATCAGGACTAGAAACTGTTCCCTCATCTCTCCATCAACTCAACGCTTGTACAGAAAACAGCAAGTATCCTAGAAAATATGAGAGTTGGTGAAAATGTGGCAAAGAGCACCAGGAGCTGCTAGTAGTATAATTAAGAAACTTGGATTTGTTTCCTGTGGTGACTGTTTCAAGAGTTTCAATGAATTCTCAGTCAATGACTTAACCTCCTTTAAGTCAGTCTTTGGGTTCATTCATTATTACTCCTAAAAAGATCACACCGAAAGTTAGCCATGGCAGCTAGTCCTGCACATCATATTGCAATTTAAACAAGTAAAGCCAAAACCACTAAGCCTGTTGCCACTCGTTCCTTGTTGTTTAGGATCTGATGCACACTTCTGAATGGCACAGAAGTGTTGCTGCCAATGAAGGAGGCAAAAAGGAACTTTACACTTGACAGCTATATTGGTTATTTAAACTGCCAGTATATTACATAAATATTGTGGTTCTGGGATACTCGTGAACTCTACCAAACAGAAAATAAGGTTCTTAAAACCAAAGTTTAGTATGGAGGGTGTAGTTAAAGAAAAATATGAGGGGATCTTCAGGGTTGGGGTTTTTTATTGGCAGAGACCGAATCAAATATGAAAAGATTTTGAAAAAGAAATATTTCACTTACACTGTAGAGAAATCTCATTCCTGCCCCTAACTGTTCCTCTAGAACAGTCAGGCAAAAATGCCATTATACATGAATACTGGCAGAATACTTACACATAGTTTTTAAAAGACACAGCAGCCTTACTGGAGGTCTAGTCATCCTATTCCCTTAGGGTTGTAACTCTTCAGACCTTAGCTATTTGTCCTTTTTTGGATTCTGCATGGGTACGTTTTTTTCCTAAAGTCTTTTCCCCGACCATTAACTGTTTTCCTGGGTTGCTGCTTTGCTGATTATTTTTTGAGCCTTTATGACACTCCTAAAACTCCTCTTCCATATAGCCTAAGGTACTTTCAGGACATTTATTTTCTTTTTTGTCAGTTCTTGTTTCCTTCATATTTAGATTACAGTATTCTTTCCATCAAGTTTCTTTCATAGATTCTGCACAAACATTCCTATTTCTCATCCATTACATATTTTTCACTCTTCTTTTAGTCACTCATTTTGGTTTTCTGTACCCTTAGCCCTGGGACTTCTTATCATACTTCAGCCAGTCTCAAATACATGCTCCTTTACCACTAGGAGATGGTTGTTGTTGTTTTTTTAATCAAATTGGTGACATTTTACAGGTAGTCCTCGCTTAATGACCATTTGTTAAACAAGAGTTTAAAGTTACAACAACCTTGGAAAAAGTGCTTTACAACCTGTACTCACACTTGTGATGGTCATTAAGTGAATCACTGCAGTTAAGTGAATCACATGGCCGTTAAGCGAATTCCAGCAAAAACGGCCATTGGGGAAGCTGGATTCACTTAACGACCATGTGATTTGCTTAACAATCATGGTGATTCACTTAACAACCATCATAAAAATGATAATAAAATCGGGTCTGGTCACGTGGTGACTCAATGACAACCCTATTTAACGACCAATTTTCCAGTCCCTATTGTGGTTGTTAAGCAAGGACTACCTGTCATTTTTTTTTGTAAATTAGACTGAAAATATTCCAACACCTTTTCTTCTTCATGAAGCTAGAACTTTCTTGATAGAAATGTGTGTTTTGTATTTTCACACCTACTCAACAAATTAAAATGGCAGTTCCTCCAAAATGTAATACATACACACTCACTAAATATGTAGCAGCTTCTTTAAAGTTTTAAAAATCCCTGTGATAAGTATAAAAAAAACTATATGAAATTAATTCAGTCATTAACCTTATAATTTAATCTGACCCATGTAACAACATAATATGTCATCTTATTTTTTAGAGCACAGAGACTTTTCAAATATAAATAACAAACTCATATCATGGACCTATTTCTTAAAATTGGGAGAGTATTTTGTTTTCCAGTTACATAAGTTTATCCTTTTTGCTGTATCTAAAACTTAGTAAAGTCAAAGCTCTTCTAAGATCACAATTTCCATATTTTGGGGATGCTATTTAATGTTACACTCCTTAAATATTTCTTCCCAAAATGACGTTAACATATATATTAATTTGAAAGGAGAACAAAGCTGCAACAGAACAAGACCCAATCATATGAGTTAAAAAACTTTCCAATTTCTTACACTGCCACTATAAAAAGTCTAATATCCATCCCTTTTAAAGTAGTCTTTAAGGGGTACAAAATACCTGAAATAATATTTTCTGATGAATTAGTTTCATTTTTTAACTTGCATGAAGTATATTTCACATTTTTTAACACCTGGACCCACTGATTTTTCAAAATTGAATATTCCAATTCTTCCTTCCACAGATCAAATATATAGCAAATACTAACTTTTATTTTACTTTTAATCCCTTATAAAACTGTATTATTGGTTTCCATTCAAGCACACTGCAGGTACCTCAGAGGTAGCTAAAGCATCTGGACTATAGTGTTTATTTAATATATCTTTCAGTTGTATATACTGCCAAGCATATCTTGAAGGCAAATTAAACTCAAAAGACAATGTCTCAAAATCTTTAGAACTACCATTAAAATCAGCTCATTTAAAGTATTACTCCCTTTTTGGCCCAAACATTCCAACAGAAATTCATTCCTGCTATTTTGTGATTCAGGATCAAATAGTATCCACTTACCTATTACTAAGCAAATATGCCTAGCAGTTTTCAAAGCAGGAAATGAAGATCCTGGTTTAATATGCCTAGATTCTAATATATGCCATGATTTGAAAGGCATTCCACATTTGCTTTCTAAAAATACAGATATTGATATAGTTGGCAGATTCCTGTAATTTCTTGATGGCTTCCCATCCAAGTGCTAGCCAAATCCATCCCTGCTTAGCTTTTTCAACATTATGTTCATTAGATGTTGCCATCTGCTGTAACGTGAAATTCATATGTATTGTCTTTCCAGTATTCTACAATATGGTAAATAATTTTTTTAAAAAAACCCTCTCATCCTTATGGATGGTATGTGTCTTCCTCAATCTTTGGTCCTCTACCAGAGGCCTAGGAATTTGAGGGTTCTGCGCAGTATCTTAGCTGTTCCTAGCACTGCACTCTTCTGGAAAGAGAGCTCTGAGGTTGTTCCTGGGATCTGCTGGAGCCACTCTCCCAGCTTAGGAGTCACAGCTCTGAGTGCTCCTACCACCACTGGGACTACTTTGGCCTTTACTTTCCACATCCTCTCTAGTTCCTCCTTCAGGCCCTGGTACTTCTCCAGCTTCTCACGCTCCTTCTTCCCGAAGTTGCTGTCACTTGGCACCACAACATCTATCACTACCGCCATCTTCTGGTCCTTGTCTACTACCACCATCAACCATTTGGTTGATTGGCCAGTACCTGCCTATCTGTCTGGAAGTCCCCCAGGATCTTAGCCCTGTTATTCTCCATGACCTTCTGTGGAATCTCCCATCTGGACTTGGGAGGGTCTAGCCCATACACTGTGCAGATGTTTCTGTACACAATGCCAGCTACTTAGTTGTGCCATTCAGTGTATGCTGTTCCTGCCTGCATCTTACATCCTGCCACCATGTGTTGGACTGTCTCTGAGGCCTCTCTGCACAGTCTGCACCTTGGGTCCTGTCTAGTGTGGTAGACTCCTACTTCTATGGATCTGGAGCTTAGTGCCTGTTCTTGTGCTGCTATGAATCAGTGCCTCAATGCTGTCTTTTAGTCCAGCCCTTTCCAGCCACTGGTAGGATTTCCCAGTGTCAGCCACCTCAGCTATCTGTTGATGGTACACCCCATGCAAGGGCTTGTCTTGCCGTGGCACTTCCTCTGCTTAAACTTCTTCCCATGTCTGTTGCTGCCTCAGGCATTCTCTCAACAGCTCATCTTTGGGTGCCATCTTATTGATGTACTCCTGGATGCTCTGGGTTTCATCCAGGACAGTGGCTTTGACACTCACCAGACCCCATATACACTGATATGAAATTCATATACACTGTCTTTCTAGTACTCTACTATATGGAATGTATGTGTGTGTGTGTGTGTGTGTGAACTTACAAATGTCCAAATCAATACAACAGTTTTCTGTATGATCACCAATACCAACTCTATGTACAAAATGTATTTTTCATTAACTAGGATACTGCAAGTACAAATGATGCTTGAAAGCAATTATAAGAAAAACAGGACAAGGTAAAACTAATATATTTAGGAACGCTCAGCATCACAAGTGCAAGACTCCCAGATTGACAAATAAATAAGCTTCACCATAAAGACATTAATTTCAAACAAAGACTATTGTGCTACTTGCTAAAAATAGCTTGGTTTTGGGACTATAGTGCCTCTTCCCAAGCCCAATCTGTTCAGCAATATCCACAGTACAAAGCTCAGTCCTGAAATTTTATTTTGGAAATATATTATTCAGAGTAATATCACTGCAGTCATACAGGCAATCCAGCTATGCTATTATATTCAAAGTGAGAATCAAATACTCGATCAATCCCAAAACAAGGACAGCACAATCATCCAGTCTCTGCTACTCGAAGTTCTAGCAGACAGAATTAGACATCATAATATCGCCATAGCATTACAGCCCTTGATAATTCTCATTAGCCTCTCAAGAGTTTAATGTATTCACTAGCAAATCATTAATTCCAGAACCAGGTCTGTTTAGGTACTTCAGGTGGCAAAGAGTGGATAAGTCATGAAATCAGCTCCTATGCTATACAAAGTTTAGCACTGCCAGAAAGAGTAAAACTGTAACCCACATAAAGGAGACATGAGGGATAGACTAAATTCACAAAGGTTGTTTTGGCATGCAGTTGCCTGTAACATTATGTTAAGTTAGAGATCACCTTACAGAATCAACCACAGTATAAAGCTCAAAGCTAGCCAGTGAAAAGTTATTTTTCAGTGTACCCTGCCAGGTTCCATTGCATACTTCCCTCTTACCTAAATCACAATTAAACCAGAAGCCCAATGAACTAGAATGCCACATCATGGAAGAAGACAGTTCCCCTGTAATTCAAATGAAACACTGCTTGTTCATATGCACTACTTGTGAAATCTGCCCAGAGCCTTTTGAGTTGAGTAGGCTATAAAAACTGTAAAATGAATAAAATGCAGGATTTCAAATCCCCACAATCTCACCTGTATGTCTTGCCATCTTTGTGCTGGTCTTCTTCATCTTCATTCGGTAAAACAAAAGGATCACTCATCTCCGGCAGGCCAGTTTCCTGCAGCCGCTTCTTTTTTCTTCCCCGAGGAGCTTTGGGGGTTATACTTCCAGCAGCACTCACTGCCCCACCCTCTGCAAGGGCAGTCCCCTTCTTAGAAAGGTCAGGTACTACTTGGAGAGCTGCCTGGGAACCAGGAGGAAGAGCTGAGACAATCATGGGTGCAGAAATGGGAAAGGTTTGCACAGAAGAGGCTGTGGTCACCAGGGATCCAGAGGGAGAAGTTATTACTAGACCAGGCCCTGTAAGAGAGGAAACAGAAGGATTGGTTCAAATCCTACAAGCACTAATTGGTCTTTCAGCATGTCAAAGAAAGGAAACCATGCCAATATAATTATGTATAATTACTCCTGGGCTAGGGCCTGCAGGGCTCAAGTTTAAATGTTCACACATGAGCTTGATTTTAAAACCATGGGCCTGCCTCTCTGAGTTGTTGCAAAAAAATACAGAGGAGAAAAAGATAAGAATGCAAGCTTCAATAAATCCACACACCAAGGCAACTGTGCTTCTACCCACTAGACTAGATCAGCTATTATCTAGACAGCAAATTGAAATCATAGATTTTATAATAACAGCAATATTTAGGCCATTCTGATATTTAATCAGAATGCCCTTTTTTCAAGAAAGGGCTAATGATGTTATTTTATTAAAGACAGCCTAAAACATTGAGTTAGCAACTGCACCATCCAAATTACCTCACCTGTTGTCATGAGCCCAGTAGACTGCACAGGTACCACTGTGATGTTCTGTGTTACTGAAGCCTGGCTGGGTGGGGTAAGCTGTTCTGGCTTCGTGTCAGAATCCATAGAAATGTTGGTGGGAAGGGCCACAGAAGTGGGTACAGTCAGTAAAGTAGGATAGTGAGGAGGAGCCAGACCACAGCCCTTTTCTGAGGGCAACAGCTGTTCCTTCATCTTGTTAATGAACATACTGTTGTCAATCTAGAGTGAAAACAAGAAAGTGGAAGAGTTTTAGAACAGTCATGGGCTGAATTTCATAAAAAGCAACTTAGAATTCAGATATTCTTTACCTGTCCCGAGACTGTGGGCACTGCTGGCCAGAAATACGGTGAGGAGTTGAAGTGAGATTCTTCCATTCTAGCTGGGAGACATAAAAATACAAGGCTTGATGTCAAACTAAGTAATATCTATATGATACTGAGGCACAGAACCATCTTGATTCCTCCACAATTCCAATTCTGATTTTGAGATTTTGTTAGTGCATTGTAAACAAATTGGAATTTACTAGCGTGTTCTGATGCTCCAAATATTCAAATCTCTCTCAAATTTTCCAAGCACCACCCAAAGGAAATCAGGCTTTGCATAGTCATAATTTTCATGAAAAGACATGGTAGGAATATATATTCTAATTTCTCAGTATCCTTCAAAAATATTGGTATGATGGCAAACAAAACATAGCAGCAGGATGTTTGGAATCACTAGAAATGATTAAAACTGATCCTCCATTTTACCAAAACAGTTCTCTAACAACACAAAGAGCTGGTAAAGGACCCTGCATCTCAATGTTCTGAACTTATTAATGACTGTTAAATACTGGGAATTTGCAATAATTGATCTTGTTTAATTCTCTGGGATACAATAAGGAACCACAAATTATTTGCTGTAAACTGGGGTGAAATCCAACACTGTGCATTCCCAGATGATTTTTCAATCCTTCAGAAAACGTTTTACAGATTATATAGGAGAGCAGGAATTGTCTTTCCAATTCTGTTGAGGAAATTGCATTACTGGATTTCATACTCAATCAGTCACAAATAACTATCTTAATTCTGGACACTCTCTGTTGAACAAGATATTAAACATTTTCACTCTCTCCAGTTGTGACAACAGGATGCTGTCTTGGTTCAAATTCCCATATTTTAGTTCTAACCTGCCGATAGAATCCATACATAGTTTTCTAAAATTATGCTAACTGATATCATGTAATCCCTATTTTTTCACTTTGAAATATCTCAAAATCCTATATTTTTGAGTCAACAAGTTAAAAGAAACTCTCAGCACTAAAGGATTGTGGAATAAACTTTGACCTAAAGATGAGATAGTAGAAACTCTTGATCATACAGCTTTTACAAAGTTTACATAGCATGACACAGACATACCAGGAACATGCCACTTAAATTACTTATTCAAATTTCAGTAGCCTCCAACTTCTGATAGAGCTCACAATGGACTTAGTTTCTGTTGTGCTGAAGGATAACTAAGGAGCAATTAAAAAACAAATATTCTTGGTTTCATTGACATGTTAAACTGGCCAAAATTTAATAAACATACTTCAGGCTGAACTTTGAAATATTCAAGGCACCATAACACATATGTATGTTATCTATCACTTTTTTAGCAGATGACAGCTAGTTAGCAACCCATTCCTGCACTCTCAAACATCCCAAAGGAAAGCTGTTTGTGGCTGTTCTTTAAAGGCAGTCTCAGCATAAAAAATGTTAAAGTTGCAGATGAAACATACCAAAAGCCTAATTATTCAAAAATAGGCAATCCATGAATTCTACATAGCAGTGCTAGACTATATGCTGCAAATTCCTTTTCTTTCCTGGAAATCTGCATTCCATCTCCACCTTTCTCCCAATCTCATCTTGTGGGCCTTCACCTGTTTTGAGAAGCTAGACTTTGAAGACAATTGTCAAACAAGATCATTTAAGCATTCCAAACATAGGCCTTAATGTCTACCACATTCTGAAATCAAGGATAATTAAATGTGTGCATACATGGGGGAGAATCTATAGAAACTGTCTATAGAAAATGTGGTTGAGGAAGTTAAAGAAAGTTAAGTTTTAAAATAAGTTCTGTTAGATCAAGCCATGAGTTTACAAAGCCCAAACCCATGCTCCAGGGAAGCCCACAAGCAGTTTACCGAGCTACCAATCCTCCCTTTTTCTTTGGCTGCAGTATTCAGAGGAATGCAGGCTTTTAACCCCAGGGCTCTATATAAACTAAAACTGTCAACAGCCAACGACAGGCTTATGCTGTCTGCAAAGGAGAATACGGCATCACGATACACTCTACAAAGAACAACTTTCCTCTAGTCAGTCCCAAGTCATGGCCAATTTCACTCCCGCCTTAGAGGCACCAGAAAGTGAAGAAATCGGAGAGGGGCTAGAGAAAACCAGGGCACCCCACCCCACGACCCTTCGCCCCCACTCGCCCCCCCCAGCTCCCTTCGCGCCCTTTCGCTGGCACTGACCCCGCCCGCGGCCCCTCGCTCTCCGACCCGCCCGGGCTGAAGCAGGGAATAGTGGTCGGGATGACGCGGAGTCCAGCGGCGCACGGGCAACCAGCTGAGATGGGGCAGCCCCGGAACCTCCACCTCCGCCACCCGCCGCCGCCGCCGCTCCCCCGGAGAGCCAGGCGGACAGCAGGCAGCCCTTCTCTTCCGCTTCCGGGTGATTTAACCCCGGAAGTGCTCCTTGTCGAGGAAAGCCACTCATATTCTCCCGCCCGCTGCCCATTCCTCTGCCCCTCCCGGCCCCCGGAGACAACCCCCCAGCTCTGGCCCAAGTGGCGGCAACGGCAACCTCCTCCTCACCGGAAAAGGGAGCAAGAAATCACTTCCGAGTTGAGGAGGTGGTGTTTGAGTTAATACTTCCGGGGTATTTCTGCGGAGGGTTGAGTTGCTTGTCAGCTTGCCGGAAGCGACGTGGTTTCTGGCCACCTTTAAGGGGGAGCGGATTTCTCACTTTCCTGGATTGATTGTTTGGTCTAAATATGAAGTAGGATCAATATATAGAGGCGAGGTAGAAATAGAGGTGCTTCCGTGGGCAGCTTCGTCAAGTATAGTTTAGCTCTTCCTCTTAATATTCTCTCATGCCAAAAGAAAAGTAAGTTTGTTACGCCTCCACCCTTCAAAGAAATAGGGGACAAAACCATGCTGGTCAAAATTCTAGTTGTTTTCCTATTTCCTGGCCAGTAATTTTGTTGGACTAGTTGACAATACTGGAATGTGTTTTTTAAGTACTATTTTTAAATTATTGACATTTAATGCAATTAAATAGCATTGAGTATTTACACTCACTTATTAAATTTTTATCCTGCCTTTATAAGTTATCCCGCGGATGGATGGACGGACAGACAGACAGACAGATAGATATAGTTATTTGGTGTTGAATCCATTATTACTATATACATTTAAACCCTTTATTAAATAACAGTAGTAACTAAAGACAATAATAGAAGGTTGTCATTCTTCAGATGGTAGTTGCTCTTGCTATGTCTAGTCCATCTGCTGCTACCTGAAGGTTACATGCAGATCATACTTTTCTTCCACCACCCTAGTGTGTAATATACCATCCAAGAACAGGTTGCCCAATTTTGTTTCTTTGGGGTTAGGATGTACAGTAGAAGCAACTGAACAATCTACAGTTCTAGATTTTTTTCACTGACAAGTGGATTTGGACAGTATGGAGTGGAAAATATTAACTCTGAAAGGAATACATGGTTCCTCTATTTGCTTGGCTGCAAAATTCATTGCTACTGAACTCTGTGAGCCTTACCATCACTTGTGCATGGAGTCACCATTATTGCTTTGCAAGACTGTATTTGCCCAGTTGTGCATCTCAGTGGAATGATACCTTCTGACCACTACTGATGATCACCATTTTATAGTGCTAAAACAGGAATGGAGTGGAAGGCAGGGTGTGGAGCTTTTGGCATCATCATATAAGGATCTTTTCTCTAGATTAGAAGAAGCAGTTTATTTAATATACTGTCTATGTTATATACTATACTAAAGTCTAACTTTTCCAGCAGTCTTCTTCCCAATAGTGGCCAGCCAGATGTTTTTAAGACTATTTTTGTTTCATAAGCAGAGAATGAAGGCAACACACCTGATCTTTATTTTGTCTCCAATATATTGGAAGTTTCAGAGTTTGAAGATTAGATTATATAAAAGTAGCAACCACCAATCCTTACATAGCCAAACTAGCACCACCCATATAAGAAATTGCAGGCTTGCAGGAGACTTGATGTTTGTAGAAATTCAGAAAACTATACAAAAGAGCTCAGTGAACATGGAATACTGATTGACCACAACCAAAACAGTGACACTACCACCTTCATGCTTGACAGTTGGTATGAGTTTCTCATTGTGGAATGTGGTGTTTGGTTGCTGTTAGACAGAAATCCATGTAGCTTAAAATGTTCCACTCTTGACTCACTTATCAACATTCCTCCAGAAATCTGAAGGGCTGTTTCATTTCCCCCCGCCCCAGGGGCAGGGGGAGGGGGCAAACTTGAGGCAAACATCAATGAGCAATGGCTTCTGGCTTACTCCTGTCTCATGAATTCCTTTTTTACTCAGTCATTTTTGAAGTTGAAGTCATGAATGATGATTTTTGCCAAGGCAAGAGAGGCTTACATATATCTGAACATTCTTTGTGACTTCATGGGCAATTTTTGTGCTGTGTTCTTGGAGTGATTTCAACAGGATGATCATTCTTGTGAAGAGTCGGTATTGTTCCAAATTATCTCCATTTTAGTACTATGTGTCTGACTGGATTTGTGGAGCCCCAGACCTTTAGAAATTGTTTGTAACCTTTACCAGACTGATAGGCATATGTGACATTTTACAGAAGCCCTCAACAATTTCTTTGGAGTTGGGCACAATGTGCCTCTAAAATATATGTGATGAGAACTTCACCATATGAGGAGAGCCAAAGATTTAAGTTATATATTGGCTATGCTCCTCAAATCAACCCTGGTTGTTTAATGAACTACTCATACAACTGGCCCTAGTTTTTTCTTTAACTGACTTGATTGGAGGGGAGGTGGATTTCTTTCATGCACATTGAATTACTTTTTAAAATTAATAAAATAAGCACCAAACTTTGGTGTCAATTGTTCATCCCAGACTCCCTCTGTATATCGTTGGACATGCATGAAGTTTTGATAACATTCAGTGGCAAAGAGATGTTGAAATTCAGAAAATCCAAAAGGGTACAAATACTTTTTCATAAAAGCTAGGGGCTATGACTACACTTATGGCAGTAAATTCCATGTGTTGTGAGAAGAAAACTCTTAATGTCCTGATAAAGATTTCTGGTTCTCTCTGGAAATAAAAATAGGTTCTGCTATACATTTTGCAGATTTCCTCAGGTTATCATTGTAATGACCTTTTTCTGATTTTAAACTCCCATGCGTGAGGTGAATATCAAAAGGAGAGAAAAGTTTAAACCTCCCCTTTCCAACCTAGTGGTTCTGATCCATATTAGGACTCCTTACATTTACTTCTAAAAAAAGGTAGAGAGGCAGCTGCCCTGTATGGATTAACATTTTGGCCCTGATTAAGTGCACATTCCATAACAATAGATATTGCACATAGAAGCCACTAGATGGTGACATTTATACAATGATAAAATCCTTAAATATAAATAACTGTGCAAGTCCTCTTTGACAAAGTAGTGAGAAGGGGCTTGCCTCCACTCCAGTGGCAGTTTATTTCATAACATAGGCCATGCTACTGAAAAAGTAGATTTGTTGATGCTTAACATTGCACCAAGTGCAGGTTCTACTAGTGATGTGTTTAAAAGTACAGGACAAACTGTGGAAATAGGCAGTTCTGCTAATACCTTGGGCCTAAGCCATATTAGATTTTCAACACTATTCTGAGTATTTTAGTTGCATTTGGAAATAAATAGTAATCAATGGATCTGCTTCAGCACAGAAGCTATGAAGGATCTTGAAAAGGTGCCCCCCACTAGCTGCAGAACAGTTTTCTGGGCCAATTTCAATTACTATACCACCTTCAAACATCTGCATGCAATTATCACTAGTGTTTTTGATCCTCACCTGAACAATAACAACTTCCTAATTCTAAGTATAGTCCCCTGGAATCAGCAACAACTCTGCCTTCTCCAGCTACAGTTTCAATTTCTTCTCCCAAGGGCAAAACATTAGAGCTCAGAGACAGAGATTCTTGAGGCATCCAACCATGAGCTTGTTGGAAGAGTACTTTGAATATTCAGACACCAAAGACTACCTGAACTCCGTATTTGATTGGAATATAACTTCTGCAGTCTTGCCCAGCAAATGACATTTTCTAATGATCATGATGGGTAATGAGCTTAATGAGTATATGATGAATACTCAGTCTAATTAATGAAGTACATATAATCGATCTGAATGCAGAGATACATGGAAATGCAACAGCAGGTTAAGGTGGATTAAAAAGATGTACTAGAAACCAGGAAAAGATCAAAGCATGGCTGATAGATAAAAGTACCAATAATTAGGATGTGAACTTCCATGGTCAAGGATGGCCCAAGAACAGCCAGAGTCCTGCATAAATTGTCTTCTAAATTGTAGCAATATTTCCTGACAAGATTGATGATAGTTGGTCAGAGTCCAACAATAATAGGAGACAAGTCCAACACTAAAATAGGAGATGAAGAGGAGCTCTGTATGTAAGCTGTGAGAACAGTGTGAATTGTGTAAGGGCTAGGGTTTACTGCATTTTGCGCATATCGATCATCTATTGGAGCTGAATCCTAGCAGTGGTATGGAACAGCCAAGAATGTGTAAGAGTGTACATGTGGTGTGTAAGAGTTTTTTTTTTCTCTTTTATAGCTAGCTATTTCATTTGCTGCTGTTTGGCTGTTACTGCTATTGCTGTTGCTTCCACTTTGGGAAATCTTTCTGAAATCAAAGATCTACAAGACAGTTTGGTTAATTATCTGATTACTAATTTGGATAACTTCTTTGCTTATATTGGTTGATCAGCAATGTGTACCTCTAATTAATTGTGCTGGAACTGAGAAATTTAATAAAGGGACAATTGTTTCAAGCTATGATATAATAAACCTATACAATTACTGTACTGTGATTCTGTGCATAGAGGACAAAGGTCCTGAGAACAAAGGAAATAATGGCTTCAAATAATGTCAAATAATACAGGAGACAGGATGGAACTTTGTGGATGCCAGATTTCAAGTTATTAATTCAAAAGATATTGTTATAAACAGTATGACCAAGCTAATGACAACAGATAGAACAATCAGCCTTAGAATTGACAATGAAAATATTGAAATGGTGGATAAGCTTCTGCCTTTTAAGATCAACCATCAACAGTAAAGGAACAAGCAGTCAAGAAATATGCTGCAGACTAGCACTTGGTAGAGCAGCCATGAAGGTCTTGGAAAAGATATTCAAATACCACAATGTGTCTATACCTACAAAGATCAGAATCATGTAAGCCATGGTATTCCTTGTGACGCTCTATGGAAGTGAAGGTTGGACTTTAAAGAAGCAGGATAGGAAGAGTATTGACGCCTTTGAACTTTGGTGTTGGAGAAGACTCCTGAGAATACAGTGGACAGCCAAGAAAGGATGGAACTATCGCAATGCTATAGCTTGATTCAGATGTTACAAAAACAATATAGTTTCCCTCTTTCCTGAAATCACATTGATGACATCAACTCAGGAGAAGCACCCACATATCTGTGAGGATATCTCTGCCACAGAGGATATCTGTTTGCATTTACAACTCTACCTGTATTAATTTCCACATGTGTTTGAACCCTGCATTACCAGGATCCTTGCTTGCACAGAAGCCTGTTCATGAACAGCTGTATATGCAAAATCTCTACTCTTGGAGATATGGATATCTGAAAATGTTATGGGTTAGGGATTCTTTAATTACCTAGGTGCTATTGAGTCTGGTTTGAATTCTGATGATGGTATGGATAAATGATTGCTATCTTGACATGTCTTAACTTGTGGTTCTTTCAATGACATTCTGGTCATCTCTTTAATCCTATCCATCCTTCTTATTCATTGCCTTTCCCTTATTTTATTTATATCAGCCTTGCTAAGTATAGTCCATCATGAGAAGTAGTCTCATAAGATGATGTTGGGGAATTTGTGCCCCTCTCCATATTTGGGTGAAAGTCAATAACAAGCTTCGGCTGAAGCATCAGCAGTATGCTATATAAATATGAAATACATATACTGTACATACATATTCAATTGCTGAGCCTCTTATGTATTTATCCCAGAGAGTATGTGAAACCCTTGACAGGTGTGTGGATATTATTTTGGGATGGATGAATGAAGTGAAATGATCTGAAACTTAATTTCAACAAGTAGGTAGTATTCAGAATTCTTGATACTGTAGGACCAAATCAGAGTCTTCTTGGATTCATTACTAATTTAAGAAGCTCTTTTCTGGTGTTAGGAGTGCTTTAAAATCTTAGGATGGTATGTCATATGTGTATATGGAGATCTTGCTTTGGTGTCCTATTGATATTCCATTTAGATACTGTAATGCTCTGTATGTGGGCTGAGTTGTTTTGGAAGCAGAAATGTTAGTGGCTGCAGATGGTCAGGCTATATGACTACATAGATGACCAATTCCAGAAGATGCTACTGGGGGATTATTGTTATGTACATAGCAGTTGTAGTTGCAAGAATCCACAGGACTCTCTACCTGCTTTTTAACATCTATATGAAATCACCAGGATAAGTTAACTATGGAAAAGTTTGAGATGTCACCAATATATGTAGGGCATCCACTTTCCCCCTTCTTTGGGTAGTGTTGGATAGTTTAAAAATGTAACAAATACATAAATGCTGCATTAGCTGCTCTGATTTCCAGTGTACTGTAGTTCCAATCCAGTTTAAAGTGTTGGTTTTAATTTTAAAACTTAAAATAGTTTCAGGCCAAATTACTTGGAGAGCTTTATTGAGTCCAGGATTGATTTTTTGGTTCTTCTTGAAATTCATGATATTCTTAATAATTGTTTCTAAAACCATACTTTGAAAGCATCTATCTTGTTTCCCTTCCTCCTTGTCAGTATCCAGCTTTCATAGCCATGCTACCAGTAAAAGAATGAAAAAAATTTTTTTTTATTCTTATTTAAATATTCTTATTCTTCACAATCTTGTCTAAATTAGTCATTGCCTTCTATTTTAGGATTAATCTTGTCTTTATTTCTCCAGTTCCCTGTCTACCTTTATCAATTATTGAGTCCAAGTAGACAAAAATATCTGTAAGTTCAGTTCTCCACCATCAGTTATAAATTCAGTAGTCATGCCGGTTGACATTATGTTTGCCTTCTTAGTATTTAATATTAAACTACATTTTTCATGTTTGTTTTCATAATTGGCCCTTCTAACTGTTCTTTACTTTGGGCTAATGGCAGCATTGCTTGCATATTGTTAATATTTTGATTCCAGCTGCCACATTTTCCAGTCTTGCTATCCTTTTAATCTATTCCCTCTGTAAATAAAACAGATATGTACTGTACACAATACACATGAGTGTGGCACTCACCTTTCTATTCTGTATTACTCTGTTTTTCCAAACTCAATTCTTACAGTACCCTTGCTGAGTATAAAGATTCCTCATAAGAATGATCAGATGCACTGGTGTTCTCATTAGCTTTAATATACTCCACATTCTGGCATGAGCTACACAATTAAAAGCCCTTGGTATAGGAAAGCAAAGATAAACATTGTAGACCTATGTTGGCCAGTATGATCCCTCCGCTTTCTGAGATTATTAGTCAAAACCTTACTGCTTTTCTTTGAAAAACAACCTGATAGATGGGCCCAAATGAGAAGGCTTTTAATTTTTCTTCCTGTTTAATTAAAATTAAATCAAAATTAAACATTTTGAAGAAGAGATATAAACAAACAAGAAAAAGAAACAGAAAAATGGACAAAAGATTAAAAGAAATGAACAAGTGAATATTTCACATCTACATAACTCATTAAAAACAGCTTCATCCTTACCATTCTTTAGAAAAGCCCTAAAGTTCCATGTACAATATTCTTGATAACTTTCCCCCAAGGGTTTTATTGAGCTGTTAATGGAATTTTTTTTAGTTTGTTATTTAATGTTAATGGTAATTTTTTGCTGGTTTTAATTTTGTTGGTGGTTTTCAATAATGGTTTCAGCTTTCTGTCCTGATGTTTTATTGTTATAAATAGCGTTGAGGGGGATTTATTTGTACAGGTAGCCTGTACATATTGTAAATAAAATAGAGAAATAAGTTGGAAGTTCCTTAGCACACAGAATTTCTCTATTCCCCATGACAAAGGAGAAGGAGGCAGAAGCCAAAAATAGCTATAAACACAGTTCGACTTAAGGATCTGAGAAAAATGAGTGTGAATTCTTGAATTTCAGTACCATGGACAGTTTCTCATAGCAGGGCAACCCCCCCCCCCCCCCCACCAGTTAAGTTTCAGAATTGTGGAGCAAAATTCCATCACCTCCTCTCTTTGATCACAGTGAAAAATTACTTTCTCAAATCTGCTTTAAAATAAACAAGTAAGAAAGAGAGATGCAATTAGGTGTTTAATGCCATGGGGAAGTTTTTATAGTGATACTTGTATCTTGATATCAGCCAGTGGCTTGTGCCAGACTTTTGAAGATAAAGTATTCTTGACGAGGTTTCCTGAGATATCTGCTTTCATCCTGGCAAGGTGGTTGGAAAACCATTAAAATTTGAATCTGCAATGTGGCAGCCCTAAAGGATTTAGGCTTGGGGACAGGAGAGGCAGCTTGTGCAAGAGATCTCAGTAGGATCTGCATCAAAGAGAGTATCTGTCTCTGGAACTGAGCAAATTGAGGAACTGTTAATAATCATTTTATCATGACAAGCTAAGCCATGCTTGACATTAAGTATGGTCAGGAAGCCACCAATCTGTGTCTAAGTTCCAAGACAATTAATATACTGATTAGGAAAAACAAAGACCCTTCTGGCATTTTAGACATTCTGCCATTTATTATGACAAAAACATTTATCCCATTATACATTTGTTAGCCTCTGAATCTTGTGTCAACAAAAAAATAAACACAGTGATCCATCTGGAAATCAAAACAGGGTGATAGAGAATGAAATCTAGGCTCCCAGGTTCTAGCCTGGTGCCTTTAACCGTTACTAGCTCTTGTTAGATCTTTACCCAATATCAAACATTGCTACTATTTTTAAATATACTCTACTGTCTTTTCTCTTGGATTAATTTTCTCTAAGGTTATTTTCTTGTTTGTGTATTTATTTTCATATCCTTCCACCATTGTTACATCTCATGTTATACTTATTATTTATATTCTGCTCTCATGTTACTGCTGAGGCTCACTGTTTTATCATTGGTATCTGAATAAATCTTTCAATTTATTTTCTGGCTTATCCTTTCAGGTTAACAGTGCACAGTGGAAGAAGTTCAATAGAGCTAAAATAAAACCTATATTCAATTAGTTCAATTAGAAGTATCATATAGTAAGACTAGAATTCATCTTTAATTTTCTACCTCAATCATTAATTAAGTCAGCAGCAAAATTTTGCATTTTAGAGGGTGCTATAAGTATTCTTGCATTCTTATTTTAAATTCTTTTTGCTGGAAAACTGTAATTGTTCTTGGGACAAATTTCCCGCAATTGACTACAAAACTTCATTTGTTTTTTCAGTTTATGGAACTGGCTTTTTTATTTCAGAGAACCTTCGTTTAACATTTTAATACTTTCTGTAAACTATTAAAAATGTGGTTGTTCTCCCCGGCCTTGGGACAAGGTGGTTGTTTTGTTTTATTTTGGTTTTTTGTGTGTCATATAGAGTTGGTCTTCTGGACAGCTGTCTTGTTCTTTTTTTTTTTTAATATATGTCATTCCCTTTTAATTGTAGGCCACCCAGAGTTGTTGAGGAGTTGGGCAGCCTCGAAACTGACTTACATAAATAAACAAATGCCTCTTACAGTAGGTAACTAGATCCATTTGGCATAATGACTGAGTCCTACATCATGATTAACCATAACCTATCATGTCTAGCTTTGGCTTCATATGTCATGGAAATCCAGTTGTGGCTTATAAAACATGGCTATGACTTGGTGTGTAATGGAAACCCAAGCAACTTTGGTTTGTTCAATTAATCATGTATGAACATAGTCTCTTGTATGTCAGTATATGCAAGAGAGAAATTCAAACACAACTATTTTCATTGTAAGTGGCCCCATCTGCACAAAACTATATACCTGAATTTATTTATCTTGATTTAAAGTGAACAGCAGTGTGTTAATGCACACATTCCATTCATTACTATAAAATTAACTAAGACACAATAGCATATTATGAGGAACGAAAACCCTGTTGCTCCTGTGCAAGATATAGATCGCAGGCCAATGACAAGCTAAATTGTTGCTGGCTTATGCTTTTGGCTTCAATTAGGAAAACAAACCTGGATGTCAGATTTGAATGTCACAATAAACTATTATTTTGTTAATTTTATTCCCTTGGGCCAATTCTAAAGAAATTGGCTGTATGTTCACCAGCATATTCATTATTCAAATGCATAGGGAATCCTGGCTTATTCAGCAAATGCAGCCGCTAAAAGGAAAAGATGTATGTGCGTGCATTGAAGTGGCACATAGTTGAAGGAAAGACCACACAGTAAAGAAAGTGGGAGACAGCTGAACATAATCCTTTTTTCAGAGAAATGTTTTGTTTTTGGTACAGGATGCCCATGTGTACCCTCACACATAAACAGTAAAACAAATCTGGGTTACTCAAAGACTATGATAGGTAAATCAGTAGGTAGGTAGGTAGGGTTGTTTTTTTTTTTTGTAGCAAACAAAAAAAAAACCAGCTGTACAGAATGAAGAAGCTCAAGCTGATATTTTAGCTTTTAATGGTAGGGCAACTTAATTGGAACATGTCTTCTGTGAAACAAGCTATAACTTGAAGTTCAAGTTATTCATATTTTTCATAGCGACATTAAGAATTTAGTGATAGCTTTTTCACCTTGTTTATTTACAAATTTCTGGTCCTCTGCTACAACTGCACTAGTTTAAGGTAGACAAAATGCATTTGCAATCATTCTCAATTCCAGCAGCAAAAAGTAAAAAAGAAACTAGAATAAGTAGTAATAAAGCATCACTAGTCACTATGGCAGACTCAGTAGTATTATGCTCTGATGATGCTCTCATATTTTCCAGGGATGCGAAGCACCATCAATGTACACTGATGATGGTACACCTTACACATTCTGTACAGGATGTGAAAATCCCCCATATTCTGATGGGGATCATTTTTATTCCATGGAGTATAAGATAAGGTTGCACCATGTCAGGAAATCTGAATAAGCCAGATCTGATACGTATTGTGCTTAAGCTCTTTCTCACATCTCTTCTATAACTGACTAATTCTTTTATCATGTATGTATGAGATTATTAAGGCATTTGTCTCAGTTGCTAAGTAATTTTCTGATGTGCTAATTAAACATGCTGACATCAGAAATGGAAGGTTAGACAAAATAAGACAGTATTAGACAAAATAAGAACATGGTCAAGTCCTGAGATGGAACTAACTTGTATTGAACATTTATAGAAATTTTCCATAAAAGCAGGACCTTGCTTTCTCTCTCTTTCATTAGAATCCCCAAACCAAAGATAAGCATGAACTTCTCTCTCTTTTTCAACCCATCTCTGCAAAGAATATGGCATATGTTATGGGCTGTGAGATTCTGCTCAAGTAGGTAGCATCTAATTAAGTAAATGAAATTGCCTTTATTAATTTTGTATGGATTGCTGCCTGTGTGGCATTCAAAAAATAATTTTAAAAATCTGTGTAATGGATCTAACTGGATATTTTTCTGTAACATCCTTCATCAGGAAGCAGTGGCTGAGAATTGTCTATCCTGCCTAGATACGAACTTGCACAAGGGCAAACGAAGTCTTCTCCTCAGCCTCTCCAGGCTAGTTCACTTTATACTGGAAAAAAGTCTTGGTAATTTCAGTGAATAAGTAAAAGGGGCTAAGAATGTCAGCTTCCAGTTTAACCCTCCTCAGGTCACATCTTAGTTCAGGCATAAGCTGACTGGGGAATGTTCACTTTTAGAATAATTGGTACCCTTGGGGCTTTCTTCCCAAAGCAGATACAAGCTTCAAATGAATGATTTTCATCAAAGCAATAAGACAGACATGGGATTAAAGTCCACTTTTTTCACTTGCTGCATTCTCAATAACTATCAACATTTTCCTCCAGGAGCTAATCTTTGCATTAAAAGAAGCATTGTGCCAAGAGGGATTTCACATCTTTTTTCATCTCCCCACAGCAAAATATGTGTGTGTTTGGGCTTATGTCATGCCCCACTAATGTGCAAAAGCCCTGCTAATCGCTGTTAAAGGACACATCTTCATGATGTTGGCATTGTTCCATTCCCAGCCTGCAGTGGAAACTGCTTAAAGCTGTATTTAGCCGTCCCAGTTTTAAAACTAATAAATTGCTTTTAAAACTACTATTTCCCCAATTTTTGCTACAGACATGATGTAGCGTGCTTTGTCAACAATGTGGTTAATGCAGTCAGCACAGGGTTCTGCCCAGCTCCTGTTGGGCACTTGAGGCTGCTGTGGTCACACCCCTTCTCCTCTGATCATCGGGAATTGCCCTATGTGGCCATTTTGGCTTCAGGACAGACTGGACACCTGGCTTCCACAGCTGCCTTCTGTGGGGCCTGGGGCGGAGAGCAAAGGAGCCTCACAAGGGCTCTAATTAGACAACTAGAGAGTAGTTAAGATTGCTGGTGGTAGGAGGGGGTCCACCAAGACTGTCCACAAAGCTTCTGCATATCTTCCAGGCTGTTAAAGCTGGGAATCCCTCCTCAGGTGAAAGATCTTCCAGTTTGCAGGTGGGGCAGGGGAGGAGGGAGATGCAGCACCAGAAGGATTCTTTCCAGAACCTGCAAGATCTCTTCTGGCCTCTAGATGTCCCCTGACTCACCTCACAGCAACTCAGCCTGACCATTTCTTGAGTCCAGGTTCCAGCTGTAGCCACTGCAAAGCTTGGCCAAGATCAGCACCTGGTTAAACCCAGATTCAGCCATTCCGCATAGCTACGTAGGGCTCAGTTTGTTCACCTGCAGGAAAACAGGGGAAAGCTTTAGCCACACATTCCATCTCTGCTGGGAAGGAAGCAAAGGGCATCTGTCTTGCCAAGGAGATGGCCAGTTCTTAATTTTTCACGGTCTTTGTGTGTGTAATTTTCCAATTTGGGCAACATTGGAATATACATATATAGCACCTTTGGTTGGATGGACAGTATCAGTACTATATCACTTTAAAGACTGGTCCCATTTTTCTAGATGGAATTTAGAAGGAAAGGGGTTTGTGACACTGAATAATATATAAGTGCTATATTGTTGATGAGCACTATTATCATCCAATTAAATCTTTGCTAAAGTATATCTCTACTTCTCACCCCTTGCAACTTCCTGGGGAGTGGGGTTAATCTTATGAGGAGAAAGGGGGCTTTCTTCTAATGCTCCTCCCATCATCCCCTGTGATGATCGCTGGTCTCCAGACTGCCAGGGCTGGGTGGGATGGCAAGAGAAGTATGTGTGAGGGCTGCTATTGAAGTTGGGTTTAGCACTGTTTTAAACCTGTGTTTAAAAATAGCCTGAAATACAACTGACAGATGGGGAGGGGGAAGAGCAGCATAGAGAAGTAAGAGAGCTTCCACTTCATCATATGGCCTCTGCAGTGCTTGTCAACTTTTGGACATCAGTTTAGCACTATTCTTTAAAAATACCTGACAGGAGCAGGGAGTGGTTGCTTGGTGCAGTGGGAGAGTTTCTTTCTACTTCACTTCATAACTACTCCCTCATCAGCTATTTTTCAGGATGCTTTGAAAATCAATTACAGGTAGTCCTTGAATTACGACGGTAATTGGGACTGGAATTTCCATTGCTAAGTGATGTGGTCATAAAGCGTGATGTCATGTGGCCGCATCGCTTAGGGATGGCAATCCCAGCACTCCCCATCGCCGTTGTTAACCAAATTCCACTGGTCGTTAGCTGAGGACCCACCCCAATCCAAGCCATTCTGGGCTTGGTCTCTCCCAGCCCTAAGCCTTGGTTCTTCCAAGGTAAGGGACTGTCTCCCCTTCAACTCCCCCAAACTGCCTATTCCCCCCAACTTTGCTCTTTTGGCTGCCCTGCACCCTACCTTGTGGTGTGGCAAGCAGTTGCACAATCGCATGGCTCTGGGGCTGCATGCCATGCTGCGGCTCAGGGGTTTCTTGGCACGCTGTGGCTCTGGGGCTGCAAGAAATTGCAGCTTCACAGATGAAGCACAGCCATTCCAACCTGACCCAGCAGTGCAGTGTGGTGTGAAGCCGCAGCCGCCTGGGAAGCCTCAGCCACCCCAGCCCAGCTACAGTTGCCCTCACCACCCTGCACTCTGAGGCCCCTCTGAGGTTTCCTCACAAGACCTGGGGAAGATTGCTCCCACTGCTGCTGGCCACGTGTGGCCATCTTCCCCAGGTCTTGTGAGGAAACCACTCTGCGTGACCTTGGGAAGAAAGCCTTGTGCAGCCAGCAGTTGCCTCTCAAAGGGCCAGGTTGAGCATGCTTGCTTAGCAGTGGGAGCAAGAAGATGGTGAAGGTCAACTAGAGCAGCAGGGGCTACAGAGTGCAGAGGACCAAAAGGGCATAGATGGGAGGGGAGATAGGCAGGTGGGGGGAGTTGAAGCGCCCCTGCGGTTGTAAGTGTGGATAGGCTGCCAAGTGCCCAAATTTTGATCACGTGACTGAGGTGGTGCTATGATGACTGTAACTTCGGGGACTGGTCACAAGTCCCTTTGTTCAGCACCACCGTAACCTCAAACAGCCGCTGAACAAATGGTCATTAAGCAAGGACTACCTGTAGCATGATTCTAGAATAACACTATTTTGGAATTACACTAAACCCAAATTCAAAAGAAGCCTGACCTATCACTTGATATCAGATAGTCAGATTCCCTTTGCATGCATCTCCTTCCTTCCTTCCTTCCTTCCTTCCTTCCTTCCTTCCTTCCTTCCTTCCTTCCTTCCTTCCTTCCTTCCTTCCTTCCTTCCTTCCTTCCTTCCTTCCTTCCTTTCTTCCTTCTTCCTTCTTCCTTCTTCCTTCTTCCTTCTTCCATCCAGCCTTTATATTTGATCAATGCCAGGCAGTGAACATGCCTAATACTCCTGCCTGTTATGTTCCCTACAACAACAACCTTGTGAGGTAGAGTTGGGCTGAAAGAGAGCGACTAGCCCAGAGTTGCCCAGCTGGTTCTCAGCTGCCTTTGCAAACTGCTTGTATAAAACCAGAACTTATTTTGACCGATGGCTAAACCCACTGCTCTTGTTTCCTCTCCAGCCCCATTCCACATTTAGAATGATCAGTACTTGATTTTCCTTTTGGTAGCCAGCTCCCCCCCTCTTAAAACTGTAATGACAGCTTCACTCACCAGCCTCGTTACCAGGGTAGGTGAGAGTTTTGCTATCAGGGCAGCACAATTCAGGCTGGCACATCTTTTTTTGCCAACTCAAGGAGTGGAGGAATGCACATTAACACAGCTGCAAGGAAGAGCTCTGTAGCATGCATTTATTCTACATTGGTCATTTAGACTGGATTTTATTCATTCCTTCAGTCACTTTTTATATACTATCCAACTTACATTATTTCCAAGTGACAGCAGTACAGTTTTCTCCATCAGGTTTTTGTTTATTCTGCTCTTTCCCAAAGCTCATTTGTGGCCATTTGTATGAGAACAGGCAGAGTAGCACTTGGGTTGCTTCTGGTGTAGGAAACGCCAAAACTTTTATTCAACTTTTGAAATGAGCATCCAGTGATATGTTCAGCGGTGGAAGAAAGCCCATTACTGGATACACCTGCCAGTTACTGCCATATTTTCACTTTTATTAGTTCTTTCACTACCAGGAAAAGGTAGCAGGAGTAAATACGAAAATGACAGGGAAATTAGTTTAAGCCCACTCCAGGTGTATAAACCATGCAGGGAAACTATTTGATATAATTCTACCTGAGGGGGTAAAAGAGGCGACAATGAGTAAAATTTGGGGTGTACATTGTGGAGTTATGCAAGGCAGCGCATGTGCAGACCGGATCTTTTCTCTTCAGCATGTTTGTTGTTTTAGAGAAAATTTACGGGGACAGTGCTTTGAATTATGGAATTTTCATGTAAATATGGAGTTAAAGGTGGGTGCTGAATGCAATATGAGCAGTAAATAATGGAAGTAAAGCATGTGTGAGAATAAATGGCTTGCTTAGTGGTTGGTTCAAGATTGAGAAGGGGATAAGACAAGGATCTGTGATGTTTAATGCATTTGAGGATAAATGTCTAAGGAATGCATGCAGTAATGTTAGAGGTGTGTTGGTTGGGGACATGCATGTGTGTGTGCTTTTCTGTACAGACAATTCCACGTTCTTACCTGAAAACGTGAATGATTTGCAGCAAATGTTAGGTAAATTGTATGATGCACAAAGGGGAAGGAGCTGAAAATTAATGTGTCAGAGACCAAGGTAGTTGTATTTTGACAGGGAAAATGGAGTGAATGATGACAGGTTATACATGAATGGTAAAAAAAACTAGAGCAACTTAATGAATTTGTGTACTTTGGTAGTTTATTAAAGGGTGGGAAATTGAATGGAGAAGTTTTAATGTATGCAACTGTTTGTAGATACAGTAGGTCATAAATAAGAGGTAGTCTGTTGCAAGGAATGAATGTTTGTCAAAAGAAATTAGAATGGCTGCATATGAGTGTGCTTCTGTCTACCTTATATGTGAAAGTGAAAGTGGGGTGTGTAAAGAGAAATGTAAAAGTAAGTTGAATGCAATGGGAATGGGCTGTTTAAAGAATGTGTGTGGTAAAAGAAGAAGGGATAGGGTCAGGAATGATTGGATGATGAATGAACGTGGATCAAACACAAAAGCGAGCCAAACCGCCTCAGTACACTCCTTTTGTACTGGTCATATAGAGAGAATGAATGAAGATGAAGTTGTGAAATTAATATATGAAGACGAACTGAATGAACTGAGAGGAAGGTGAAGACGGAAAAAGTTGTGGCTGACCAAGCTGATGACAATTTCAGACAGTGAGAGGTAAAAAAAATAAAAGGCAATTATGAATCAGTGTATGGATATGGTAGAAGCAAGATAAGAAGATGCAGAAAGGTAAAATTAGTGGTATTGGTGCAAGCTAGATTTAGTTGGATTTTCTTTTTGTTTTCTCTTGTTTTATGTATGTACCCTAACCCTTTAATTTCTTTTGCCTGGTGCTTCCTACTCTTTTTCTGTGCTTTCCATAGCATTGCTTAACCCCAAAGAGAATACCATGATAGATATCATGTACAACAGTCCAAGGTATGAAGAAGATAAAGTCTCCTTCACTCCAAGCTAAAATCCTTGTGACTTCATGGACACAGCTAAGGAAATTTCTTGGCCTCATTAGCAAAGCGGTTTGCTACTACCTTTTTCCAGGTTGTTTTTTTCAACTTCCCAGTCTAGTTTACAGCCGAAGTATTTCCCGGACAACCTCCATCCCAGTACCGACCGTCCCCAATCTTACTTTGCATCTATGTCTTCACAAAGCCCACCAGTGTCTGTCGTCTGGTAACAGGCAAAGTATAAATTTAGTCTGTATTATGCATTTCAAATATTAGTATTTTGGTTAAGACTGAAAATTGGGAATGGGCTGTCCTTGAAAATCAATAGCTTTGAAGTATAGTGATATGGTTCTTCACATACATATATTTTCATGTCCTCTTGTCCTACTAGCAGAAATATAAATATAAGAGCCCTGCTGGATATAGTCCAGTATCCTATTTCCAACCAGGCAAAACAAATGTTTTTGGGAAGCCCACAAGCAGAATTCAAGGGCGATAGCTCTCTTCTTCTATTTTTTCCAACAATATTCTGTGGTGCCTGAAGCAGAAAATCAAAACTGTGCTCCACATGATGCCAAACTATAAATTAAAAACAAAATACTCACATACTATATAATTAATATTTAACTTCCTTTTAAAGGTAAGTCCAACTTTGTAGAAAGCTAATGTCTCTTGTCTAGTAACATGGTGGTGTGGTTATGCCCGCTGTCTGGATTACAACCCAGAAAAAGGTATGATGGGATTTCAATTCTTCTGCAAAACCTCTCCCCACCACCACCACCCCCAGTGAACTAGATTATGTAGAGGCAATTGTTGGTGCTTCCAAGTAAAAGGAACTGGCAGCCCTAATCATTCTTGTAATTAATTTCCTTATTGGGGTTATTTGAATTACCTCCTGAATATTCATGACTATCTCAGCACTTTTCCACTCTTCGTTTGAAGTAATTTATTCCTGTGTTTGATAAATCAACCTTGGAGGTGACATTTCTTTTCCAGTATCAAGACTCAGTTGAAGCAGAAACAGAATCCAGTGATGCAAATTCAGAGCATCTCTGCCATTATAGAGGGAATAACTCAGGTATCTGATATATCTTCTACTGCAGGACATCTGACCAAGTGCCTCTTGCCTTCCACTTTGTCTACATAAAAGCTTCATGCCAAGGGACGAAACTGAAATAACTGAAATACATTAAGTCAAGAAGGGGGAGATCCTCAGGATTTGGTCACTATCAGAATTGACCAGTCTGTTGAATTTGGAGCCTTGTGATTATGTCCTTATGACAAGTTGCTTGAAGAAGAAAGCAACTCTTTCAGACTTCAGCATAGTTGCTAATAGCCGATACTGTCAAAAATAAGTTAGTATTCATGGATTTTTGTGAGAGATCCATCTTTGAAAAGAAAGAGGAGACAGAAATGTAAAAAACCCTTAGTTAAAGGAAAACTCCTAGGTTAAAGGAAAACTTCTTGTACTTTCTCAGTGAAGTAGATCTTCCCACCTAAGCTATTTTATATGGGAAGAATTGCAGGGTCTGTTCTAGCGCTGGTCTCTGTTTTGGGCCAAGAAGGTTTTTGATTCAGGTGATACAAGATTACCTCCCTGCCCTACCCAATCCTGCCACTCTCCCTTTTGGCACTTTCTGTAGTTAGAAGATCTAACTTTGGAAATAGCCAGTCATAGAATAGAAAGGAAGCACTGCTCTACCCTCAAAGATGGGGCATGGTTTTGTAGCCTAAGTATATTAACGCAGCAAGAACAATGGGGGACAAAGCAGAAATATCTTTACAACTTCTGATTCCAAGCATTTCGGTAGATCTCCTTAGTGTGCTCTTCCACGAGCGCATTTCCACTTTCAAAGAGCAAAAGTGCCTGCTTACAATTGGCCTAGTCTCAGCTCTGCTAGTATCTGTAGATCCACTGAGCATTTTCTCCATCTGATTAAGTGAGGGCAAGTTTGTTCGTCACTTCTTTTTAAAGTCTACATTCAACCACCCACGCTCAGTTGGTGCACAGCTGCCCCATATTTATGGTGAGAGCAAAGGTAGATGTATAGTCAGAATACCCCTGTGTGGTACTGTGTCCTGAATAAGTTCTGTTTGAATAAACCTTTAATTGCAATACCTTCCTTGATGTCAAGTGGGGATAACCTCATTTCTGAAAAGCTTTGAGAATTCTGGCACTTCCTGTGTTCATATTGGAAAAGAATTCCTCACTGCAGCTGAAAGGAGTTAATTAATCCATCCTCCACTCCAAACTCTCTGGAGAGCCGAGGTCTAATATGTGTCCGTTTAATGCTGTGCTCTCATTTCCCATTATTGATTGCCTGCTTGACAAAGGGAAGGTGTTAAAGCAGATGGTGGGCGAACGGAGCTCCAGTTTTCAGCCCTGGAAAACTGGGATTCCAGCAGCAGCTGCACCCTGGACACAAAGGAAAGCTCAAGGAGACCCTTAAATAGAAAGGGCGGAGGACCTGAGCAAACAAGCTTTCGGCTCCCTGCCTCGCTCTTCCTTTTCTTCCAGTTATTTCTGTCTCCCCTTCCTCCGCCCTGCCTGCTGCAGCCTGAAATTACAATGTTACAAAATGTTTTTATGATGGGAAATTGTATGTTACAGGCAAAGCAGCAATTATAGAAGCAAGGATGAAAATTCAGAAGCATTCCAACCAGGAGGTCAAATGAAGTGAAGCAATGGTATGGTAGATTGGTGTGCTGTTAAGGGTATCGCTGAGTAGGAGAATGTCCAGACAGATGTATGGAGCCCAAATGACCAGCAAGGTCTTCTGCTGTGGCTTCCCAATTCTTCTTCACAAGCTTTGTCGAAGTACTTGCTAGTATCTGTGTCTTCTGTTAATTGGCAGGAAGAAGATGCCATTTAGATTTCTCATCCCGGGTACCAGAATGACTTGGGCCAAACCTATCGATATTTTTGGCAGTACCCAATGCATGCCAGGCAGCATATGCACTATTATCTCACCTTAGACTCCAGAGAGAAGCATCTTTACAGAGAGCTTCCAGCTTTCACCTAATCTTCTGCTCGGGCTCTGCCAAAATGTTCCTTTCAATACCCAGTACACTGACCTTCCCTTTAGTAGTACGGGCTAGGATACTTCCTCTTTTCCAACCTCGTGATAATTGAAACTTTCCAGAGATCCCTATCAGAAGACTATCTCCTGTCAATCAGATCCTCTTAGGAATCATGTGCTGACCACCCTAGGACATTACGAAGCCTGAGCTTTCTTTTGCCAAAACTCACTCTTCTCAAGCATTGCTCCTTTCCCCAGATGGTGCCCATTTATGCAGCCATTGGTTGTACTTGCTGTGGACTGTGGAAGCTGTAGTCTAGACCAACAATCCTCAACTGCAGGCCACATGGCCCCCTGGGAGCCCTAGAATATTTTAAGGAGGCCACAGGTGAAAAACAGGTAACAGGGCCACAGCTTGTGCCAAAAGGGCAACAGAAAATCAAAGTGTATTATGTTGCAAATACTGTCTTGTTGACACCAGAAAACACACTAGTTACTGCCCCATGTCTGTATACAATAATGGGCAGGGGACAGGAGAAAAACAAGGTCAGAGAGGGGTCACAGGTGAAAAAAGCTTGAGAAACACTGGTCTAGACTCTCACACATCTGGATGAACCCAAGGTGGAGAAGGCAATGCTATAACAATACGGCTATTCACAATAACTGGACAGCTCGGCCAATAAAAGTACACACAAGCCATTTTCTTTAGCATTTTGCAGTTTTATTTTAAAATTGTTGAAACTGAACATTCCACAGGTATTAAGAATTTCACCACAAGAAGAAAAGTATTCTACAAAAATATATCATACAGTGCACAAGGGGCAGGAGAGGGAGAAGAAAGACACAGTGACCCTGTACACATGCTAAATGTTATATAAATATTCCACTTCCATGAGAGAAACTGCAAGTGCACTGTCACATGTTACAAATAGAGACACACACTTATTCTGCCACAAGTAGCCTCAAGTAGAGATGGGTTTCCACGGCACATACAGCAAAAGAGGCATTTGTTACATGTGACAGTGATGGAAGCAGTGGTGGAAGAGAAATTGCTTGCACAGAGTTGCCCTTAATTCTGTAGGCACACTGCTGTCCCTTTAACCATGCCTGTTAACAATCCCCCCCCCCCCCCATGCTTGGCCATCTCACAGTCTTTCAGAAAATAGGCCATTTAACTGAAAAAGAAAAACAAAAATCCACAATTATATCATGATGCTGTATTTCTAGTACCACACTTGAGAGAAAATTGTGCCATTAAAAATAATTAGAACCTTTTAATGCTGATGGCAGAACTCATTCCTGACCGGAACCCATGCTGAATCTCATGCTGGTACTCCATGCTTGACTGCCCACTTTCATTTTGGGTGTTCACATCAGATTCCTACATGGAAATGATAGTGGCACATGACATTTGTCACAACTGAAGTAGTGGGCAAGAGATGGAAGTGGAGAAATTTAAGGAAAAAAGAACTAGAGGGAAAGCAGAGAGATGAACAGAATTTTTTACCAGATTCTGCTACTCCTTCCCACTTGTCATACTGCTTGCTGCCCTTCTCTGAAATTCTTTCCTGTGTATCTTTGAGCCTTTCCTCACTTGAATCTAACTACAGCACAAACAAACCCCACAAGTCCTTTTTCTACATCTCTTGGCTAGTATGGGGACACCTTCTCCTCTGGTCCTTGGACACTATTTTCCATGGCCATTATGCCATGGAACACCTGAACAGCAACCGACTAACAGTGGTGATGGAGCTGCTGCATGGTGAAGTGGGACAGAGGAAGCCAACTCCCCGCTGTTTCATTGCACAATTCTCTCCATGCCTCTCAGCTATTTTTCTGGCTGCTTTTGAACATGGGTTTAGTGCTCTTCTGATATAATGCTAAATCTGTGCATCAGGTGATATCAGGTGGCTTTTTAATACACCCACATAAAACACTTCTATGAAACCCAACTGAGTTTTGGCAGATGACTAAACCCACTGGTCCAACTATCTGTCAAAACTCACTTCCTTGCCATCCCCACCCTCATCCAGTGTTAAAGAGAGTGAATGGTGGATGTTTTCCTGCCAGGTAATGTCCTTTGGTGGAAGAGGAGAGAAATAAATTGGAAGAATTCTCCAGTCCCTGTTCTTAATGGTCTCTGTACATCAATAATAAGGACAGTTCCATTTGGAGGTCTAAAAGCTGGCATTGTGCTTCTGGGAGGATAGGGATCACTTGTAGGGGCAGCAAATTTTGTGCCAATATAATTTTTTGTTGGCCCAAGGATAGCCCTTTAAGTTGATATGAGTTGATACCTGGAATCAATCTCTTCCCACCCCTTCCCCAACAATGGACAGGTTGTCATTGTTGGAGTGACTGATTATTTGTCATGAGGGAGGTGTAGGGGGAATTTAATACTGCAGTTGCAATTGGGACAAAGTCAGACTGAAACAGAATTTTGTTGTTTTATCATTTGCGAAAATATTTACAGTGAAGGGCAGCATAGAAATTCATAAATGAATAACTGAAAACTTTTAGCTTCTTCTTTTGGTTCAACTGAATCATTGTTCAGTGGTGCAGATTTAGACCCAGTGGGTATATAAATCAGAAACAAATATTGGGGATTTCTGGGGAAGAAATGGCAAACTGAAGAGGGTTCTGCAAAAATTAGAGCCGACAACCGCAGCAGAATAAAGAGCTGGTGAGTAGATAGCTCTTTGTAATTCCTCTCTGGACAAGGAGAAGATTTGAGATCACCCACAAGTGCTCCAGACAGTTGTTCCTTGCAAGGACACTGCAAGACAGCGGTCTCTGGTGGGTTTAGAGCACTGGGAGACGAGAGAGTAGCAATCTTGCTCAAACTGTGGTTGGCGACTCAAAAGGACACCAGGTTCACATACTTCCTTTCATAACTACTTTCAGAAATTGCTTGTTATCTGTTTTTCAGCTATTAGGAACCTTCAGATCGACAAGTTTTACAGCACCGGGTAAGTTTCCTTCAATCCTTAGTGAAAGAAGCTTTAAATACAAGTTTAAGAACTTAATTTTTTTTTCCTGGAATAAACAGCAAAATGGTGATTAAAACTTTGATTTTAGAAAGTTACAAACAGACTAAGGATCCAGATAAATTTGAAATAAGATTTGGGAATTAATTCCTTCCCATGGGAAAATGCAATTCTTTAAAAAATAAAGGCTTTAAAAATTGGACACTAGAGGGAACTAGAAGGAATTAAAGATTACAATTAAAGGAGAAGAATACTCAAACTCAACTTACTAATACAGAGGGAAACAAAATATTTTAACATTGGATATATTGAAGGATATTTTTGAACAATAGACCCAGAAATTAATTTTAAAAGTGTCTGCCTCTAAAGATAGACTTTGTTTAAAAGATGCTATGGAAGAGGAACACCTGACATGACTGAGACTGATTTGAAGTAGATTTAAAAATGACAGGCTACAAGAATGACATGGAAAAAGATGCTACACTGGACATACAAAAGAAACCGGCTGATGTCTTAATAATTAAAAGGGATACACAAACTAACAAACTAAGAGACTGACCTGGATAATGTTTCTATTTTGGATTTACAAAAGAGTTAAAGCTTTGAAGAATTTTGTGAGAAGGGACAAAGAAAAAATGAAAAGAAATCAAGTTTTAGGATGTTATTTAAAGGGACTAAAGATCAAGATTGTTAGAGGTAAAGGGAAAGAATATAACGTTGGTTTATTTGATCAAGGTTAAAATAGATATGTTGTGATTTTTGGTAACCCTTAATGGACTTCTGCTGACATCAGGACTGAAATGATGATGCACTTTATGGATTTGTTTATAGATAAGAGATGGGATATGGGAAGAGAGATCATTTGTTGTATTTTAAGAGAAGGTGATAAGTTACTAAAATTGTTTATACTTGTGATGAAGGGGGAAGTAATTTTCTTTTTCTTTACTATATTCTTATTTTTTCTTTCTTTTCTATTTTTCTTTTTCTACTTTTTCTTTTTTATTTTCTGCACCTTCTATTTTTTTTTTTTTAGTTTGTATTAGTTTTTATTGTTGTAAATATTGGCATGAAAGCAAGTAAAGAAACAGGAAAAATATTACAGTGCCATAGCTTTTTCTTGGAAAATACAAAGCCAGTTGGCTTTTGTTCCATGGGCTGTCTGGGTCCCAGTTGGTTTCTGTCTGATGCTACCATTGCAGTTCCCATGTCTGCAATATGGACCACAACAGAATTAGCACCCAACAAAGAACTCTGACTACAGGTAGCAGGGATAGACAGTGTATTCACTGTGCAGTGGAACCACCCTCTTTGGGAAGCTCTGTGTGATTATGCACTTATAATTAACAGTAGTTAATATGCTATCACTGATGTAGAGGCTCACAAAAATACATAATGACATGGAAGGCTCTAAGGGTTCCAATGCAGGGAGGTTAAAGAAGCTTTTCACGGTGCTGAACATACTGTCATAAAGGCAGAATGGCCTACAATATGTATGCTTATGGCAGAGCCATTCTCTTAGGATCAGATCCATTAGACCTCAGCCATAACTCATCATAGCTAATCACTGCTGGCTCCTTTTGCCTCCTTAGGTGGGCTGCCTCTTCACCTGCCCACTCCAGGTGTATAAACCATGCAAGAAGTCTCCTTCTGCTCCTCTGGTTTAGCTGGGGCAAGGCAAGGGCAGGAGGAGCAGTAATGAAGAGGAGATGAGGCTTCCTAACCAGGGGCTTCAAGCACCGCTTTCCCCTGGAAACCTTGGAGCAGATCCAGGGTTTTTGCATAGGTTTTTCCATGTGTCAAAATGAAGTAGGAATCCAAACTAGGAATGGAAGAATGCTGGCCTGCTGCCCAGGAGAGCTTACAACATGGCTTCTCCTCAATCTCGCCCACCTCAATTTTCAGTTTTGCCTTACCCTCCCTGCTTCCTTTGGTAGCACCTCGGCTTTGCCCACCCAACAGTTTCTAACACTACCTCCTCCTATTCCTGCTGGGAGAAATTATTTTAGAACAACTTAGCTATTATCATTGCAGCTGCTTAGTCTTTTTTCCCATATAAATAACCCATGAAATGCTAACATGGATCGTATTTAATGTCTTGAAAGTAACAGTTGGGCTATTTTAAGCTATGGGCTGCTTGGAAGCTGAGGATGAAACTCTCCTATCTCAGGTGACTGGAAAATCAGTGGAATTGCAATTATTACAAAAAACAAAACAAAACCATAAAGCAAAGAAAGGAATAGGAATCTTGGAAAGAAAAAAAAATAATACAATTTTGAAACATGTTGGATTTTGAACCAGTAATGTTCAAAGAGTTATACCGACTGTAGTACTACAACAGTTCTGGTAAAAATGAGTCAAAGAGCCCTTAGGAACAAATACAGTATATATTTATATATTGGACAGGCCTTTTTAAGCTGGTTTAGAGTCAAGCTGGCATGAGTATAGGACAGGAACAGCTCAAACAGTAAGCACAGATATGCCCTTAATTACAATGAGGCATGTAGAAAAGTCCCTAGTGGATTACCCACCAACTGAATCCCATGTTAAAGATTTTTGCATTTTCCATTTCATATGCTAAAACATCTTTAGTCAGATTTGCTGACATCACTCTATTTTAACAGCACGAGGATTAATATTTTTAAAGGTTAGAGAACGCTATTGGAAGGAAGAATCCCCATCTTCTGCAAACACATATCAAGGGAAGAGAACAACAGAAATAGAAAAGGTAAACATCTAAGCACCTAACCAGTTATTCGCTTTCCCTCCCAAGGTTTATATAGACATGATTTTTTCTTTATTTCCAGTGATGGGCAATCTTAGTATTATTTCTGCATGCCTTTTTCTTGCTTTACTTTATAAGCTATGGCATTATTCATTCCAACTCCCCTTTAATTTCGATGTGGGGGGGGGGATTAGGTCTTATGCATTGCCAAATTAAGAGCAGCTTTGTGTGCACACATTAAAATATGACATTTATAAACAAGCTGAAAAGAGCTCAATGGACTGATTTCTTCATATCAAACTCAGAAAAACAGGAAAGAGTTATGTTACCTTTTTTCTTGGTTACTAGACATGCCTGGGTGCTCTATGGTTTCCACTAGGAGTCTTGATAGTCAAGTTCTAACTCTGTGCTATTGATACAATTAATAAAATATAGAGCTTTATAGTTCTTAACTACTAGGTGAAGATCCCTTTGCCCCAAACAAGCAGAAGGAATTACTAACTTCATATTAATACATAAAAATAAACTACAAAGTTATTTCACTTCAGTAAGAAATTTATGCTGGCTTTATTATGGCAATTAATTCTTAATTTAAAAATAGATGTAACTCCATACTTAAATAAATGGCACTTTAAAATAATTTTCTCTATATCATATACTTAAGCAGATGGAAGAATGCAAACATTTTAATTGTTATTAAGTATACTACAAAGAGAGGAGAGGGATAAATGCAAATAATAATGGCAAGCTTCCTTTATTTCTTCCTTAATTAAAGTAATAATAAACAGCCCCACCCCACCCCCACCTCTTCTTTTCAATAGTACAGGGCGCCCATCCTCCTTTGAACACTTGGTGATTCTGAGACTGGAATTCTAAATTCAACAATACAATTTAATACTGAGTGTTCATATTATAGAAGTGATTTGGAATATGAAAGGTGAATTATGCATTTTTCTTCAGAACTTAAGAGGGCCAGCGTGGTGTACTAGTTGAGTTAAAACCCAAAAACACCTGCCTAGCTTCAAATCTCTTAATCCACTCAGATAACCTTGAGCCACTCTTCTCTTTCTCATCCCACAGAGGTGTTGTGAGGCTAAAATTGACAGGAGGACACCTACTAATGATTCAATTAGTTTCCTGGGGAAAGAGCAAGATATAAACATAATAAATGTTTGTACAGAATATCTCATAACTATGTAATCTAGTATCTGGGAAGATGGGTATAAAGGAACATGCCCCTTGTGGATTTATCAGAGAAGAGCGGCTTTACATTGGAAGCTCAGATATAATTACCGGAGGAGCACCGGATAAAGAAGTTGTGCTTGTCAGAAACTGAAATAATAAAAAGAACAAGTGCGTGCTTCCTTGGGGCCTTGGAACAGATGCCTGTATTTCAAAAAGCAGCTTTTGGTTTTGTTCCGCTTATATAACACAGTTCTGTAGATACTGTACAGAAACGATAAACATACACCCTTATTATTTATTATTTGTTCTAAGCCGTAGAATCCACAGCAGAAAATATAGAACACCCAGGGATAATAATGTTGGCATTGCCAGGAAGAAGCTCTTTATCCTAAGAAGCGTCAGATGGTTCAGGTAGCTGGTCCATGCCTTCAAACAGGAGCAGGCCCCAGGAGGCTTGATGATGAGGCTAGAGTCAGGGCTGAAATGTTTAGCCATGCATATTTAGGGCGCCGCAGTGGCTACATGTGGTTTATAACCTTTGGGTTGCCCATCAGGTGCAAATCTCCACCTGAAACTCTATTCCAAGTACATTCCTAGTTGGAAGGGCACAACTATGCACACTACATAACACCGTCAGCAGTGACACCTCAGCTTTGGAATCCCTTCCTAGAAGATATGCGTTTGGCACTTACTTTACAATGCTTTTGGAGGCCACACTTATTGCAAGCCAATGTTTTCATTGGGAGCATCAGGACAGGCAGGTCTGATCCAGTAACTGTGGTGGGAAAATCAGAAATAGAATGAAAGAAATGCTACAGAAGGGCAGATGAAGGGGCCTTCTTGGCACAATAGCTAATAGCAAGTAATGTGCTTAAAAATTCAAGAACAGACAGATGGTATGGGTTGTTTACATACTACAGTGCATTAGTGGTGCTAAGGAATTACCTTTCTGCAGTAGGCAATAAATTAAATTAATCAGAGATTCCACACATACTCTTAATACAAAAGGAACAACACTTGCCGCTATCAGGAAAGTCTCATCATGTTTGTGCACAAAAAGGTTCTGTTTAGTGAAAGTTCCTAGCAATATAAATGAATGATTTCCTCTTTTAATTCCTCAATAGCTAGTTTCCTGTGATGGGGGGAGGACATAATTCCACAATATTTTTTTAAAGACAAAAACCAGCTAACAAACCCCACCAATGCATTTTTGTTCTGCTGTCAAAACAGAGACGGCACTGGGTTGACAAGAAGCTTATTCAGAAGGCCATTAATAGCTTTTCACTTATCTCCCATCCATTCTCATTATGGAGCAATCAAGCACACCGCACCTGCAGCCAGGAAATATTTAATGGGAGGCACGAGACCCTATCAAAGCTTCAGTTATGGTTAGCCTGTCCTTACTAGACAGACTAGTCTTGCAATTGTTTAATTGAAATAGCCATGGCTTGTTTGTTTATGGCTATGTTCTCTGATTAACTCTGGACAGAAGTTTTTCTTCTGTATCAGTTAACTATAAACAAGCAATGGGTCTCAAAGGGAAGTGGGTGGGTGGAACTAATGCCTATGAGTGGCACAATTGGATTAACCAGGTCCTGCAGTTCAGTATGATACTTGAACACAATTAAAAAGAGATGAACAAGGGATGGCAGTTCTAGAGAAAAGGTTAATCTGAAAACCACCTGAGGAAACTGAGTGTGGTGTGCTGTTTGTTACTGACTCGTATCTAATTCTCCATCCTGCTTTCGCTTCCTATATGTTTATTCCCATAACGCATAAAGACCTCATCATCACCCCCCTCAAAAAAAAAGTGATACTGAGGATTGCCCTTTTGGAAGTCCCATCAGATCACATGAAGAAGAAAAGAACAGGAGTTGGGAAGGAAGGGAAGACACACAGCATCCTGCCTCTTGGTATCAAGCATGCTTACTAATAAATATCTGTATGCAACTGTTTGTGTCAAGATACAAGGGAGACATGTTAAAATTATTATGATGCTAGTAACTTTCATCCTCTTGTTCCTCCCCTGGCCTTTGCTTGCATGACACTGCCCCAATCACCATGCACCAAGGGGCTCCATGGAGGCCCAGCCTGGCAGGTTGAACCTGAGCTCATTCTTGCTTTGGTCGGGTCCGCAGTGATGATGGAAGGACATGACACAAAGGGATCCACAATAACTCTTCTGTTGCGCCAGGAGTGGCACTGCAGGAGGATGGGACTAAAGAAAGGGCTGCCACGTCTCTGGGACTCCCTTGAAGATTCAGCATTGGAGCTCATTATGAGGACATCAGGCCCTATTCCTTCTAGTGCACTCAGTCACAAGTTCACCAGTGGAATCCTGGGTGAGAAAGAAGTAGAGACGGAGGGGGATAAAATTAGAGGCTTATATAAAAAACATTCCCAGTTCTTCGATGGTAAGAATGATCTGATCTCTTGCAGTGCTATCATAGCCTGGATGAGATTATTCCTAAAATCTCCTTAGTTCTTTTTAAATGGGGTAGCATGTAAATCATTACACTGTGCCAAAATGCTTTTCCAATAGATAACCTTTAAATCAATTTACATTATCAAACCTTCAGTTCATGCTTTCTCATTGCAGCATCTATTGTCTCCCATTTGTTGGAAGGGAGCCCCTATGGACAGGGGTCTTTAGAAGGAAGAAGGATATAAAAGTACCCATGGGACAGGGTCAGAGCCTATGCACGTATAGCAGGCATGGTCCTTTCTACCAATGTTATTCCCAACTTGTGTGCAAGAGGAAGACCCAGCACACCACATGGGATGGCAGGATGGAGAGGTCTTCCCTTTGATTACAATAGCAAGGAATGGAATATCCTGATTAGAGAAATATCTCCTGAGATACCAAGGGTGGAAAAATTAAAAACAAGTAAAATAGAAATTGGTTGCCAGAAGAAATCCTTTATCAAAAATACTCTCATATAATATGGATGTCTGTCTAACTTGTGTCTCTACTTGTTAATATTTGATTCTCGCTGATTAACTGTAGTTTTTGATGGAGATCCAGCTGCTGTTGCACACTTAGTTTACTAAGTGTACAACAGCACTGGATCTCCATCAAAAACTACCATATAACCAAGACACCCTTAGAAGTGGTGCTTCTGTTGAAGGAACTTCATATTTTCCAGTATCACATGTATTACTGTATTAGCAGTCTTCAGCCTTCAGCCCAACATACAGTATATTAAAGGTCTAAGTAATTTTGTTACCATATATTTGCATGGTGGCAATTAATTTACTACAATTTGGCTTAAGGATCCCAACCCACTATTTGGAAACTAATGCATTGTATTTATATATTATTGTATTGGAAAAAAATGCAGTTCACTCAAGTAATGTAAGTCTTGCTACCTCTGTGGTCCTGCCTGTCCCACAAGCATATTGGACTCTGTTGTGATATGAATGGTGACAAATAGCAAGATTTCACTTCTGTTATTTGTAAAGGTCCTAATTGTTTTTTTAAGGATTATCTTTTGTTATTTCTAGTGAGGATCGTTTTTAAAAGTAGTAACATAAAAGTACTGCTTTTCCTGCACCAACAATGGGACCTGCAACTTCCACCAACAATGGGACCTGCAACTTTTATCATTGCCACGTTGCCTGAGGTTACTGGGAACTATAGTTCATCTAGGGACATGGCCTATCCCAAGCCTATAGCAGCGATGCATTATTTCAGGACATGTGAAAAGTGGAAAGAAAGAGAAGAGGACCACCAGCAACATGGTGGATAGACTCAGTTACAGTGGCAGTGAGTGGACTGTTGGAAGACCTGAAAGGCCAGGTTAGGCATAGATCATCATGAAGAAAATCTGTCTATTTGGCTGCTACGAGTCAACAACTTGATGGCACATAATCAGTCAACTGCTTTTTAACTATTTTCATTGAGGTTTCTGAAGTCTTTGTATTTCTATTTTTGGTTTATACATATAGTACTTCAGGTTGTACACGTGCAAGAATAGAAGGTCAACCTTCCCTCTCCCCAATGCCATTAATTCTTGAATGGGTATTTGCTAATGTTTTATAACTAAAATGGAACTGGAACACAGTGACAAAGCATATTACGTACAGATTATACAACTGAAGCTCTCAATCTACAGCTTGTCCTCTCTAGGGCATGGTTTTTCAACCTCAGGATTCTGTGACAGATTAGAGCAGTGTTGTCCAAACTTGACCACTTTAAGATGAGTGGACTTCAACTCCCAGAATTCCCCAGCCAGTGGCTGGGGAATTCTGGGAGTTGAAGTCCACTCATCTTAAAGTGGCCAAGTTTGGACAACACTGGACTAGAGGAAAAAAATCACTCAAACATAGCCAATTTTCCATCACTTGAGTGTTGCCACTTGATCAAAGTTTCTGGAATTTCTTTATCTAACAGGTTCCACAGCCTGAAAAAGTTTGAAAAATCCTGCTCTAGGGATATTGCTGGTGCAGTAGTCCTTTTCTGTTAATTACCTTCTCTGCTATCACAGAGATGCCTCTGTAAAATAAAAAACAATACATTTTAATGCCATGGAATGGAGGAGCAAATTTTTACTACTGATCACTTTTTATATCACTGGAAAAAAGCCATAGCATAAATCAGTGTGTACTGAAAAGGAGAACTGCATATCTCCCAAAGAACAAAAGCTGGGGGGAAAAAGGATTTATGAAAATGGTGACATACTTTGAAATGAGTAGAATGAAAAAGTTGTTACATTCCCCGTGATAGTCTTTATAATTGTGTTATAAAATTCACAAAATTTTACAAAGTCACTTTTCATTTAGAAACTGTCCCTTTTCCACTGGTTTCTTCCAAGCATCATGTCTGAGGAAGTCTAGACTGTAAACATTAAGTGGAAACAAAACCAGCATTGAAATGTAGAATCTGTTTTCATATGTGGCTCAAGCAGAATTGCATTAACCCTGCACACAAAATCAACTGTTCACATCCCTCTGATTTTTTTTTCTACTCTGATTTTCACTTGTTTTCCCCTCCTCTTCTGCCCAAAGCCAGATCAAACCAACCCAAATATTGTCCTGCTGCTGTTATTTACCTGTTGAGCTGGAAGGCACTGGACTTCCCTAGACCCTCCAGCTTCTCCAAGCCTTCCAGTACTTGTCCCGTTTCCACCATCTCTGGTGTAGGAACCTGCGAATCGCTGTAGGGTCCCAGGATGCTGACCGTGGCAGGTGACAGGTCTGTTAATGGCTGCTGGCTCTCCTGCTGCTGCAACTCACTTTGCTGACTAGAATGGTGACGGCGCTTCTGATTCCGGTCCCAGCTAAGGCAGGTGGAGAAGGGGGTTACCAACATGGCAGAATCAATAGATTGAGTTCCAGGGGACCATTCATTACTTAGTTTTATCAGGGTATTCCACTATCTTCCTTCCACATATTGTATCTTTTGCAAGGACATTATATTTTCCAGCATTCAAACTATTATCTTGATTACTGGGAAGATTAAAAGCCCATTTGTATAGCTGACACAGAACATGTCCTCTGTGTTGAGTGCAACAATGGTGAAATTGTTTCTCTACACAAACATCTCAGACTATTATAATACTGGGTACTGTGTGTGGAAGTTTAATGGGCATCTATTGGACAGTGCCTATGAAATGCACACCATGAGGTATGGGCCAAGCTCAAGAGAAAATGGCTAAACCCTGGCTTCCTTATCCTCACAACCAGGACTTGGTATATAGCAATTAAAGGAGTTTGGTTCTTTGGAAACCCTGCCAACAGGAATCCTTCTTACAATATATCTGTCCTTTTAAAACGTTTTTAATTAAAGCTTGGGTATTTGAGAGAGCTTTACCTGGGTTTTATTTTTGAATTCTTGTTTTTATTAGTTTTGTTAGTTTTATTTATACATGTGATTGGTTTTTATTGTACAACACTTTAAATATTCGGAACTGAAAAGCAAATAATAAATTTCATCAACAGCAGCAACTTATACCTGCAGTAATTTATAACATGGGAAATATTGTTTCCCAAATTCATTTGGGAGGCTGAGAGTTTTTTTTTAACATTATACAACAGAAGTATAGTTTGTAAAGCTCTCCTAGGCTACTTCCTTAATGAAAACAATAACATTATTAATATAGTTGAGATTTCCCCTTTCTCTGTAGAAAGTACATTATTATTTCATGGACCTCTTTTAATTATTTATTCTTCTCCCTCATCTGGAAATTGTTTGGTTCACTGCTTCACACCACTATTGCCCAACTCCAGTCTCTCTTATTTCATGAAGATGATATATTGTATATTCCCTGCTATCAGAGAAGGATTAAAATAAGCATTTGTATTATATAAAATCCCCATGGAGAGCTTCTCTTAGTCTATATCAACTTCAGGTTGCTTCCTGCACTTTGTAGGGCTCTCATTCTTTGTTTAATCCTCACAACAATCTGTGATGTAATTTAGATTGAAGATAATTTCCCAGTTAGCTTCAGGACTGAATGTGGAACTGAACCTGTGTTTCCTCCTTACTCTTAGTGTAACACTCAAACCACCATACTAACCTTGGCAAACATCAAAACATGCATGCGTCCGTCCATCCATCCATCCATCCATCCACCCACCCACCCACCCACCCACTTACCTAAGGAACACATAAGAATGGCACTTAGAGATTGCTGCCTTAGAAAAAAGAACAGCATGGATCCCTAGTGGTTCACTGAACACAACCTGGTTACTATGATTTTGCCAAGAATCCCAGAAAAGATTACTTTTATTTGATCCTACAAGCCAATTCTTGTATTCTGTCAGGAAAAATGTATGCTCAGAATTACCTAATGCAAAATTTTTACGCTTTCATTGTAAAAGAGGTTTTCACTCATTTTTGTAAATTTTAAATAACTAAACTGCTTCATCCTATATCATTGTTATGAAAAAAAGGCAGCTTCTGCTCAACACATGCTCCAAACCAGCAACCAACATCAGAGAAATCCACCTCCACTGAACAAACCTTTCCATCTCTATACACAATCCTTTATTTTCATTTATATATCTCAGGTAAAAGCTGTCAATATCTCAGCAGCATTTTCTGAAACTTTAAATCCTTGAGGCTACCCTGTTGCCTGAAGGATCTCCTGGGTTGGTATCACATGACACCAATGATTGTTAACACAACTATTTGTCAAAGCCCCCAAAACATGTTTGCCTGTACACCTTGCCTAATGTAGCTAAGGTTGCCAATTTTAATTCTGATTTCAAGAATTTGGGGTCTAGAATTAGTGCCAGAAATGCAGGTGGTGGATTTTAACAGGAGCTGAGCTAGCAACAAAAGGGTTTTGTTGCTTCCCTGGGAGCTGCTGCTGACTGATACAGCACATTGTGTTGACACTTGCATTCTGGTGCAGGTTAAGGAGCAAGGCAAGGAACTGATACAGAAGAATTACCCTGTCAGCCAGCCAGCCAGCCTGCTCATCCACCCACCCGCCTACTACAGCTTCATGGGCTTCAGCAAAGCTAGTCACTGAGGAGGAAGGTCACTCACATACCCATAATCCTCCATACTGGGGCCGTGCTCAACAAGTTTATATGCTTGCTCCGATTACAAGGTGTGAACATGCTGCTCCTGATTCCCTTGCCCTGCAAATGCGGGTAAGCAGCCCAAATATTCTGGAAAATAACAGGCATGCCTGTTTCCCTTCAACTCCAACTGGTTCACAAATCTATATATAGTTTAAATATTCCTCCAGAAGTGGATGAATTAAATGTCTGGTAGGTGACAGCAATTCCTCTTTCCTTTCTGCTTGCAAGGGGGTGGATGAAAGGAGAATCAATTCTGTTTCCTACACATACTAGATCAGATGTGGGCAATTCATGGCTTACAACACACATATAACCCTAAAATCATATTTTTGGAACCTCCAGATCCACATACAGTTGCAGACTGAAATTCAGCAGAGATTTGAGGCAGTTTTCCACAATTTTCTGGCAGGGAACTGAATTAAAAATGTTGGTTAAGACTTAGAATACACAGTCAATCAAAATGCAAAAATAATATGCCAAAAATACTCAGGAGGGAAGGAAGGAAGGAAATCAACCCATCCTGGTGCTGCCTACTTAGAAACATTTCGTTTCTCTTGGTACCCAAAATAAAAAATATAACTTCCAATAGTGAAACATTTTATGTTGTACCACATAAACATTGCCTGCCTCTCTTCTACAGAGGGAAGATAACAAGTTTAAAGCAAAACTTTTAAAGCTATCTCTTCAAATAGTTTCTTTGGCTTTTGTAACAATCTGAAGGAAAAATGAAACAGATAAAATCACTGTACGCAAACATCTCTACAATGGAACTTGAATTATGACAACTGAATAAAAGACTCTATCAACCACTTACTTGGTGCCTGCCTTGGGAATACTTTGATGCATTTGACATGAACACAGACCAAATATTTAAAGAAGTTATACATTCAACTGCAGCATCAATCTAATTTTCTCTCAGCTTTACAACTGTGTGGCAGATAATGCAATCCATCAAGATGAACCCTAGTTCAATCAGTGGTCTTGTGTCTCCATTATTCCAGTGAGCTGCTTGTTTCCTCTATGATGGGGTCACACAGAATGAAAAGCTACATTTTTTTCAACCAAAGCAGCCTGTTTTGCATATAATACTAAACCATATGGGTGGCTTTGCATATCCCACTAAGCTGGAAACAGAAAAACCTCAGAGTTATGGCCTAATGTTACATGTAAACTAAGCTGTATCTTTTAAAAACTGAACAGAAGCTACCCTAAACTGAATTAGATCCTTGGTTCATTTAGCTCATATACTTTATGCAGACTGGCAATGCCTCTCCAGAGTTTTAGCCATGTGTGCTCATGCACATATCAAATCACATTTTGCCCTCTGAATCTGGATCATTGCTCAGCCTTATTATGAACACAGGGATTGCTTTCATCCTAAGCTGCACACTCTAGGACGCAGGAGGTTACCTTCACTAGGTCCAATGAGATATAAATTCATTCTTAACTGAGAAAAGAAGCGAAACAGTTTTTTTAAAAAAAACTTTCAATAAAATATAATAAAATCATGTCATCATTTATTATATCATTTTAACAATGTATTAGGCAAAATATTTGGAACAGATCTATATAGGGTTTCATTCTACACGTTGAAACCATACTGCATATAAATCTGTTCCAAATATTCAGCAGAGACATCAACTTATTTGTGCAAAACCCAAAAGAGAAAATGGAAAGCATCCATTGCTTAAAAGTTGTTGGCTTTGACCTTTAAGTCTTCTTCAGCCTAAACACTACTCACAGTAGTAAAGAGCCAGCCATTAGAATAATTACTAACAATTCCTTTCCAGGGCAGTGGCCTGCCATTTGCAGCCTTAGGCACATTATGGGCTTCATAATATACAAAATGCTTTCTGCTAGACAGTGCTATCTTTATTCATACAGCCTGGCTGCTTGTGAGACACTTAATTAGGGCAACAAAGTACACTTCCAAGACAAATGAACGGAGAATTAAAAAACTGACCTTCCTTGACTAAGGCTTTGGAATTCATTATCTGCAATTATAGCCCGTTCCCAGGACCATCACAACATCCCACAGTACTACTTCTGATTTCAGCTGAGATCTGGGATAACTCTTTTGTACCTGTGTAAAATCTACTCACCAGAATTTGAGTATTATTCCCATAGCAACAAGGATGATAATGACAGAGATTGTAATGGTGACGTAGAGTTGGGGGTCCACACCTGGAACAGACAAAGGTTGCAGAATCAGAAAGAATGAGGTGTGACTCCTCACCAACTTTGTGGGGAGCGGCACTAAACCTGAAGCTCCTTTTAGGAAGGTCAGCTATTCTCTGGATTGACTCCTGTATGTCTATACACAGAGAAGCAAAAATCTAGCAGCCACAGAAGGCAGTTTTAGCAGTGACAAAAATATCCCCTGCCTAATTTCTGCTTGTTACTCAAGCTGTTAGTTACACAGTATCATTAAAGCAGTTTCTAAAGGAATAAGGGAAAGCAGCTGATTGTTACCTTCTCCCCGAGGTCCAAAGAGGAAGGGTGGCAGTGTGGCTGGAGTCTGACGCAGGTTGAGCCCTTCATTGTGTAACAGAGAGTGGGAATTGGGTTGTGCTGTTGCCATTCCATTTGATGAAACAAAGGCATAATCCAGAAGCGGGAAGCCTGGGTTCGCAGAGCTGGCATCACCTCCATCTTCAACCGATACTGTGGGACCCCAAACGATGGCCCAGGGGTACTGAGATGAGGAGGGACCATCCTCAAAGCCAGATGGGGTAGCAGGCCTGATCCCCTGGGCCTGACGCCTCAGCCGTATGGCATGGCGCTGGCTAGCCCCTTTGGAAGCCAGGGATCGCTGCCGCAGTGAGGTAGAGTGAAATCCTGTTTTCTCTGTGGGCAGGTTCTTATCCCAGATGCAAAAGGATCTGGATGTTGAGGGGCTCCGGTGGCTGCACAATGGCCGGGCTGCCAGAAGACCACGGGTCCGAAGGGACCAGGCGCCGTGCAATGGAACTGCTGAGGCTAGGAGCAGGAATGGCCAGAACTGCAGCAAATGGAAGCAGGAGACCAGAGGGAACCTCCTATGGCTGTTGAGAAGAAAGAGAAATGTCCCTTACTCATGGGACCTTTCCCCTTTCTGTGCTGCAAGATGGCTCTGTTTCAGCTAGCAGTTTTGTGCAGCTTCTGATTGCTTCATGAGATTACTAGGAGATGCCCCATGTTAATATGTGGAAAAGCAGGGGATTTGTGTTTCCATTTGGGTTTATTGCCTCAGACACGAAAATGCCTTGGGCTTGCCATGCAGGTGGAGCAGCAGAATATTTCTCAACCAGAATTAAGTGCCATTTTACCCTCATCAATTAAGACCATGCCTGGAAGGAGTTGCATGGTAATGGGGAAGAGGAATGATTTTGCAACCTTCCAGTTCAGATTCAATTATCCCTTCATCTTTTTTGTAGAGACCCTCCTTTCAATCTTTTCTATAATTTCATGTCGTTCAGCAGGTACTGTCTCCTTCCCCTTAAGAAGTCTAGTGACTGCATTGAGTCACCTGTGGCTTCCTTACATATGATTTAAGGAGCATGGCTATGTGTTCTTCCTTTCTTAATGGGCCATCACTTTGGTGAAGAAATCCTTGTATCCTGGATTATCAATATTAGGCCAGAATCTCCTGATCTAAGTGTAATGGGGAACCTGTACTTAATACATTGCAGGATGGAAGAGGCAAGGAAGGAGCCTTGCTTTGTGAAACTGCAAAGTATTCAGGCATTGGTTCCTAAGCAGCTTAATTCCTAGCAGAGTCACTCCCTCACCCATTCCTACTGACTGTAGAATAGCCACCTTACAGCACCTGATGTTACTGGGAAAGTGCTTAACCCCACTTCTTTCTGACCCTGAAGCTGTTAGAGTGGCCTCTTCAAAACAGTCTCTTAGATCAGGGTTCCTCAACCTCAGCAACTTTAAGATGGCTGGACTTCAACTCCCAGAATTCCCCAGCCAGCCATGGGGTTGAGGTTGCTGAGGTTGAGGAACCCTGTCTTAGATGCCATGGTCTGGCTCTCATTGCTATCTTACATTCTAAAATAATGCTGTGGACTTACCAGAAACTAGTTTCCATAGCTAGAGGCAACAGTTTTTCCACAGGTGTAAATGAGTCTCATATTCTTCACTAAAACCAGGAATAAGAAAAAAGGGATGAATGTTACATGTTATCTACAACATCATTTCCAAATCCTTAGGCACTCTTGTGGGTCTTCCCTCTTTTGCATCTGACTGCTGCATAAACATATCTTGGCAGCCCATGGCCACTTTAGGCTGATGAGGGCATGCCCTGCCTCTCTCCTTTAATCCCTGGGCCTTGTCTTGCTCTGAGCAGCAGAAGAGGGTGTTCTTTCAAGCTAGGCTCTCCCCAGGTATCAGCAAGCCTCCAAGGTGATCCCTGGTTTAGAGACTGAACAACAGCTGACTAGTAGTAGCGGTAGGAGGGATCTGCACGGTGAACTTGGGGAGGAGAAGAGAGAGAAAGAGATGGCTTTAACTCTGCTGGTTCATAGCACAACCCTCCTGGTGTCTGTCAGATGTTGCTTTTGAACATTGATGTAATGCACTCCTGGAATAAGAATGACCTCTTCTCTGGAAGGAGTTTGATTATCAGTTGATATCAACGTTCTTCTGGAAGAGTACTAACCTGTGTTTTTCTGAAAGAACTTTCACCTCATTTTCAGGAAGAGTGCTAAGCCCATGATATCAGCTGATAGTTGGGTTCCCTATGAACACACCCATGCAAAATACTTGAGCAAACCAGAGTGAGTATTGAGAGATGGCTAAACTTGCCAGCTTAGCCATCTGTCAAAATTTGCCTCCTGCCCAGCTCCCAGCCCAATCATGTGTGGTAAATGTTATGTGGGAGAAGAGACAAGCAATCCTGGGGGAATCCACCAGTCTCCCTCTTTATTGTTCTCTCTATGCCATAAATAAAACAAGCACCTTTCTCACCATCATGGCTAGGGCAGAGTAGGTTTGCCAGGTGAGGTAGCAAATGTTAAGCCAGTTTAGTTTTCTGTAGGCTCAAGATCTGATAGCATCTAAATTTGGCAGTGAGAAAGAACCTTATGATTACCAAGTGATGATAAACTTCTTACATTTTCCACTGGTTCTTTCAACTGTTATGAAGATACCACCTGCTATAAATATACATAGGATGTAGCCTGATATAGAGAGAAAACTTGACCCAAGTTTCCCATTTTGTGCACACATTTGCACTCAGAGAAATGAAAAAAAAATGAAGAGACAAGCATGCGAAGGCCTCACTACCACAAACATTAACGCTGCTGCTTCTGAGATTGAAAAAAAAATTTAGTGTCACTGATTTTTTTAGCACTTAAAAACTTAACAGTTCCTGCATGTATTTATAGTATGAAATGTGTAATCCACTTCATATAAAGAACCACTTTAATTGTGCATGCAGACAAGAAAAGGAATAAGAATAAATTTAGAATGATAAACACAGGAGATTGTGAAAGGGAATGAATCAGCGAGAAAAGATTCCAAGCCTGTTTAAGAATTTAGAGAGAAAAAATGTGCCCATAAAATATTTAGTATCTACTTTCTGGTTGGCTAAAATGGCTTTTCAACATTCCCCTTTTGCCCTTTTCATAGCTGCTTCTTCTCTCTTCTTCCTCCACTTTCCTTTTCCACATAAAATACCTTTGATACAAGTGGATTATATGTTCTGGCTTGTATTTTGAACTATTGTTCATGTACTGTAGACTAGTATGATACTATACAGTATTCTCAAATTCCAGAATTCCAGAATTGTTCAGATATATTTCAGCATGTGCCTTCTGGATAATCTCAGATACAGTCTATCTGTGCATAGGAAAGTACCCGATATTACAAGCTGGCAGTTCTTTTCAAAGACTAAGATACTTTTCAAAGCCTCTTCCCTCCAGGCGGCCTTCCCCCACCTGTTGCTCTTCAATGAACCTAACTTCAGCTCCTACAATCTCTAGTCAGCCCAGCTGAGAACTATGCTGCCTGGGGGATTATGGGAGTTTAAGGACAACAGATTTGGAGGGCACTAGATTGAGGAAGTCAGCGGTGTGTGCTAGACAGTTGTGTGGTTGGTCCACAAATCAATCCACACGAAAATCTGTTCCTGATTCCTGTCCTCCCATTTATGTTTCTGTAGGTGTGTATACATACACTGCATGTACTTCCTAGTTGGTGGGATGCAGCAATGCTTGTTGGATGGCAAGGTACCTTAGAGATCTTAGTTTGTGCAGAATACCATGAGCACGCGTTGAGATAAACTGAGCTTTGGCTGCTCCTGTCCCATGCTGTCCAAATATGCCCAAACTTACTAATAACAGAGAATGCTGTATGTGACATGGTATGACTGAGGCTGTAGCCCAATCTATTCATCTTACTAAAAAAGGTTATTTGAAACCCCTGATCAATCAAAACCATTTATGGGAAGTGAAAGTCAATTCCAGGGAGCCCATCTGGTGATGACTATGGCATATGGTAGATTGTGACTTATAAAGTAAGAAGAATGCATGGCAAGCAGCATTAATTTATGAATGAAAGAAAATGGATATGCTCTCTGCAAAATTAAAAGAAAAGAGCAGGATATAATAGATCTGATTGTTGTAGGTGCATATGAAAGTATGAAGTCATAGTTTGGTTATAATTGCATGTTACAGTTCAGTGACTATGATAATAGAAGAACCAGGAATGATTTTGGGGTAAAATTGTACAGCATTCTAAACGGATGGAATCCAGGGAAAAGTATTTTCTGTTACATGATACGAACAATGGACGGGAATCAGATGAGATAACAGAGACAAAATAATTGGGCCTTTTCAAGAATAAATGAGAATCGTGTTTGTTTGGTATCTGCTTAGAAAAGCATTGATTTCAAATACATGATTTAAGCAAAAGATGATTCATGCTAAAAGAGTGATTGGTTTGATTGTGTATGCTCAAAGACTAAGGACTAGTGAAGAATACACAGGTGATGAAAAGTTTCTGAGTGTGGAATAGATTTTTGTGAGTAGTATCGTGAGTTGATCTTGAGAAAAATGGATATGAAAGAAAAGGAAAGAAGCAAAAGAAATTAGAACGAAAGTGGAATGATTGCAGGAAGAGAAAGTATGAGTCTTGGGTAATATTAGAAGATAACACTAATCACTCAACAGAATAAATGAATGAATGGAATACAAAGAAAGGATGTGAAAGTTGCTGAAAATAATTATGTTACAGTGCAACACAAGTGTGTCATTTCACTAATAGGAAATTTGAAGGACTCTTGGAAAGATGAAATGAAAGAAGCTGTGAATGAGAAAAATGCGAGGATTGGTTACAAAGTTACTTTTTCATTATCATCAAAACTGAATGGTCACTATGTGAGGCAGTCACTAAATGAGGACTACCTGTATACTGTTTGTTCCCTAATATATTTATGGATAAATATATAAGGAAATGAGAACCAGTTTGGTGTAGTAGTTAAGGCACCAGGCTAGAAACTGGGAGACTGTAAGTTCTGGTCTTGCCTTAGGCATGTAGCCAGCTGGGTGACCTTGGGCCAGTCCTTTTCTCTCAGCCCTAGGAAGTAGGCAATGGCAAACCACTCCTGAAATCTTGCCAAGAAAACTGCAGGCACCTGTCCAGGCAGTTGCCAGGAGTCAAGACTGACTTGAAAGCAGTGCGTGTGTATGTAGACAGATAGATAGATAGATAGATAGATAGATAGATAGATAGATAGATAGATAGATAGATAGATAGGAAAACGGATAAAGTTTAAGACATGCAAATGTTAATAGAAAGATTGGGGTAGTATGTGGTCTGTTGTGAATAATGAATATATCTTGAAATAGGTAAAAATAGCTCTGTGTAAGAGAGTGCTTCTGCCTATTTTGTTATATGCAAGTGAAGCCTGGATATGTCAGGAGAAAATATAAATTGCATGAAATGAGAATGGATTATTTAAGAAACATGTGTAGTAATGCCAGAATAGATAGGGTCAAGAGTGAATGGATGATGAATGAATGTGGTTTGAATACAAAAATGAGTGACCTGTAGGAAATAAATATGCTGAAGGATTTGGTCCTATTGAGAATAAATAACAATCAAATCACAAAATTAATATAAGAAGTGAATGACTTGATAGGTAGGGGAAGATTGAGAAAGGCATGCCTGCATGGAATTGATGAGATCCTCAGAAAGAGTGATAAATTTAAAGAACAAAAGGCAATCTATGAATTGGTACATCAACATGGTGGAAGCAAGGATGGTTTGCAAGATTAGAAAAGGAGTCAGAAGTAGTGAAACGTGTTGTGTAAACTAGTTTTCATTTATCTCCTGCTTCCAATTTTCTCTGCTTACTCTCACTCCTTTTCTGTGCTTTCCATAACATTGCTTGAAAGGGAATAGCATGATGGATATGTATGTATCTATTTCAGATATTTGAGAATCTGAACCCCTTGCAGAATTGCCCAGAAATCTATCAGTAGGTCCCACTCTAGTTTCATCTGCCCATCCCAATTCACAAAGAAGGAATATTAATTCTCCTTTCTCTTCCCTTCATTTATTTTCCCCAAGTGTAGAGATTCAGCATCCTTTCTATGAAGTTACTTTCCACTGATTTAACACAGGCTGCTTTTCCCAATATTAGCTAAAAGCTTAAACTATAAAGATTCCCACAAGTCCAGTTCCTGATGATTGCATGGTATGATTTAATCTACCTATTGTTCACTTTTTAATTCTCTTCTGGTTTTCCTGTTTTTGTTTTTGCTTTCTTAATTGGCAAAAATTATCTTCAGATTCCGAATACATTGAGGACAGGATATATATGGAAAGATTTTATTTTTAGTATTGGATGAACTGAAATATCAGTGCAATGTCTTGTACCTATATAATGTTGCATGGAGGGAGCCTTTGTGCATGTGAGAGAGAGGGAAAGTGCATCCAGATGCTGATAGCTCCATCATTGCTTTGGAAAAAGGAAAACATATGAAGGGACTTGTGCTTCATGCTTGAGAAGTGGCAAACTGACCTGAGGAAAGGAGTAACCTAAGAACACATGAAAGTTCCATAGGTGCCAAGCCCTTCTGCTCCTCTCGATCTCTCAGAGCTCTGGGTACATATATAGTATTGCTTCTATTCCATGCTGCATGCAAAGGAGAGGGTTGAGCCTTGGTAAGGAAGGTGATGGGAAGATGCATTGCAAAAATGACATGGGGGGGGCACTGCTGCTAGGAAAGGGTAGCCTTGCTGCCTTTCTGTTTAAAATATGGAGGGTTGGAATAAGAACTGAGGTTGAATCAATTATACAATCATGCTCATGCACAAGTGTAGTATTGCTATATGTTTCTTTAGGTTCATAGAAGTCATTTGTGTCTATTTCTCACGTAATATCTGCTAAAATGGAATTTTTATTATTGTGTCAATCTGTGCCTACTAATTGATTATAGAGTCAACACCTTGAGAGAGGCAGTAGATTCAAGGCATTTCCTTATCTCTTTTCCTCCTGCAGTAAAGTGCAGGGATTGCTTGTTGGAATAATAATTAGAGCCTTGGAATACAGTAAGTCGTATATCAAAGCTGTTTCGTTGCATTTCAAGGAAGGCGTCTGTAATGTTTTCACACCACAAAAGATACCAATGTTCACTTTTGTGGTTATCTTGTTTCTTTATCAGTTGCAAACCAATTCTTTCTGTATTTGAGATCTTCTGTAAGTGTGCCTAACTGCTCAAACTGTCTTTGATCAACATTTTATATAAGATCTATTTCACCTTGTGGCTCTTGCTGTTGTCTCACCTAAATGCAAGAGATAAGAGACTTCCTGTAACCTGTTTTGGACTAATACATGCTTGTTTGGACCTCTCCAGTTTGTTGGTTTTCTTGGGGAGTTATTTTGCCATGACAAAAAGATGCATGAATGCACATCAGTTTGAATGGCGTAGCAGGAGAAGCATTTACTCTCTGCAGAAATCATAAGAGACACTCATAAAAAGGAAAAAGGCAAAATAAAATTTCAATGGCAAAAACATGGAGAGAGAAGGAGATCTGGCACTCCTTTCCAGAAATGCCAATGACACACTCTAGAACAGTGGCATTCACAATGTTGTGTTCAATAAAATATTCCAGTGTAAACAAAACATGCTATTGGGTATATGTGTCACAAATTAAGCCCCAAAAGACAGGTCTCGGCTGCCTGCCTGAAGATATTTGTAGCTAAAACCTCTAAGATCCAGTTTGAATAACACATCATGAATGCCACTGTATAGAAGCACAAGGACCCATCAGGATCAAGACATTCAGCCACTTCTCACTCTGGATTTCCCTTTTTGGATCAGTAAGCAGCAAGAAGCAGAGAGGGGGAAGAATGCACAAGGCAAGGAAAAGATTCAGTCTGAACAGATGCATTTACTTCTAACTACATTAATATTTGAGGTGAAAGTGGAATAAGAGTGTTTGAGAAAAGGCTCTTCAGAAAAGGTGTCTCCTCATTCCAAGCTTTAGATGTGAGATTGCTTGGATGAAAGTTCATCTCCACAGATAGGTCTAAAAGACTAACCTGGAATCTTATGGCAACTTAAAGGCTAAAACGTACGCTTTGGTGAATCACATCCATTTCATAAAAAATATTGGTAAATTCCCTTGAGAACAGCGAGGGAACGGGGTGGTAAGAATAGGCAGAATTTTTGCATAGGGAGGGAGGCAGTGAGACAGAATTACTTAGATAGTAGTCATAAATAAAGTAGTGCAGTGTTTTTCAATCTTGACAACTTTAAGATGTGTGGACTTCAACTCCCAGAATTCCCCATGGCTGGCTGGGGAATTCTGGGAGTTGAAGTCCACACATCTTAAAGTGGCCAAGGTTGAGAAACAGTGAAGTACAAGTAGCCCTTGTTTAGTTACCACAATCGGGACTGGCAACTTGGTCATTAAGTGAAATGGTCACTAAGTGAAACTGTGACTGTGCTTATGATTTTACTTCCGCTTTCCTTTGCATTACAAACCTACGAAGGTCATAAATGCAAGGAGTGGTTGCAAAGTTACTTTTTCATCATTGTTGTAACCGTGAACGATTGCTAAACAAGGACTACCTGTAGTGATCTGGAGTAGTCCCAGGATTCCATCAGTTGCAATGGGGTTTCCTATAAAAGTCAGTAAGAGTTTTGACACTATGTCTGCTGGTAGTGCAAACAAAGTAACTATAACTCTGTACTGCCATTAGAGCCTTCTAAATTATATATTGCTGCTTAATTAATTCTAGTAGGGCAGGATGATTTGTGACCTTGTTTTTGAGTTTGATTAATATCTGTGGTTATAGTTACTCTAATGTTAGCTGTTAACGTTGATATTATTAATAATAATTTTTGTCTTCTGTTTTTGCTTTTGAAATGTATCTATTATATAGTTGTACATCACCCAGCACTGCCACAGTGACTGAAGTGGCCTCTAAACTGAATGAATTTTAATAAAGTTGAGAAAATAAAACCCCTCCATTTCTTCCAACCTTCCTGAGAAGTGTTCTCTTTGTTTTGGGGATGGGAGAAGGCTGTTCCAATCCATGCTCAGGTTGGACGGCTGGTAGGAAAAAAATCAGTTAGAACAAAGTACATACCTCACATTTCAAGCTTTGTGGGCTTATTTATAGGTTGAATGATTAAACAGGATTCTGTAAGAAAGAAATTGTTCCTGCATCTACTAATAGTTTTCCAACTCCCACACGTGGCAGGAACATCAGATGAAGAAGTGAGTGTTTGAACCTCCCTGAGCTCAGAAAGAGGCAGGTTGCACTTCCCAGATGTCCCTTGCAGGATGCTGAATTGGGGGTTTTGAAGATGTTGGATTTGCCTTGATTTATATAGCAGTGAGATTGGTAGGATGGGAAATGTGAGATAATCAGTTGTGCTCAGTTGTTCACATTCCTGGCTTTGCATTTTTATCATTTCTTCTTTTTAAAGAAAATACAGCAATATTTCAACAGGTTACAAATTCAAAAAGAGCACCTAACTTCCGCAGAGCACTTTCAAGTTCTCGTGCATTATCAGCTGCATTAGCAGGACATAATCCTTACACTGTTTGAAGTCTACTGTCAGCTGGCATCATTCTGTATCTCTTGCTTACTTCAGTCGTCATCTTCAGTCTGTTATAGCAGGTGATGTAATTGGGCATATTGTTTATGCCATACATCTCATTTACTGTAACATCCTCCCAGTGTGGTGTCCCCTGATGTATTGGAAAAAGTCTTCGGTTTATAGATTTGCTTTAATTCTGTTATTTTTCCTCCTCCTCCTCCTCCTCCTCCTCATGGTAGGCACTTGATTATCCAGTCATGTGGCAGGGAGTCAAATGCCTTCTTGTAATCAATCCAAGCTACATTCAAGTTAGTCTTCCTTCCCTTGCAATTTCCCAAAATTCCTTCCTGCTTGCATGCAACCTTTTTCTCTGTCAGTGGCTTCTTCTGTTTCATTGACCCAAAATACATGAATATATGCATTTTCTGCCATGCTTTATTTAGTACCTTCATTATTTTATCTTACATATGTCATCTATCCTTACCTCATTGCCCTCTGATGACCTAAAGAAGTTAGTTTTTGTTCTGCTTACAGATTTTAAATCATCTTAACTAGAGAGTGTTGTTCTCTCTAGAGCTGTATATTGTATTCTGACATCCCAACACTGTATTTTACTGTAGATTTTATACATAGCTTCATAATCCACATACTATATAACTTCTTCCACTTCCATGTCATGAGAAATGGCAAGAAAATCTTGGAAGGAAAACTAACACCAAATCTTACTCTCTCGTATGGTTTCTAAGATTGCATTAGTCATTTCCAGCACAGATCCTATAAGCCTGTCTTTACTGCTGCAGACTAGAAATTTAATTTCTCAGAAAGCAAAACAAGTGATGAAATATGTGCCCAGTCATTTTGTGGATGTGAAGACAGGCTTATAGGACCTCTATTGGATTGAACTCTAGTTAAATGGCAATAATGTTTTAAAGAACATAAGAGTTATGTACTTTATGTACATTAAATACATAACGACAGTGTTGATAAATGTTTCATACAATCTGCACAAAATAGCTGGATTCACACATTAGTTAAGATCAAACTTGACTTCATAAAAAATGCTAAGCCAAAACTGTGGTTTTGGCTTAGCATATTGTGTGAACCTAGCCACTGAAATTTGTGAACCTATTTAGTATATGTTCAAACTCAGACAACTGATTTTTTCCCAATTACTATGGATTCATAAAATGTGTGAATTTTGTGTGTGTTTCCTGATATGTGAATGTGTAGAGGATGGAGAACTAAATAGCACTTTCTTGATAAATAATAGATATATTTCCACATAGCACAGAATGAGAATGTTACATGCTACCCGTTCCCTATTCACTGCTACTTTATTTAAGCAAATAAAACTTTCATAAGCGATAACTTGCAGATGTAGCCATTTGTGATTTATTCAATAAACTATGGTTAAACGAACCATGTATTAGTCAGATGTGTGAAGCAAACCATGGTTTAATGCTCCCATATTACTGGTGAGTTAATTGTGTGCTGAGCCTAACGAATTGTCAGTTGATAACCTAGACTAGATTTTTCTGGCTCAGTTGCATCATATGAAATTTCCTGAAATGCTTTTCTGACTGCCTCAGCTTTTACCTAAATTTATCACTCTGTCAAAGACAGAAAGTACAGTTGTTAATATTTAGTCTACTTGGATCCTGAGACATGCATAAATAAAGACATTTGGAATAAATTATGCTATTTCTGCCAAATAATTGCTGATTTTGCCAGGCCAGTGTATGCATCTTGACTATTTTTTCTTGCTTCTGCTTTTGAAAGAAAGCGAGTTACACAATGCAGCTCGTCCATATGAGCTAAATTTTTCCAAAATTTAAGTTGAGAAGATATGGTCAGGTTCCAATTGTTTTCTATGGTATAAACTCAGAAATGCCCATGAAACGACATTTCACTGATGCATTAAATTTTGCATTACAATTTGCAGCAGCACAGAAAGCATGGGCCAGAACAGAGAAGTTTGGAGGTCCAAATAGATTGGAGGCTTTCTATACTCAATGCTTTTCCAGTGTCAGTTATATGTAGACTTTCCACTCTTTTCAAATTATAAAATTATTGTATTATGTTCTGCCACACTCGGAGCTGTTGTGACTACATAACTAGAAAAGACAGAATGTTTCTAAAACATTTTTGCAACATGTTTATTTTTAAACAATTAATTTAAAACATGGGATAAAGTGCTATTTCATTTAAAGTGCTACTGCATAAATATTGAAAATTTAAAATATATATTAAAAGGAAGTATGGAAATTTAATATGTTTAGGAAATACACCCATTGCTAAAATTGGAAAACATACTTATTTTTATAGTTTGTGCCAAATTGCTGCTGCTTTATTTAAGCATACAAGTATTTTAATTTTTATCCTGTAAATTAATGAGCACAAATTGAAGTTTTGATTTTAAAAATTAATTCCATTGCTACAATCTGTAAGTCACCCAGAGTTGCTGCAGAGTTGGGCAGCCCCAAAATTGAAATCATCATCATCATCATCATCATCATCATCATCATCATCATCATCATCTCCCAGTGAGGCACTACCTTGACATGGTTGTGGGGCTTGCGTGCTCCAGGGAGGATGAGAGCTATGCCAGAGGTTCAACCATACTGGACAGGTCTCATCAGAGGAGCCAGACAAAGAGTGTCTCTCCCATAAACAATATGGTGAGAGGTAATTTACAGAAACCCATATCGGATCAGTCATCACCCAGGTCAACAAGGACCATGCTAGGTGTTCTAGTTCCTGGACATCTGGTGACAAGTGGGCTACAGGACTCAAGACTGTTGGCTGAGCAACCAGGGCCAGCAGCTGCAGAACTACTGGAAGAAAAGGTATTTACCCGTCGCAAATATACAAAGACTGAAAACAGAGAAATAATGATATGCTATTACAAATCAAGTCCAATGAGAAGAGGATATCTGAAAAGAATTAACCAGTTCTGGAAAGAACAACATCCAGAATCAGAAATCACAGAACAGAGGCTAGTAGATCAACATTGATCTATAACTTGAAATAAAGTATTCACAGAAGTAGAATTGAAAGAACTGCAAAAGTCTACCCAGGGCAAAGAAAACGAAGCCTTTCCACTAGTAGCTCAGTCAGTAGAGCCTTCTCCTCAGAAAGAACAAAGCTCTCTTACTAAAAAAACAAGAGGAATTGAAACAAAGAATAACTGAGCATCTAGAACAGCACAAAAACAACAGAATAAGGTTGCCTGCATTGAAGATTGTTACAAAGAAAAAACTAGCACAAGTATTCAGCAATGCCAATACTGTAATATCAAATGTAAGCACCAGCTCACTGCAGGAAACAAATCAACTGATGTACAGCACACCTGCAGTTATAACTGAATACCTTGAATGCACAAACAAGGAAAAAAAAAAAAGCCAAACAGTGCACCACCAAAATGGAAGATCAGGTTGAAAAATTAAGATCAGCATGCTAAGATCAGATGCAAGCAAGCTAGAACAGATGAAAGAAAAGAAGCTGAAGAACAAAAAGACCAAAGAATACCTGATCAAGAAATGTCACCTAGAAACAAGGAAGATCAAGGAAGCACTGGAAATAATAAAGCAGTAAATACCAGCCATAGCCAAAAAGATCAGTAGATATGAAGCTCAAATTGCCCACTACAGGCAGAATGTTCTATTTCAGTTGAATATGAAACATTTCTACCAATCCATCAATGGAGAGACTGCAATGAACCAGTTAACACCTGAAAAAGAAGAAACAGTGCGGTTTTGGGAGCAGCTATGAGACAACTCAAAGAAATACAACACAAATGCAGTTTGGATAAAGAGGTAGATAAGAATAAAAAAGAAGCTGAAATGAAAGAACTTGTAATAACAGCAGAAATGATGTAGAAAAGGGCAAGGAAGACCCAAGAATTGGTCAGCACCAGGTGAAGATGAACTGCATGGTTTTGGTTGAAACATCTGACTGCACCCACTCATTGCCAAGCAGTTTAACAACATACTGCAAGGAAGTGAAATTGAAGATTGGTTAACATCTGGCAAAACCTACCTTATAATGAAAGATCCAGCAAAAGGGGCAGCACCAGACAACTACAGGCCAATTATCTGCTTGCCAACAACTTTCCAATTGCTAACTGGTGTGGTAGCTGATGCAGTCCAACAGCATCTAGTTGACAAGCTCTTTCCATCTGAGCAGAAAGGAAGCCACCCAAACAGCAGAGGGACAAAAGATCAGCTCCTAATTGACAAGATGATTTTGGAAAACTGTAAGAGAAGGAAGACCAACTTGAATGTAGCTTGGATTGATTACAAGAAGGCATTCGACTCCCTGCCATATGACTGTTTAAACAAGTACCTAGAAATAACAGGAGTCAATAGAAACATCAGAAGCTTTGTGCAAAGATCAATGGCACAGTGGAAGACACAGTTGCTGGTCAATGGCGATAGACTGGGAGAAGTTAACATCAAGAGCAGAATCTTTCAAGGAGACTCACTATCACCACTACTGTTTGTCATTGCACTGATTCCTCTGTCAATAATACTGAACAAGTCAGGCCACGGCTATCAAACATCAAAAACATCTGCCAGGCTATCCCACCTCCTTTACATGGACGATCTGAAGCTGTATGGAAAAAGCCATCTGAAATGGAATCGCTGCTCAACATTGTCTGAATACACAGCCAAGATATTGCAATGGAGTTTGGACTGGACAAATGTGCCACCCTTACCGTCAACAGGGGAAAAATAATGAAAACTGAAAGAATCAAGATGTCCTATGGAAATAGCATCACGAGTCTGGATGAAGAAGATTACTACAAATATCTGGGCATCCTCCAGGTTGACAATATCAAGCACACTGAAATCAAAAAGAAGGTTAGTAGTGAATACATCAGAAGAGCGAAGAAGATCTTAAAGTCCAAACTCAGTGGCGGAAATACCATCAAGGCGATTAACACCTGGGCAATTCCAGTCATTAGATACACAGCTGGAATAGTGGGCTAGACTCAAGCTGAACTAAAAGCCCTGGATAGGAAGACCAGAAAAATAATGGCAATGAATCATGCCCTTCATCCACACAGCATTGTTGACAGACTCTACTTACCAAGGAACATAGGTGGGCGTGGAATGTTGCAAGTACCCCAGGCAGTTGAAGAAGGAAAAAGGGCATTGGAAGAATATCTGAAGGGCAGTGCAGAAGATGCACTGAAGCTAGTACACCATGAAGGCTTACTAAATACCAAAGAGGCCAAACTGGCCTATAAGAAAGACCAAAAGAAGAATAAAAAAGAGACATGGCAAGGCAAAGTATTACATGGCCAGTACACAAAAAAACTAGCAGACAAAGCAGATAACAAGACCTGGCAACGGCTAACAGCAGGAAAGTTGAAGAAAGAGACAGAGGGGCTAATTCTGGCTGCACAAGACCAAGCCTTAAGAACAAATGCATATAAAGCTGGAATCAAGAAGACAGCAGCAGACAGCAAATGCAGCCTCTGCAAAGAAGCTGAAGAAACAGTGGACCACCTAGTTAGCTGCTGCAAGAAGATCGCACAGACTGACTACAAACAACGGCATGACAAAGCAGCAGCGATGGTGCGTTGGAATATCTAGAAGAAATACCATTTGCCTGCAAGCAAGAACTGGTGGGGCCACAAAACAGACAAAGTAATAGAAAATGAAGAAGCTAAAGTGCTCTGGGACTTTTGAATTCAAACAGACAAGCACCTGCCACACAAGCACCTGCCACACAACACTTATCAATTGTTGATAAGAAAGACAAAAAAGTCTGGATAGCGGACATTGCAATGCCTGGAGACAGCAGAATAGAAGAGAAAGAACTGGAGAAAATCACAAAATATAAAAGACCTGCAAATAGAAGTAGAATGACGATGGCAAAAGAAAGCAAAGATAGTACCAATAGTTATAGGCGCCTTAGGTACAATCCCAAAACATCTGGAGCACCACTTGAACACCACTGGAATTGACAAAATCACCATCAATCAGCTGCAAAAGGCAGCTTTACTTGGAACAGCTTAGATCATGCAACGATACCTTTAACACCATCAAACAACAACATCTTGGGAAGGACTCTACAGGAGGATAAAAATGCCAAATCCAGTCTAAACGTCTGGCTGACTGTGCAACCAACAATAATGAATACAACTTAGCTGACAGAGAAGGCAATTTATACAGATATAATATCAATTACTTAAAACATCAGTCTTCCAACTTGAAAAAGATGAAACACACATGTTAAGGTAAGATTATATCACAGTTCCATTCTTTTAATTAAAAGGTTGTATTCTGTGAACTCCTAAAAAAAATGGAAAAAAACAACGAAAACATAAAGGAATGGCAATCAACGATATAACATAAATCATGGGTAGGCAAACACAGAGCCCCTGCAACCATAGTTACCAAAAGTGAGCAACAGATCCTCATAATTTTGTGGTTACACATTAAAAATGTAAACCTTAAAATAGTTCCAACAATATTGGTCTACAAAACAAAGAAAATTCCCCAAATTCTCTCAAAGCATTCAGGAAACAAACAAACAAACTAGACATTTTGATGCAATCCACACATGTGACGACTTTGCAACTACGGTCCTTACTCTGCCAAACATGTTGATTACAACCCCCTGTCATCCATAAAAAAAATGCCATTCCCAATGTAGATGCTCCATCAAAATGGACAGCTCCTCTGCACGTGGCATTTGAACCAATCCAGCATTGTGTCAGGCTTCACACCAGGCATGGTAATAAATCTCAGCACTCCAGACATTCAACCTTTTATTCAGGAACCTGCTAACCACAGAAGCTTCACAGACACGACATGGCTGAGCAAGTTGCTTTATTGCAGATAAGAAAGAAGTAATATATGCACAGAAAATCTGCCTACTGCAGTATGCAGAAATCAAGCCCTATGTACAGTATTTGTCTGCTCTAAAGTTCAAATCCCAGGCCTTTTCCTTTTGCCTGTCCACATTCATGGGTTCTTGGCCATTCTTCTTTTTGGCCTTGAGAACTGGAGGTATCTGCTCAATATTTATAAAACGGATTCGTCTGCCCTGAGAATCACCAGCTTCACTTCGCTCATCCACGCTCGGCCACTGTATTCAGCCTTCTTAGGCAGCTGAGCTGATTTTTGCACATTGCCCTTGGGCGCCTGGAGGAAGTACTGGATGACTCTGATCAGCTTCACAATCCCTCTTTAAAACTGCCTAGCTTGATTTTCCCAGCTTATACAAGCAGAACGCATCACTCTTTTGCCTCATGTCACCTCTGGCTCAAGCGAGCTAGTAATCTTACCCCCAGACACATGCACACACAGAGGCTCTACGCTGCAACCTACAATGGTTGTGACTGTTGAAGAAAAGTGCTTGGTGGCAACTATGATGTTCTTCACAGCTCTCACTGGTTATGTTATAAACAGGAAGTATGATACCTTGACAGCCAGTAATTCGGGTTTTTCTAAAATGGCCAAATGAACACCGCTTGTACAGAAAGCATCGGAGGGGTGCTTTCAAGGGATATACAATGACATCTGAGCTACGGGGCCCAACCTGTTTTCTGGGCTAGTAGTGATGCTTTTTTCCCCCTTCTAAGCGAAGCAAAAGCAAGGGAATTTTTGTTATTCCAGGAGCTGTTGTAAACTGGGTGACAGTTTTAGTATCCTCCTATTCATTGCTGGAGGGAGCACTCTTGGTCACGTGCTGTTCCTTGCTGGTTCTCAACATTCAGCGGTTCACAGAATGGTTGGATGGTTCTGTAGACCAGGGTTCCTCAACCTTGACAACTTTAAGACAGGTGGACTTCAACTCCCAGAATTCCCAAGCCTTTAAAATGTGGTATAGATGTGAGTCTGAGGCAGCCCAAGGGCATACAAAAGATAGTCAGTTCTGCATAACTGTGTTTAAGACCAGGATCGTTTTAAAATGCACTCTTTTCTAGGCCCATGTCCATATGATATGCTCTCCAGAGATTTTCAAAACATGCAATATGTATGGGATTCTGACTTTCCAAAATTGGCCCCCAGACCTGCCCCAATCTATCTGCTGAATAAAATATTGTATACAAGGAGACTTCTTTCCACTGGTGTATCAGAGTATCTGTAGACTGGACTGAATGGATTGTGCAAATCATGTTAACCTGTGACCCCTCTTTCACCTCTTAGTTTATTGCCTAGCAGAGGGCCAGCTTGGTTGCTTTAGCAATTGACCTACCTAATGGAGATTCCATTTAACTACCATGACAGCCAGGACTAGGATTACCATTAATTTCTCTAAGACTCCTTCAAAAAGCATCTAAACTAGTGGCTGTTCCCCGTCTTGGGTCAATTAATTTCACGTGTTCTTCATTATAGGGTAACTGAACATCCTTCAAAGGTATCTGGGATCACTCTCTCTCAGCCCAACTCACCTCACAGGGTTGTTGTGAGGAAAATAGGAGGAGGAGGAAGGAATATTAGGTATCTTCGCTGCCTTGAGTTATTTATAAAAATAATAAAGGTGGGATAAAAAAACCTAACTTAAAAAAAAAAAAAGCAGGATATTTATTTAATTCCCCATCCCTTTTTACATGCCTTTCAGAGAGGTAACTGATTAACTCATTCATTTTCTTCGTCTGGATGAATCAGTGGAATAAAACATTTGGTCTTCTGCTTGGTTCCTAGATTAAACTTGGCGAAGTCCTATAGGGGAGGGGAGACGGAGGAGGGAGAACCTTGTCCTATATCTCAGTCCAGTGGGTGAAGTCCAGTGGGACACAAGAATTAGCAATTCAATCACTATGTCCTTGTATCCATTAAGCAGTCATGTTCCTTCCTGAATACATTGGTTTAGGACAGCAGCTTTAAAAACAGAGTCTCAGCAACACCAGAACTGACCTTGGCTGGACTGGGAACCTAAGCAGAATCAGGCCTAGTATTTGGATGGGAAACCTCCAGGAAACTCCCGAGCTGTAGACATTGACTAGGAAGGTGAAAAGGTATCCTGGAAAAAGGCAAAGCAAACCTCCTCCCCCTCCCCCTCTTCTTCCTCTTCTTCCTCTTCCTCTTCCTCTTCTTCTTCCTCCTCTTCCTCTTCTTCCTCCTTCTCCTTCTCCTTCTCCTTCTCCCCAAGAAAACTACAGGGATGTGTCCATGAAGTCACCAGGAGCCAAGCTCAACAAAAAGGAGATTTCATTTCAGGAACTAAAGTAAAAATCAGAACGTTCCTGTTCTCCTTCATGACCCTCCCCATAATATGAAAACCACCATAATATTGATCTACCTTAAATGATGATAATGATGATAATGATGATGATGATATCAAGACTGACTCAAAGGCACCAAAAATAAAAATAAATCCCTAGAGTTGCCATTAATTACCTAGCTATTGCTGCCAGCCGCGTTTAACAGAGTTACAAACAAACCGGACCACTGGTTTGAGCCACTGGAAACACTTCTGTTGCATCTTTCCAAAAATATTGTAAGAGGTGAACTGTTCATCATATCTGAAGAACTTACTTTTTTGAAGTTTTATAAATGATTGTGCTGGGATCTTTGTGTTTGCTTGGTCGCCTTCTTGCAAACGTTTCATTACCAAATCAGGTACCGTTGTCAGTGCTTCGAGACAAAAGAGTGGGTTTTGCCAGCTTTATATGTGTGGCAGCTGCTCCTGCCTGTCTGGATCAGACAGCCAATCAGAAGCAGGCACAAAACCCCAAACAACCCTGACCGACACTGAAGGTTTCAGGCAAAACTAAAAGGTAGCGGAAGAGCCACTCACTTCTTGCTTCTACTTGTCAAAAGATTTCAGAACAGTGACTTGGTTCACACATTGGCCTACACCATGTTTGTTGAACCTCGATGTGTAAAATAAACCTCGACTGGCTGAGTTCATGTGCCCACTAAATCGTAAGTCCATCCTGACTAAGTTCATACAAGATAGTAAGCAAAACCAAACAAATGCATACCATCTTAATACAGTATGTGAACTGCGAGTAATTAGACCAGTGTTTTCAACCTTGGCAACTTTAAGATGTGTGGACTTCAACTCCCAGAATTCCCCAGCCAGTGTACAACAGCATTAAGATGTACAACATCTTAAAGTTGCCAACATTGAAAAACAATGAATTAGACTACCCTAGCTAATTTCTACTGACACCATTTTTCTCCTTTTTTTTTTTTTGAAACTACAATCCTATTCCCACTTTGCTAGGTACAAGCCTTGGTATACTTAAAGGGTCTTATTTTTAGTAGATGAATACAAGATTGTGCTGCCAATTCTTTTTTTTTTAATTTCTCCCACAATACAGCAACACTTTTGGCAACAACTCATTCACAAATCCAACTGAACTGAAAGCCTCTCTGTGCCTTAACGGGCATTGCCTTGTTTTATTTCATATTATAAACAAAAGCAAAATTAAAAACTGCTTCTTGTTAACTTCACAATATCCATTGCACTCTTTTTGTCATTTAGCTCAATGGAAAGATCTTTTTAGCCTCAAATCTTATCGAAACTATTTATTTTTGCTGCCTTTCTTTGTATCTTTGTTCCCATTTTCTACAAATCAAATTCCACAACATTTGAAGTATATGATTTAGCGACTGTAAATCATATGCTTTTGTCGTTAGTACTGAAAATACTTACAATAAGGATTCTTTCTCTGTCTTCTTGCACCTCCCCCAGCATGACTTAGTTTGCAATTCCTAACACTGAGTTTCATCTGCCATTTTATTGCTAAAGTCACCCAGTTGTGTAATGACCTTCCAGAGACAGCAGTCTGTTTTCGAGTGCAAAGCTTTGCCTGTTGTAAATGTTTCCAGCTCAATATTCCTATCTCCCTTCCTTCCTTTTTCTTTTCACCTTTCTTTCTTTGCTGTTCAACATTTTCCTGTTCACATTTTTAGAATGCCACTTGATTTGTTACTCATTTGTCACTCCACTCCTCAGTATAGCAGTCCTAACAAAACAGAGTTGGAGGCATACTGGTCCATTAGGCAGAAAATCTAAAAGCAGTGTGTGTGTATGGGGGGGGGGGGGTGTCTGCTTTTCTTTAAGTACTCCAGATTTTGCAAAATGCTAAAGTTGACCCTGACCCCCCCCCAAAAAAGGGAGGGAGGTCAGCCCAATGCTCTAGAAATACAGTTGCTTGGATCCTCATCTTAACCAAACCTTCCCCCCCCCCTTTAGTAACTGACAAAAAGACAGTCCCTTTTATTCTAAGATGGCTTTGTTTTCTTAAGAGACTTTGAAGAACCATTTTCTGAAAGGCTTCTGAAAATCCATTTGCACTGAATCAACTGGGGCACCTTATTTTACAGGCTGCCTGACATCCTCAGAGAATTTGGGGAGATGAGTGAGGTGTCACTTTCCTTTATTAATCCCACAGCTGACAGTTTCTGACATAACAATATTTAACCATACCTTTCATGTTTTTGTCTAGGCTCCAGAATTTCTGTGCATTTTCAAGGGAAAACAGATATTTAATTTAGTAGATAAAGATATGAAATTCAACGTGAGGCAAAAAATTCAACTGGAAGCAAAAGGTACATTAAAAAAAAGTAGTTATTAACTAGGGTGATTTCCTCAGGAATGTGTTGGGATTTGCATTCTGCATTTTGAATATTTAATATAATCTGTACATATTACATTTTTACTCCAACAGAACTACTTCCAGAACCCAGCCTCCATGAGATTCTTGTCCCTGTCAAGACTGACAAAATGAGGGAGAATTCTGACCTGTAGGAGAGCCAGTTAACTTGTGCCTTCCCGGTGTAAACACAACTCCTTCCATTCTTTTTAACAGTTCTTGTGCAGGAAAATCTCTAGCTAATGATCTATCGTATTAATTAATAGAGGGAAGAAGTGTGCCATTTGGATGTTCTGCTTCAGATATCAACATGTCTGAGGCAGACCGTCATTCCTGTAAGCTCAGTCAGAGAAACCTCTTGAGTTCCATTTCAGGTCCCTTCTGCCTTTTCCATGGGATGCTAGGATGTTCAGTAATTATACAAATATATTATTATAGGCAGAAACAAAGCTGCCCCTGCAGTCGAGAAAAAATAAGCAGGATTCGGTACCATTATCCAAAATCCCACATCGGGCAAGGTCTGAGTGGAATAGATGGTTACTTTTCATCAGGAGTAGTGGGAGTATTAAACGCCAGCTGCCAAAGTATGTGACTGAGGGTTGCTACAACAGATCCTGCCATGTAGAAAAGCGAATAAAAATAATAATATAAAAAGATGCCTAAGATGATGTTGTTTGGCAGTGTGGGCGTAATCAGGAAACTTTTTTTATTTCTTTCTCTCCACAAAATTGATTGGCAGTAGGTCTAGAGTAGAAAATGGAAAGTAATTCTTTACCTAACACATCATAAATTAAGTTGCAGGATTCATCACCACCACATGTAAGTGATTATTTTTAATGTAGATATTTGTTTCATAAAGAACAAAAAAACAAGTGTAGCCAAGACAAGCCATTGAGAACCTCCACAGTTAGAGGTTCCCAGGCATTTGCTAGCCAGTTTTGGAAACAATGGAGCCTTACTTTGATCCAGGCGGGCAACACTTATAGATATGACAGACAAAGAGGGCTTGGAGAGCTTGGCCTGGGAATAAAATTGCTGGTGCTATTCACAGTGTGGGCCAGCTATGTTCAAAGCCAGGCTGTGACTTCATGGTGATAGTAGCTAATGTGCTGTTTAGAGAAATTCAGCAGTATTTTCTAGTTGGAATAGTAAAGTGAGAGTCTGGTGGTCTCTCACCCTACAATGGTGTTGCTGATGCTGGCTGTGAGAAGCTGAGAAGTGTTAATCCCAGTCTTACTAGGGAAAATAGTACATTTTTCAAGGACTGACAGAGTGGTCCAGGGTGGATCACAGCCTTCTCCAACCCAGAGCCCTCCAGAGAGTTGGGGATAATGGGAATTGTAATTCCCTATTTCTGGTGGACACCAGACTGTGGAAGTCTGTGAACCTGACCCATCTAGAAAATACCAGAGTGGTTTTGTTCTCCCAGAGCTTTGGAAGAAATAAGTTGTATCCCACTGCCATCTCCTTGGGCAAGTAAGTTCCATGTTAACTGCTTGGGAGTGATGTAGGTGTGCTAAATAAGCATGCCTAGAGTCTACTGCAAATCCTGGAAGCCTAAAGCATTTTCTTCTGTTTAAAAAAGAACTGTTAAATGTGAGGAGGAAGCCTGCATGGTGTCTGAATTTCCATCTGCATCCACATGCTATTGGGCTTTTTGAGATGTCCCCACAGGATGGCTGGGTGGACAGAACCTACGTGGCACGTTCTCTTGGGGGGGGGGGAAATGATTTCCTCACGCCCCTGTGTTGTGTCTGTTTGTCTTCTTGCTTACCACAGTCGCTCCTGGGCACAGCAGATCTTGGGCGTCTGTGCCACAAGGGATGGAGCCATAGGCAGGATTGGCAAGGGCTGTTGGAAAAGGCTAGATGAGACTGCTAAGTATCACCGCCCAGAGGGCTGCCAAATTGCCGTTCTTTAAGGGACATGCTTTCCTTGATCACAGGAAACATCCTTGATTTCTCCTAGCTTTCACGCGCGCACACACACACACACACACACACACCCTACACGGAACAGAACGTCCCTCCTCTTCAGTCCATCAAGAGCCACCGATCAGACGCCCCACGTCCTCCCCCCGCACGGGCAGCCCTCCCCTGACATCTCTTCACATCAGAAAACCCCGCAGAAGCAAACCGCGGAGCCCGCCGAAGAGACGGCGCGCGTGCACACTCACACACGTTTTCCGCGAGCCTCCTCGGGAGACATCCCCTCCCCGCGGCTCTTCAGGGAGCTCCTGCGCCGGACCCGAGCCCCCCGCCCAGGTCCCCGTCTCTGCCCACTCCCTTGGCCCCCGAGGAAGCGAGGACGCCGCCCAGCCCCGCTTGGGAGACGCTGACTTACGGGGAGCGGGAGCGGCAGCGGCAGCAGCCCCCTCTGTGGAAGCAGGAGGCGGCGGTTCGCCGAACGAAGCCGACGGAGCAGGCGAAGAGCAGCGAGCGAGCGGGCTCGCGGTCTCCGGGCAGTGGCGGGCAAGCGAGCTCTGCCTTCCCTTTCCCCGAGCCCGGAGGACCGAGCCAGCCACCAACTCACCTTGGCGGGCGAGCCGAGGGACCCGGCTAGCCTTGGAGGAGTCCAGCTGCCGCTCCCCGTCTCCCAGCTGGCGTCGCCTTCCATGGCCAGGCAGGCTAAAGAGGCAGAGGCAGAGGCGGTGGCGGGCCGGCTGCTCCAGCCTCTTCCCTCGCAGCGGCTGTCTTGTCTGTCCGTCTCTCTGTCTGGTTCGCTCACACGTCGGTCCCTGTTAACCCTCCGACTGCTGGCTGAGCCCTGCTCTGCGTGCCACGATAGGCCGCCCCCTCGAGCGACTGATTTGCGCGTGGGGTGTCTGCTGCTCTCGCTGCTGGCTAGAGACTGAGCGGACGGAAGAGCGGCGGGCAGAGAGGGACGAGCGCGCGGGGCGCGGGGCGGGCGGGGTTACCGGAGCAGGGGGAAGACCCTCGGGCGCGGGGGACAGAGAGCACGTGGGTCCCACCTTTTAGGGAAGGTCGTGTGGCGGTTGCGAGGGAGCTTCCTCCCCGCCGCTTGGAGTTCCCTTGGACGGGGTGGGGAGTGCGGGGGGGGGGCTAATATCTTTGCAACCAACGTTACACTTTTCCCACGGACAGAAAGCCCCCAGTGCATCCCTGCTAAAGGACTGCTTGTTTGTTCAAGCAAGGTCGGATTCTTTAGAACACGACTCTGAGCACACGCAAAGCGAGCAGTCTCCTGTCCGCGCGCCAGACCTCTGGATAGCGCCAGAGGGCTCTCTTCGCTTCTGGGACGACGAAAACGTCCACCGCCCTCCATCCAGGGCCAAGCGGCCGGTCATCCCCGTTTCCCTGCAGGCTGACTCCGGCCCCTGCTGGGAGTTTTTGCGGGAGGATCCGCGTGTAGTAATGCTGCCCTCGGTCTCCCCCCCCCGCCCCCCCGCGAGCTAGTCTCGCAGACTCATTTCGGTGCCCCTCTCCCTTCTCTCGCTCAAATCCTCCCCGGCAGTCCAGCCCCTTTCTCTTGCGTTGCTATGGAGCGAGGCGTCTCCAAGGGACATACCAGGCAGCACCTGTGGCTGAAACTGTCTCAGTTCAACCTCCAAGCCAGCTTGTCCACTGGGGAAGGGGTGGAGTGAAGCCCCCTCCCCTCGCTATGGGAAGAAGAGACCCAGAACGGGCGGAGGGGGGCAGGCGAGGCAGCAATTAAGCGGAAGAGCGAGCTCTACCGTCCAGCTCTTCCTCGCGCTTTCTTCGCGTCGGAATTCGACTCCCGTCTCTCCGCTGTTCTGGTTTTTTTGCACAACAAAATGCTAATCGTTTCTCCTCTCTGGTCCTCCACCGAGTCCCGAATCCCCAGTCCCGCCCTTCCCCTCCACCCCACCCTCCCTTGTCCAGAAACATCTCCCAGCGCCTTGAGGTGGGAGGGAATATTTTTCCCCAAAGCATCCCTCCACTTTTCCTGCCAATCCTCTCCTGTCAAAAACCAGCAACCCGCCATTCAGTTTCCCCGTGGGAAGAAATGGCAGAGCGAGTCCGCGCCAGCAAGTGAGCAAGGAACCTGCGAGGCGAGGCCGACGTCTGAGTGGACTGGTCTGCACGCTTCTGCTGGGAGGATTTCAACACTGTGTTTTGCTCCCCTAAGATACCGGTATGAGCATCTCATGAACTTGTTATTAGAAGACACCAGGCTTTCATTCTAGCTAGCTGGAACTTCTGGGCTCAGAAATTAAATGGGGTTTGGCCTGGCTCATTCCTGGATGGGAGATCTCCTGGGAATACTAGAGCTGTAGACTAGACTGCAAAGTAGAAAAACAGACAAGATACAGTACTGAGCCGCCCCCCCCCCCCCAAATTGAAATCTCCAGGAGTTGAGGGAGGCTATATCATTCTTGGAGACTGAGAAGTAATTGGATCACTTTACATTGTCCCCAACAGACCCTTCACATATAAACAAACTCAGTGCAAAAGTGACAAACACATGTTAACAAACCCTAGGGCCATGAGTATTTAAGAAACGATGAACCACTGCAGTATGTTGTTGGTTATATTGTTAGTAGAGAGCCAGTTTGGTCTAGTGGTTAAGGTACCAAGCTAGAAATCAGGAGAAGTGAAAGGATGACCTTTCAGTGATATACAGGTAGTCTTCACTTAACGGCCAATTTTCCTGTCCCTGTTGTGGTCATTAAGCGAGGACTACCTGTATGCCTGTAATGTTTTGGAGGCTTGTGGCTTACCTAGTCCTATGAGCACCTGTAGCTTAATCATACTCCTGTGAGTTTGCTTCTAAACACTTGTGCACACAATGGAAGTGCTGCTTGCTAGATAATGTTACTGTCCACGGTGAAAACAGCAAATGTTAACTTTATGATTATTAATATAAGGATAAAAGGATCAAGTCCACCATCACATCACAACCGTCTCTCTGAATACAAAGGTGGTCTGTGACTTGAAAGCGCTAAACAAAAATCCATGCTTTTGTATGATGCCAGTGACAATGGCCAGATATGTGCTTTTTCCATTCAGCCATGAGAGCAGAGAGAATCTGTGATTCAGTGCTTTTAAAGCATTCTCTTAGCAAGGCTAGTCAATATTATTGTATCCAGTTTTTACTCATCAGTCTGTAAAAGGCTTTTCTTCTCCCCTTTCTTATCTTCTTTGTTAAATTCTCTCTCTGCCCTTTTTGTGCCCCGCTCCTCCCCACTATGGCCAGTTTGTCTGTTCCCCTTCTATCTCTAGATCACTGTCTGATTCCTGTGACTGCCCAGCTGGTGCTACACAGTGCTTCTCTTCCATTTGCGGCGTGGCCATGCCTTTTTAAAATGTATACATTTACTAACTGGCAGGACTTGCTTTGAAGCCCACAGAAGACCCAAAGGCATTCTGGGGAATTATAGAGCAGGAAGCTGAGCCTTTGTAATGTTGTGTTTTGTTTCTTTTTCTTCCTCAGCCATGCCTGTGGGTGCCACGTGGGGGGCAGAAGACTTATCAAATCTTTCAGTGCCTAGAAGAGATATTTTGTTTGTTAATACACTGTATCACTGAACTTTACCATAATTTCTATTCTTTGTGTGCATTTTGAATTAATTTCCCCTAAATTCTTTGCAAAAAGCCAATGGTGATAATTATAATTTACTCTGCTTCTATTAGATACCTGAAAGCAGTTGCTGCACTCCAGCTGACTTAAACCTTGTTTTCTTAACCATTTTTAAAAATTCAATGACTTTATTAGCTTTAGAAACCCACCTTGACATCTCACTAAAACTAACACAGGAAAATCGTAGGGGCTAGAAACTTAAAAAAAAAAACAAAATCCAAGGGAATTAAGGTCAGCGCCTATTCGAGGTTTCTGTACTCTCCCCAACCTGCCTAGAATCACACAAACTGAGTGATATGCAGTCAGTCACATGATGTCCCCCTTTACTGGAGGATAGGCAGCTAATTACTTTTTACTCACTAGCACCAAGCCACAGCTGTTACATTACAGTATTTGTTACACTTCAGATCACTGCAAAAGTGAAACAGCTACCAATTTAGACTACTTGGCTTTCTTTGTTCTGCCCTCTTTTTACATTGCGTGAAAAAAAAAAGTGAGAAATAATTGGGGCAGAATAAGGCTTGGCAGAGAAAATAATTTTGAGTAAAAGCTGTTGCGTTTTTGAGCTGCATGACCAAGCCCCTCCCGGAGGAATTCAAGAGTTATGTCATGCGTGCCGCTTCAAGGAGGAAGAATAACAGTGCGGTTGTTGCTTGGTTCATTATGTACTGCTGTGGGATTTCACATCAGTTATGGAGGATTAGATCCCTGTATAGGTATCTACCTGCACTCCCTGACTGAGACAGGACCAAAAGCTTCTGTTTTACAATGTTTCTGATTCCTACTGGGAGGCCAGAAAGGATCTGAGGTTCTCCTGGCATGTCGGACTGGGTGCACAGGTGGAATATTGAGGGAGCATTTGGACTATTCATGGAAGAGAGCTCCAGCAAGGGACATTGCCAGTGATTAAACACCAGAAATTCCCACCAGGCAAACTAGTGAGGAAGTCACTTGTCCGTGGATTTGATTACAATATGTGACCCATCTTTTATATGTTAATATGGCATGACAAAGCCTTCTAGCCTGTTTGGCCTGTGGGCCCCATGTTGGAACCAGAATAGTCCAAAATGTGTTTCTTTCCTAGCATGCATCTCAGACCCAAGCTCTTTTCACACATACATTTATTCAGTTAGAATAGATTGACCCTGTTATGTTATGTTATGTCAGTCATTTAATAGTAGATCATTGGGAAGGCAGTTGGGACTGCCAGATAATTTTCTGATTTTTAGCTAGATCTCTGACATCAAAGAAGGAATGTATTACTTGCCTGGGCAACAGAATGCTGGTTTTCACTTACCTCCTCTTTTCTGAAAAAAATGTATGCAACAATTGCTCTAAAAGGAGAAAAACAGATGAACGCTCTCTTTCAAACCATCCGTTCTGCAATAAAGTCAGCACATGCTCTGGAAAACATGACCCTATTGAAGCAAATAATATAAACTGGTTAGACTGATTTTGCTTATTTGAGATTCTGTATATTGGTGGTGGTTTTTCTCACTGCCAGCTGACATTGATGGGAGGGGGGGAAAGCCAGGGAAGGCAGTAAAAACAAGAGAAGGGGGAAGAGGTGTCTTCTCTCCTGCAGCCTCTCTTGGCATGGGGGACAGATAAAGGGGGAGAGAATGAGAACGGTTCCTTTGGTATCAGTTCTCCTATCCCACAATCAGCAATTGTTGCTTATATAAAAAAAGGAAGGTAAGAACAATCCTAAATAAAAGCGCTGCTTGTGACTCAGCTACATGCATGTCTCTTATCTGCTGTGTTTTTTAAAACCTGCATTCAACTTGGGTTAAGACAAAATGGGGTGATGGAGGAGGGTCATGGGAAAGAGTTTCAGATGATGGAGAGACTTCTGCACTCAAACCCATCCCCTTCCTTCCATGCATTGCGATTGGTGGATGTTTTTCCTGCCAGCTGTTGTGCAGAAAAGGGAGGGCAGCAAAGCTGGGGGGCTCAGCCAATCACTTTACTTATCACATGTTGCACACATATAGTCAGGACAGTACCATTCAGCAGTGAGTCAGAACAAACAGGGGAGAGGCAGAATAGGGATTAGCAATAGTGACAGCAAATTTCATGACATAGCTGGTATAGTTTTCTATCGCCTGAAGGATAGGAGGACAGCCATTTAACTCAGCAGTGGGGAAAGGCCCTTTGTCTTTACTTATTATTTACCAGTGGTTGGATTCATACTTAATGCAAGGTTGTTGCTCCCTTATATATTATTTTTTAAAGTTTGTGACTTTTCTTATTTTTCTTTTCTTTTTTAAGTTAATTTGCTCACTGTGTTGAATGTGCAATTAGGAAATGGAAAGGGAGTGTAAAGTCAATCAATCATGAATGAGTGCTATGTCTGTAAATAGTTTTGTAATAAAGAATTAGGAAAGTTAGCGGAGATGGACTGAAGTTAAGTTACACTACAATAGTTATTAAAATAACTCAGAATTTCCTCATTAATGATGCAGTTAACTATTACCAGGTCCCTCTTGGATTCAAATTTGTGGCCATGATGTAGAGCTATGCAATGCTTCTGATTCAGAAGCAACCTTGGAGCATGCAGACACTTATGTAATCCTTGGGAAATGATGCAGCTGCTTTAAGGAGTTGCAAACAGATGCTCTGTCCTCCTGCTATACACTCCAAAGCATCTTCTTGACAAAGAAGCAGAAGCATTGCACAGCCTTAAGTATTGCTTCCAACATTCTTTCAGATGGAACATTGCTATGACAATATTGACCCTGTCTATTACTGATATATCAGTGCAACAATGGTGGGATGATGCTAGAAGGCACTGTAAATCACTATTGTGGAAGTTGGTCTTAAAATTTTAAGAGTGCAATGTATTTGCAAATGTAGCTATTACTTAATAATAGCTGTCTATTTAATACAGCCTATTTCTTTATTTATTTTTTTAAAAAAAGCTTGTTTCATTGTTCGGGCCCTGCGAGAACTTGATTCCTATAGAAGGAATGACAAGGAAGAAAAGTGAAGATGAAAATTAAGTTGAGTGCGCTTGACTCCTGATGACTCCGTTGACCCATTCCTGGAGCTGTCTTGGCAGCGATATGGCAGTGGCTGGCCTCTGTCTTCTTCTAGGACTTCTTTTTTTTTTTTTTTTAGCTTCCTTTCCTAGTTTACATGCCAGGGATTTCCTGGTAGTGTTCCATCCAAACACTAAGTCTGATCGCGGAGGATCAGCCAAGGTCAGCATAGTGCTACCTAGCCACAGATAGATACATCTTAATTATAAAACCTATGGCACATTAAGCACAAGTAATTTCTCCTTGAGTTAAATAAAATGGTAATGTTTATGTTTTTGCTGATTTGATTTATTTTACCCAAATGCCTTGGTATTCTTCTGATTAATTTTGAATATCATTGGCTCTTATGAATCTGTAGACTGTCAGGAAAATATCTTTGTAAAGGGAGTGGTTTTTGTTGGGAACACAGGTATAGTGATGCCTTCAGTAAGACTTCTCTGCCATTGACAGACAATAAGATTGCAAATGCTGGCTCCTGCTGTGGAATCAGCCCCATGTTAACCATCTACTGTGGAGCGAGCAAAGGAACAGAAGTCTGCAGTTGGAGGGAGCAGTTCAAGGATAATTCAAGGAGAGCAGTTGGAAATATCCTCAGGACTGTTGCCAGCAGGAAGGGCCTCCTTTCCTTGTTATTTGCAAGGAATGAACTTGAGACCTTTATCCTGGATCTCTGGACAGAAACAAATTGTAGGAGTAGGTGTGGGTGCATCAGGTAGAAAGAGGTACAGCTTATTAAGGTCTGGATTTCCAAGGGGTGCCTGGTCAAATGACATTTTGATTTCCATGTGGAACAAAAACAGAAACTGAATCATAGATTGTTCTTCAGAGTATTTATGGAAATTTACTTCCCTCTATTGATGAATCGTCCATAGGAATGATGTTCTACACTTCTGAAAAGGAACCTTGATCTTTATTCAGAAGAAATGTTTTTTATAATACAGCTTTGGATAGTTTTATCTGTGACTTGGGCTCCAGATTTGTTTTATACTATTTATATCAGCAGTGGAGGAACTAGAAGCTTCTAAATATCTACTTCAGAAGTATCCTGCAGATTATTTTGATATTGTTTTCTTTGTGATACGTGCCTTCGAGTCTACTTTTGGAAAAAATTGTATGGACTATCCATACTTATTTTACAAAAATTGTAACAGATTTTCAGTGACGTATGTATAACCCTATAGTTTAATTGTATCCTGTCAAGGACAAGAGTAGAAAATAAGAAAATTCTCACCAAATCTTGTAGGTATTCTACTCTGGGAGAATAGTTAACCTAGCCCTCAGCTCTTTTGTTTATCAAGTGTGAATTGCAACAGAAATTGACTTTGGGGAGATAATTCATTATTTTTAATGAAAAGAACAGAAAAAACAATGTTTTTAAATGAGCAGGTTTATTTATATGTTTGCAACCACATCACATAATTAGAATTTTTAAAAAATCAAAAACAGAGAAATGAGAATGCTGCCTTTACAGTTGCAAAATAATAATTAAGTGTTGAACTTTAGGTTTAGTTCTACAATAAAACAAAATAGTTTAAGAGGGCATTTTTGGTCTGGAATAACAATTCTAGTGTGGATGCTGGTGTAATTTGAGAAATGTACAAAATATATTTTCAGAATTAGTGTAATAATTACTTTTGTGACATGAGGATAATGGGATGTGATCATGACATGTGTGGGAATGTTACAAATTTGGTGTAGAGGTTCCAAAATTCATGCTTAGCATCTATCTCTGGGATCCAGCTATGGAAAACAAGGGAAGAGATATAAAGAAAGAGCAATGAATGGTAATTATGGCATTTGTTTTCTACTGGTACAGGATAGACTATTGTAAGAATAATCCGTGAGTACCTTTCTGATCATACAGAGTCTGTATTACGTCCTAGTATTCAGAAGAATTGCAGGATATGAAACAGAATGGATGATGGTGATCACAGACATGCATTGCATCTTCAAGTAGTCATCCATCATAATTATTTCATATGGGTTGGGGACTGTTAACATTTCCCCAAGTGATTGGATGCCCACACCCTTGGCCTGAAGTGACAAATTTGCTGAGTCCAATACACCAAGTGTTCCATTTGTCAAATCAGTTCAGTTGTTTCAAACTAAGAATTAGACACAGTTCTTGTAACTATATTGTCTTGATCCTGGTCCATTACAACTACAGGCAACTGAACTAGCAGGAGGACCAGTGTATCCATATTGTGATGAACACATTATTGCATGAAAGTGCAGAGCATCATAAAGAAGATCTATAACCTGTCCTGAAGAAGATAGTTCTGGTCCCAGAAGCAATAGATGGAAATTGTCTAGTTGTCCATGCCATATTTTGAGGGAAACAGCAGTCCAGCTCCAGACACTTTTAGGAAAAAGGTTCTCCCCAGTGTAGAGAATATAGGCAATAAGTGAAAGCCAGCCTCTGGTGAGTCTGATTATTGTTTTGCCCAGTTAAGGACATTAGCCAGCAAATCAGAAGTTCTTTAGGGCTCAACCAACCTTCTTAACAATACTTAGTGGAATGTTAAAGGAACATTCTAGATTTCACCAAGTCTTTGTTTGCATAAATGGGATTACAAAAGAAGAGGCTCCTTTAGAATACAAAAGTTAAATTTAATCTCTTTTGGTGTCTCAGCATGAGGTCAGTGTATCAGATGCTTTAGGGAGCACTGTTGTGCCATACTAAAACTAGGGGTTTGTCACACACAGCTTCTAGACCCTTTTCAGTCTGGTTCCAGATCTGGGCTTAGCCAACCTGGTAGTTCTCATCTGATAGATTTTATCAGCATAAACATTTATTACTCTTTTTAATCTCTTGATGACTTTTGCAACTATTGCCCTTTATAAGGAGAGGGGGAGAGAGAGGGAAAGCAACCCTGTTTCTCTTGTTTGATTTCTCAGTCATATCATTGACCATGGTTTCTTATTGGATCATTACTATGAGTTAGGATCAGGAATATTATTTTCCATTAGCATCACTCCTGTTTGCAGCACTGATTGCAACTAATGTTGTAACAACAATAGGAAATAACACATTATCTGCAATACTATTTAACATTTACATGAAATCCCAGGAATTGTCATTTGAAGATATAGAGCATCAATATGTCAGAGAGAGACTGTGCAGATACTTGGTCCAGTGAACTGGATGGGGACAATAAACTGAGACTGGATTCTGTGGGGTCCTACAGATGGTTGATTTCCAAAATAAGTAATTTTCCTGGTCTAGATGGGATAGTATTGGTATTTGATGTATTGCACTTATACCTAAGTGCAATATGAGAAAAGCAATAAAATATAACATAGTATTGATTGGTACCAGCAGTATAATAATATAATAATCAATTTAAAACATTTTCTAATCCTAGACTACCGTAATTTAAATCTGTATCAAATTATGTCACCACTTCAGAAATGTCCTTTCTAAACCTCAGGAGACTGGATTCCAAATGTAGGGGGAGTCTGTTCCAAAGAGTAAGAACTGGGTAGGAAGTGGCTATCCTGAAATGACCCTGATTGCACAAATGAGCTGAGCCCACAGAAACATGAATGGTAATAAAATTATTCAAATAACTAGGTGTTACTGTATGCATGACCTGGAAGATCAGTACCAACAATTAAAACTAGTAATGCTCCTGAAGACCCAGCCAATGTGAAGGTTGATGGAAAGAAGTAGAGGTGAATTGGAAGAAGAGAGATCCAGGCCCACATAAACCATGCTGTGCTGGAAATGATCCAGAAGACAGAGAGCAGAGTCAGAGAGGCCTACCAAAAAGCTATTGCAGGAGTCCAGGTGAGGTGCCCCTCAGGAGCATCAATATGCCAACGTTTCCTAAGTGACTGCTTAGCTGTTTGAAAAGACATAAATGGGGTTTCCAGTATTTAGAAGATGAAAATTACAAAATCCTGTTGTTCTATTGATGAAAGACTTTAAAGAAAGTTCCTTATTGCTAAGAACTCCCAAATCTCTATCACAGAAGATATCCACAGCTGATGATCCTGAAAAGAAAAAGAAATGAAAGAGAAAAAGAAGGTTGTTCTGGATGACAAACAATAAGCTCAACCTTGCCCAAATTTAATTTAAGGAGGTGATAAGAGATCCAAATGGAAATTCCAATGAGGCAGTGGGAGAGGAAAACATACCATCTTATCCAAGACCAGGGCAGAAGAATACACATGGATGTCATCAGAGTAGATGTGACAGTGAAACTGGAAAAAAAAAAGAAAAAGAAAAATGAGAGAACCTAGTGACAAGTATACAAAGAGCTGGTCCACATGGCCAAGTAGTTTTATTGTGTTTGCAGGCCACCAACTGTTTCTGAAGGGCAAGAACATATGTGTCCTCTACTTTCCTCCAGCCCACCGTAAATGCAACCTCTGCCCATATATTCCAGCTCTGTGTCCAAAGGAGTATTTTCCAGCTTAGTCTGGCTCAAGTAATGTTGTCTATTTTGTCTGCTGTGGCTTACTTCCTTCTAAGCAACCCCCTGCACTTTGATTGTCTGCTGTGTGCAGCAGTGCCAGAAACACCCTCACTCCTGGGCCAATAATCACTGCTCTGTAGGGCCATTGGACCTGGACTATTGTCTATGTAGTTTACTCTTGCTTCACCAATGAGCTTCTTTCTTTTTTTACAAGTTCACATGCAGAAAATGAAACACTTTCCTTCTCACCCTCTTTTACTGATGTGAATGTCAGAAAGAAGGATCAATCGTTCTCTTCTTTCTCTCTTTTCTTGAAAGATTGAAGTCAAGTTAAAAAGAAGAAGGAGGGAGAGGGAGAGAGAGAGGCAAACAGATTATGTTCCACAGAGTAATCTCTGCTCTCATAGAAGATTCATGGAAGATTCATGGAAATCTCTAATATTCAAATGGAGAATTAGAGATTAGAAATCTCTAATATTAATATTCATGGAGATTCATGGAAATCTCTAATATTCAAATGTAGATGGAACTTTTTAAGTCTTAGGTGGAAGGAAGCAAAGAGAAAAGGAAGATGTGCAAGCAAGGAAGCAGAAATCTAGCTGAATATCTAGATTTTCTCTTTGGGAATGGAGACTTATATTGTCTTCTAGCAACTGGTCCCTTGGCCCCCAGAAGTTCGGAAGGAAAAGAAGTAAGCTCTTTTACAAGCCACCACCCTTCTGCTCTAAAGCGCAATTTCACACTCAGCCCTCCAGTTCAGCCCAGAGGCTGCAGAAGAGAGAAGTTAGAAAAAGAAAACGAAAGGGAAAAGAGGTCTGCCAGACAGGCACAGATACCCCTGCACACAGTAGCCCTCACATGCCTGCCTACAGGCAGAGCCAGAAGGAGATGCTCCAGGGATGGGAAGGCACAACAGCAGGGGAATTGTCCAGTGGAAGCCTGAGGCAGTCTGCAGTCCAGACTGAACACTTCCCCAGTTGCTAACGAAGCATCTGAATTTGCACAGGAAATTTCTAAACTAATTTAGGATCCAGCTTGCATCCACACAGATCAGGAACAATGTGGCAGGGTGCAATTGCCTGAAGCAAACCAAACAGGTCCCAAGCCCAAGCCCAAACCCAAACAGCCACAGATAAATGGAAGAGCAAAGAACTCTCCGTGAAACTATGCCCACACAATAGAAAATGTAGGAATGAAACCAATGAGGAACTGGATCATCAATGCCTAATGAACTAAAAGAATATAGTAAGAATCTGGGATCAAATACTGTGAGCAAATCCAGCAGCACCAGTCCTGATGATTGATGGTTTGCTTTAACCACCAGCACATAACTGGCAACCCAAACAAATGCCAGCTCTGTATAATGGACCTCATAAAACCCTGATTAAAATGTGTCAGTAAAGTTATTCACTGACAAATAGAGAAGAAGTTGGGATGGAACAACTTGTTCCATAATCATACAGTTCAGTAGAGAGCCGTGGAGATGGCCTTGAAGGAAATATTCAGAAGCTGTTACGAAAACAAAAAGGGCAGAAGCATTCTTTGAGCCCTGGGAAAGGAGGTAGTATTAGGAAGAGATTCAGGCTGCTCCTCCCTGACTCACTGGGTAAGTGTAAGAGGGAGGGGAGCAAAAATAGAATCAGACTTGCAAGATTCTGTTAAGAAAGCCTACCTCAATAAAACTTAATTCTTGTCTTCTTGTGGAGTCTCTTTCCTGATCTGGACAACCTTGAAGGGCTGTCAGGTTCCCTCTAAAGGGTCAGGTAGGAAGCCTAGGTGAACTATCATTGTTACTGAAGGCTCAGGGAACTGTGTTGACAAGCAGAACTTTTACTACCTTTGGTCAGTAACGTCGGCTTTGGTCCCGGTCAGGGATAGCTTAGGCTCTATGGTCTGTGTGTTGATGTAGAGGAATGGAGAGATAACCTTGATGAAGAAATGCAAAAACCATTAAGAGAAAGTAAATGTCAACTGAGTCCTGAGAAAGGAGAAGGTATGAGAAAGAAACTTGAAATAACTTTGCCTTGAGTCTGTTTGGTATCAGACGGGCAGAGAGATGCTCTGGTAAGCTTTCAAGATTTTGTGATTATACCCTACCACAGTAGTGTTCCTGAAATCCTTGCTCTGTTTCCTGACCTGGCTACCTCAGAGGGCTGACAGATGGTAACCTCTCATCTCTATTATTGTGAGCTGCTCTAGATAGGTGCAAGCTGCAGAGACAAGATTACATTTTGCCTGGCTGCAGCCATATAAACCACCCTTGAAAGAACCATTGATTTGCTCTCAGATAGGACTGAGATTACCTAAACGATTTCGGACCAGAATATCTAAGATAATCTGTCCTCCCATATAGAACAGCCCAGCTACTATTGCAGTTAGGATGTGGTTCTCCTCTTGTCATGTCCACTTTCTAGAATAGCTTCCCCCAGAAACAGAGCAACTGCTGACTCAGTTGCAATTCAGGCATAGGCTGAAAGCTTTTTAAATATTCAACTCAGTGTTAGGAATTCGTGAAGATTAATGCTTTAATTTATGGATACCTATTATGTTATATAGTTATGCTTGTTTTTATTTATTATGCATGTTTATATTGGGATTTTATTATTGTACACCACCTGGATATGGAGTACATGACAAGCAACATGGACATATTTTCTATAAGTGTACAAGTAAGCCAAGAGATGCAGAACAGCTGGAGGAGCACCTGTTATGGACAAAAAGACAGTATGTGTGAAGGGGGAGAAAGTGCTAAGAAACAGTACAGTACTCATGCCCAGGGCCCACCCTATCAAATAACAGATCATCACCTAAATATATTGGTACACTACTGTATTATTGTAGGAGTTGAGAGAGAGTCAGACAGACAATACAAAATATGGAGCGTGAGCAAAGTTCAATCTTAAATGGCAGTGGACCTTTTTTTTTAAATTTCTTCAATCAGTCCCTTTATTCTTATATCACCACACTGTGGGTGGATAGCCCAAAAGGAAGGTGAGGCAGGATGGAGAAGATGGGATGTTATACAGGTTGTCCCATGGTTGCAGATAGAATCTTCTGATTTCTCTTGGGTTAGTAAGCTCCCAAGATGGTTATTCTGGGGGGGAGTTTCTGCTACATCCAGCAGCCTGATGTTCTTAGCTCTAAATGTCCATTCTCTCAGTTGTCTGTTATATAGAAAGAGATCAGTGCATTTGCATCCCAGACAAGGAGATCAGATTACTAGTCTTCTTCCTTTTTCAAGTCCATAAGCTGGTCAGCTGATTTCCAGGAATCTGGTGTTGATCTAGATCAGTGTTTCTTAAAGTGTGGTCCTAGGACCCATGGGGGTCCCCCAAGACCATGAAATCAAAATTATTTGCCAGCCTATGTTGAAAAATAATACAATATTACATTTTTTTAATATGGTAAATATCCATAAATATAAGCTATACGAACAAAAGCTCTTTTGGGGTCCTTCATAATTTTCAAAAGTGGGAATGGGTCCTGAGAGAAAACAGTTTAAGAAACATTGATCTAGATAAATCTTTGCTTTGAGAACACTATTTCCTGCATGCATGAGTAACCTATGGCAGGTGGGAAAAAATCTGTTATGAGAATTTTGTTATTCTCCTCATAATTTGTCTTTGCTCATTCCAGGTGGAACCAGTTTCACACAATAGTCTGTTGCAATGTTGGCTTCACTTCCATCTACAAAGACATTTCTTTCCCTGCCTTGGCATTTATTTGGTTTCTGTGTAGAGGTGACTTTGGTTTTATTATCTACAGCTGCTGAGCAGATGGTTCTGACCGTACATCAGCCATTTCGCGAGTTTCCACTCATATCTTTATTTACTCACTAAGATGGCTGCCCATAGCTCACCAGTTGCCATAGTGTATGTAAGAGGTGTAGGCTGCTGATACAACCATGGTATGAGGTGCTAGTGAAGCAGCATCTTTAGCTTTCCTTCTTCTTTTGGCTTCAATGAGAGTTAAAGGTCTGTTGATATATCTGATATATCTATATATCTGACATATCTGTAACATATTCGTGGCATTTCTGTGGGATCCTGTTGGAAGAGTAGCTACACGGGGGTGATGATCTGTGGACCTTCAGGGCAATTTCACTGGCAATATGTGCCAGCATAGCTCTGCCTACACTGGCAGAACGATCCTTCTGCTGCTTCCCAATGTCATTCAGACAGTTGCTCTTCAGTACAGAATTGCATCCTTAGGCATGTTGCAAGTATACGGTTTTGACTATGTGAGCAGAATAATCACAGATATTTGTGACATTCCTAAATTGAAATCAATTCCATGAAAGTCATTTTTGCATCTCTCTCGTATAATGTTCCTTTCTGGCATAAATCAAAGGTTCCCTGAAACTAGCATAATATTCACAGTTAATTTTTGTATCCCATCTTTCTGTCTGTATCTGGTGACTTACAACAAGATTATAAAATATAAATGAAATATGCGTTAAAAAAAATCATTACAACTGTAATAGCAAAATAAGGTTTTGGCCATTTGTTCCAGAGTTATGCTCTTGAGAAAATTACAAGCAAAGCAGCAGGGAAATGGCCATTTCGGTTGCTTCTCTAATCTCAGATCCAGCACAAGGTCCTTAACTTTATCTTCAATCTTATCGAACACCTTCCATTTCTTTATATCTCTGCATGTACATCCCTTTCCATTCCTGCTGCTCTACCATCCTTTTTCTTCTGAAGACCCTTATTAATCACACCACTCTTCTTCCCTTGCTGCTCTTATCCTTGGAACTGTTATCCGAAACACACAGGCTCACAGAGTTGGAACAGACTATACGGGTCATCTAGTCCAGCTCTTGGTAATGTGCAGAAAAACCAATTAAACCAGAATAGGTATAGGTGTCTAGCTTCTTTTTAAAAGCCTCCTCCGATGGAGGTAGGCTATCTCTGTGGATAGACTGTTCCATTTTTGACTAGATCTTAAGGTCAGCATACTGGTTGGGAATTCTGGGAGTTGAAGTCCACACATCTTAAAGTTGCTGAGGTTGAGAAATGCTGCTCTAAGTGTGTCTGGTGTTGTTTCGTCTCCTGAGAAAACTAATCAAAGCAGGTGTGATGCGATCCAAGGCTGTTGTTGTCACTGATTCCAAGAAAGAGATGGGGTGCAGGAATTGCACCAACCAAACTATTTCCCATTTAGGAACAATATACCCATGTGAAAATAAAAAAGGTTGCAGCCTTTTTTATTTTCTTTCCAAGAGTCTTCCTGTGATCTGGTGAGGAGGCAGGTCTTTTCACAGACTGTTCACAGTACAGTCTCCTGAAACCTTATCAACCTGGGAACCAATTCTTAGACCTGCCCCATTCCTGGCAGGGATGCTTTTTCTGTGCATGGGGAAGCGCGAAGTCCCATAAGCCCTTCCTTCCTGTCTGAAGTGAGACAGCCTGGCATAGGTTACCATCTCACTGAGAACCACACCATACAAAAGCTGCTCTGAGAAATGGTTGGGGAGATGTTGCTAGATGCTTTTCTTCATGTCTGTTAGAAGACAGCGGCATGGGGATAGAATTAGAAGATAGCTTAATAACCTGAGGAATTTGTGACAGCAAGTTTGCATCTGGTTAGAAAGAGGACGAATGGCTGCCCCAGAGCCCCCATGCATGTTGCCTTAAGCAGGATGGAAGTGGAAACAAGAAGCAACACGTGAAGCAATACTTTTTTCAATAATCTCTGATCTGCCATGTTGTTTATTTCATTAATCTCAATCATGCTTTAATTGTGTGTTACCCAGATGTTCTTCTGAATGTAGAGGTTTAGGGTACAGGACACGGTGTTTTGCAAGCCTCCTTCAAAATAACGCACCTTCGATAGGAAATGTTTCTACCAGATAGTACAACCATTTTGATATCTTGTAATATCAATGCAACCCCCCGCCCCTCATTTTGGCAATATTTCCTTTCCCACATGCTCATTTTACTTACTTTCAGAATGGTTGATCTTCAAGCTTCTGTATCCTATCTAAAAACTTGCTCTAAAGCAATAGAAGCCAAAATCCTCAGGAAACTCAATCTGCTAAATGTTCCTTGTTTTGGATTTCTGCAGGATGATGGCTACGTAGCTGTGTGAAACCCGAGCAGTACTTTGTAGGTGTATTTGTGTGTAAGTATCTCTAGTGTCAGCACTCTTGCACTTTATATAGGGGGCAGGTAGCATGTGCCTTTGAGTCTTTTGACCTCAAAAGTTACGTTGTGGGGGAGCTAGTGCTTTATTTGAGGTTTTTGTTGTTGTTGTTCAATTATTTTATCCACCTCAGTTGAGATATGCCTGGTGGGTTACAGTCTCAAAAATGAATCCTCCACAGTATAAATAATTCTGCATAACCATAAGTAGTCATTGAAGCATGGATAAAATCATAAAACAACCAATCAAAAGCAATAATGACAGAAGGTGACATTAAAACTCAGTGGCCCTCTGAAACAATTCTGTTTTTATTAATTACTGGAAGTCGAACAAGGTAGGAGCTGACTGGATTTCAGGGGGCAGGGAGGTGCCTGCACCTCCCAGTGTCCTGGAAATGGAAGACTACCAATTGAGCTTTCTGGGATCCCCATGTGGGTGGGTTGGAACTGAGTGGAGGAGATGGTCCTGAAGGGCAGTACACCATTTTTTAGAATAAAATAAATTCTAGGTTTCCTTTGTGCCTGTCTTTTCAGCATCAGCTCTCTTGCAATTGGTCCAAAACTTTTATGAATAAATCATACCGTACTAATCCATATGCAGTGCTTGATCTTTCAGCAAGCAGTTTCAATGGGTCTCTCTTGTCTCTTCAGTTGATGGACTTGACACCACAACTGTATCTTACCATGCATGTCAAGGAATACAGTGATCTTTTTTCAGCATTTGACCTTTTCCTTTTTGGGAGCTTCAACCATTCAAGTGCCTTCAGTCCTTTTCAGGTTCTTCTGAGTGGGCTTATTACAATTTATAAATGCACAGAGCTGAAGAAACTCAACCATGGAAAAGGTCAATAAAAGAGCAAGGATCCAAATTATACAATTACAAACACCGAGAAGCCTTCAGAATCCTTCCACTTCAAACTAGAAAAAGCCAAAGAGTAAAAATCTTGGGGGAAAGCTGTATAGGCAGATAATGAGGAATCTGAGCATCCAAGGCTGCCACTGAGGAGTGAGCGAACGTACTAGGGCCTATTAATCCACTGGTTTTTTGACATTCACCTAAGATTTGTATGCATTACAAAGACAGTGAGGCTGGGGTTAGTGAATAGGCTAAGATCAGCCAGTTATGTATCGTGGCCAAATTGTGGGTAATGAGGAGGCAGAATGGATAGTTTGATGGCATCACCAGGGAAGTCTTTCCATGATAAAACATCCAATTAACTTTCAGGCGGAATAATATGTCATTTTTTTCCCAGTAAAAAGACACACTACCATAGAAGTTCTGTGGCAAACCAAATTCTGTGGCAAAGCCAGATGCTAATTTTGTTCTGTATATCCTCTTGCAAGGCAATTAAAGGATCCCATGATGTAACCTGCACCATCAGCTCATCTTACTTTTTTTGAGCATTATCTGCCACCAGTGCCCCAATACAGAATGGCCAGTCATTATGCAAGCAAATGAATGGAGACAAATCTAACATTAACAGTGACAATATACCTAACCAATAGGGAAATATTTCAACTCTCCAGGGCATTGTCACTGACCTCTAGATGGTCATCCTATAACAAAAGAACTTTAGTTTCATTAGGAAACAGCTGAGCTGTTGATGGCAATTTATCATTAATCAGTCCTGTTTCCGGTGCTTTGAAGATAAGCAAACACATTTTTTATACTACATATGTCAATAAGGATGCAAGCATACGCTTGATGCTTGCATGATCACATTCAGGGGGTTTTCTTGGCAACAAAAAGGAAGTAATGTGCCACTGGCTTCTTCTGAGATGTTTTTCTACTTCCAGCCTACAACCCTGGAACTTCCTAGTGGTCTGTTCTCCAGTTGCTAACCAGGACTGATTCCACTTAACGCTTCCAAGATCAGCTATGGAGTTTTAGAAGTAAGCACAGCCAATCCTCATGGTCTACAACGTATGCATTTAATTTTCATCTGATCTGGTCTTTACCATTTGCCCCTACCCATCCACGAATGTGTGTGTGTGTGAGTGTGTGTGTATATACACACACATTATCTATCTATCTATCTATCTATCTATCTATCTATCTATCTATCTATCTATCTATCTATTGCAGTTCAAGATGTCCCATTTACTGTATACAGATTAGCTCAACTGCCTGCCTCTTGAATGCCATCTTCTGGGAAATTCTTGTCCAGAGCAAGCCATTGTGAGGGGGGAAGGAACAAGGGGATCCTTGGGCGTCCACAACCAGTTTCACAATGTCTTCCCCTCAGAATGAGGCATCTGGCTCTGATGACTTGAGAGCCATCTGCTGAATGACTGGCTCTTCTCCTCAAAACAAGGCAGCACAGGTGGGCTGAGCAGGGCCTCGGAGAACCGCCTCCATCACCAGTGCCAGAGTGCAAGATCCTTCTTTGGGAGGGCAGTGCTGGGCAGCAGCCAAACCTTAATCTGCCACTTGGGCAGAGTTTTCATGCTGCCTTATGAAAAGGCTGCGCCTCTCTTAATATATCTAATAAAGTGGACTGTCGTATATGCCATAAAGAAAGAGCATGTGCCATAATAAATGTATCACTCTGCAAGGTGTCAGAAAACACCATTGCAGAAATAGCTATTGTTTGTTACAGGAAGTGCATAGGAGTATGCATTATGTTAGCATTATTGCAATGGCTCTTTTGGGAGGCAGGATTGCAGAACTTACAGAATCACCACAAGACTACATGCTTAAAGTGGAGCCCGCTTCCCCTCCCCATGACTAAGGCAAGAGGCCACATGCTGTTGCCAACATCCTTTTCAAATTTTTGAAGCACCCTCTGACCATGTATTATAAATTGTGGGATAATTTAAAACCACACCGGCAGACCCCTTTTTCCAAGGGGTTTCCCCTAAAACATACTTACGATAGGCTCCCGTCAATTACGCAGAGTCTCTTGCTGCCCTGTAGCCTGTTGGTTGGGAAATTCCTGGCCCTTCTCCCCAAGACTTCTCCCTTCAAGTCAGCTCTAGGAGAAGAGAAAGGAAGGCTCTGGATCGTGCCTTAAGCCCAGAAATACCAAAATTAAAAATCCTTGCACCAGTCCTGAAACATAAGAGATAGTTGTGTAACAGTGCAGTCTTGTATGTGGACAAGGTCTTAATAAGGAATTCTCTTATTAAGTCAATGAAAACACATCTATGGATATAAGAAGAATTTACTGAGAAAAGGTAACTAAAAGGAAAACGAGAGAATGCAACGATACAGACAAATAATTCAAAATAATCTCCAAAAAGTCAGCCTTGCTTGATGTTACTTATTACCTGCCTGAACAAGACCCTGGGTTTTAGCACATGTTGAAGGTTCATTGCAGAGAGGATGGTTGGAGAGAGATCAGCTGGGTCTCCTGTGGGTAAGACCATCCTAAATCTTGTTCTTTTTCCCTCCTTCTTGAGCACTATGCTCAGTTGTATAGAAGGAAGGGAGTAACTGAAAGCCAGCCTGTTTGGGAAGTCTGTTGCTTGCTCCATCAAAGGAAATGTCCCATCTCTGATATCCTGGGTCTAGTCAGCAAATCAGAAATTATCTAGTGACTAAAGCCTCTTTCCTGATGGCTGTTGGTGAGATGAGAAAGGCACAGTTTTCTCCACTTGTGCCATTGTATAAATGAGAGACAGGTGTTGTTGTTGTTGTTGTTGTTGTTGAACAAAAGCTGGATTCCATTCATTCGAGCCACTCAGCATAGCATTAACACACCAGGTACTTTGGGGAATACCGTTAATACCATATAAAAACCTAGATGTTGGAAACAGAAGGAAACTATAGTATAAACTACAGCGAAATGACAAAAGAAATCCAACCTGGCCCACTTGTATGTGACCCCCCCCCCATTACTTGGAAACCTGCAACTCCCTCCAAAACGTTAAGTATGGGCCTTGGCCACTAAAGGATTTCAGGTCTAAGGGCGGTTGCATAAGGGATGATCATGACAGCAAATGTAGGCTGTCATTAAAGTGAAAGAAACAGTATCCTGAACAGCTTTGGAAACCGAGCTGGGAAGGAAAGGTCTGGAAAGCTCCAGAGGAGTCAAAAAAGAACCTCGGGTCCAGGTGAAGACCGGAGCAACACGTCTAGGCAAGCAGCCAATCAGGAGAGAAGAGGAAAGGCAGCTTGAAATGGATGTTGAGGCTGTCCAGCTTTATCTGACTAATGAAAAGCAGCAAGCGTGTCGGAGAATGTGAACGCTGTGGATCGATGGTGAGATAAAACCTGAAACTAAGCAGGCTTAGAGGGAGAAGGGTGGGGAGAGAGGGAGGAAGTGGGTGGCAGGACCTGGAGTTTGGCATTGTGCTCTGTGGCAATCCGGGGGGCACACGTGTTAATGGTGATTTTGCACATCCTTTAGAATTGGGTGGAAAGAATTGTATGAGTCAGGCACTCCGAACAGACAAAGGCCTGTTAATTCTGCAGTGCTGTAATAATGGGGCTGGCGACATCTCAGCCATAATCCATTGAGGGTGAATAAGGAGAAGATCAAACCTGTGCAAGCTCAATACCTTTGCACTCTTCTCGTTCTTTGTCTTGGGATCCTTGCAGGAGCACGTCCTGCCTCTTTGTGCCCCTATTGTCTGACTGGGGTGCCACCTGAATGTTCTGCCTCGGAGGAGACACTAAAATGATTTGGCCTCCCAGCCTCCAGAGAAAAAGTTGGAAAACAAAAACATGATCCGGTTCAAATGTATTTCATACTTTATTAAGTCTTGGGATTAATGGGATTTGGTTATAAGAGAGGTACAAGCAGAGATTTATTTCAGCAGAGGAAAAACAAGGTTAGCTATTTCTAGGTTGAGAATACAAAATCCTTCAAAATCTGATGGAAGTAGTTCTAGTCAACGGTGTTTAGATCAGTCCTTGAGTAAAAAGGAAAGATACTTCCGCTGAGTATGTCTGGTAGGAAACAAGACTATCTTCTTCATTCATTCTATAGCTGTGTCTCCACCAACACCTAACCACGACACAATCGCAGTCCTGGGAGAGACAGGCTTAAGTCATCCGTAGCTGCCTCTGCATGAAAATAGTGCTTACTCTGACACTGTCCCAAGGCAGCCTTGAGGTGTGTCAAATCTGTTAGCTTTTGTCACCCATTGCTTTGAAGGGAAATCAGGTGACTGGCAAGTCCTGGGAACGGACAGAGTCCGAGTGGGGATCAGCAACGGGAACAACAGATTCCATGCCAGTATAGTTTCCTGCTGACTGAAAGATGAATGGATAGCAGCATAACTTCATACTGTAGTGAAGGAAGATAGTGACCCTATCACTGTCTCTGACATATTATAGAAGGCTGCTTTTCAGCAAATATTTCCTCCCACCTAGAGAGAAATCTCTGATGTTCAGTATCACCTATGCTTTATTTTTGTCTGCAAGTCAAATGAGACTCATGAGAAGTAGTAACATACTCTCTGGTATCTGGCCCACTACCCATAGTGGGCAAATTATTTTGCTGCCTGAAATGATAACCAAAACCTATGTCCCATTACAGCCTTCATCACTCAGAAAACAAGTCGTTTTTCCTTGCGGCATGGCAGCGCCAGCCCTGGCCATCATATCTGTACTTTGCCTTCCACAAAAAATAGTTTTGCGTCAAGTCATATAGAAGGCAGGATGATGACTTGTTCGAAGCTACTGGATGAATTTCACACAGCTAAGGAAGATGCAGAGATGACAGTATCACAAAAAGTCTGTCTGGCTATTCATCAAACTACTTTGATTTTACTATACATTGATTTAGCATGATAACTTCTACATTTCCTAGGACAACTTTACTCTCAAATAGCTAGGCCCATTATTAAGTCATATGTAATTCCCCCCCACACACACACACACACACATAGATGTTTAAATACAAAGTAGTCATGTATATGGCCCCTTGGAAAAGTTCAGTTTTCAAAGTATATTTTGTTTGATATGACTTTCCAAATTTCTTTTGCAAAACTGCTGGTTTTGCAAGGTGCCTCCCTGAAGAGTTACTGAAATGTGACTGAAAGAATGATTTATTTTGGTACAAGCAAGGAAATTTTTTAAATGGTAGCACTTAAAAATAGTAGGGAAAACTTTCTGTTTCCTAAATCAAGCGGAGCAGATCATAAAGCTATCATGTTTCTAGAACAAATTTCTAATGAAAAGGCCAGTATGGAGCAACTGAGTTTGGTTTCTTAGTGCATGGATAGCTTGGTCTTCATTTAGACTGAGAAGGGCTGCCTCATCACAGAAAAAGATGTCTTTATTCTTCTGGCTATGAATGCCTCCCTCATTACCTAGGTCACAGGCATTTTGGCTCGATTATTTATTTTGGCAGGTTACAATCATAACAATAAAACATGCACAATACCATTAGAATTATATAACAGTAAGTGATAAGCAACCCCCCCCCAGCTGAAATCATAAACCAATCAACCCAAAGGCAATAAAATTGATGCTTGCTTTATTGGATCCCTTCTGAAAGGTTATTTTCCTCATTTGTGTCTACATTTGTGATGAATATATTGCAGCCTCTTGCATTGCTCTGGCCTTTTGGCCTCCCTGATGAAACCAGCTCTTGAAACCTCATGCTACCCTAGATTTGCTAGTATTTAAGATGCCACTGGAATTGGCGAGAGGCTACCATGGCTACCGTGCCGCCGAATGGGAGAGACACCATTTACACCAGGAGTGCCTGATTAAACTTAATGATAGGAGATAGCAATCTGAATTCGCACACGTTGTAATTTTGTTAGCTGTTCATGCCAAGTGCATGTTCTCATGTAGACAGTGTGCATGCACATGTGTGCTCATTCAGAGTCAGAGATTGCCTTACCCCTCAGCAGACCAAGACAAGCAGCCTCAGGCAGCAAATGTTTGATGCCATTAAGGATGACAGCGGGGAATGACCTCTGCTGCAAAATCTGCCCATCAGGCATGATTAGAAATGCATTAGGCACAATCCGAGTTTTAGTTGCAGCTATGACTTTCTTGGGGTTCCCCCCCCAATTCTGAAATCACCCGGACTGCTAAAATAATTGTTGCATTCTGTTTTACAGTTCCATGCATGCTAAAATATTGTATTATTTGAGCTCAGCATTTTATACTTGGGGAGCCTAAGATGGCAAGTGGTGAGAGGGTGGTCCCACTATTTTCAGAACTATCCATCGTTCTTACCCCTTTTCCTCACTGCCTCAATCCGTGTGGAGCTTCTTTGCTGGACGCCTCTACATCTCCCCCCCCCCCCGCGCCCCCTCCATTTTTCCTACTGGAAGAACTGCCAGTAAGACAAAGCACAGGTAATTGAAATAATCACAGGATCTTTCTGTGCTTCCCATTCTCATCATTCCCTCTTCCTCAGATGTTTCTCTGAGTCCGTTTTTTAATGATAAGCCCTCGGGCATAGAGAACATAAGGCACCATGCACATAAAACGATGGTACAAATGCAACGAGTGACATTTTTTTAAAAAAGCCCTTCATATCTGGAATCTCCTGAAGAGATGCAGCCCGTCATTCTTAGCCCCCCCCCCCCCTTTCAGCTATCATTCTGCTCTGTTTTTTAAAACCCTCTCCTGGGCAGGGAGGGAGGGAGAGGGCCGGCGGCAGAACCGTGTGGCGCGTCTCTTTCGCGAGATCCTTCTGTCGAGCCAAGCTCTTTAGTTTAATCAGAAGCCCGGGGAAAAAATCCTTACGGTCACGCATCCCTTTAACGACGCGTTGCTACAAAGACGTGCGGGTTTTGTTCCGAAAGGAACTTGCCTCCTTGTACAATCGCCCGCCCGTCCCCTGTTTCGTTTCGTTCGGGGAGAAGAGACCACGGTGTGATTTCGTAAGGCTTTTATAAACTGAGGGAGATTTATTGCTTCTTTGGACGACGAATCAAGTCGATCTTATATAACGTTCTAAAAGCCGGTCGCAAAATGAACAAGCAAACTTCTAACTATTGCGGGCGTGCAGTTTTTAGAAAGGCGTTTCTGCTTTGAGCTGGGATCTCAGAGAAGAGCGAAAAGAGTCGAAAGAGAGCGAAAAGACGGCGGTGCTCCGCGACCGGCATATGGCTGGTAAGAGCCGCGCGTCCCGCTCCCTCGGCGCGACGACAGCCAGCAGACGCCCCGCCGCCTGCCCGCCCAAAGACGAGCGCAGCAGCTGCTCAGAAAGGTTTTAACGGGGACTCCGCCTCCTAGCGGGAGCTGGCCAATGAGAGGTCAAAGGGGCGGGGTTTGAGGGGCAGCTGTGACGCCACCAACCCGGAAGTGGTCCGGCTCTTGGCTGGAGGTTTTCCCAGCAGCCGCTCCCAGCGGGGAAGGGGATCCCTCAGGTAGGCAGCGGGGAAGCCAGGCAGGCAGGCAGGGCTGGTTTGGGGCCGTTAAGGGGTCCGGTTGGCTCCGATGGGCCCTCCTGGAGGGGAGGCGCAGCAGCGGTACTCTGCGTGTCTCTCTCTCCTTTCGCCAGCGCGAGCTGAAGATGGGTCTGCTTTCCTGAGCGGGGCTCCCGTGCCCCTCTTTCCTTTTCCCTACCGCGGCTTCTTTCCGCTGGAGCTGAACCTTTTTCTCCCCTTGTTTTGTCCCCCCCCCCACAAACATTTCGTGCTCTCCGTTACCTCCTCTTCCCTGTCCTGAGACCGGGCCCTGCTCACGCTGACAGCTCGGGCAGAATTTCGCTTGCTACATTCATGCACAGCCTTGAGTCAGCACATGTGTGCCCGGATAAATACATCTGAATAAGAGTAAAAACTACATTCCTGTATAACAACCTTGATTTTTAGGAGTTACTTAAAAAGTAGCGGGGGGCGGGGCGGGTTTCTGCTGGCTTTGACGTTAAGTTGCTTCCTAGAGCTGATATTGTGTTACACACTGAGCAGGTGTGCCAGCAATTGGATGCTCCAAAGTGTTGTGTGTATGTGTGTGTTCCTGTGCTGATGCTTCACTGCTGCATTTCTTTGTACTGTATTTTACTGTTGTTTTCTTATCCTGTGAGTTGCCCAGATCCCTTTTAAAAATTATTTATTTATTTAGTCCTAAGTGATATATAAATAATATAAATAAATATCCCAGTAGTACAGTAACTACACTGTATTCTCTATTGCTCTAGGGAAATATGGGAAGAGAAGCTCCAGTTGTTATACTTGTTTATTCCTTTAGGTGGTGGGGGCTGCAGTCCTGAACCATTCTGATTGCCTAGCCCGATGGCAGCCGAAGTGAAGGTGACTGGGCAGAATCAGGAGCAGTTTCTGCTGCTGGCAAGATCTGCCCGCGGAGCTGCTCTGGCCAGCCTCATTCATCAAGTGCTGGAAGCCCCAGGCATTTACGTTTTTGGAGAGCTGCTTGACATGCCAAATGTTCAAGAGGTGAGCGCTGAGACTCACAGGGTAAAGACCTGAGTAGTATGGTCCATCTTCCAAAAGACTGATGGAAAATAGCAGGTCCTTATCTTCTCTAGGTCTGTATGACCTCTGGTGACTCTCAGTTCTGCAAGGCAGCCTTGCTTAGCAGTGCCTTAGTATTGTAATTACTTTATAATAATTTTTAAGTCACAGATTATGCTTTCAAGCAGAGCCATCAGTTTGCATATCTTTTGAAACATGTATTTCTGCTCTATATTTAAATGAGCAGCTTCAGGTTTCTCTCTGACTTCCTTTGACAAATTCTTGTGTGGCAGTGCTGAATGGAGATTAGCAGTCTTTCCATTGAAGCACTGAATAAAATAGCTTTTAAACTAATGTTTTTCATACTGAATTTGGGAATCCATAGGGTTCTTAAAGACATTTAGGATTCTTTGGGGATTCTAATCACTCATGCTAGGCAAAATTGCTTGATCTTTCCTTATAATGAATTTTAAAAGGCCAGTATTTATTCTAGGTAAATATGTATTTTGTAATAGACCCACCTAGTACCATCTTTAAATGGGATGTGTCTCTTTGAATGCTTCCCAGAGTCCTCCATAAAGGAATGAATCTCCACAAAATGTATACCTTTTATTAAAAGATTTGGGGATTACATGGTAGAAAAAGAAGTGTGGAAAGCAAGCTGATGTCATAGCATTGAGTTCTTCTATATTGTATTTGGGTAATGGGTGTTTTTCTATAATTAAAGAAAGGTTTAGAATGGCATTAAGGAAGGAAATAGTTGTGGGGCTCTCAATTTTCTTAAAAATCTTTAAAACTTTATCCCTTCCTTCTGCCATGAAACACAGTGGTTTGAAACCTGTGGTTCCCAAACTACAGCAGTCCATCAGGATCCTGCAGGTGGATTCACATGGAGGAAGATAATGTAGTAATAATATAGCCCTGTATTTCTCTTAGGTGGCCTATTCAATGAAACATGGGAATTTAAAAGGGTTTGATGGTTTTTATATGGCTTGCTTTTGTGAAGGTCTGCAAAACCTCTGAATGACAATGATCTGTATAATAGTCAGATTTTGTTGATGTTTATAAAATTCCCACCCTTTTTCTATAACACAACTTTGTGAGAGAGACTAGATAGAGAGGTAGATGTGGTCCAAAATTATCCAGTAACCTTGCTTTGTATTCTTAGATATTTATGCTGGATTTTGAGCACCCGTAAACTGTAGCATTCCCTCCACAAAAGCACTACACAGAAGGAAACAAACAGGCTGCTTTAAAAGTTTTCCCTGAAATTGTTTATACTGAGAATATAAATGATTATACCATTTGGGATAACAGATGGAGGCTCATAACATTAAATAGTCCTCCAAACAATAACAACTGCTCTCCATATAGAAAATTAGTACTATATGTCTAAGAGCAAGTAGGCTAGAACATTTCTCTCTATCCACTATTTTTCTACATAAATGTCAGGAATGTTTAATTTTATGTAGAATAGTACATTAGTACATATTGATTCCCCCCTAATTCTTTTAAGCGGTACTGCCTGGACAGAATCTCACCACATGGTCTATGTTGCTGTCCACCTGGGATGTGCATGTTCATGAGATGGGATGCCCACATTTCCTTCTTGCTCAGAGTGTATTGGAGATTTCTGCATGGGAAAAGAACAAGGACAAAATTAAGTTTCCTTAGTAATTAAGCAAAATTATTCTGGTGTGAACTGTGAAAGATTCCACAAGCCAAAAAGGGTTATTTTGTCATTTCTCAAATAACTGTAGTTCTTTTCTCTCCCTCTGTAGCTAGCCGACAGTGAGTTCTCGCCTGTTTTCCGACTGCTCACACTCTTTGCGTATGGGACGTATTCAGATTACCTGGGTATGTCTTGTCTTCTCCTTAAAAAACAGGAACGTTAGAGAAAAACTGCCAGTAGAGATGGAAGAGTCAGGAAAGCAAAAATGAAGCAGGGTTTCATTGTAGGGGCTGGATAACATGATGTCATTTTGTCTTAATTTAGAAAGCAGACAGCTTCAGTGCTGAAGCTCTCCTGCCTAGGATCAGGATTTATAGACTGAAAATTCCACGTAGCTGAGGAAGGAACCAATGGACACCAAAAGCAGACTGAGGCTGGCCCATAATGTGCAATCGCCTCACTCCTTTGACTCTGCTCCCTGTATTCTTTTCTTTGTCCACAGTCTTTGGATGATGTCCCAGAGGATGGAGAGTGTTGGTGGTGTATAATGGGGTGACCACGCTGCTGTTTGTTTGGTCATAATACCAAGTTCTTATTTTTAACTGGGAAAGTGTGGTCTCAGAATCAGGCTCTACTGTTTTTAAAAAGGCTAAGCGGCCTAATTTGTATGTTTAAACTCTAGGCCCCCAAAGAAGGGAGAATTTGTATAGGATTGCTGGATATTTATGTAAATTGCAGCGTGCATGTTTTTGACTTAGGTCAGTTTGGACTGGTTAAGTTTCTTCTTATGAGGAGAAAGAATTGGGGTTGGGTGTCTGAGTCTGTCATGAGAAGTGGAAAAAATGGGAAGGATGCTTAACTATGGAAAAAATGGGTGGGATCTTATCCAGTGATGATAGTGAGAATTTGAAGGAATATTACTTTTTGTTTTGCTCTGAGAGCAGCTGAAGCTGGGAATCTGCCTCCCTTGACAGAAGCTCAGAAGAACAAACTGCGCCATCTGTCTGTTGTTACGTTGGCTTCCAAGCTGAAGGTAGCATATCTATCCTTTTCTTGCCTATTCTGCTCGTTGTTTAGAAGTCCTCTGGAATTGGGTGGCTAATAAATTCAGATAAGCAAATAAATGCATAAAGAAGGTCCTTCCTCACACTGGCTTGTGTGTCTGGCAGTGCATCCCCTATTCTGTACTATTGGAGCAGCTCCAGCTGAAGAATGTGCGGCAACTGGAGGACTTGGTGATTGAAGCAGTGTATGCCGATGTACTCCGGGGGAGCCTGGACCAGCGCAACCAGCGGTTAGAGGTGGATTATAGCATTGGCCGGGACATCCGCAGGGAAGAGCTCAGTATCATTACCCGCACGCTTCAGGAATGGTAAGGAAGACTCTGATCTAATGCAAGCTGGCGAGAATACTGTACATCTTAACAAAGGCAAAGAAGCCCACCACACACTCTCAGGCTCTGCTGCATATGTGAAAAGAACTCAAAAGGGTGCTGTTCCTGGGGCCCATTTGGGACTGCAGTCCCCTGATCAGCGTCACACCACTTGGCAAGGATGAGCAAAGGGCTTTTTATCCCCTTGTACAAGTAGTCCTCACTTAACAACCCTAATTGGGGCTGGCAACTCTGCCGCTAAGCGACATGGTCATTAAGTGAAACATCAAGGGATTGCTTCTCCACTTAGCGGCAGTGGTTTTGGCAATCCCAGTTGCTGTCATTGAGTGAATCCCACATGGTCGTTAGGCAAGGACCCACCCAGATCCAAACCATTCTTGGGAGAAGGTAAGGGATTGCCTCCACTTCTCCCGCCATCTCTGCTGCCACTAGCTGCCCCCAACATCCAGCCCTGCCCTCTACTGGCCAGGGCCTCTACTGGCCAGAGCCTCCTTTCACGCACCAGCCAGGTCCTTCTTTCATGCCAGCCTTCTTTCACATGTCGACTGGGTCCTTCCTTCTCAAAAGGAGGCCCTGGCCAGGGTGAGAAAGAAGGGTCCAGCTGGTAGTAGCGTGTGGCATGGCACACGCCTGCCTGCCTCTAGCTCTCACCCATAACCTGCAGAATGTTTCCACAGCTCTTCCCCTCTGTGTGGCCAGGATGGTGAGCCCAATGGAGGGGAGGCAGGCAAAGATGATGGTCAGTTGGGGGTCGGGGGCGGTTGTAAATGTGGGTGGGCCAGAATTTTGTTCACATGACCATGGGGATGCTACAACGGCCAAAACTTCAAGGACTGTTCATAAGTCCATTTAGCACCATTGTAAGTTCAAATGGTTCCTGAATGAATGGTCATTAAGTGAGGACTACCTGTATGCAGTATTAATTCCAGGATTTTGTGCCCATGAATTGGTCTCTATATGTTACACCAATTAACATAATTTATTCTGCGTTTGTGAATCTTAAAGTGGAATAAGAGGCAATCAGGGACACTGAAGAGATATCCTCTGATGATAGAAATATACCCTCCTCCATGTAATGTATGAGTTTCATCAAATGTTACAAAACATTATAAATAAATATTTCTAAAAGCTAGAAATGTGTTCTTAGGTCCAACCACTTTTTTTCTTTTAAAAATGAAAGCCAAGATTCTTAGGAAACTAGATTTGGTGTTCACATTTTATGCTTTTTCGGTACTCTAAAATCTTGGTATACATGCAACTTGATCCTAATTTTAGAAAAATACTTTCCATTGGTGGGAAGAGGGCCGTATGCCTGTGTGGGGACCTTGCCAAGTACAGATGTCTGTGGAAGCAGATTCAGTCTCACAGGACTATTTCTCCTATCCCTCTCACTTCTTCCCTTGCTATGAGAACATTTTACACATCCCTTTTCCATTGAAGTCTCTCCCGTGGGGTCTGGAGCACAAAATACAATGATGCTAAAATGATGACACACACACACACACACATTCATCATCATCATCATCATCATCAAGCAAATGTTGCCACTAGGTACTTGGGTCTCAACATCTGATGCAAGCACCTAAGTCATGGGATTTGCATGATGACCTTATCCTGCACATTTCCTTGTTTGCCCTCCTACCCATGGCTGCTCCTGAGCCCATCTTGCTTCCAGATCTCCAGATCTCAAGACTTACCAGCTTCTGCTAAATGCTGTTTGCTCTCTTAGTTGCCTTGTTGGTCTCCTGCTTGTTCAACTTTTACTGGTCCTTCCCAGGTGCCAGGGCTGCGAAGTTGTCCTTTCAAGCATTGAAGAACAAGTTAGCCGAGCCAATCAACACAAAGAGCAGCAGCTGGGCCTGAAGCAGCAGATTGAGAGTGAGGTGAGGGGCAGGGCTGCAGCGCAGAGCTTCCCCCCAGCTTCCGACTGACTTCACCATTAAACCTGGCAACCTCTGCTGGTCTTGTATATTTCCGGTCTAGCTGGGGTAGGCAACTTGTGGCCACCTGTAACTTCCAGAGCCCCACCAGGATTGTGCCCCTGAAATTCAGAAAGGCAATCTTTTATCAAGGAGAGAAGGTGATGTGGGACTGTTAACCCTACCAGCGGCTCGCCAAGTTCAACTCAAACATTTTAGGTTATGGCCTATAAAGCCATAGTTGGCTCAGGCCCCGGGTATCTACCCGGCCACCTCTGCCAGATGTATTCTGCTCCTTGGAGTCCAAATGAACAGAGAAGGCCTGCTGGAAGTCCCTACCTCTTGGGAGGTAAGGTGGGGGGGCCCCCCAAATGGGCATTCTCTGTGGTAGCTCCCCTCTTTGGGAATAGCTTGCCCCCCAAGGCAAGGGTAGCTTCTGCCCTGGTAGCCTTCCAGAAAGTTGTAAAAGCTTGGCTGTTCCGGAAGGGCTTTGGGATTTTACCATTATGTGTATTAGGGCCAAGTGTGAATGTTGCTATTATTATTGTTGTTGCTATTTGATTTTTTTTAGCTTTAATCTACTTGTTGCTGTTGCTCTTGCGCAGTGCTTAGAGTCTTTGAAACTGAGGTATATACAGTTAATAAATACGCCTCCAGTAGGCTTAGCTTGCCTACTTTAGATGAGATAAAGTCCAGCAACAATATACTGAAAATGTCAATTCCACCTCCTCTGTATCTGATGCTTCTTACTCATTACAGATAATACAAGTTCTGACTCCATGTAAGGCATCTTCTTATGTCTCTGTCATACCCCAAGATATAAAATGATAAAAGTCACTTGTCTTATCATCAGCAGCAAAACTGGACCTAAGACTGTGAATATTGTTTTTAAAGAAACAATCATAATACTTATTCTGTGATCATCATTCAAATCTGGTCAGGAATATTTAACATCATAAAATGTTTGACGTGAGACGCAGAAAGGTGCTCTTAAATTGGGATCAGGAGCACTCCATTCAAAACTACGTTTTACTAGCTGGTCATAGCAATTATAGCCTGGATGACAGAAGTTATTAGATTAGATGTTAAAAAACTTTGTCCACCTATCCATGGAGAAGATTCTTCCCTCCATTTTTACATGATTAATTTGCCTCTTAACCCGTGTAATTCTACTCTGAATGTGACAGAACCTTTAATTATTTGTATTACCAAATTACCCATCTTGCTATCTGTCACATTTTGATGTGCATCATTATTCCAGGCTTATGTCTCCTAATAGAAAACACTGAAGGGAAGGGTGGGGAGGTGTGTTTTAAGAATTTGGGAGGTTTTAAGGGGGCAAAGCAGGTATGAGGAGCCTTTCAGGTATTTAAGGCATTCATTTTGCTTGCCCATTAAAGTTCCTGAAACCTCCTCCCAGAACTCATCACGTTTGGAGTGTAATGCTTGACAAGGCATACAAAACCCAGGACAGGCCTTGAGCCCATGGAAATGGTCCATGTCTGCTTTACGTGCTCTGATAACAGTCTTGTCGCACGTGGGAGAAAAGAGCCTGCTCCATTTTAATTCCCTACAAACATACCTTAATTATTAGAGGTTTGGCAGCATATGGGATACGTTTGTAATTATTATTTGCTCAGAAAACTACCAATATTAAAAATAAAACGTAAAGACATTTCATCTGGCCAGTATTTTATTCTCCAAATCAATCTACTGCATGGTCAACAAATGCTTTTATGGATGTATTTCATAATACAGTCATAAAATGCCTATCCTTGTTTGCCTGGAGAAATTAATTATTTTGACTAATGTAAGAAAAAGATGATTCTAGATACCTGTGACTTACTGGTTCATACATTTCATTTAGGTATTGTTTATATTACATATAGCTTATACTTTCTTCTTCTTAACTTTGTTGTGTTCACCACCCAGAGTCTATTAAGACTGGGTTGGTCTACAACTATTGCTAATAAATTGGATGAGTCAGCAGCTGGGGAGAGAAATCTCAACAGTGTTTTCATATACACACCCGCAACCTCCAGCTGAATTTTGGCTCTTCAATGGCTCTTCAGAACATTGGAAGGCATCCATGAAACCTTAGCACAGACAGAGACCCCCAGATGGAATTTTTAAATTAAAGACCTGGATGGAGGATACCTGGTGAGATTTTTCCAGTATGATTGTGTCAGGGAAGCCATCCGGTCTTTGGTGCTGGAACTGTGTCTTCCTTGTTTCTTCTCCCTCACTTTCCTTTTGCCCAGCAGGTGGCAAATCTGAAGAAGACAATTAAGGTGACAACAGCAGCTGCGGCAGCGGCAACATCCCAGGACCCCGAGCAGCATCTGTCAGAACTCCGGGAGCCCGCACCGGGTACCAACCAGCGCCAGGCTAGCAAGAAGGCCTCCAAGGGCAAAGGGTGAGGTGGCATTCCAGTGAAGGCTGGCTATTGCTTTTCTGCATACGGGACAGGAAAGCAGAGCACTCCCTGAGGTGTTTCATCAGTCCCTGACATTGGGGCTCTAACAAGTTACCTGTAGAGCTGCAAAGCCCTTGTCTTGGGCGTTCAGGCAGAACTGCCCCCGGTCCTCATTCCAAGGCTTTTTCCTTCTCTACAGGCTCCGAGGCAGTGCAAAGATCTGGTCTAAATCAAACTGACAGGACTGCTGGCTGGGGAGTTCAAACAGGTGTCCCACGTCTGGTGCTTTCTTCTTCAATCCAGATGTATTTCTGTGCAGCCCTGTCCCTGTGTAAATGGTTCTGCCTTTCCATTATTTTCTTCTTGTGTTCCTTGCAGTTGCTTTCTCCTGGTCCTCTCTGGTAATCCTGTTAGCATCTTCTCTATTCTGAATGCCACTTTTTTTTTCTTGTCTTCTCTCCCCTCTCCCTCCCCCCTCCTTCCCCCCTCCCTGCCCCCCCCTTCGACTTTTGTTTTCTTGAATGCATTTTTAAAGAGCCATGAAATGACCCATGTTTAAATTACATTTGCACCAACAGACTGTTGTGGAAGCCTGTGTGGAAACAAATCTGGCATCAAATAGCCACTTGAATTCTCTGAGCAGATCCTGGGACATTTGCTCTGGGGCGCACAGCTGGACATCTCAGTTTTCTGCTTTACTGGGATCAGTGAAAGGGAGGAGTGTTTGTGTGAATGTTTGAGTGGATTGTTTTTAAAAATAGTATAAATATATAAAGCAAATAAAAATAAAAGTATAGACATATCTCCAAGAGTGTCTTCACTTTGGTGCCACACTGATTTGTTTTGGGATGTTCTGGATATGGATAACTTGTTTTTTAGGCCACAGCATTGGTGGGCTTTCTTTTGGGGGGAAACAGGAATAGAAATATATGTAGAATTATTAGCATGGGAATGGGAATGCTTTGCGCCTTGGAAGGAAGTCAGGAAACAGCAGAAGAATGAGCTCAGTTTACAAACAGGAGGTTAAGAAAGTCCTCAGGATTGTAAAGAAACAGTGTCAAACCATTAAGAAAAATCGTTCCTTACAAAATGGGAGCCATGCCCAAATGAGAATAAAAATACATTTCTGCATAATAAATGTTATAATGAATAACATATAATAACAGATATTAAGGAACATATTCTTAAGAATATTAAAAACAACACGGGAACCAGGAAACCTGTAAGGAGGTTGTTGGATAATAGGGTGACAAGCAGTTTCACGGAGAAAGAGATTATAGAAATGCTGGCGGAATTCTCTGAATCTGTCTTCACTGCAAAAGATTTGCAGTTTACCTGTGCGTGAACTGATATTTTTGGGAAGCTCAGGCAAACTGAAGAAATTTCAGAACTTAACCAATCACTACAACGAGATGGCATTTGTCCAAACGTTTTCTCGGTCTTTTGGCTGAGATCTACTGTCGTGTAGTTTTGAAAGAACTTCAGTGAGAAACTATTGGTCAAATAAAATAATGTAATATATCCTCACAGCTAACTGCTAAATAGAAATCTTTTTTTAAAAAAAGGTTCCTGGAAATAATAGGCCAGTTAGTTTGACTAGGACTCTGGAAAACTGGGATCCTCGGTCAGTGCCACGTTCCTGTGTACAGCTGGGCACTGACTCATGATGGGCTCATGAAGGCGATTTGGAGCCAGCCTGCTGGTGGAACAGGACTAGAAGTTCTAAGCATACTTCCCTGGGACTAAGCCGTTCAAATCAGTGGGACTCACTACAGAGTAAGCAGCATAGTTTCCTTCGGCTTGCATCCCAGTGTAAAAACTTCTGTTAGCCCATTTCCTTATTGGGTACATAAGGGTGGAAAACCCCAAGAATCACTTTCCCAGTATTCACCCAAGCTTTCATGGAGTAAACTGGTTAAGATCCTTCCCCCACATAGCAACCTCAGTTGCCAGACATAAGAGCCATGAAACAATGAGTACACAGGAAGTGTGTTCTGCTGCTCGTGGGTTTATGTTCCTGGGGTCCTTCATTTTTTGTTGGTTGAATGTGAGAGAGAATAGTTGTGGGGGAAAGTGCATATAGGGATCAGAACCTTATAAACTCCTCTTTGGCAGACAATTAACTTCAGTCAATAATTCAATACATTTATCTGCCCATTTTTGGAATACACATACACACATATCTACACATACACAGAGGAATCTCATATGCCAAACAGTTGTGGAAGAGGGAAAATGCAGAATTGGTTTCAGTGGGAATTGCAACTATCGTTGATAAAGGAAAATGAGACAACGTACAATTTTGGGGGGGGGTATATTTATAATTTTTCAGTTTAATCTTGGGGGGATTGCTTTGAATTGAGGGCTGACTTCTTTTTTGATAACTAGATTGCTTTAAGAAGAGAAAGTAGGGATGTGTGGTCAGTTCTCACAAAGAAGGGTTATAAACAGTGCCTTCTTGCAGGTGTTGTATTGGGACCTTGTTCATAAGAGATTTGAAATTAGGGATATGCCCTAAGGCAGTCAAGTTTGCTATAGATCCCAATTTATTTAGTGTGGATAAAACAAAGAACAGTTAATGAGAAGCTTTCAAAGGTCATCTCCAAACCAGTGGAACAGACAGTAAAATGATAAATTGAGTTCAGTGTAAGCAATTGTAACGTGATGCTCATTTCAACAACAACAACAAAAAATCCAGTTAGCAGTTAGTGTCCAGACAAGGGATCTTGGGGTGAAAGTGATTGCTCTGAAAATCAGGAGACTGTACAATTTCACCTGCAAAGAAAGGCCAGAACTTGGAGTGGTTTTAGCTTAAAGAGGAAGATATATCATAAAGAAGAATCTAAAATGATAGTGCAGTGAAAGTCAACTGAACAGACTTCTTCTCTTAAAATAGTAGAACCTGCAGTCGCCTAAAACAACGAAATGGGAGATTCATGTTCAAAAAAGGAAATTCTTTTTTACCAAGCGTATAATGAACTAAGGAAATCTGTTTCCATAATGAATAGTGGCAGCTCCCCATTTGTACATTTTTTATACAAGATTAGACAGGTTTATGGAAGGTATAGCTATGAATGGCTGCTACATGTTGCTTTTAGCATCTGAGATAGTGGGTTTATCAGTTCTGCTTGTTGGGGGCTTGAACTGGAAGCTGTTCAACATATCCTGCTTATGGCCCTCCATTGGCATGTGATTACCAGATTAGTGTTGGACTAGGAGTGGGGAGACCCAGGTTCTAGTCCACCTTCAGCGACAGAAGATCACTGAGTGAGTTTGGGCCAGTCACACTCTTTCAGGCCAATGTACTTCATATGGTTATTGCTGTGGAGAAAAATAGGAAGAGGGAGTGCAATTTACAGTACACTGTCTTGAGCTCCTGTATGAAAGGTGAGGGATAGATCTAATATATAAAATAGACTATGGTGAGAAAATGCTGAAATTGGTAAGCCTTTGATTTCCTCCAATATGATGGCCAATCCGTGGAAAGTATAACAACAAGAGGTGCCTCTGAGAAATTATTCAGTGTACCATCCAATAATGCCTTAATAACAAGCTCCTTACAAAAGAATATATGCAACTTACAGATTTACAAATGAAATTAACTTATCCTTCAGTGACTAAAACAAACAAGAAAAGGTTTCCCACTTTTACAGCATCCGGGACCAAGAGTTATATGGATAACAATTATCCAAGCCAAGTATAACATCTTGTGTTTACCTGCTAGCTTAAGCACAGTACTGGCATGTTTAGCTAAGATATCATAGTAGCATTGAATCCATTTCAGCAATTTTATTGTGCTTCTAATAATCCACACCATGCATTATTATACACAAATATTTAAAAGGCTTTGCTCCTATCATCGGTAGGTGCCCATTAGAAATGGAATCCAAATCCTGCCCAGTTATTAAAATTACTAGTGGCAATTCTAAGTTCCCAGCAGAAACTATGCTAGCTACTTGATGCATTATTTTGTATCACTGCACAGAGATTCATCTGTTTCGGAAAGAGGCCATTGGGGTTACTATGGTATGATACATATCTTTATGCATCTAAATACAAATAGGTCCCTAGCCTGCAGGAAATATGTTTGTGTAAGTGTTGAGACCTGCTTTAGTAGCAAAATGGTTATTTCTCAAGCACTGGAAGTCAACTAGTGTCTGCAACTGTTGAGAAAAAGCATTTTAGAGCTGTGGGATTTCCTAAGCGTCTTTGGAAGACAACCTTCCCTTGTACTAACGTAATTGTTGCCCAACTAATATGTAGATATATTTCCTTTTTCCCCCAAGAAAGGTAGAAGCAGTGGGAGGAGGCAGTATTACAAGAACTAAGGAAAGAGAAATAGAGGTAGGCAGCAATGACAACGAGAAAAATATATGAAATTGTTTCACCTCTAGTCTTTGTTTCTAGAAATTATAAGGAAATCTGAATAATAGCACCAGCAAAGTGCACAGGAAGAAGATCAGAAAGGTTTGGATATATCAAAGCTGGGCTAACCCTATCTATCCACTGCTAAGATAGTGCTTCAGAGTACAGGTAGTCCCCAGGTTAAGAATGCCCAGTTTAAGAATGACCCATAGTTAAGAATTAAGTCTATTGTAGCAAAATTTGAGTTAAATACACAGTGATTCGAGTTAAATACACAATGATTTGAGTTCATTACACAATATTACTTATACAATAATCCATACAAATTTGACTTAAGGACAGACCTTGGGAGCGGAACTCATTCTTAAACTGGGGACTACCTGTATACAGAATATCCCCAAAGCAGAGTTACTGTAACTTCCTCACATCAGTGGTAATATGCATTCCTCCCATTCTTGACTCGGGAGGAAAATATATTGTTATGAAAAACACTGCTTCTACAACCTATCTTTACTATGCTTTATTAACAGGGCTGCTCAGCGTTGCAGCCTGCATGCATTGGAACCTGGGGAAGTTTCAAGGCAGTGATCCCTGCAGTCCTTCCCCTTTACATCCAGAGTCATCTACCGGCAGGAAAATTAACTGCCTCTGATACTTTCTGGATTTTATGGGGTGGGGTGGGGAATAACTCTATATTTTCTGGGCTGAGTTGTCTACCTTGAAGGTCACCTGTTGACTTGTTCAGGGCAGGTAGTGGTAGAAAGGTTAGCTAAAGAAGGCTAGGCAGCTTCTAAGAAGGTGGAGATGGAGAAATTAATTGGCTTGGTGCACAGAAGGGGTGGTAAACCATTGTAGCCCGTTGGGAATGCTAGAGCTTTCATTGGGACATCCACAAAGGTTGGTGGATGAGAAGAGTCAGCTGGTGGACTAGTTAATTTCAGTCCAGGTTGCTCTGCAATATGCTGGGGTAGGCTACTGAGTTTCAGCCAACTGGGACTCTTGGCCAGACTGCTGCTTTAGGTCCCTTCAGGGCTTTGCAAAGAGGATGGGGAAATAATGTCCCCATTCCAAAAACTGTACAGCCCAAGAGTCAAAACAGTTTGAATTCTTGAATTATTTGAGCGCTGGTAATTCTTCCTTCTTATTTGCCAGAAATGGGGGAGGCCGTGCCCCTTCCCCAACATTAAAAATCAAGGAGCACCAAGCTTTCTCCACCAACAAGTTATGTCCAAAGATTAGAACTTTTTAAAGGAAAATCACTACTTCAGATAATCTTTAAAACCTTGGGAGCTGTGTTGGGAGTGCATGACAGGGGACGGGGGCTGCCACACAGGTCCTGACAAGCTTTACTGTTTTTCTTCTCAGTGGGATTATTGATCTCATGAAGACTACTGTGAGTGTTCCATTGGGTTTATATTCTCATGAATGAACTACACACACACACACACACACACACACACACACACACACAGATTGCACTGGTGGTATGTCTGGTCCCTCTAGCAGCCACAGCAAAACTGGCCATGGAAGTGGTTGTACCCAGCAGCCAGATGGGAGGGGATGGTCCTGCAGCAGGACAATTGGAGCCAGCAGATTGCTTACCCTCCAATGCCTAGAAGGTCTTCTGCCAACATAGGATGGAAACACTTTAACACAACTTTAGTGTGTCTCAGCAGTTAGCTAGCAGTGAGATGGCCACTCTGTTGCGAGGACATGTCTTTGGCAAATAGATAGTAAGATGTCTTCATGCTGCAGCAACCATGACATGGGCTGTACTTATGCTACATTTGGTAAAAATTTAACATTAATCTTATATCAAGCTTTAGGTCATCAGAATCTGAACTGTTGTGAAATGTGCCAGGCAAAAATCAGTCCTATTCCTGAAAACAGAGGTAGGTATTTCTTTCTGGTAAGCAACTTATAGGACAGAAAGAGCCAGTATGTTAGAAGAAAAATAAGCTTAAATTCCTATTCAGTCTCAGGCACTAGATGACCTTGGGCTATCCAATAACTCTTTTAGCCTAATGTTCTCAAAGGATTGGTGTAAGGGCAAAACAGAATAATGATCCTGTGCCTTGCTGGTTTTATTTATTTATTAGTTTATTTATTTTTACTTACAAGCTTTTCACTCAGCTTTATCATCCATTGCCCAAAGGCAGCTTACAGTAGAGAGAAGAAAGTTGTAATAGTACTAGAAAATCTGCAGGAAAAAGGAAGGAGCAAATATTAAAAGCAATTACAGGTAATGGGAGAACAGAGTGGACTTTTCCTTAAGATCTAGTAAAGGTGCCTGGTGCATGGGAGGGAGGGAGGGAGGGAAGGAAGGAAGGAAGGAAGGAAGGAAGGAAGGAAGGAAGGAAGGAAGGAAGGAAGGAAGGAAGGAAGGAAGGAAGGAAGGAAATTTTACCTGTAGGCCAGTAGCCTAAAGCTCAGAAGATAGAGAGGAAGGAGAAGACAGACAGTCCTTTAGATTCTGGATCCCAAGCCACACTGGCTTTAAAAGATACCTATCATTGTAAACCTGGAGATGGACTGGCAATCTTTTAACGTGATATAGGTTGAGTGAGATAAATGGCTGTCAAGCCCTACAGATTAAAGAGAAAATGCCCTGCCACTAGGTTTCGGTCTAAGGGGTCATCCACATGATGACCCACTAACTGGGAGGACAATGCTTCAGCAATCACATTGAGATGGCTTGAACAGATGCCATCCCCCTTAGTTTGTCCCAATCTTGCCATTTGAGGCAGCCTGCAGTTGTCCGCTCCACTCCACTTCAAAAGTGGCTTTTTCCAATTTGTGCCAGCACAAGCCTGGCAGTGCAGTTTCTCTGGTGTGCTTTCATTTGTTCTAGGCAACGTCTGTGCCCCAACTGGTCACTGTATGGATCTGCCAGCATACCTCTTTCCTGATGCTCATTTTCACTGCCCTCTATGGCTATTTGGGGGAGATTATGCCTGTATAAAGCCTGAATCCTACAATGCTTTGCAAAAGAGGTCTCAGGGTTTATGTGGGTGAGTTCCTTCTGTACCTCTAACAGATGGTGCTCCAAAGCACTGGCTCACCGGTTCCTATGGGCACCAATGAAACAGTGGAACTTTCTTTTTATTCCTTCCCACTCCTCCAGCTTAATTTAAAAAGTGAAATTAACAAGAGTTCTGCCAGTTTCACCTCTGACAGAAAGAAAGATAAAAGTTGGGGAGAATGTTCCACAAGTGGACAGTGGGTGGACTGGATGGGAAGGTACAAGTGAGAGTCAATGGGGTGGGCTCATACAAAAGGTCAGTCAGTGGAAATCATACGTCCTCAGAGAACTGCCTAGACAGAAAGGACTGTTTTTCCAGCATGGGTGGAAGGAACATTGAAATAGAGGAACCCATTGATTAGAGGCTTTGATTTCCAAGTCAGAACACCTGGCCAGCACCACTGCTAAAACTGAGGCATAGACTGAAATCCAAGCAGCAATTTTTTAAACCAGCTTCACATCCATCCAGTTTTAACATAGGAGACAAGCAGTTTAATTATATTCACAGAACTGAGAGTCTCCAGGAAATACAATTTTCCTCAGAAGCAAAGGAGTTCCTTGCTCCTGATGGCAGAACATTCACAGAACATACCATGAGGGAAGCTGGGATTCTGACTTCTTTAAGAGATTCACAGTAATATGTTCTAGTGACAGTCTTATCTTTTGGAACCACTCTCACTAAAATCTTCCTCTCATTAACAGCTACTTTGAATTCCAGTCAGCATGTAAGCCTTTCTGTGGCTTTGGTGAGACAGAAAGATGTTTCTGGGCTATTTATTTAATAAAGCAAGCTTGCAAGCACGCTGAGAAAATTAGGCAAAGCTTCTAATCCATTACTTTAAAAATAAATGTTACGTTTTTAAAACACAGACAGGATCTTTACCTAGCTGATATTGGTTTATCTAGTTTGATGGCCAGTCCAACCAGAGAACAGAAGGCTGCAGAGGCAGAGAAGTGCAATAAGAGGAAAAAAAATCTGGGTTCAGCAAGCAGAAGTCGTGGCAACATTTAGGGACACAGAATTGTCTTTGTTGCCTAGTAGGTAATGTAAATGAAATAAGTCAGAATGCCTTGGGAATTTAGAAAGGAGAGGGGAGATCAACTGTAAACAAGTGTTCCTTGTGGAATTGGTAGTATAATTGGTAGTATAACAACACATGGGCCATAGTTTCTACTGCAGTTGCATCACAGGGGCATTCAGCAATGGGGATCTTCCTGTATTTCCGTTCCAACATTGCTGTTGGGAGAGGGTTAAACTGAGCTTCACCACCTAGTGAACACATCTAGATTTTCACAGCCCAGGAGTAGCATGCCTAATTTTTATGCCATTAGTTAGACTGATAATACCAAATGGGAGGCAGCCCAACTATACATTTCTCTGACACAATATATGTGGGGGGATTTTCCTGGGGAAACCCCCGCCTGCTGGTAGATGTACTTGTGGAGGACTAAAACTTCAGGTCAGTCCAGTTACTTTATTACAAGTCACAGATCCAACATAATGGATGATCAAGAAATATGAATACAAAATATCCATCATTCTTTCCTTTTGCCTGAGGTTCAGGTTATTAATTACAGCTATTTTAAATCAATTTGCTTGGAAGACTATGGCATTATCACTGGTTCTGAGCAAACTCAGCTGTCATCTCCCTTGCTTCCTTTGAAATTCTGAGGAACCGGAGAACAATATGTGGCTGTGTTTGCTTCTGTCTTTATCGTCAATGCTCCTGGCACGTTAGAGAAAGCTTCTTTGGATGTTCTCAATTCATATGGTTCACTTTCACGACAATGGAGATGCTGCAGCAACATTTCTCAGATCTTAATACTGCCCTCTCTCTCATTCTCCCTTTGTAAACTCCCATCCTTATATTTGTATCCTTCAGGACGTAAGTGCTACACATCAGTGGCATTTCCCGGCCTTCCATTGCTCACCAGACCCATCAAAGTGCCATCTGGAGATTTAGGAAAATGACATAGAGTTAAAAGACAGGTCCCTGTGCTGCTTACTGTACAGTTGCCCTCTGGGTGGCTGTTGTATTTCAAAGGATTTGGGGTTTAACTTCATTTAATTGTATTAGGAGTTGATTCAGTAATCTGTTTAGATCCCAGCTTGATAACCAGATGCACTGTTCTCATAAAAAAGGTGTGCTTTTGTTTATAAAGATATTTGTATTTCTGTTACATAGCCCAAATAATGCTTTTCAAATACTGTAACGAGGAGGCAACTTGAATATGTCCATGTAGTTTTCTTGGCAACAAAATGGAAGTGGTTTACCATGGTTAAACAAATTCAATGGGCCATGTGTAAAAAAAAAAATTGTTTTATACTGATAAATAGCTAATATGAAGTATGAAAATCAACCATATTATATCTTCTTATAATGCATGGCTTCTTCAAAGTCTCACTGCTCTATTTCAAAATGGTACCCCAGTGGAAAGTCTCAAATTGTGATCTTAGTTCCCTAAATCTGTCTGAATGTGCAGTGAAGAGAAGCATGTACTTCAGAGTAATGCTTCAAGAGTGATCTGATTTAAGTGACAGAAGCTATGAACCCTCCCTCCCCTCAAAACAGCTTTGTCTTTGTTATGGTCACTGAGCAGCAAATTAATCAATCAAGATAATAAAATAAGAAAAAACAACACATAGGAACTCATGACATAGGGAAGTAAGCATAGACATTATCTAGAAAAAACAAGTGTGTGTGTGTGTGTGTGTGTGTGTGTGTGTGTCTTTGAGTCACTGTTGATTCCTGGCAACTGCCTGGACAAGTCCCTGCAGTTTCCTTGGGAAGGTTTTTCAGAAGTGGTTTGCCCTTGTCTCCTTCCTAGGGCTGAAAAAGAGGGACTGGCACTAGAACTCATGGTCTCCTGGTCTCAAGCCTGGCACCTTAACCACTGAACCAAACTGGCTCTCTAGAAAGAGCAATAAAATGCCTTAAAGTCTGAAACACATCTAAGAAGTCAATAAGAATGAATATGACAGTTGCTGAAGTACAGGAAGTATGGATATTAAAAGTAGAACCTAAGTGCTAAACTCAAAATGACAAAATTAATTAATAAAAATACTTTAAGAATAAAATGCTAGTATTCTATCTTTTGAGTATTATACTATTTAGTGAGTACATACGGACATGATTGATTGATTGATTGTTTGATTATGTGCCATCAAGTCACTTTCAACTCCTAGTGACCACAGAGATAGATTTTCTGCATGATGATCTGTCCCTAACTTGGTCTTTTAAGTATTCCAACGGTGCCCCCATCACCACTGTAACTGAGTCCATCCACCTTGCTGCTGGTCGTCGTCGTCTTCTTTTCCTTCCACCTTTCCCAGGATTATAGCCTTCTCCAGAGAGCTGGGTCTTTGCATAATGTATAAAGTAGGATAATTTGAGCCTGATCATTTGTGCCTCCAGTGAAAATTCTGGGTTGATGTGTTTGATGATCCATCGGTTTGTTTTCTTGGCTGTCCACGGTATTCTCACGAGTCTTCTCCAACACCAAAGTTCAAAGGCGTCAGTACTCTTCCTATCCTGCTTCTTCAAAGTCCGCATAGGGACATGAGTTTATGTATATGTAAGCGTGTATAAGTAAAATCTTTTATTGGTCAGTGACAAATAAGATATGACAGGAGATAAGACCTAGATGCAAGGTAAGACAAAACATGGAACAAAGTGCAGTACGAAGCAGTGAATTGCAGTCCACATAATATAGTTATGTGACTATAAACTATTGAGGAGTTTTTTGTTGATATTTCATCATCTTGGGAGGATCTTTTCCAGTTGGCATAAAAGTGTCATACCATACCCACCAGTAGAATTTGAGACCATGTTCTGAAGAGAGGCCAGATTGAGAACCCTGACACAGACCTGTAGTTGGTTCCATCAAGGGACTTGCCACCCACTTAATGGTTGAGTCACAGACCCAGATTCTTTGACCTTCAGAGCATCGGCATCTGCAGAAGCTTTTGTCAAATGACGAAATGTGTTGGGACATCACAACTCAAGCTGCACCCCTTACATACAGCTCCTGTGGGCCACTTAGTGCAGGCTTCCTCCTCGGCCAGTTGCTGGGCACTGCCCTTTGTGGTCCATTTGGCTTAAGCTGGAGCTGAGACTGATTACCTGACTTCCACAGCATTCTTTGTTTGCTTTGGCATAGGCATATTGCTCTCTTCTAATAAAGGAATATCGATCTCTTATCTTCTCACCCATGAGAGTCAGTTGAAGTCTGATGTCATTGAGCAATGTCCATCCATTTTGGCTTGGGCTGCAAAAGAGACTGGATACGATGCTTGTGCAAAGTAAGATTTCTTTTCTCCCCCCCCTTTTTTTTTGCCAGTAGACTTTCAATTTCCCAAGAGATCAATAGTCCTATAATTTGATGGGGGGAGAAAACAACAAAGCTCCCTGACGGACTGGTCAGTGGGGCATATGACTTGAGCAGGATTAAGTGGGAGGTAGCTCTGTAATGTGCATGTGAGCAATGTCCCAAATGATGGCTTGCGAATTTATTTATTTATTTAAGACAGGACCATTGCTCCATCAGGAGCCCTCATGGAAAAAGAAACAAATAAATGTCCATCTACCTGTCCAGGCAGGATGAAGCGGGAGGGAATGCCCAGGGTCCCCCCAACCCTGTCTGGCCTCATATTATGGAGAGTAACTGATGGTTGTTTTTCGTGTTAGTAGCTAATGCAGAGTGGGAGGGAAAAGGAAGCCAGGGAGTCCACCAATCCCTGCCCTTAAATCTGTCAGGGCAGCACTTCTCCCTGGCTTCGTTGCTGAGGCACTGCAAAGCTTAGCCATAGGAAGGTGGGCGTGCAACTTATGTCAGCATACTTTTCTGAAAATGGGAAGGATGTTTGTTGATGTGACTGTAAAGAAGTACTCTCAATATAATCCTGGGCGCTAGAGAATCTAGGAGAGTCAGCAGCTGGTGAGGTAGGTATAGATAGAACGCTGCCAGATCCTCTGTTGTGGTTAATGCTGTAGAGCTGTGTTTCTCAACCTTGGCAGCTTAAAGATGTGTGGACTTCAACTCCCAGAATTCCCCAGCCAGCAAGGCTGGCTGGGGAATTCTGGGAATTGAAGTCCACACATCTTCAAGTTTCCAAGGTTGAGAAACACTGCTGTAGAGGGAGGAGCTGAAAGAATAACTACAGTACTTCACACAGGAAAACACAGCCAAGGTTCATGAAAAAGGGACTCATGGACATTTGGATCAGAAGAGCTTCTGTTCTACCCGTTGATGATCCTTGGCTTTACGTCATGCAAATTACCTGAGCTTATGAATGAGAAGCTGAAAACACCTGCAGGCATTTCTTTCTCAGGAAACTTATTCTCCCAAAGCTGTCCTGGACTCCTCACTCGCGTGAGAAGTAATGTTTTCCCTACTTTCACAGAAAAGAAAAAAAAGAATACGTTAGGATACCTCTGGTGAAGTTGGAGCAAGAAAGTTGGGGAAAGCTTTCTCTTCAAACTGTACAACATGGGCATATTGCGTGTGCGTGCCTTTGAGTCATTTTACGCCTGGAGACTGCCTGGACTCATCCCTGCAGTTTTCTTGGCAAGATTTCAGAAATGGTTTGCCATTGCCTGCTTATTAGGGTTGAGAGAGAGGGGCTGGCCCACTGACACAAATTCCTCATTTTGGAAATTACAAGGTCAGTTACTGGGTAGACAGTAAGCATGTTGGCGCTGGTGGGATCTATGCAGATCCTATTTCTGCCCTGAGCAGCTAGTCCTGAGTCAACTATGTAGATCTCTTTTGCTTTTATATCATGTTTCATTCTGAAGCAGGAATGAGGCCAGGATTTCAAGGACAGAATTGCCGAAGCAGTACTAAGATAAGAAAGAATCTTCCTGTTTGCTTGTCAGAGGAGGGAAATTTACTCTAGCCTCTTTGAGGAAGTTACCAACAAAAGTAAATAAAGCAAAATAGAGTAAAAATGTTCAGAAGCTAAAGAAAAGATTAATAAAGCGAATTACAGTGGTCAGACTCTGTAGAATGATAAAATTTAAAAAGCTCTTACCAACAGAATTAGGGTCTAATTTAGGGTTTCTCAACTGTGGCAACTTTAAGACATGTGGACTTCAACTCCCAGAATTCTCCAGCCAGCTTATGAAGTCTGCACGTCTTACAGTTGCCAAGGTTGAGAAATCCTGGTCTAATTACTGATTCCTATTAAGGATCTTAACGTGGATAATGTCCTTCCAAGGTATGCCAGGGGTTTCCAAAAACAATCTTGAAAACATTAGGCTAGAAGGGGCTGTCACTGTCAGCCACCAAATCTCGCCCGTCCTTGTTATCCACTGGAACGGTAATGCTTGTTCCATCTGGAACCAAAGTTTACACTGGCCTTCTTGCACCAGTCCTATGGAGGTTAGATGATGCTGGGATATAACACACCTAAAATTAGAATAAGTTAACAATTCTGGCACCATAGACTGGTAGGTTAGTGGGAGGAATGATGTTCTTTTTCTTCATTTTTGTCATATTCCAATGCTTAATGGAGATTCTGTGGGCAGGTATTGTCTCACGCTTTTGGCTGACGAATTGTATGAATCATTGAACAAAAACTGGTGTGACTATCTAGTCTGAATCTGTTTACTGGAAATGTTTCCTTTTGTGTTTTCCATAAGACCTTTCTGTTATTTATTCATACTGGAAACCAATGGTTGTAATCTATAAAGTATCATAAGGCACTATTTGAATAAGACACGATAAAATAACTTACTCTATCTTTTCCATATACAATAAGCTTCCCCGCCCCATGTGTATCAACTGCTTGCCAGTGACAAGGTTTATAATAAGATTTATGGCATCCAGGAATCCTCATGCAAATATTATTATAATCTGTTTTAAAAAGATTATGGGTCCAGTTCCTCCACTTTGGTTTGGTCAAGTTGCTAAGGGGTGGGGATGGGGGTACAGGGCTGGGACAAATATAAAGCGAGACAAGGAAGAGGCGTTAATGGTGGTCTGATATCACATAATCCCTAAGGATCTGCCAAAAGTTTATGTCACCTCCTTTCCTTTGAAAGGCAGAGCCAGCATGGCTTCTGGGAGGGGAAAGCATGATGGATCTGGCTAATGAGGGGTGATGGCATCTCCGATCTAAGACAAGCAGAGAAGCAGCAGGATGGAGCATATCTACAAAGGAAAAGATGGAGGTCACTTCACAGCTACTCCAACCTTTTCATCTGAGAATCCCAAGAGAGGAGGGGAGGGAGGGAAAGATCAGAAGGTATAAGGCATGGAAGTCAGCTACTGTGACTAAATATTAACCCAGACATTACCTTTCACAATCTGTAAAGGAAGTGGATGTGTAAAAGGCTTCAGAAACATCTGGCAGCATTTTTCCATTATCTTCTGACTATCACATGGACTGTCTTGAAAGAGAGATCAGAAATTAAGCTTGATGAAAGATGGCTAGGCAGAATAGTGATGGAAGCTCAGTTTAAAGTGCTGGTTTTTATTAACCTTTGAAAGCCTAAATGACCTAGGACTAGATTATCTGAAAGATCGGGTTAATATGAACCTACTTGAAACTGAAGACTGACAGGGCAGGTTCTGCTTAATGGCGCATTATTCACACAAATCAAATTGGCCAGAATGTGCCTTTTTAATAGTAACACTAGAATTTGGAATTGTTGTCTCTTTTGGGAATTACCCAGGCGCTCTTCTTGCCCACACTGAGATGCGTAATGAAAACTTTTTTAAATTCTGGAAGGCATTTGATGATGGAGTTACTGCTATTTCCATTAAATGATCTTTTTGATGGTATTGCTGAGGCCATACCTGTTATTTTCAGTCTGTTTTATAATTTTGTTTTACTTTTTTAAAAATATGTAAGCTATTTTGCTTTTTTTGCAAAATGAATAAAAGGAAGGGTAAAAACCCTAGAAGCTGAAAATTATTTAAACCCATTCACCCTTAAGTAAGATAGAATCCACTTTCAAAGTGTATGTCTGCAAACGTTTAAGCTCATTGTATTCAGTTTAAATACCACACACTATAGCAACTTTTCCCAGCTTGGCATTCTCCACACATGTTGAACCACAAATCTCATCATCCCTGTATAGAACCAGCATGGATCATGTAGGCTGTGGTGATTGGAGCAGTCCAGTGTACATGCAGGCTATCAAGGTATGATGGAGAAGCCACTGCAGGTTAATCCAAACAATGAAACATCAAGGTCACAAGACCCAAATTGAATGAGAGATGCTGCTTTTGAAATTTAAAAAAGCTATGGGGGAAGAGATTCTGGCCTGTTTTTCTCCATTTAAATTAGGGATAGGTCAAGGAGTGCCCAGAGAGATCAATATGTTTCTAAATAACTTACTTGGTTCCCTTAGACTTCTTGTCTCATCTGATTGTTCAAAAGTTATTTTAATGAAAGAAATTAAATAGGACACCGGCATATAGCAAAGCAAAGCAAAGGACTAACTTCTACCATCCTTTTATTTGCAGCAATACCTTTAAGAGCCACGAAGTTCACTTTGGGATGGTACAGGTGTCCTAGGAGACCAGTTTGCCATCTGGTGAATAAAGTCTAGCCAGGCCCATCAGGAAAACCATTTTGAAGGAAAGGGTTTTGTGAGCAGATCCAATTCATGCTTTCAAATTCCAACTATGTTCTCAGCTCAAAAAATGTAACCTATCTCTGACTTAAAAGGTTTCCCTGGGGCTGTTTTTTGTCCTTTGTACAGAGTAAATAGGCCCTTTGAAGATGATATTCTGAGAAAACATGTTAGAAGAAGGTTTAAAAACCCCTTTGCCTCTTGATCTCCCTCTCAGTTGTCCCTCTAATTCAGGGTTCCTCAACCTTGGCCGCTTTAAGCTGCGTGGACTTCAACTCCCAGAATTCCCCCAGCCAGCCAATTCTGGGAGTTGAAGTCCACGCAGCTTAAAGCGGCCAAGGTTGAGGAACACTGCTCTAATTAGTTTGCCGTAAGCTTGTGTGTGCACACGCTCACAAACACATACACTCCTGCATGACATTTCACTATTCTATTAGTTACAAAAGCTAATAGTGTTAAATGGCAAAAGTTTAATTCATTACATTTCCATAAATTACAGATTAGTATCCTAATGCATTTCAGTCATTCTAGGACTTTTGCCCGTATTGGACAAAGGGTCAGAAGGCTGGAAGATCTATTATTTATGGAATAATCACCAGCATGCTATCTAAACTTTTACTTTCTAAAAGGTTTACAGATATTCTTTAACGTTTTTAAAAATCAAAGTTGAACATTCAGGAAATAAGGCACCCCTTCTTTTCCACGTTGGCCTTGCAAATGTGTGCTTTTAGGAAGTGACAGGCGCAGGTAAACCTCTATGCCCTTTGCAGAATCTGCACTAGCAAGAGAAAAATGACCATTCCCTTCTAAAACCCAGGATCTGGGGAGCAGGAAGCCCCCTGTTTGAAGATTATCTTTGTGCCCCAGTGCTCAATTATCCTTGTAATTGAGATCTGCTCCCCCCCCCGCCCTTGACAGAAAAACATATGGAGGACAAAATAGGAGCTTAGTTATGCTCTTGTCATCTTTTTTCATTCCACGCTATACTTCTTGAAGGCCTTCTGCTTCCTCTGGAGAATCTTTCACTGTGTACTACATTTCTCTTACACTCCAGCAGCAGACCTACATGAATATAAAAGCAAAGAAGTTGTTTGTTCTTTTGGTTAAAATATATTCCGAGAGAATGTTCTCCTCTTATAATATTTCAAAAGAAATGATCATGACCAGAGGATAGAGAAAAGACAAAGCTGAACACATCACCTCAGCAATCTTGGGTTTGCACTGAGGACTATCCTCCAATTTGATACGTTAGATTACAGCTTCCATCATCTTCACCCAGAAAGAGACCCAGTGATATAGCAAGAATGGGGACTGGGCAAATTAGATATTCCTTTGGTAGATAGAAAACTGACCTGGTAGAGTTTCCTAGCGGCAACATTGCCCATATGTAGGAGGAGAGATTCAAGAATACATTTCCCTCCACAAAATTTATAACAATCATATATCAGCAAATTGTGGGGTTAACAACACATCCCATTTATAATGCAAGCTTTCCCGGTCTCAGCCAAGTCTCAGCCAAGTATATGCTACGGTCTGGTCTGAGGAACAAGACTTGGATTTGGAGGAACAAAGCTTGACATGTTCCAACCTTGCAATTCAGGAACCAGGAGGTCATCAGAGATCTGTAGAAGAGCCTCAGGCAGAGCAGGACCTGTTGGAAGAGGAACCTATACGTCTGGAGCAGTCAGATAATCCCCTGATCTGGAAAAGTTTCTCACTCCTTGCCCACACAGAAAGGTCAAGTGAGTAGAACAACCAGAGATGAGGCTTCTTGAAAAAAATTGGCAGGACTGAATCAGTGCTATAAAAGAAAAACTTGGGGGTCAGATTTCTGTTAAAAAGCAACTTTCCAACCTCGGATGTGACTTCCTGAAATTGTGCTCCTTCTTATTATCTGATTGCTGCAAGAATACACTCAGCTCTAATTCTTGAATCTTGCATTTGTCTCTCCTTCTGAAGTCCTGAACTCTTGCGTTCCTGAACTGAGGGGAGATTGATAGCTGCCATAAAGAATTCTGATCTGTGTCTGACCTCCTGCACTTTTAATGGCTGGAACAGGACAGAATAGCTGGACTGAGAAAAATGTAGTCATTTTCAGATCAACAAATGAATTATGATTTATGAAGAGAGATGTGACATTCAGAATATGTTTCGTACTTAGCCTGTACCATTGAATAGTAGAAGTATAAACATAGTAAAAATAAAATCTCCTTTGAGTTGAGCTTCACCTCTGGTGGCTTGGACATGTTTGTATAGTTTGCTTGGCTAACTGCTTGCTAATATTATTATTAGATTTTTATCCCACCTTTTATTTACACACACACACACACACACACACACACACATATTTGGTCAACTCAAGGCAGTGAAAATAACTAATGCTCCTACCTCCTATTTTCACCACAACAACAACCCTGTGAGGTGGGTTGGGCTGAGAATGACTGGCCCAAGGTCACCCAGCCAGCTTTCATGGCTAAGGGAGGCCTGGAACTCACAGGGTCCTAGTTTCTAGGTCAGCACCTTCACCACTACACCAAGCTGGCTCTCTTCTTCCAAATTGGGAGAAGGTTGACATTGCCTTGTTCCAAAATGCTCTGACAATGCCCTGCTCTTACCTATAACAATGGGATTTCCTTGTAGTCTCCCATCCAATCATTAACCAGAATGGACACTGCTTAGGTTTTTGAGAGTAGCCAAGGCTGGTGATGAACTGCCACCAGCAAGCAGGCCCAGCTGTTTCAAGAGCATGCTTCTTTACTGGAAGAATGTCCTTTTATTAAGAGCTTTGACTATATCAGAAAATGTTTCAACCTGGGCCCTTGGTACCTTATTTTCCAACTGCCATTTTTAGCCAGGTTTATGACTTGCTTTCTCACTCATACCTCAGGGTGGAATATTTCTTGTCAGGCCAAATGGGAAGTTCAGCCTTCCAGATTTGGAGATTCATTAAATTAATATTTTTAAGAGGGAAATATTGAAGAGGGTTACATTTAACTTGTTGCCGTTATAATTTTTGTTTGTTCTCTTTTTCTTGCCAGCCATTGATAAACCAAAAAGAGAAACACGCCAAAACAAGGAGCTGACAGAGGCATTCTTAGAAAAGAATTGTGAGCTCCCACACCCCTCAAGGGTACACTTACGTTGCAGTTTTTCTTGCCTCTGCTTAGTTTGGTGTTAGGTGTTTGCTGTTTTTTTACAAGACATTTGTAAGCTATGGCTGCTTGTAAATCTTATCCAAACCTCGGAGGCCCCAAAGTTATTTTGTAGTTCCAGAGAAAGATATCTACAAGCCTACTGCCCTTTTAACAACTATGTCAGCACCACATCGTGGGAGGAATGCACAATTATTTATTATTGCCCTTCTGAAACAGCCCAGTTGCAGCAAATTTAATCAGTGATGTGCACATGCGGCATATAGATTTAATAAAATAAACAAACAAACAAACTGCCCCTTCTAGAGCAAAAAGCATCTTGGTTTGCATCATGGGCGTGTCCAAAGCCAAAAGCAGTTACTAGGGACAGAAGTTAGAGACCAGCAAGTCTGCAGTTGAAATGATAGAAAATAGTCAAACTAAACTCTTGAATTTGAATGAATCCTTCTTTAATAGCTGTTGAGCAAGAAGCTACAGAAGGAAGAAAGGTCACCATTAAAAGTTTTATTCAGCCATCCATCTGATATTAGATATTCCCAGAGGCATTGCTTTCAGGCCCATTTTTCACAGCTAATGCTCAGAGCTGAGGATGTCTGTGTGTGTGTGTGTGTGTGTGTGTGTGTATGTGAATGAAGGTTCCTAGGAAGCTAAAATCTGCACCTAGCCTCAGACTAGTCCTTTGTTTGCCAGCATTTGAACTGAATTTTGACAAAATGGCAAAGCGAGGTTGACCAGATTTCCAAGAACCAGGACATGTTAACTGATATAAGTGTACCTGTTTGTTAATACTGATCCATGCCTAAATTTTCCAAGAGTCCCAGGCCATAATTACCAAAAAAAAAAAAAAAAGTTGGAAATTAACTTATGGAACATCTCTGTAATGAAGCAGCTTGATACTCGAATAGATCTCTGTTCCCATCTCACAAGGGCATATTCACAATCTTGAAATAACATAAGCTTTATGTATATACATACATATGTGTGTGTGCATATATGTATATGCACAAGATGCAACTTATATATATTTCTTCTTGTTCTCTCTCCTGTTTAAATAAATAAATAAAGGCACACTAATAGTAATAGTGAATCTAGGCCCTAGGTTCTTGGATCTGAGGTGCAAAAATCCAGACGTCTGCTAGACAGTAGCAAGGAGGCCCAGCGTGCTCTAATTCCTTGGTGCCATCTAATGGACATCAAGATTTTCACAGCCCGGATCTGCTAGTCATCCCTAACCTAACCTGGTTATGCCCTTCTACGACTATTAGTTTCAGTGCTGCTGCTGCTGCTCAGCCTCAAGTAGGACTGCCCAGATCCAGACAGCCATTAAGCAGTAGCAAAGGGGGTGCGCTCTCGCTTTCTTTGCTGCCATCTAGTGATCGTGGCAGATACGATAACCCTACTCAGGTACTTGTGTGGTGCAAACAGTTGCTGCCAGAGGCACTTGCAGCTGTCCTGGTTTGGGCAGTATTCAAGGCACCGGGGAAACCTCCCCCCTAACCAGCATTGTCTGGCAAAATCAGGACATTGGAAGGAAGATGACTTTATAAACAATACAGCCAAAGCTTTTTGAGTTTTCTGTTGATAATTTCAAGACCTCCCCCCCCCCTTTTTATTGTTATGTTTATTTATCAGTTGTGAGGTTATGTAGATTCTTTAACATATATTGTTGGTGTTTCTTTTTTTGATTGGTGTAGCATAACAAAATAAAAATAATAATAAACATTATACTCAAGAGCCTTGAGCATAGGCAAGCTGTGAGTCAGCATTCAATTTGTGTTTTTATACATTTTCTCTCTCTGAACTTGCCTCTTTCAGTGTTAATGTTTTCTCTATAGAAATTGCTAGAGAATTTCGCCAGGAAGCACTTCTATTTATCTGTTTTAAGATAATAGTGGTCGGTAGTACGTTTGCACTCATTTTTGTCTAGGGATATTTTGATTAATACTATAATCCAGTTGTTACTGGAACAACAAAGAACAGAAACAGGAAGGGTGAAGAGAGATCTTGTTTCAGCCCAAAATAATTAGCAACAACAACCAGCTTGCCAAACATCACCAAAACTGGTTTTCTTACAACCAGGATAGTATCAAATTTGAAATATACTGCTCTATTTTATGGGCTCCAGAATGTCTCTGACTTGATCCACACCCTTAAATGGGAAGAGCAACAAATTATATTGCATTCTGCCTGCTCCATTTGAAGGTTACACAGTAGCCAAAGTTTTTAAATTTTAAAGTTTAGATTAATATTTTTCCCTTTCCCAGTACCTGCATTTCTGACACAAGATGAGAGGAGACCAAAGCTGGTTAAGTTATTTCGGAGCAAAAAACACATGCAACCCCATAAAGGTAGATTTTAAAAAATGATATATTTACTACTACTTCATTTTGCTCCAAATCAACTGCCTGAAGTTTCTGCTTTTTGCTGCCCCATGACTTGGCCTGATGTTGAATTAGGCCTTCCTGCCCTGCTTTCTTATAGTATCTTCCAACTCAGTATGGCCTGCACTAGACAGTTGATCTTTCCCTTTCCAGAATTTCAGACAAAATCATTCCAGCCACTGTGCTGGAGCCCTGGAGCCCTTTTACTTATAAAACATGTGCTCTGTCCTCTGCTTACCGGGTTGAAGTTTCTGGAATAATGCAAGGCATACATACAATCTGAAACACTAAGCTGCTTTACTTTCAAAGTTATTCCACATCACACATTGTAGAACGGCCCTGAGTGCAAGAACGTGAGAGAAAAAACCCTCAAGGAGCATCTTCTCCCATCTCTCTGTGCATGTTCTTGCACGCACATTGATGATTTTGGTACTTCAAGACGGAGATGTTCTGTGATAGTTGTAATGGGCTGTGAAAAGAATCTTGTGAAACAGCAGAAACAGGAGCCGCAGCCAAGGCAACGGTGTTACTTGTTGGATCGTGATTGATAAGCCTTTGACAAGCCTTCAATATCTTTACAGAGCGAAGGTGTTTGGTAACAGTCCCCGTCATTACGTTTCTGACTTGGCTGTTGCTACAGTTAGATACATCCTGCCTATGAGAGGGACCATTAGTAGTCATTATGGAAGCCCTGTGAACTTCCAGTCTGTCCCTGCAGGGGATGGGAAAAGCAGCTGTGGGGGGTGAATGGAGGTGTGTGTGTGTGGGGGGGAAGCATCAGCTCAGAAGCATCTGCTTAAAAACATGGCAGGATCGTTCCTTTGTAATTGGAGTACTTTTAACTTATAAGCATCAAAGTCTTGATTAGGCTTCTTGAAAGTGCAAATAAGGTATATTTAGGGTTGCATTCTCCAGCTCTAGAATGAGACTTGCTTTCAAACAGGAATTATCCTTTTCAGCCTATTTTCACAAAAAAAGGAAAACTTCAGAGTCCATTAGAAACGAGCTCAGAAAAGTTAGGGAATGCTCATCAATATTGATAGGCTGAAGACTTTCTGTCCTGTTGAATCTTGTGGAAAATGAACATAGTAAAATGAGCATCTTTAACTATGTACTCAGTACCAACAACGCTCCCCCCAGCTATCAAGTGTTCTGACAAACGAGTCACCTCCACAGTGAGCATCAACTATCATCAGCCTTGGCATGCCAACTTCAGCCTCTTAGCTGTTTCCTCCATTGCTTGCTTCTCTGACAGTGGCCATTTGGGGCCCGTGAAGTCCAGGCTGACTTGCCCCATTATTCAAACAGTTCAGGCACAACAGTTTCGTATGTGCCTATTCTCAGTCAAGGTCGTCCATCACCCTACATGCTGCTAAGTCTCCTCTTACCTTGCCCTGTGCCCTACATTCTGAAGCTGCACTCTGAGTTGTCAATGCAGGCAAATTTTAATACGGGACAGCCATAAGAGGAATGGAAATAGCCAAAGATGAGAGGAAAACAGCTTACGGGAAGAGATACATTCAGCATGAGGCTGTGCCTAAAAAATGACAGGGATAAATCAGGAAGGCTCTGAATTAAACCTTAGTGTACCATAAGTCACCAGGTGGCTTTAGCAAGCCACAGTTCTTACAGCTATACTACAGGAAATAATACTGCTAGGGTGCAATGTTGTTGAAAAGATTGGAGCCACGGCAGATACCTGTTGGAGACACGTACGATCCAGTTCTGGTTTATTTCTTGGGGGACAAATGCAAACGCAATAGAAAAGAGAGACCTCGTCTTTATGCCTGTCTCCATTTGCATCTCTGCTGTAACCCATCGGCCGTTCTTCAGGCAAAGGGATGTCAGGCCTTGAACTGTATGTGGAGGGAAATTTGGGGGAGGTTGGAAGAGGGAGAGGAGAGGGATGGATAAGAAAGGAGGCATTTCCAGTCCCATGGGAGGAGGGAAAGAAATGAGGAGCGAATGAATCACTTTTACAAACAGAAGAGATGGATGAAGAAAAAGGAGAACCGGGAAAAAACCTGGAAATTGGAAAAACTGGAAAAAGAGCCACAAAGCCAGTCACATTGTTCCACTGAACAAGACTGTAAAACACAACAGGCAAGAAGGGTACTTTTGCTCACTCAGCAATTGATTCAGGAAACAACCTAGGCCAGCAAAACTGAAGGGTTTGGACAAGATGGGAGCCTCCACAAGGAACTCAAAACAGTCCAGTAATCTCTACTGAAAGGTAAGGAAATGCAGCTTCTTTTCCACATTAAACACAACTAGGTTCATTTAGCAGGGGAAACTAACATTGGCTATTTTTGGTGCAGCCTCCAGAGTCTCTAAGGAAAAATAATGGTTTCGGGTTTTTTTTTTCTTTTTCTTTTAAAAGGGCTATCCTGGAATATGGGTCGAAGAGGTAGCATTCAAACAAACAAGGCTGAACTTGGTTTCCTGTAGCTGTTTCCAGAACTTTTCTTCCATGTCAAAGCTTCATCTTAGATTTAAAAGAAAAGGAGTTGCCTCAGCATATGTGAACTATTGTTCCCTCCCCAACAAGCAGCTACAGCCCTCCTCCACCTTCTGGGGCCCCAGCTGTTTTATAACACCTCCCCCCCCAAATGGAACTGCTAAAATATCAGATTGGTTTGTGGAAGAAGGACTGAGAACAGGTTTGGTACTGAAATTAAATTCCCAGCCTGTGGTTATACTCCTTATCCATTATCTCTTGGGCCATCCTTTCGTATCCAGACGTGACCCTTATTAAAGGTAGATCAAGTACGCTAATTTTAGGTATGCATCTCTATATTCAGATACTGCTATCATACATATTCCCATTAATTATTTCATCAAATGTCATGGAAGGCAGAATCTAAGTGTCAGGATCTTCACAAGCAACTATTGAAAGGCTATTAGAAAAGTTTATGTAGACAAATAGCTAGTGAGTTCAAATGTTAGTTTAGACAAAAATCATAATTTGTATACCCGCTTGCTTGTTCCTGCCATAAAAGTCAAGAGGGAGGGTGGACAATAAAACAACAGAGGCCAGGTGCACTGTTATCTCCCTGAGAGGCGCCAGCAAGGTCGAATGGCCATGAGACCCAAGAAGAGGGCGCAGGAATCGAGCGGGAAAATTAGAATAGAGAGGGGTTAAAAGGAGAGCTGTGGCTGGGGAGGGTCAGTCTCAGCAACTTATGGAATGCTGTATGTTACTTCTCAATAAAGAAATCTTTACTGGAAACAAATAGGCTCCAGAGGATTTACTGGACTTGGGAATTGAGCGTGCAGACTCTGACATTAAGGCTCTATTTCCACACTTGTTATTCTGACTCTTTTTTGCTTCTTCAAAATCCTATGAAACTATCCTGCCCACAAGGGTTCTTCATAGCTCATCATCCAAAACTCTTCTTGCAGATCAGCATCATTCTATATGGGATAGGAAGGGAAAAGCAGGCATTCTCCTGAGGATTAATTATTTTCATCATTTGTATGCTGTTTTACAAGACATACTCAAAGCATATTGTGATGAGTAAAAATAAAAACAATCATATAAAATTGTAATCCCACACATTTTCAGTAAAAATGTGACAGAACTACTTTCAAAATATCCATCAGGTAGAGAGACAAATACTGTTTTAAACAATGCAAAGAGGAACCATTTGTAATTTCCACTGGGGAAATCACTCACAGGCTTTGCTTTCTTTCTAGTGGCAGGTATACATATCACTGATGAAACTAAACCAGGACTTATCAGCGAAAGAAAAAAGGGTAGTCTCTCTTAAGATAAACCTGCTGCAGTTTGGTGGCCCTCAGATGTATTGATACTATAACTCCCTAAATTCCTAGTCAATGTGGCTATTCGTTAAGAATTCCAGGAGCTGTAATCCCATTGCACATTAAGGACACAAGGCTGGGGAAGTCTATTTTAAGATCTATAGGTCTCAGGCTAGGTACAATTTCATAAGTAAAAACCAAATATTTGGGCAAAGATAAGTATCAGCAGCCATTGCAGCTGATGAAAAAAATGCTGCTTTCACATGTTCCTAAGCTTGTAATCTAATTTATGTGAGCTGCCATTGAAGAAAACTCATAAACTGGTTTCTCATAATCCTGCAGCCCAGATGCCTTCAGGTGCAGCTTTTAATAAAGCATTTCATAACAGGCACACCTAGAAATTGCAAAATGGTACGAATAATAAGATCCTGATCTTTCAAGATGGATGCAGTCTATAATGCAACCAATGTAATTGAGACAGCACACTTCACAGGATTACAGGAACAGATTACAGAAATAAAGCAGAGCTCAAGATGAATCTCTGGACTGCAAGAATACCTAATTACTCCTGTAAACTGGGTCTTCCCACCAACATCACTGTTGATTTGTATTATTTCATTCTGATCAACACCAACAATTCAACTGCATCAGTGATCACCCATTTCTCCCCAGGAAGCTGTCTAGGACATCTAACTATGACTTTGGCAAAGTCATAAAAATAAGGGAGGAGAGGTGGACAGGCCTAGTAGCAGAGCTTTTACACAGGAGATAATGTTCATGGCTCTACCATGAGCTCCCAATCTGGTAAAGTAATTTTTCCTTCGCTCTTTAGCTTAGAGCGGGAATACTTCACAATTTTATTCCAAGAGATTTTTTAATCCCTTTTTGGGGGAGATAAAAGGCAGTAATAGCTCTGTTGGTCCATGAAAAAGATGACTATTTGGGTAATAATGGGATGATTCAAAATGGCTCAAAAGATTTCAAGCTTTGAAATGCTTATCATAAACTTCTACACACAGTCCACAATCTTCATCTTGAGACTGATGTTAAATTCTTTCTTGTTCCTTAACTCCTGGTTTTTGTAACATCTGGCCTGATGAACAAGTCTTCAGAGCCTCAAATCTTGCAGCCTTCTGTGCTGTTTTAGATAATCCTAATAACATTACTCCCATCATTGATAGAATTCTTTTGAATCTCTTGCTTAATGCACAGCTTATTCAGCTATTTTAGACGCATGCGTTTTTGTGGATCAGCCACTAGCTAAAAAGCAGAAAACAGGAGGAGTTCAAAAAAGATATTGCTGTCACTGCAGAGAGTGACTGACTTCATTACAAATACAGGCATCCAAAGCAAACACTTTCAGAACACCTTAATGAAAGGGCAATGAGATGGGGTCTAGTTTGACACCAAGAACTCAGACGTGGAGGCCTTTCTAGTCCTTCCAAAAGGTAATAAGAAGGCTGGTACTGTATATGTACATGTTTATTGTCACTCTTTTTATTACTTCGTATCTTCTCTTTATGAATTCTTGCATTAAAGATAGATTTCAGGATCATACTCCATCAAAAACTAAGAAAGCTATTCCCCCTTCCATAAATACAAATTTAAGAAGTATTTAGGATGGCAACCAAACTAATTTTGTATATAATTTTTCTAACGTTAATTAACTACACAAGATCTAAGTTTGATTCCTTTCTGAAGCTGCATATGCTCCTTTTTGCCAGTCCATCAAGCCACTGATTAAGAGATGCTGCAGGTCCCACATCAATGCAAGTCTAGAACAGCTGAAGAAGCTACTTTATCAGCCCCCAGAACAACATGTAAGTGCAGTAGATCATAGGAGGAGCAAAGCCCTTTGAAGAACTACTCCTGAAGTCAAAATGTGTGATTTCCTTGATTCAGAGAGGTGCTGCTGATCCCAACAATAGCAGTACAATAATTTGGATTCCCTCCATAATTATTTAGGAATCAAAAATTTAAGGAATTCATTGAGATAATACACATATTGCTTTTGTCCCATGGAACTAAAAGTTTAACTGTTGGCTTACTACACTCTACACTTTTAAAAAATTATAGTTCAATAAGCCCTAAATGAACCTCCTAATATCAGCTTCCTGTACTATTAAAATATTAGTGTCATACTAGAAACAATGGAAGCAGAGACTAACCCCTGTAGAAAAAGCAGGGCTATACATATTCTCTCCCAGAACTGTCACAATTGAAACAGGGTGGCCAAATTATGATTTCCTGTGGCTCTATAGTTTTCTTGCTTTTCACAATAAAATTAGTTGCAAAAGAAATTGTGCAGAGGAAAAATGATATAGATTTGCATAAATGCATTCTTGCAGAATTTAGTTTAGCCGAGTTCAGTATTAAAATACCATATGCATTTTCAGCCCGTAATGCATACAAATAAGCTGCCACCCTGAAGTTGAAAAACTGTTCTGCATAATTGGTGTTAATCCTTCACTGACTCACTTCTGCGACGGGTCCTGCCAAGAACAGGAAGGAACCTCGTGAAGTACAAGAGGCTTTGTGCATACACTGACTTCGGAAGAGTAACAGTTCAATCTGAACTTTTTGAAACATGCACGATGCTTCCAGCTGGAGCCCTTCTGCTATCAGCAAATGAATTGCATTGCAGAATTGTTCTGCCTTTTCTTCCTTAACTGATTCTTGCAGTGAAAGTTGGGAGCTGTGGGAAAACTTGGGCTATTGAAGACACTGATCCCTGGAAATTTGGAAATAAGACAGGATGATTGCACAGTAAAATCTTTGTCTATCAGCACTTTCAGAGTGGATATGCACATTTTATTTTATTTTTTAATTTCATAGCATACTAGAGCATTGTCACATTTGGAGAAAGCTGGAATTCTGGAGAGGACTGCACGGCAACTGCAGCAGCTCAAGAAAGTAACAGCTATTTTCCCTGTATCTTTCCTCTTGTGGCACAAAGCCAAAGCAGGCCATAGAAAACATGCTATGTGCTGGCATTCAGAACATTGCCTATTTACTGCATCAAAAAAGCTATAATGTCTGACCTTGCTTTCTCCTATAGGTGCTGTTATGAACAACTCCCCTTCTCAAGATAACTAAGATTTTGCTGCGGGTGACTTCCACTGCATTAATACTATTTCTATGCTTTCTAAGCTCAGCTGGCTCCTCTTTGAGACAGGACATGAAGATTCAGATTCTGCAACACTTAAAACAGACTGCACAGTCCACGTCTTCTATTGCTCCAACTCGTTTCCAGGGTGGGGAACCCTACAAACCAGATTCATTTCTCTCACCTTGTCTTCCATCCTGAGGGCATCTCCTTGTTCCATTATAATGCCTGTAGGGCTACTTCCCTTTCCAGATGTACGTATTTTCACTGTTGAGTCCTGGCCATATCCTCTTCCAGCTTCTTTGCTATTGCCCAGGGTATATAACTTGGACGCAGCTGTCCATACCTCCCAACACTACCTACATACAGAGGCCATGGTAAAAGACATCCTGAAATTAAGGCCCTCATTCTGGAAACCCAAGCAGGATAGAACCAATAGACAACAAAATTGTCATTCAGAAACAAGAGGCTTTCATCAAATCGAATTGATTCTCAAGGGTTCAGCAAAAAGATACTGCTTTAATACATGTTCACCTTTGTCTCTGATAGTGCTTTGAAACTTGGACCAATTATCTGCAACAATTTACAGCAAGCATATTGAATGAATAGCACGCGGCCTATTTTTCTGTACAGAGAAGTGTCCTATAAACTGGACACCGAAGAAAATCTGGCTCTGATTTGGAAACAGCCATTGGTTAATTGGCTATTTAATTAAAGTTGTTCAATCAGTATTTATTATATGCCATTAATGCATTCACTATACATTTATCAGCCAAACCTAATTCTACATTTTATAGGCATGGTGCTGTGAGAGGCTGTGTGCGTGTGATATTTGTATTCAATATTTTTAAATAAACATTATCTTTAAGCGATAACTTAAAAAAACCCTTTACCCCAGTAACTAGCAATGCCTAAGCAAAAAAAAAAAAGGTACCTAAACCTCTCAAAAGCTCTTGTTCTGAAAGAGAATGGAAAAAAGTCCATGTTCATTCTAATCAAATCTGGAATAGTAGGGCCGTGGGGTTTAACGATATCCTTGCTCCATTGAGGATTCCCTAACTCTTTCACATAAAATATGGGCTTAAAAAAACAACAACCATCAACTGTCAGATGCTGATTCAGTAAGGGAGGCTATAAACTATGAAGCCAAGAGGTTCTAAGAAAACAGCATCATATACATCCAGTAAGTCTTCCTTTGTCTTTTGAGATCTTGGACACAAACACTGAAGTAGAGGCAGATTCCATTTGCTTTACAGGTTCCATTTCTTTATTCAACTCAATAAACATTTAGTTACAAGTTTCACAAAATCAAATTTTATAAGATTGGGAGCTGACAACTGAAGAACAGAGGCAGGACCTGCTTGGTTTGTCCACACCTCACTTGATCCCTTGCACCTCATATGTATCCCAAATTCCAGGGAAGGCAGGCTGGCCAAGAGCAGAGGCAACTAAAGGTTGTTTTCCAACTACTTGAAACTAATAGCAGGTCAACTGTTATGTGGCTGCTGTTTAAGATGGGCAAGTAGAAATGAGGTATGGGGATGAGCAAAAACTCCTGGATCTCCCCAAAAGATCCAAATGGAAAATTGTGGAGCTTGTGTAGGACAGAAAGGAGTTAGAAGAAAACAGTAATTGATATGTTACTCATTTATAGACAAAGGTCCCTCCATTCTCCTTGGCCAACTGCTCTATGCAAGAAATATAACTATACAGAGTTAGTCAATTTAAATCTTAGGAGGGCAGGAAACTAGAATTCAGCTTGCGGAAGATCCAAGTGTTGTTTCGTAGGGGCTTCACCATCAGAGTTTCACTGTCTGTACCTAAGTAAAAGGATGGGAAGAAAAGAAACAACAGACATCAGAAAGGGCACAGAAGGCACATACAGAAGGACAGTGAGCAAGGAGAAATGGAATACAAAATGCCCTGGTTGGAATTCAAATACTGGATTTTTAATCAAAATAAATGTATTGCACATAGAAAACTGACATGAAGTTTTCTGTATATAGAAAGAAAGCTAATACTTTTCTTCTTCCCACTGATTTTCTTTGTGGAGGCATTTTTTTTCTCTTTTTAAATGCAGCCAGGTAATCTTTCAGAGACAGTCAGGGATACAATTCACAAACAGATTTACCACCTTAATGAGAAAAAAGTCTCATTCTTTATTAAATCCAGTTTTAAGTAACAGTTATAATTTTCAGTCACCAGAAACAAATAACAATTTGTTTTTATCCAATTCAACCTGAGTAAACCAAAGTCCAATTTTCTATTTTTTTATGCAGACAAGATATCTAATTCCTATACAGAATATATATTATTTCAGTCACAATTTACAACATTTTTATACTACAGTATAAGAATCAGAATCATGATTCTTCAAGTACAGAATCTGTTCACAGAAAAGCCGCAGCAGCTAAACAAAATTAAAACTCTAAGGCTTCCTAAGAGAAAAAAGTAAGCCATTCCAAAGTTCAAATCACTCTAAGGCAGGATTTCTTAAAATGTGGTCTGAGGACCCCTGGGGGTCCGCCAAGATCCTCTCAGGGGTTCATGAAATCAAAATTATTTGCCAGATATTGAAGTTATTTGCAAAAATTTAAAACAACTCTTCTCAGTATTATTTTTTATTTGTTAAAAAAAGTAGTTTTTCATGAGAAATATTGTGTGTTAATATCTAATGGGTTTAATATTGTTATTTTTACATAATTCAATAAATAAATATTCTACAAATGCATCAACTTTAATTTTTAAGATGGTATATATCAATAAATATAACCCATACAAACAAAAGCTCTTTTGGGGTCCTCCATAATTTTTAAAAGTGGGAAGGGGTGCTGAGAGCAAAACGTTTAAGCAGCACTGCTCTAAGGCAGCAAATCCTAACTGAAATCAATACCCAGTTATTTCCAAATGAGCTTGGATGCTGCAGTTTTGTATTATCAACATGCTGTAAGGTCCTTTCTGTTATAAATAAATGTAGCTATAGAAGAGTTTGTTTTACAGAAAGGTGAACTTGATAAACAATGCTTTTGGATAAAATGTCACAAGAGTCAAACCTCACATGATAGTCAGTGAAAACAGGAAAGATCATTTTAGGCTCTCGCCATCTTCCCTGGGAAAAGCACAGAATCTTTTGTGTCTGCTTCCATGACAGCAAAGGACTTCTCAATATTATATTTCTTAAAATTCTGATTGCATACTGCTTTTTTTTATATTTCACGTATTTGTTCATAATTTGTCCCCAGGTGATCTTCCATCAAGGTAGTGAGAAAATTTCAACAAGCTTAACTTCAAAAAAGAGAACCATACTAGGAGCCCTATTTTGTTAGGAAGAGGTTTTCTTTTTCATTTTATAAAAATTCTTTGGCTGAGAACAGCCCTCATTCACCTCAGTTCCCAGAATTCTCCTCCCCCCCCAAAAAAAGAAAAAAAGAAAAAAGCTGTCTTCCCCAAAGATCTCATATTTTTCCTGTAAAATATTTCCTCCAATGACTAAATGACAGCCAAATCACAGGCTTTTCTGGAAGCCTGCTGGATCTTAATGTTCCTTCATGCTCTGCAAGCAGCAGCTTTAACTTCCAGCTTACAAATGTACATGTTGCTTTACCAGGTACACCATTTTATTTGTGTGCCAGGAATGACTAAAAAGAAAGTAAACTCTGCTGGGCTGTAAAATAAACCACTGACTCAACTCATTTTGAAAAGGTGGTTCGGATCACAAGGTTATATACTCTCTTATCTGAGAAGCTTAAAGGCATGCACACGGTGCAAGCGAGGGGTGTCAATTAAGACTTACAAGAGCATGAAAGTAGATTTGGGGGTGACCGCACTGCACCCCCCCTTACATCCGCTGTGGATTCACCAGTCGTACCGACGCGACTGTCTGGTTGGAGAATCCTCAGGTCCCTGAATAGCAAGACGACCCCCCTCAATTCTTCGGCCACTGCTGCCATCATGACGCCGATAATCCAGCCCCCTCTGTGTCCGGAAGCGGGATGTCTCTCGCCTCCATTCATCATCAAATGCAGCTGCATCACCTGAAAATCAAAACAGGACGGGCAACAACTGAGTGTTGTCAGGCTGTGGAGCCTGCATCAGGAAAAGAGGGCAGTGGCAAGGAACACTCACTCTCATCCAGATTGATGTAGTCTTGCCTCTCCTCTTGGTCACCTGTGCGATGATTGCGTGAGCGCTGCATGATGTGTGCACGTTCTCTGATGTGGTGCCCAATTGACATCTGCTCCAGCCCACTGTCAGAATCTCGCACCGTCCGCCGTGTCTCCCGGATCTGAGGGTAGCAGAACAGGTCATAATTAGAACAATGTAATATTGCTGGTAGCATTCCTGAAGTTCCCCTTGAAATTCTTCAGTTTTGCCTCAGCAGGAACCAACTTGTTTCATATTATAAAACAGTACCCATTGCTGTCACTGTTAATTGCCAGATGAAAGGGTTCATCCCATATCTGAAAACAAGTCTTACCTCATATCCTGTTTCCCCTTAAGTTTGTATTCATGCAGATGAATGCCCAGTGAATTAACCAAACTTGGGGCTTCTTTAAATGTTCTGTCAAAGGAAACAGCTAATTTCTTACCCCACCAGGTGCAGAGCGTGTCTCTGAGGTCTCCTGATAGACTTTAGGGCCATCACCCAGATTTGAGTAGGATATGACGGTGGAAGAAGTAAATGTCTGGCAATTGGCACCGCTTGTCATGTGCTCCTAAAGTACAATGAAAAAGTAAATAAAATAAGAAACAGAAATTGTACTGAATCTATCCACTGAATAAAATACGAATAAACCTTCTGAAGCAGAGCAGCACTTGGCCTTGATGGTTCTCCAGAGGCACATTCCAAAAAACTGCCCCTGACTAAACCAATACTAAATTGGATTAAAGCTATTCAGTTCATGTAACTATGTTTCATGTTAATTCATAATTTTCTTCTTCTGAGATACTCCAAAAGAACAATTTTGCAGCAGTTTTCAAAAAGGCTCTTATGAGGCTCTGATGCCACACCAAAAATTTAACTCCTGTGAGCTGTAGCCTTTCAGTTCCTCTCCTGAGGGTTTCTTCTTCATATTTCTCAAGCAAGATTTGATTTATCTTTCTGTCTCTGCAGTACTTTTCAAGAAGGAATGGGAAAAAAACAAGTAAGGAAATGGGAGAAAGCAATCCTGTTCCTGCCCATCTGAAGAGTACATAAATTAGTAAGGCTGAATACGTCCTGTATTAGGACTGGTGCAGAGTTTTATTGATTTTAAATCTGGCTCTAAGTCCATTCAAATTCTGCACTAAGAAAATCTCCCCCGTTTTAACTGAAGTATGCAGCTATTTTACAAATCTCATTATGTAACATTTACAGTTTTGCATAATTTGACTTGGTTTCCTTCTCTGAACTCAGATGGAATTTGCTACATATACACAGCCCTGGATATCTGCCTCTCAGTATTGGGAATGGCTTGGAGAGAAGCACAAATTCTGTGACAGTAACACCACAGCCATGGCTACTGTATTCTCTACCCATATCTACATATCATGGCACTCTGGAATACTGAAATATACAATCACTGAAGCTCAATTGATCAAAACCTGTGCTCCTACAATGCTATCACGTCACATATCAGTGAAGACAAAGGTTTTCCAATTTCCCTGCCCTCTGCCCACTTAAAGGGATTTTTATATTCCCTATAGTATCAACTAGAACTATATGGGAAAGGAGATATAGACAGAATGAACTCACCATGTTCCCAATCATGTCATTCATCATTCCAAACATATCCATAAAGCCACCTGCCTGAAAAGAGAAAAGCGGAGCATTGACCAGATGTGCTACTCCACAGATGACCAGATGTGAGTGTCCTTTAAATGAAGTTGGGCCGGAAAGTTACACTGGGGCTGATGCTGGTGCAGTGATTACCCTGCTAGCATTAGGGCTGCCTGTGTTTCCAGGTGTCCAGCTAGTGCCTGAGTCTCCCAGACTTTAGTGCTAGGGGATTTTAATATCTATGCTCTGGATGTGGGATTGGGACATACTTAGATGATCTCAGGTCTGATGCATGCAGGCAGGCACCTTAGACCTGTTTTGTTATTTGGAGTAGATTATATGTGATTTGAAAATGGAGGACACTGTAAATGGCCCTTTACTATGATCAGATCACTTTCTGGTCAATATATATGTAAAGTTCTCTAGACCTCTGAATTATCTTTTCTTCCTTATCTGCAATCTGCCAAGTGCCAAATGAAATACTCTGAAGATATGTTTAAATATGTCTTTAAGAACATATCCAATATTTTATGACATATTTATTGGCTACCCAACTCCATCTTAATTTCATATTTTTGATCTCAAAAGGCCATTGAGAAAAGCTTAAGTCAATTTCAGTAATACCTTAACATTTTCACTGAAAATTCCTTCTTTTTGATGGTCTCTTTTAGTTATTTTGAAAACTTTCCTTCTTCTAAATCAGAAAGCAGGGCTTAGAATTTTGCATCAAGTGGAAAGAATGCCCTCCCGGCTTCAGCTGAGAAAATGGTTTAGAAACATGTTTTCAGTGTGGTAAAGAAGGAAAACAAACACAAAACCACTCATATACAAGCCAAGTATAAAGAACAAGTTTAACAAATTCTTCATAATTACCTCTACAGACCCTTACTTTTGGGTGGGATTGTTGGGTCCATCTTTTGGTTACCACAATGGTACATGGTAACCCCAAATGCAATTCTCAGTCATCAAAGATGAAGCCAACAAGAAAGTCTATACTGCAGCAGTGTGCCAGGGTTAAAGCATCTTCTGTAGTACAGAGCATCAGGATGCTGCCTCTGCCAAAGTGAATTTGTCTATCTTGGAATGCCTAATGAAGCTAGTTGCCTCTGCCCAAGTTCTCACCCTGCAGAGTCTATTAGCAGAATCCCCACTTTCAGAGCCTCTGAGACTGATTGAATAAGCTGTGATGCCAGTCAGGATTTGCTTGACTAGACCAGAGTAATACACTCCCTGATCCACCTGTGTGGAGATGGAGTCATTCATCTCCTCTCTCAAAGGGGATGAGTAAGCTGTCAGCCTTCTACTCCCCTAGAGTGGACTTAAGGCAAATACTTAAGGTTCTGTATATGTCTAATTTGTTTCAAATATTTTAGGATTTGGGCAGAAACTTGGTAGCAGTATCTCTTATCCTCTGAGAAACCTGGAATTAATCTTTAGCATGAAACCATGGGTAAAGCTCCAAAACTAACCTGTGTTGGTGGAACACATACAAGTCTCCTTTGAGAGACCCTCTAGTTTCTCAACTCTCACAAGCCAAGGACATCGCCATTAGAAAGGTTGACTTCTGTATGAGGGTGCTGATGGGGCCCTCTCTAATGCATCAAAGGGGGCAGTGGTGATTGTTCTCGGAACCAGTGTCCAATCCCATAAAGAAAAATGGCACATAACTGGGGGAAATAGTAGACTGGTGCCCCTGTGAAAGCACTGAACTTAGGGATGTTGCAAAATGAAACTTTTATCTGTCTTACAGTATGAACCCCAGATGAGTGACCTGATTGTGGAAGGGACTGGTCTTCAGGCTATTATCCAGACCCATCTCTGCACCAGTGCTCAAAAGCATGCCAAGATTCTGATGATACTTATGCAACCTGGATGCCAAGATGGTGTCACTACTGAGGTCTGGCAGGCTGGCCCTCAGAAGATGTGCCATTCAAGTTCCAGGCACAGAGTTGAAGTCATTCTGGATCCAGGTGGAGGATGAGACCTAGGGTCAGTATGTCTGGCTGTACTGGCAGGTATCTGGGAAGCTCCCTACTCATTTCCATAGTGCTCAGTACCAAAGTCTTCTGGGCAAGAAGGGGGGAATTAAGATTATCCATGCCCTGAGCATCCTCATTTTGTAGATCAGCTTAGTCAGGATTAGTATTTATATATTAGTTTCTTTGGCCATGGTGCCAGCAGGGCATCGATTCCCTCTACCCTGTCATCTTGAAATCAGATGAACCTTCTTGCTTTCCTGTTGTCCACTGTTGCAAATAGAACTATGGATGTAGGATCCACTTACCTACCCATGACAGACTCTTGGTTCCCCTGTCCACAGTTGTATTCTATGCCCCTTTTACATGCGCTACTGACAGGGAAGCCAGATGTTTTCACCCAACTGTGTGACACTTCCATCTAAAAGCCCTACAGTTTCATTCCACTCTTGTTGATGTATAGCAGGGGTTCTCAAAGTATGGCCTGCGGGCCAGATACGGCCCGTCAGGGTCATTTATCCAGCCCGCCCGCCTGATTGGCCGCCGCTGCTGTCTGTCAGAAGCGGAAGTGTCAGGGCTGTGTCGGGAGCTGCAGGCGATGCACGAGGAGGGAGATTGCAGAGCTGGACTATTCTACATGACAGGTATGCCGGATCCAGCGGCTCTCCTCCTGATGTTTTTTTCAAACTATAGTCCGGCCCCCCAACGTTCTGAGGGACTGTGAACTGGCCCTGTTTAAAAAGTTTGAGGACCCCTGATGTATAGCTTTGTCATAATACATTTTTGAATTAGAACATGTCAACAACCATTTACTAGATGAGTCAATGGTTTCAACACCAAGCATACCACCCTCAACTCTAGTTGAAAATCTTGTTCTTTTTTGGCTCTGGGACAAAATGGAAAATACACTGGAGGATCTTTTTTGCCTTGGGACTCAATCTATTGTCTCGGTGTGCAGAAGTTAGCCTATCATTTTATTATCCTGTGATGTTCTTTAAATTCTTGGAGATATGTGATGGTTCAGGTAGTCCTTGACTTACAATGGCAACTGGGAGCAGAATTTCTGTTGTAAAGTGCAACTGCATTGCTTAGCAACAATAATCTCTACAGTCCCGGTTGCCGTTGTTAACCGAATCCCACAGTCATTAGGTAAGGCAACTTCCTGCCGGCTTCCCACAACCAGTCAGTGGGGAAGCCAGCAGGAAGTTACAAGTTGAGGCCAGCAGACAGGTAAGTGACTGCTGTCAGGTGGGGGAGGGTGCACGGGGGTGTGCGAATGGCCAGTACGGCGTGAGTGCAGAGGGGCTGGGGGAGGGTGCGCAAGTGGGGGAAACATACCCCAGTGATTTGTAACCTTCCCTGTCAGCTTCCCCATTGACTTTTTTAGGAAGCCAGCAGGGAAGATTGCAAATGGCACTGCAACCAGTTGTGTGAACTGGTTGCCAAGCGCCCAGATTGTGATCACGTGACAGTAGAGATGCTGGGGCGGCTGGAATTCCGAGGACCGGTTGTAACCACCATTTGTTCAACGCTGTTGTAGCTTCAGTCACTGAGCCAACGGTGTAGGTCGAGGACTATCTGTAGTAACCTGTCCCTTGGCACTGCTCTAACATGTATCCCCATTAAACTGTTTCTTGTACCAAATTTGTCTCTGCAAGTCTGCTCCCAGGTATGCCGAAATCTCTACAGCTAACTACCCATCTAGGAGGCGGTACTATTAATTTGAGATTTTCTCTGGGATTTTCCTTCTGTACCCCATCTATTGCTCTGATACTTGTCCTGATCTCCAATGCCCATTTCCAGCATCAAAACAACTTCTGTGGCCTGTAGAGTATTTGATATTTTCCTACTTTGGCACTGAGGGCAGAAACTTTCTTATTCTCCACCAACCTAGTATCAATAGGCTTTCTAAACAACTTTTTTTACACAAAAGTCTTGGCTGCAAGATTGACTCTCGGCTGGTGGTCTACTGGCCGATGTGTGAATCACAGGTCCCAATACACCAGTATTTCAGTGGTAGTGGCTGCAAACTGTAGTCCACTAAGGTTGTATCTGCAATCAGTTTGAATGCTTTTATAAATTTGCTGATTGCTTCCTTAAAGATTTTGTATTATGCTCTTGAACAATTCTTGACCCAACATTATCACTGCTCTGGTGGCTATAGAAAAGACAATCTGTCACCCAAATGCCCAATGTTTTATGTGTTTTAGCATCCTATCTACTCTATGTTTTGTAGGGTCCATGAGCATCTCATCTCTTCCTCTTTGTACAACAAGATTGAAGACAAGGCAACTGTTTGTCAATCAAGGGCAATGGGCTAGTCATTTCATGGCTTCCTACAGAAGATACAATTTTTTGACATGTGTGCGCGCATGCGCGTGCACTTAGTCAGCTTTGCCCATTCCTTCTTATAAGTTTTATGAAAAGAACTGGAAGCGGGATTTTTAAGTCTGAACTGGAGGAAGATGGGAACCCCACAGCCACATGTGTTCCTGTGGCTTTGCAGTTTGTGGTGGTGCTGGCAACTAGTTTCAATTAAATGCCTTTGCCTACTTCATCAGTACTGAAAACAGATCAGCATGAAATATTTTCTGGTGGCCATTATTGGCCTCCTCAAACTTCTTATTGTGAAATCTAACTTCTTCACAAAGTGTCCCCTCTATTTCATTATTTTGGATGTGGCTCCATCTTCCCCACTTAGTGCAATGGAAGCTGAGGATGTAGGATGAAATACCCCTTCACAACCCTCTCTCACATTCTCTAAAAGAGTTTCCTCATATGATGCCTGCTAGCCTTCTCCTTCTCTTTTGCTCCTTTCTTTGAGAGTGTGATTGTGAGTATTCTAAGAAGATGCAGGAGAATAGTATTGTATGAGAAATTCCAAGGCCTTCGCATCCTGGAGCCTTCAATTCTGCCATGATCAGGCAAAAGTAAAACTTATCCCTAGGCACTCCCACTTCCAATGGATCATGTTCCAGAAGTGCTATGCCCATCTGCCTGAGAAAACATTGCAGATCTGATACCTGTAGATCCCGTGCTCCTTTACTAATGTGATGGGAGCTTCTCCTGCCCTATTCAGCCTCATTCCCCTTTCCTCTGACAAAATGTCCATTTTGTTGCTTCTCAAAGCTTAAAGGAAGGGAGTATTCTGTGCTGCCTGGTGCCTGTTTTCCTAAAGGTTGATGGCCTATCCAGCTTCCCTTGCTGGGAGGTGGAGGGAGGCTGCCAGGATGGTGCCCAGGCTCAACCTTCACTGCCTCCACTACTGCACTTATTGCTGATGAAGAAACAATGGCTGGCCTCTTCGCTTGGCCTGTGCTTTCTGGAGGAGAAAAGGTGGGAAAGAAAGAATTGTGTTTCTTTCACGTGATGTCAGCCTAGTTCATGGCTTATGAATCATGCTGCCCCAGGTGGCCATGGAGTCTGTCATCTGATTACATCTACACCACACAAATAAGGGGTTCCTGTGGACCCTCTTTCAATGCCACCACACAGTTCTGTCAACTTCATCAACTTCTTCTCAAGCAGTATCTTGACAGACAGCAAGATTCCACAAGGAGTACATCTTTCTCACCACCCTTCCCTTCTTTCTTTGGATGCACCAGATAATAGTAGTAGTAGTAGTAGTAGTAGTAATAATAATAATAATGCTGAATAATAATAATAGTAACCACAGCAACTCCAAAGAATTGGAGAAGATCATAAAGATTTGGAAACTGAAGTTGAAAGATTATGGCATAAACCAGCAGTGGTGGCCCCAGTGGTTATTGGCACACTAGGTACCATACCAAAAAACCTTGGATGGCACTTAGAAAATCTGCGCATTGACAATTTCCATCTGTCAGTTACAAAAGGCCACACTGCTTGGATCTGCACATATACTATGCTGATACAGTATGACATTCTAGGTTCTTGGGAAGAACTTAATGCGAATGAAGGCCAACACCAGCTAAAGAACTGGCAGCTGTGATTTCATGTTATTGTGTATATTATTATTATTGTTGTTGTAGTTGTTTCTCAGCCCAAAAATGGAGCCAAAAGGAAAAGCCATTCTCTAGAAGGCAGAGCTAAGGATGATAGAGGGCAAGTTGTTCCACTCACTAGATGCAAAAGTGAAACCTCAGCTTTCTATCTAGAAGAGATGAATTCAACTTCTTTTCTGTCAGCATCATGTTTAATGACTGAAAACTAACATAAAAATCATCATACCCCTTGTTGCTATTTGGGAAATGTTACTGTCCTCATTATTTTCACAGTTATATATTCAAAATACCACAACACACTGCTGCAACTGAAGAAAGCTGAGGTATTACCCAGAAAAGATCACAAGAACCATGCTAGAAGAAACAAGTAGTTGTGGAAAGAAGAAAATTATGGCTTACCATTCCTACCATCCCAAAGGGCGAAACAGTTCCAGCCTATAAAAATGAGAAAGGGACACAAAGTAATTAGATTTCACCTCTCTAGAGTAAACTTGTTTTATCTAGCATAGAATAGAAAAGGACAAAGTACTTAATTTAAAGATAAAGGAAGGATATACTAGAGCTTCACCTATTCTCAAATTGATTATCATGACCCAAATTTGTGTTAAAGAGTCAAAAACTATACAGATATATTCCACTGCATGCTTGTCAGCACTACTGAATTTAGTATGTTGATATAAACAACACTGAGTTCTACAGGATATATTCTTAACTAATTAAATATAAGAGTGTTGTCTGGGCCATGAAACTATGAGATAAGAGACAAACCTAAATAACCCCTTATTTGGTTTCTAGGAATTGAAATAAAATGGAAGTGTTAACAAAAGATTTAGAAATTGTAGCCAGAACACTATAAAGTTCAACAAACACACAAGTAGAAATTGCCAAACAAGTCAAACATATTTAATTACAAAACAAGAACTTCTTAAAAACTGAATTACTATTTGTAATGTCAAATTCCTTTCAGAAGCCTGAAGATTATTTAAAACTACCTAAGAGAAGTTAGAAAGGTCACAAATAAATACAAAAAAGATGAATTAATATTTGACAAGAAAGCTCTAAAAGGCAGATGATTTCATTTAAGGACTAGAAATCTTGCCCAGATTTATGCACACAAAACCTCCAATCTAGTAAAGGTGTGTTAACTTAAAGACAATGAAAATCAACGGGCTGAATATCTTGGCAGGTAAAAAAGAGGCAAATAAAGAAAAACATCTGTGGAACAACTTGTTAAGGTTCTTAAAAATGCATGTTAAAGTCAGAAGTTGGAAGCTGGCAATGAGTCAGAAAAAAGTAGACGAACAAGGAAAATATCATAAAAATAAAATTATGTTTTGCATCATCTCTACTACAGAAGCTTTTGGAGAGACCTTCAGCAGGTAATTATTTTGATGGAGAGCAACTGCGTATAGGTGTTTTTTGTTTAGTAATCTGTCAAAACCTGGTTCTTTATTATATGACAGATCATGAGAGGGGCTCTTATGTTCTTGGACTAGAAGTGGGGAAACCCACGTTTAGGTCCAGTCTCAGCATGGGAACTCACTGGATAATTTTGGCCAGACTACATGATAGGACTCTAGATGTCATGGAAAACTGGAGGAGGAAGAGCTGTGTATGCTGCCTTGAGCTCCCAGAGAATAGGCAGGATATACATCTAATAAATGTACACAGAATAATAGAAATCTATTATTTCTAATAGAAATAGAAAAAACAAAATCTCTATCCAAAGATTCCCCAAACATCCTGGCAGTAGTGGAATAAGAAGGCAGAAGCTCTTCTGCTTTGCAATTGGATAAAGAAGAAAGCAGAAAGTATGGATCTAATTTGGTGGTGAGGAAGGAGAGGGAAGAGATGAACTGTTCCCTCACCCTAACTGCTCTGTTCTGGGATTGATATTGTTTAATTTCTTTATCAGTCATCTCTGACAACAGAAAAGAAACCAGTTTGTCGATAAAACCAACCTTGAGAATAATTCCAAAGAAGACTGAATTATTCAGATTGATCTTCCTAAATTAGAAGAATAGGTAACAGAGTAACATATGTGAGCAAACACAGTGTATTACAAAGTGGAGCAAGAAGATAGCAATGAACCTTCCAAGGTTCATAGTGGGCAGCCCAATGAAACAGCGGTTCAAAAGTGGTTTTGCTTAAGGAAGAGGCAGCCATGTGTTTTGCTAAGGAATGGCTGGGCCTCTGTTCTCAAGTTAAAAAGTAGCAATTCTGGGAAAAATCTTGGTAAGTCACTGGTATTTTAATTAGTCATCTCCAGGGGGGCTTCCTATTTGCACAATCCTGTTCCTGGACCCACTGAAGTATTTACAAGGTTACAGGCTCCAAATTAAAATGGTGTTCCTGGAATTTGATTAGAGATGTTCTCAATTGCTCTTTTTCTATTTCATTTTGGAGTAATTATATGCATTTTTAAAGATCGTTTGGGATTTATATTCATCATTTACATATCTGCAGTCCCGCTGAGTGACAAGGTGGGATATAAATTAAAAATTAATTGCATGTCCTTGTTTTGATGTTGGGAAATGCCACATGTAATTGTTTTTCTTTGGGCATAGATACATAACTGAGACAGAATCCAGATTCTTCTGATCAAGCCAAAGCACTAAGCTAAAAACTTACAGATTTATAGCAAAAGAAGTAAATGGATCTAGCCACAATCCACTGACTTTTTAATTACCTGCATTCTTCTACCAGTTTGGCGTGTTCCAGGTACTGTCCCATTGCCAATGCTGAGGAAAGGACTATATCCAAATCCGCCTGAAAGCACACGATTCACATGTTGCTGATGGATGGCAAGAGGATCCCTGTGGGAGAAGTAATTTCACAATTGAGTTAAACCTCTAAGTAATCCATATCAATCCCACAGTCCTGTTTCCTTCCTCTAGTGCAGTAGTTCACAAGCTTTTCCTTTATATGGTCTACTATGTCATCATGCAACAGCTTTTGAAGAAAACCACCAACGACTTAATGTCTGTAGACACCAGGACAAATAAAAAGACCATCCCAGGTGATGTCTGAGAAACCATAATTGTTTTTAATTGTTTTAAATTGGCTGAAACCTTGCAAGACCACCAAATATTTCAGAGAACGATATCAAAATCTTATGACATTAAGCAGTTTCCTGAGTTTGGGACTATTTTTAAAAACTGTTTTTGTTTTTGTGACTCTAACAGTGACACTTGCAGAATCCTGGTGGACTACCAATTGGGAATATTATTCTAATGCTTTTCTCCTATGTAGAAAGGCTAGGATGCTGGACTCACATCATAAACATTGGATCCTCTGGCTCTCCATCTCTCATGAACCGGAACATAATTCCCTCAAATGCAGGATGGGCTGTGCAAAAGGGAAACAGGAAACAAATATGAAACTTCTCAAATCCCTCCTTTCAAGCAGTTGTACTCTACTCTTATCCAAACTAAATTACATCTTTTACATACAGTACCAACACATTAGACAGTTTATAAATACTAGTCCCTACACAACATTAAACACTTCATAAATAAACTCCAACAACTATAACACCCCCAACCCAGCTGCTACTTACTTCCCATGTAGAGAAACAAACTGAGAAGTAGACTTCAAAAACAGTTGAAACTGTTGCCAAGAAGCACTCAAGTTGTGTCGTCCAACACAAATTATCTTCACACTAAGCCATCCAGTCCTCTCTCCCACTTTTATGCAAATGTTAAGGCTATCAAATGCGGAGGAGGAGAAATTCTTGCACCTTTAATAACCATGAAAGGATGTAGATTCTTTTTCTCACTGCTGCACAACAAACTACTTCCAAAATTCTCTTGTACCCAGCTGCTAAAAATACTGGGAGTTTTGTTCTCCTCTGAATCTGATTGCTTTAATGTGGTGTGTACAGAAATCCATCATTCAATTTATGTAACAGAATATTTTTAACCAAAGACTGAATAGCTACGTATCAGGAATTCTGCAGCATTTTATAATCACAATGACAACACACACACAGAGCGACGCATCAGTCCATTCTCTCTTCTCAGGAGCATTGCCCAAATGCAGTCCTTAAATCCCAGATCTCCCACTTGTATTCAAATCATCTGGCTCCTTTCTCAGTGCAGAGGATGCTCATGTTCCTCAGGATTCCTCTCCCCAAATTAGAACGCTCCACTCCACGCGTTCCACCACTCCTAAAGTTGACGACACCAGCTCACCTACATCACGTCTAGCAAATCCGATTATAAGACATGACATTAATATTACAGGATGCTGGTGACAGTAACAAGGTAAAAAATACCACCAGAATACTGCAACCTCAACAACCATTTATTACAAAGTACCGCATCGAGAACACCAGCTCGCCCTATATCCTCTACAGGCCGGCCTGCCGCATCTTCCGACTTCCTTCCCTCCCCAAACCCGGCACCTTCCTTTCCAGATTCCTGTATGCGCGCCCGCCTCCAGGGAGGAAGAACGATCTGGGGTCAGGGAGGCGAAATCTGGACCTTTGTGAGCACATCCCCAGCTCCCGTACTGAAGTATCCCTCCCCCCCCTTCAAAACCCACACAAAACTCTCCAGCAAAGCTACTCACCTCTCTGGCCAAAACCTTTGTTACTGCCGCCTCCTGTCTCTTCTTCTCACGGAATTTGTTCCAGCCACGAGCCCTAAAGGGGAAGATTAATGCTGCATCCCTTCCTGCCCCCTTCCCCACCCCACGGTATGTTCTTTGTTGTAACTATGCTGCGTGGAGGGGGGGAGGAGAGAGGAGATGTTCCCTTTTCCAATTCTGTGCTACCACAGCGCAGCCGCCCACCGGCAACAGGAAAGGCAGATCAAATCGCTCCGCTTTGTCTCCCCTTCGTTGACAAAAATATAAATACTGTTGCAAATCCCGTTTGCAGTAAAAGGATATTTTTCGTTTTCAAAGAAACCCACAAGGCCTAAACAGGATGTGAGGTCAGAAACACCACCCTCATTTATAAGCTCCGCCTTCCATAAATAGAGCTACATAGCCAAATTGCTTGTTGAAAAGCAACGCAGTAATAATTTTTACCATGTCGAGTGGTGGCTGCTCTCTCTCTATGTAGTTAATATATAGAGAACCCCAAGTTTTACATGATTCTTGTCAGCATGGGTTGGAAGATAGGAATATAACATTCAGTAAGAAGAATCCTGGAAAAACAAGTATCTTACAGCTCAGAATGAGCTTCCAAGCCCGCAAAACAGCCAGTTCTACAATGGTAGAGGGCTTTGCGCTTTCCCCACATTTATGTGCCTGTGCAACAAAGATAAGATCTTACATAGAAATCTTGAGTAAGGCACCTGTGCTAGACTACACTGCAAGGCCTTCTACAGCAATACAAGCTGTGGAACAGAACTCAACCCATGGTTAGGATTATTCCCCAGGACTGAACTATGTCATTGTGGGGGAGCCAGAACCAACCCCTGAAACTTTGCTTGTTAATGTGCCACTCCTAGGAAGTAGCTACCTTACTACACCTAGGTTTGTGGCTTTACCTGAAGCCTCCCACTGAAAAGTACAGGTAGTTCTCATTTAGTGACTGCCTTGTTTAGTGACCATTCACAGAACAGTGATAAAAAAGAACTTTATGACCAATCCTCGCATTTATGACCTCTGCAGGTCTGTAAAGCAAAGGAAAACTGAAGTAAGATCATAAGCACAGTTGCAGTTTCACTTAGTGACTGTTTCACTTAACAACCAAGTTGCCAGTCCCAATTGTGGTTGCTAAATGAGGACTACCTGTATGAGAGGCAAGCAAAGGCCCAGGATGGACTCCTTCAAGGTGCACCTAGCCCTCTGAAATGGTGGCTCCCTGAGAGCTGGTTTTGCCTGCTCTTTGCTGATGCTGCCTTCTTGGCTCTGGAGCAGTTCATTCGCTCCCAGAGGGAAAGGCAAAAGAGGAACCACCCTATAGGAAGGGTTCCCAGTGCCAAAAGGCCCAGTCTATGTAGACTAGGGGAACCTTGAATAGAGCCAACCCGGTGTGATGTATTGGCAAGGAAGTGTGTGTGTGTGTGTGTGTGTTGTGTGTGTATTTTACAAATTCCTTGGATATATTTTTCACATTTTATTGTTCAATAACACAGGAATTAAATCCTGTTTAGGAAGATGAATTTCTGTCACTGCTCTTAGCTATTTTGCGCTGCCCAATAATAATTCTGCTAAAATTTCCAGATTGTGGAGTTGGGGAATTCATAATTTTCAAATTATGTGGGAAGCAATGGTTGCTCTTGGAGGATAGGCCTGAAAGAAAAAAGGAGGCGAGTATGGCATTCAAAATAAACTCAGAAGTCCATTCTGCAGGCAAATGGTCACTCTGCACATTGCTATGGTTAGCACTAGAGCTAAAATGTTAATCATCACTTGACTTCATTATTTAAATGCACTGGGAGGTGTTATAAGATTCTTTCCTCACAAAATAACTGGGGGTTGTATCTGCCAGTGTTTTGTTTTAGGTTCTAACGTTGATAGAAACTTACTGATTTCTTTCCTCTTCCATTTGAAAGCTGAAAATTGGGACTATCTAGTAGATATCCTGAGATTGCATACTGGGGGTTGCCACCCCTTTGAGCTGACCATATTGCAAGACAATATAAAAGAACATAAGATTTGTACTAAGGAAATGGTTGCCAGCAGTCCAGCTTCACCCTCATTCACATAAATGGGCAGGGAATGCCCTGTTCCTGATGGTGGTAGGATGGTTGCCAGTACTCACTGAATCTGCAACGCACATATGTGAACAGCAGAGGTCTCTGTACCCTTACAAAATGGCAGCAGCACATATCCTGTCTGCACAATATAAGGGGACACCTTGCTTTTCAAACAGTTTTCACATAGGAAAATATATTTGAGCTCTCTCCTGCTTTTGGGGGGAAGGAATAAATGAATGTTGAGAAAACTATTACAAAGTGGAAGTCATGAAGTTTTAAACAAGATGTACCTTTAAGGTTTATACTTAAATTGTAACATCAGTTATCTCAAATAGCCAAGTAAAGGCACTGACAAGTAGTCCTTGCTTAATGACCACAATAGGGACTAGAAAATGCATTGTTAAGCAAGTCATGCCTGATTTTACGACCTTTTTGCAGTAGTCATTAAGTGAATCACCATGGCCGTTAAGCGAATCACCGTGGCCATTAAACAAATCACATGGTTCCCAACTGATTTTGCTTGCTGGAAGCCAGCTGGGAAGGTCACAAATGGCAATCACGTGACCCCTGGATGCTGCAAACGTCATAAGTGCGAGCTGGTTGCCAAGCGCCTGGATCGTGATCACATGAGCGTGGGGGTGCTGCAACAGTTGTAATTGCAAGGACTGGTTGTAAGTCCCTTTGTTCAGCACCATTGTAACTTCGAATGGTCACTAAATGGATGGTTGTTAAGTGAGGACTGCCTATATTTGTTTATTAGTATGTTTATAGCCTGCATTTCTATTAACAGAAATACTTGCTTCTTGATTGTAACTTTACTCTGAAATATTCTTCCCTCCCCACAAAAAGGACTATCCTGGAATTCTAGATAGGTGACAGGGAATAACCTGAGTTGGTAGGGAGGATTAGAAACTGTGAAGGAGTTACTTTGCCTCTGTTACAAGTTTTGGAGTGACCTGCATGGGTTTGCCTAGATTTTATTTTTGTCTCAAACATGGATATGTGGGGTAGCTGAATGTTTTGCCTGTGATAGAGCTATGTGGGGTCCCCCCCATTTTCTTGTCAAAGTTACTTTTTCTTTCAATCTCACTAATGTATATTTTGGGAAATGGGTATTTAGTGGCTAGCCATACCCACCATTTGGAAATGGGCAGCTATTTTGTAGTCCCCATAACTTGCTCTTATAATCCCAAATGTGCTTATGAGAGAGAGAGGGAGAGAGGGAGAGAGGGAGAGAGGGAGAGAGGGAGAGAGGGAGAGAGGGAGAGAGAAAGAAAGAAAGAAAGAAAGAAAGAAAGAAAGAAAGAAAGAAAGAAAGAAAGAAAGAAAGAAAGAAGCCAGAGATTATTGTGATAGAGTTCTGAAGGCAATATAAAAATTCATGTATTGAAATTATTTGGGATAATTTATTGTCATACTTTTTCTCATTGGGACTAGAATGTGTACCCATGGTATTGTTTTAAAGAACTGATCCTGAATTTTGAATCAGTAACCTACTTTGTTTGAAGATTTGTTCAAGGTCAAGTTTAACATGAGGTTTTCAGGAATAGAGTATTCTAAAGGGGGAGGAGGGACACTTTGGATTGATAAAAATGATAGCAGGATCTTCCCCAAATGGTTGTGTGCAAAGCTCCACTTTCAGTTGTATTATTTTTATTATTACTAAGATTTCTGTGCTGCTCCATTCCTGATTAACTCTAACAGCAATGCACTAAAAGCAATGGAATAAAGCAAGAGAGCAAAACCTGTACAATAATAAAGGTGTCATCCAGGGGTCTAGCCCAAACTAACATCCCCCTGCAAAACTCCAGCAGGGAAGAAGCCATCTGGATGTATATATTTGCTATATTGATCTGTGTCTCACTTTACTTCCACAGACAATCCTAGGTTAAGAGGACTTTGGCAAAGTGTCAGTAAGATCTCAGCTCCAAACTATGGTAGGTGGCTCCATTATAGCCATGCTTTCTCACACTGCTCCAGAACACTGCTAGATTCGTATGCACATTAGAAAAAGGTAGCCAGATCCAATTACCTGCTGGTCTCCAAATATTAAAGAGGGCTGAGGGCAAGCATTGCCTATCAGCCCAGCTAGCTCTGAGAGTCCAAAGATGTATGGTGCTGAAACCAGCTCTCACCTGTTAACAAATGTGATCCTGAGTACATAACTGGAAATACCATTTTCCTTTTCCTTTTTAAAAATTAGTAATATGCAAGGCATATCATGTTTTTTCAGGGTCACAATAGGTATGGAGTTGAAGTTTAATCCATCCACCCAAACTCATTCTGATCCCTTTCCCCACAGTACCTGCTTTTACCCCCTGCAGGGAAGCCTTTTTGTTCCAATGATGTGACAAAATGTTCATTGAAACTATAGGGGAAAGGAAAGTGTTTTAATAACTTTACCCTGCATCTAGCAGTCCTACAACCCTTCACACCTGTTACTGTTACTTAAAACAAACTGAAGTGATTCCTTATCAAGTATTTAACACTAAGTTGAGCTTGTTTCTAAAGCTGCTTGTAAGTAAAGATATTATAAAAGTGTTTCTGAAAAGTTCAGTCTAGCATATCTAATCACAAAAGCTACCCAGGGCTTCAGCTAATTAAAAAACTGTGCTTGATCAATTAAGTGAATTTTAATTAATTAAATCAACATATTTGCACAAAGCCAATGATATTTCACCTCTGGAATGCCCATTTTGGAGGCTTTCTGTCTGCCTGAGTATGCTGAAAACTATTGTCCCCATACTTCATCCCTGCCAAATGTAAACCACAACAGAAGTATTATTAAGACAAGCCAGATGCCTGATGAAATAGGAGCATTGCTTGTCTGAAAGCCAAAAGAAAGAACAGATCTTTCCAAGGAAGAGTGTTTATAATTTTGGTGCCTATACTGAAAAGGCACTGGGAAATGCATCAGCCAATAAAATCAATGAAGTGCAATGCTTCTAATGACGAACAGAGGGTGAGTATGTATGAAAGGTGATTCAGAGGATTTTAAAGATTAATATACAATTGAGACCAGAGGTTTTTATTTTGGGATTGATGGACAAACAGTTGGAAAAATATCATGGAACCTTGTTTTTGTATATGATAACTGCAGCAAGATTATTGTATGCACAAAGATGGAAAGATTTGGCATTACCCACACTGGAGAAATGGTTGGTTCCAGCAACCAATGGTTGCTGGAACGTGCTGAGATGGCTAAATTGACTTCTTTGACAGGTCCTAGATGGTGGGCCTTTTCTGCTATGGCACCCACATTGTGGGACCTACTTTCCCCAGAGGTGAGATCAACCTCATCACTCCTGAGTTTTTGAAGACCTGGTTATGTCAGCAGGCCTGGGGACCCCAGGAGACAGGTGAACTAGTGAGGTGGCTCTATTATTAACATCCCTTTGCCTATTATTTTCTTTTTCTGTCTTAGTTCTGTTTTTATAGTTTTTAGTATTTTTAATAATTACTCTATTATGGTTTTATGTAATGATTGTTTATATATTTATTGCTTTATTGGATTGTTGTACTTTTTGTGACATGGGCGGCCACATAAATTTGATTAATAAATAAAAATAAATAAATATCTACGTTTATTGCTGACTGAAATTCCCTTATGGACTTTTTGCATAAAACAGAAAAAAATGAACTTATGATTTATGGTTCTGATGATAAGATAGGATTATAGAAAAAAGTCATGCTGTAACCATAGAGTAAGAGGTAAATTTATAATTGTACTTATAACTGCTGTAAAGAAGATCGGAAGCCACTTCTTTGTATCTTTTTTCTTTCTTTTCTATTTTTCTTTTACTTTTTTTTCTTTCTTGCACTTTTAACTTTCTCTATTAGTTCTTTCTTCTTCTTTTTTCTTACTTTATATTAGCTTGTATTAGTTTTTAGCTTCCTTTTAAAAAAAATTGTAATAAAATTATATATAAAAAAGTATGCGTGAAAGGTGGGATGAGAGGCAAAAAAGGTAGATTAAAGAAGACAGAGAATTTCTTCATAATGTGGTTCTAAGCCATTAAAGACTTTATAGCCTATATCAACCTTTTGTCTGGAAATAAAATAGAAGCCACTACATTAAAATCAATTTATTCTGGATTTCCCAGAATATAACTTTATCCCACTTGGCCTACAAAGAGTATAGTATTAAGATATGGTCTCATGTATTCTCATGACAACACTGTTGTGGGTAACTTGCCTTGGTTGATTTGGTAAACTTCAAGACTTGAGGAGAACTATGGATCCTGATCATGTCTGCATGATCTAGTCATGTAACCTAATTTCTAAACAATACTTTCAAGAAACTCCACAGAGATAACTGGGAATGTATATTGGGTCATGAAGCAATAACTCTAATCCATGTAAAATATGTTTAATATTTCCCTTTTTACAAGTTTATAGCAGGATGAAACAGCCCCGATTTTAACATTAATACTGTTTAGAAGATTTTAAAAAATATCCTATCTGAACAATATACTTTAGAATAAAAAGCATTATGCATTATTTATTAGCTGCAGCAGTATAGGTACTGCATAATCCATCTTTACTCAGAAGTAAATTCCACTAAATTCAAGAAAGTTTACTCCCTCCAAAATGAGCATGGCATGCACCTAAGTTATCCAAGAGTTTTATTTAAAGTGACTAATAGAAAGCAAAGTAATAACAAGAAAAAGAGCCTGCTGCTATTTAGAATGCCCAGATATAAGAGGATAAGGCTTCTTCTGTACTCTCACTAGCTATATAAAAACCAGAATTTTAGCAGGTATAACTTGTATGATATAATTATTGGAAGTGGAAAATCCCTATCCTCTTTTACATATGACTATCTTATTTGGAATGAGGTAAGGTAAGATGAGAAGGTTGCCTACATTAGCCCTTTAAGCTATGAATCCAGACTGTTCTTTCATTAATATTTGCTCTTAAATATCCAGAGCTTAGATAACAGAAATGTAGAGTCCAGCTCCCAAACACTAGGAAAAAAACAAAAAACGGAATTGTTAACTTCATATAGTTTCCTTTTTATTTAAAGAAATGATACCATAGGACTATTTTTCAGGCATAGAACTGAATTTGTCTATTTTTATATATGCCAATATTTTGGCTAATATTGGGGCCAGAAGCTGGGTGCAGAAATAATTTAGTAGGAAGATATTTTAAACCCTCATACGTTTGTAATGCTCTTGTTTAAAAACATATGGCCTAATTGATTATGACTATTGAATCCAAAATAAATCCTAAACATTTATCATTTTACATTTCTGCAGAATTTATTAAAATTATTCCAGGCAACAATCATAATAATTTCATAATATTCAGTGTTCTGTGCATATAGAAGAAATGCTACTATTATTGGACTTTCATGCCAAAGAGACACATTGTACAGTCTATATTAGTGATGGTGAACCTATGACGTGTGTCAAAGGTGACACACCACATTTTGGGTGACACACCAGCGTTCACCAACACCTGACAACAACTATTCTCCCTGTTTGAGTTACCAAAGAAACTGAGTTTGTTTTACTCATATTTCATTTTTGTAATTATTTGACGTTTCTTTATATAATACATAGCACCACACATGATTGGACTGTATTGTTTTTAAAATAAATGAATATGTAAAGAATTGTTTCTCTTTTGTTTGGAAGGATGTGTGTGACACACCAGCAGAGTCAAGTTAGGCATTTTCTGAATTTTTGACACGCCTAGCCCAAAAGGTTTGCCATCACTGGTCTACATCCTTTGACCTGCCTTTGTAATCAATCCATTTTCCCCCCTCATTGGAAGCTACATGAACTAGGCAAACATGAGTGTTGGATAACTGCATGAAATTGAGCTCAGCTCTAGGGAAACTTTACCTTTTTCTGAGAAACAGACTTACTTGAAACTTTGTACTTTAACAGTTTATGAACTATACATGTAATATGTTCTGTCTGAATTTCCATAAACTTCTATTGCTGCAAAAACATTTCAATGGAACATACTGTCTGATATTAGAAGCCCTTTTCTTCTATCCGCTCTCATTACTGCCTCTAACTGGAGTTTGACCTGACTGACTGGGACAATACTAATACAAGTTACCGTAAAATGCTTTATACTAGATTTCCTTCAAAAATATTTTAGAAACAACTACTGTAGTGCAACATTTAACATATGGTTGCCAGATTATTTGGGACAGATTGGAAGAATTTAGTGCTAATTGTTATTGCACTGCTATTTTATTTGAAAAGAAAAGGAGAATTTCTGTCCTGCCAGCTCAGCCCTCTCTGGCTTTGTTCAGCTTTTGGGGCCTTCAGCAAGACCTGCACTCCGCCTAAACCATTTCCCTGTTTCATCAGTCCTGCTAATGCTTTTACAGGAGTGCCAGCAGGATTGAGTCCACTTTACCTATTCCTTACCTTGCCTTCCCATCCTCAGCAGATGAAAAAAAAGGCGTAGTAAAGCTGATCAACACAAGGTCTGTGCTGGATCAGGCAAGAAGCCCACACAGACTAGCATTCAGTGTCACAAGTGTCTGACCAAATCCATTCAGAAAGCTCATAAACCCTGCCAGGAACGCAATAGCCAACTTCCACCCACGGTTACTACTTAGCAATTGGTCCTTAAGTATGCTGCCTTTGATTCGGGAGGTAGTCAACAACCATCAAGACATATAGCCATTCACAATTCATAACAGATTCTCCAGTTGGAGATCACATTAGGCAACAAGCGGTTAAGCCAATTTGCTCAGGGCAAGTCTTCCTGATTTGGGGAAGGAACCAAACCAACTTAGTAGGAGCTGTTTAGTGCATTTCACGCTGAGGAATTACATCAACGAGTACCTGGCTGAGTTGCTTTCCCTAGTACATATCTGCCATTCAGAGTTACAAGCCTGATGGAGGAGATTTCTATATGGAAAAGATCCTGAGGAGTAATGGCTTTCTTTGCCCTCCTATATGAAAAAAAGGGTGGTGTTGGGGGGTTAAATAATATCACAGATTGATGTAAGTGAAGCTCCTCTGATGAAATTTGCCTAACAGGTCAGTAGGAGGCCTAATCCAGTCCTTTACCAAATCCAGTTCTCCAATCTTGATTTAAAGCCATAAATGGCTTGGGTAAGAATTGGGCTTTACATAGAACAAACTATGGATACAAACTTGGTGAAATTAATTGCCATAACCTAACCACAGTTTGGATTCAGATGACAAGATAAACTACATCATGATATGGCTCAGCTACTCTGAATTAGGCCTGTTGTGCGGTTTCTTTCCTTTTGACTTAATTTTGTGTGAACCCAGTCCACTGAAACATATTCAATAAACTGTGGTTAATGAACCACAGCTTAATGTGTGAACTCAGATTTCCAGCACAGGATGTTGCAAGCAGCAGCACCAAGGCTTTGGTACTAACTCCAGGAATTTTGCACTTCAGAATGGTAGGAAATTAGACAGTGCACTTGGGAGGGCTCTGAAGGCCCTTAAAAGGCCTCAAAGTTGCCCACTTATGTTGAAACCCATTACTTATAAATCACAGTGACTGACTTTATTATGTTAACCCATACCATGGTTTGTTGCATGGCTTTGTGTTGCATGACCACAGTCATGGTGACTTAGAAACCAAGAATTATACCAAGGAGGCAACCTCCTGCAGAAATAGCTTGGATGGCTGCAGGTTGCCTACCCCTTATAATTCAGTTTTCAAACCATTGAAACTGGATTCACACACATTAAGCCATAATGTGGCTTGTTGCTTTTTTGGGCTTAGCATGTTGTATAAACTCACTCCCTGGTATTTGTAAAGTCATGGATAGTAGCAAGGGAGAGCAAACTGTGACCTTCAAGGCCATTTGTGAGCCCTTCAGTATCATTTTGAGGTGGCCAATGCAAATTGCTCCATTTGAAGGAGGTGCTACTGTATCTTAAATCTGCCTGGCTTGACATGGAGCTAACATTTACAGATGATCCCAGGACTTCTTTGCATTGGGTTAGGAGCTCTTGCTAAGCTGCTGCTCTTTCAGGATAAAGTTTCCTTGGAGTGCATGTGGACAACTAGTGTCTTCACAGGTGCTTCCATGTAATTCTCTTAGCAGTAATGTGTAAGTGGTTTGCCACTGCTTTCTTCCAAGGTGTTTTTGGACTTCTCTGCTCAGCTTCCTGGCCCAGACAGGGTCAACTTTCTGCCCCTTTTTTTTTTTTTTAAATCATGAGAAATGATGTTTAGGGTGCCTTCACCTAGCTAAGGGCAAGAGGTTTTAACTGTAGAAAATGTGAAGGTCAGCCTACTGTATTTTTAAAGCTGAAATGCTGTGTTTAATAAAGACAATTATAGTTTTTTATATACACAAAATATTAATACATTCAGGTGTTACGCTTTTTGAAGCTTTATTTTCCCTGTTGCTTTGACAAATGTGGGTCAGCTAGTTTTAAACAGATATTCTGAAACAACTCCCCCCACCTTAAATACCCACTTCTTCCTGAAACACCCCACCCCATCGTTTTCGAGAGGGGAAACCCACTTTCCGGTTACCACGGAAACCGTCGCCCAATATTCCTTTCCCTCCCCCATGGCCTCATTCCCATTCCCTCCATTTCTTCCATAGTAGAGCTTTTCTCCTGACAGCCAATAAGAAGCCTGTTACTAAGCCTCCTGCTCATTTAAATGACCCAATCATATGCCTCCCCTGCTTTCTCCTTATAAGGGGAGTGAAGCGCGGCGTGTTCTTCTGAAACCACGTGGGTTCCCGTTAAGAGCGCGGGAAAAAGTGTCCCCTCCCCTCCCCCACTTCAGTTCTCTTGCGCGCCCAAGTAGATAAGCCCCGCCTCCTTGGCTAGAGGAGGACCCTGGGAAGAAGGTTTGCGAAGCCGGGAACTATTCAAGAACGGGGTGGGCAGAACGTGGTGGGCGGCGCGATGCGGCGCAGAGAGAGGGGCAGGCGGCTGGAGTGGAAAATTACAGGGATGAGAAGGCGCGAGATGGAGGCTCTGTGTTCCCAGGCTCGCAGCCTTTCTTGCGCAGCTCGTGTCGCCATGTTTGCTGTGTGCAGCAGGTTTAGCTCGCAAACGAGCATTTGAGGCTCGACGCTGCGTTCCGTGTTCATTCGACGATGATAAAAATGTCACAAGATGCATATTGTTACTTTCGTTCATCCAACTTACAGTGACCACAAAGTGTGCAAGCGGTCAGGTTCTCCAGAGCACTCTAGCAAAGTGAGGAGGGAAAAAAATAACTGAAGGCTAAGGAAACGCTGACCGAGTGATTCCTTAAGCGTTAGCGATAAATAAGGTTTTTTTCTTTATGGTATCTCGATGTGTGACATCACAGTTCAAGACTATTTTGAGTATGGAAGATCTGGGTCGCTTCAAGGTTTGAATGCTGTTGTGGGGAAGCTCCCCCCTTCCCAAAATCATGTTGAGATTTAGACTGCCAGCTATTTTTCCTGCAGGACCTACTTATTAAAAACATTTAAATAAGTGGAATTGGAGGGAATTCTCTGAGCCCCTCGGGAGTTTCTGTGTCATTTGGCTAATGCTCCGTAAGGTGTTCAAAGGTGCCAGTGTGCCTGTAGAGACTTTCCTTGTTCAATGACAAATTACTTGTCCTGCCTCACGTCTAAGGTTGTAAAATAACTTCTAGTACTAAAAAGGGGAGCCTAGCTTGCTGCAAAGCAAAGTGGTACCCTCTTGTATAATCTTTATTTTGAAGAATGTTTGTGGGCCCAGTAAATATGCTTGGAAATTAAAAAATGAAGGGTACTGCAGTCCAGTGCTTTATTTCAAGTACCCTCATCTTTCCCCAAAAGTTATTGGAAGATGTTTTGGTAAGTCAGTGCTTTATGATAGGTTATGTATCTTAAGGCATGATGGGCAAGCTGTTCCAGGAAACTATATTGTAAGGCCACCAATGACATATTTTTAAAATTCCAGATGTTTGGAGACCTTGTTCTATTTCTATCATGTCAATCATTCTGTTACCCTATGTCAATCATTCTATGAAGAGAGAATTGAAGGCTTAACTGGAATGACCAAATACAAGAAATACCTTATAATCAAATACATTGTGTAGGAGCAACTGTGTAAAGTTATAGCATTTCCCCACCACTATGTATAGTATTTCCACAGTGCCATCTACTATAGCAGATTGGTAGGGGTCTTATTTGATCCAACTGAGATTGTTAACTCACCTGCTCAGACATGTTCATTAAAGTCCATATTAATAAAATCACACTTATTGCAGCTGTTGGAATAATAGTGAGATATCTGTGTAACCACTTCTTAAGAAGCATTCCTTATAATCCAAAGATTTAATAAATGCTGTTCAGTTGCAAAAACTTGCCTGAGTAAGATGCTTGACTAAGGGAGGATCCCTACTAATGACTAGAATAGTCATGTCACAATTAAAAGCTCTGATTCTTTGGAATAGACTCTCGCAAGGATGACACTAGAAAGACCAAAAAAAAACAACACTTTTCATGGGTCCATGTGAAATTGCTTTAAAGTGAATAAATGAATCTTTGTTACCTTGAGCTTAATATTTATATTGTTATATGTTATGGAATTTTTAGTTTAGAGGAACCTTATTTTATATAATGTAATTGATTTTAATATGCTTTTGATTCACTTTATTCTGTATTTGTAGTGTGCTTATTGTTATAAGTATACATTATTCATTTTACTAGGTTTATATGCCAATGCAAATGAAAGTGACTCTAAGTGGTTTATACTGTAGTATACATATATCATGTGTACAAACCTAGTATATGCCCTACTACACATAAACAAGGTTAAAACAGATAATTCAATAATAAAATCATCAAACAAATGAAAAATAGTAACCTCATCAAAACTGAGGAACAATACAACAGTAATCAGTAATAGTCATACAGCAGGAGGGTTTGTCTTCATCTCAAAGGCCTGTTGAAATATTTAAGTTTTTATTGGTTTTCTAAATCCCAGTAGGTTTGGGACTAAATGTGCATCTGGTATGTTTAACCATGCATGGCAAGAGCCCCACTCAAAAAATGGGAGAGGTCAGGATCCATTTTGTGAGAGATTTCAGGAGTTTTAAGTGCTTTGCAAATGCCAGTTGTGTTATTTAATCTTCACCACCACTACCTCACCAATTTAAAAAATGTGACAAAGGGGCAACATTTTTGGTTCTTTCTATTCCTGGGGCTACAAGATTGAATGCTGTGAGTTGTGTTCAATCCCCATGCTTCACATTTTGCACCTCTGGATTAAATGGTGATAGTGTATTTCCAAGAATTCTGGGATGAGACCAGTTACTTGGATCCATATCAATTCAATATTAGGCCTAAATTTGACAGATGGTTCATTCTTATATTCGTCTAACTGCAGCACAAATGGGCCCTTGTACTATTTTTTAATATGATGTTCTCATGACGATGCCAGGATCTCATAATAGGCTGTCAGCTAAGACAGCTTTAAGTTGTCTTTGTCCATTCCAGTTTTAAGTTAATGTTTTCCCTATTCTCCCAATACAGTTTTTGCTGTGGTTATGATACAATATAATCCATTGATGCATGGTTTACAATGTAGTTAGATGGGATCTACCCTGCTCATATTGGCCAGTTTAGGTAGCTGCAGACCTACTGCTTCCTTAGATTGCTTGAAATCGCTCTCTGCAGCCATTTTGACTTGTGTTTCAGGAGAGATTGGACTGTTGGCTTTTGCAGAAGCATCTGCCCACGTAATGTCTGACCAGTATTTTCCAAAGCACTTGTTGAGTCTTACATAGGCTCCTTATGGACTTAGCTCTCTTGAAGGCGCACTAGATCTGCTTTTTAAACATGGCTTTAGTGTTCTTTTGAGCCCTTGAGAGAGTGTTAGTCCTATGCTGCATGGAAGGTCAGTTTAAGCCAGGAAAGACATGGGTTCTGCCAGTGGTGTGTTCCTGGTTCTGTCATCTTTGGGTGTGTGACAGTTTTTTTGCCTCTTCTGCCAACAAACATTTTGTTTTATTACTTTGTTGAAGTAGAAGGGTGCCATTTTGCCTATTCTACTCCCACTCCATTGCTTCCAGAGATTACTACTGGGTGCTGCTGCCAAGAGACATAGCTGGACTCATCATCATTGTAGTTCCCTTGCAGCCCTAGTTGAGGGGAGAGCTTACTTATTATGATAGCTCCCTCCTGCTTCACCCTGAGCCCTTCTTTCACACCTGCAATTTGTCATCTAGGCTGTTTTTGGACATGGATTTAATGTTCTTCCAGACAGCTGCTGGATCCTGTCCTGCAGAACACCTCCACACCTGTGACCTCTAAGTCTGGTGACTTGCCTGGTGGCAAAATATGCCATTCCAAGTACCCACTTACACTTCCCCAATCTACCCTTATTCAGTATTAGAGACAGTGGTTAGTAGTTGTTTTCCCACAGTAGTAGACACTTGGTGTGAGGGGAAATGAAACTAGAGGAAATACACCCTTTGCTTTCTTTAACTTACCCCACGTTACAAGAGTAATATTGTCAACCTTGTTCCTGTGGCAGAATAAGGCATCAGATTTTAAGATCTGAAGGACTGGTGGGTAGCACCAATGCAGCTGCTTGATATTGCCAGAGACCATCTTGTTTTCTCTGATGGATGGCCTGTGTTGAAACTGAGTGAGGCAGCTGTTTTTCTTGGACCTCTTAATGACATATCATCAGCTGTGTTTTTCTGTTCTAGATTGATTGTCCAGGTTGGGAAGTAAACATCACATTGTGATGGTTATACTTCCTGGATGACCACTTCAAGAAGGCGATGCTGTAGAAACTGATCAGCCTCATGACACTTGCAGTATTGGATCTCCTATGTTCTGTTTTGTCACTCATTCCATTTAGCTTCTAATTGTTGGATGGGGTTACCAGTTTTTCTTTTTGAGATAGAGCAGTGGAAACCCTCAACTGGTGCTTAAGTCCAATAAATTGAAGTGCAATTTAGAAAAGACAGAGGTGGCTTCTGTATGCACATTGGTATCTAGCCTCTTCCAGATGAAGTTACACTCTAGAGTGCTTCTAGATCCAGTTGATCCCTGGAGGTATATGTGCCGTACATGGCACCGAGTGCCCTTAGCCAGCTTTCTAAATGGTGGATCAGTTGTATTCTAAGTTATCCATGCACTGACAGTCTCTAGGCTGCATTTCTGAGTCCAATTCAGGAAGTTGCTTTAAAGTTCATCATAACTAGGGAGCACTAAATGAGATGAAACTACACTTTCCTACCATCTTTTTGAACAGGGGGAATGGATGCATTAATGGGCTATCCAAAAGAAAAAACATTGGGGATTGAGAGGATGGGAGACTTCAGCAAGAATGTGCTAATTTTCAATAACATAGAATGCATACTTTTGGGGGAGGAGAGTTAAGATGGCAATGGTGAGCAGTTCTGAACCTAAGGTCCCTGATCCCTTTCTACCTTGTTGAGAGTTGGGTAGCGTACAAGTTTAATAAATTATTATTATTCATATATTTCATAGTTTTGTCTGTGTGCAATTCAAGATGCACATTTGCCAGTGTTTTAAAACAAAGATCTTCACGCTTACTTTTCAGCAACAGGCTGGAAAAAGACACTAATGGAATCAAGAACAAATTGGCTGCTTTAACCTTTCAAGGAGAGGGAAATCTTCTATCATCTTCACATCTGCGGTACAGTGTATGTGAGAAGAAGACTGCAGATGCTAAATAAAATAGCATATGTGAATTCATAATGGAAGGATGGTGTTTGCCATTTCTACTCATCTCTGTTTTTATTTTTTTAATAGTGAGTTTAATGAGCTGGTGGGGAGGTTGAACGTGGATGCTTTTTTATTAACATGAAGAAGAAGTTGAGGAACAAGGATATGCTTACAATGAAGACAAATTAAGCTAATGTGGCAGACCCTCCAATGTCTAATTTGTAAAAAGACATCACCAAAACCCTATTTCTGAGTCTGAAAACATTAATTGCAGATGTGCTTGGAGGGAAGCTGCTATGATAGTGCATATGAAAAATGCATCTACTTAAAGCCAGTCACCTTATGGCTACTTTACATCTTAGGTTTTGGAAACAATTTTTTCCATATATAACATACATACATGTTTATTTATTGTGAATCAGATACAGTTAATTTTGGTAAAGCAGCATATAAATTAAAAAACTTGAACAAATTCCCAACTCCATGTGATCCCACTTGTTCACTGGGATAGGCTTTTCTTTTTCTTTTTCTTTTCTTTTCTTTTCTTTTTTTTGCAACATCAGCAGGCATTGCATTTATGAAATGCTCTCACCGGAGGGGTTTATGTGGTACTTCTTCTATTGTCCCTTGAACAGTTTCTCCAGTTTCTCTGAAGTGAGAATTTCATCTTTCATACTGTTCTTATAATCATATTGCCTACTTAGCTTTTGTACATTTATTTTTGTAACTCTATTCCTGCTTTTATTGTACTGTGTAATCCAGCCTGGCAAACTTCCTTGGAGGGAGAATATAAAATGATATTAGTTCTGATTTGTGTATTGACAGGAATGTTTTTGCAGACCAGATAGCTTGTGGCCCTGGAGCCTGTTTTGCCTCCTTTAGGCCTGTGACATAGTTGGCATAATTTCAGTTTGTTTTCCTAATAGCAATCCTATATGCCAGTGATGTTGGTATTGAGGGAGGAGGAAATTGGCTAGCACTCTGTTATTCAAAGATATGCCATATCCTCAAGTGGGGAAGGGAAAATGCACCTTTTGAAAAATGGTAGTTGTATTTTCACTATTCTGGGAGAAACCCAAGCAAAGCCATCTGGGACCATATCCATATCCTGTTCGTATAGGGAAGTACCAGCAAAACCACAGGGACCAGGAACGATACCCTTACATCTCCAATACAGCGCAGTAATGGTGCCACAAAGCACCTAGGTTGTGACCCCCTGACCTCCAGTGGCACAACAGGCAACAACCCGCTGCTACCAGCTTAGCAACAGTGTAATGACTGGCTCAAGTTCTGTTACACTGTTTACAATTGCTTTTTTGGAAGAAAAATACTTTCACCTGTCATGGAGTACAGGTGCACAGCATAAACAACATGGAGAATAGCCAGGAAGACTCCAGACTTTTTTTCTTGGCAGCAGGACAAAATGATATTTGTGCACAAAGCAGGGCGGAGATGGAATTCTGTAGCTACTGAAGATCAGTCTGTGTAGGTAGAATAAAGGGAGAGGATATGTTTCTAGCCTTAGATGGATATGGGCACTGTTTGTGAGGGAGGAATGGTGCAATCTGAGAATTTAGTATTTATTGCTCAGGAATGTGCAGCAATTTACCTTATTACAACTGGAACTCTTCTGTATTTTATACTGTAGTTCATTCTGCATAAGTCCTCACTTTCATTTTGCAAAGCAGTAGTACTCATTAGTTTTTGAATAGCAGTTACAATGTATTGGAGGCAGAGTATCTCTTCTGTGTAAAGGACACAGCTTCCTACTGCTTGGTATATGTGTATATTGGGGGATATTAAGAACAGCCAATATTAACATAATGTAAAAGGTAATGTGGAGTCCTTGGTGCTCCCTGAGCTTGGTTGTTTGCTTGCAGACGTTTCATTGCCCGATTAGGTAACATCATCAGTGCTGGTGAGTGTGGGGTTTGCTCCCTGTTTATATACAGTAGCTTGCCCTGTGTTGGTGGGGCTGTGGTTTTCTCTTTGGTGGTTCCTTGATTAAGGTATTGTTCTCTGCTTGATTGTTTGGTGTTAATTCCTGCTAATTGGTTGCTGGAGAGGATGTGTTCTAGTCTTTTTGTTTCCTTCTTAACATGATGATGATGATGATGATGATGATGGCTGATCGCACAGTCAGCCAGATGTTTAGATTGGATTTGGCATTTTTATCCATGTATCGAGTCCTTCCCAAGGACCTGGAGTAGGCAGATGTTGTTTGATGGTGTTAAAGGTATTGTTGCAGGATATAAGCTGTTCCAAGTAAAGCTGCCTTTTGCAATTGACTGATGTTGTTGTTGTTGTTGTTGTTGTCTCTTTTGAATGGTGTGTGGCAAATGGTGGAAGGTAACAGAAGATGATTGTAATAATTGTACTTGGTAGTTTTGTTTCATCTTTCTTGCTTTCCTGTGTGAAGATACTCAGAGTGCTGGAGTGGCAAGTTCCAAAGCAGAATAGCTCTTAAGGTTCTAAGCAGAGAAGTATTAGGATTCTAAGAAAAGCAATAATAAAGAGATCAGGTTTCCATGATGTGTTGTACGAAATACCATTTCTTCATATCTCCTTTCAGAGTATTACAAAATGAGCCATTTCATGTATCTTAGCATTTAAATTGTGTTTGTTTATTTTATTAAATTTGTTATGGCCACCCACTGCAGTAGATTCTGGGCAGCTTACAAAATCCAAGACACAGTTAAAAACATTAAACGAGACAGCCTGGACTAAAAACAACCACAACAATAAAAACACAACAGGGGCCCTACAAGCACATTAACCCCAGGCCTGGGAGCAGAGCCATGTTTTAAAGGCCTTCCGAACCCCAGGAGACTGGGCGCCCTCTGTATCCCTGTGGGGATGCTGTTCCAGGAAGCAGCGACATACAAAGCACATTTCCTCAATAGACGGGATCTGGAGGGCACCCACCCACGTAGAAGGGACCTGGGGTACACTCACTACCCAAGTGTACCGAGTGGGCAGAAACAATTGGAGATAGGTGGCCCCTCTGATAACCAGGCCCTATGCCATGAAGAGCTTTATAGGTAACAACACCTTGAATTGCACCTGGAAACCAACTGGCAACCAACGCAGCCTGCGTTGTGGCAGTGATGCATGGACATAGTGAGAAGTGCCCATTACTGCTCGCACCACTACATTTTGCACCAGCTGTACCTTCCAGATGACCATCGAGGGTGGCCCCATGTAGATCACATCGCAGTAGTCCAGTTGTGAGGTGACCAAGGCATGAGTGACCATCTGAAAGGCCTCCTGGTTGAGAAGGCACAGCTGGCATACAAGGTGAACCTGTGCAAAGGCCCTCTGTGCCACAGCTGCCACCCGTTCTTTGCACAGTAGCTGCGAGTACTATACAGGAGGACCCCCAAATTGTGCACCAGTCTCAAATAGGGAACTGCAATGCCATCCAAGTCTGGTGGTGAAAATATCCCCGGCTCAGGGGGGCCAAACAGCCACAGCTATTCAGCCTTGTCAGGATTGAGCTGAAGTCTGTTCCTCCCCATCCATACCTGAACGGCCTCTAAACACTTCGACAGCTTCACTGCACAGCCTGGGGTTGAGATGTCTGATCTCACCCATGTAATGACGTGGCAGTGCCATGATCAGGTACTGAATTATGTCCCATCCTGTGCTCTGTGTGCAGGGCAGTTATCAGCTGGAGGGCAGATAGATTTTAATATGTTTTGCTACTGGAGATAATGGAAAATAATTATTTCTGCTGAAGCCAGGACTGCTGGAGAATGTCATCACCAAAAGGGAGAACGAAGTCACGGCTGGAAACACTAGGATCGGGCCTCCATGGTCTCCTCATCCTCTGTCCTCACGATTCATCCATTTTAGTCATTCTACCAGAGTATCTTGGCTAGTGAAACAGCATTTATTTGGGGGTTGATAGCAACCCTTTCATAATTTTAGGGAGGGGGCTGCCAAATCATAAAACTCTCAGCTGGCACAAATTGAAAACAAGTGAACTGTATGCACGCACTGTCTCTTTGGGTATTTATGTTTGTATGAGTTTGTGTACCGTATTTGTGAATGTATGCTACGTATACACTGTAAATACAAACACATGAAATGCAATCCTGTGCATGCTATGAAGTGTACTTTGTCCAGAGGAATTTAATTGTAGAAGGATGTTAGGATTGCAGACTTCAGGATAGGAACCCTTATGGCACAATGCATCTTGCTTTATCTTTCTCTGCTTAAGGAACGTGCTATAGACAAACAAGAATTTGAATTCAGACAGTTGGGAAACTTGGACTCATTAAACTGAACAACTCCTAGTATGTTTCTGTGATGAAGTTTCCATCTTAGTAGCTAAAGAAAAAGGCTACAGGCATTTTGAACCAAGAAAGACACAATGCTGCCCGATCATTTGTCAGAGATACGAAGGGCCAGATAAGCCATAATGCAGGGGTGCCTCGGTGATGCTCAGCATTGTTAACTAAACCCCACACTTTGCCTCACCTACCATTTACCATGTTACCTGGATAGAAATAGCCTGGTTCCACCTATCTGAATCTCCAGATTATAAACTACTGTAATAAATTACATTTAAAGTTGCCTTTGAAGACAATTTAAAAACTGCTGTAAATTGAAAACAAAGCCATGTGCTGGTTAGCTGGGACTGAATTTTGATTATGCTTTGCCAAAAGTATATGCTCCAAATTATCAAGGCTCAGTCCCAAGGTGCAGTTTTAAGCTTAAAAGGCCATCACAGCTTGAGAAGGAATAGGTGGTGGACTGCTTACCTTCATGTGTTTCTGTCTATATATCATCTAAAATGCGAGGAGTGGGTGGAGAGAGAAAGGCCATTTCAGATGCCCACAAATTTTCATATATTCTCTTGGAACTCAGATAGGACTTCCATTCCTTTGTAAGTGATGCACATATATTTTGTACCAGATCAGTAACTTCTTGGCACAAATATATCAGAAGAGCCTTGTGTGTTAACAATACGTTTCAGTACAGTCTGTAAACTAGAATGAAATTTTTCGATTTCCAGAAATATTTCACCTATGTATGCAGTCCACAAAGATACTGCCTTGAATTGGGACAAACATCAAGGTTATTCCATACCAATCTATTAGTTATTTAGATGCTATATTTCCACCGTTTTATAGGACAGTTGATAAAAGTATATAAATTACAATACAGCAAAACAGAATATTAAAACTTCACGGTAAGGAAAAAGGTTGGAGAGTTAAAAATGAACTCCTTTTGGATTATAAGAGTGATTTATATTCAAAATATTGAATTTGCTGTCAACTGCAGTGGCACTGAAACAGGATCCAGGTGAGAGAATGTCTCATGTCTGGAATGTGGTTATCAAGTAGACCTTTAAGGTTTGGCTACTATTTTCTAATTTGTCCAAAGCTGGTACAGTATTTGGACATCATGGGCTGAAGACATGAATACCGAATGACATGGCTTAATGGATACTTAATAAAGCCATCCTTAGATATTGTGGACCGATCGTGGTATATTGATGGACAGGTGGAAGAGCAGGAACTTTGCTTCTTTGTCCCCAGAAACACTGAAGACAATTGTCTAGAGGTGGTTACCCAGACTATGATTCTATTTATGATGTCATATAGTTCTTACATCCAATATTCTTCAGATTAAATCATTTTAAAGTAATCATATCCTCTGGTTACATACAAATCATAGGGGGGATTGGCACTTATATTTTTAATCCAGCATGACAGGTAACAAGTATGGCAGAGGTAAGGAATCCTCCCATGTAGACTTTCTCATGAAACCTTCACAGCACACCAAGGACACGTACGAGATTACTTAACAATTGCACTTTGGCAAATTGCATTAAGAATGGGAAGTTTTGATACCGGCAGAATGAATCCTTCGGAACTTCGGAACACCAATCCACTCTGAGCATATGCAGAGAGCGGCATTATGCAACGCACGGCTATAAAGTGGCAATCCCTGGAAACGTTGCCACTGCAACAGGAACCCGGGGTTCCTGCCGGGACACAATCCTGGCGCGTGCTTTGTCACCATCAAGAATGACAGGATGAAAAGAAGAACTGCGAGTATTCGTGATCGTTGGTAGGAGAGCAAAAATAGGCGTTTAGTTAATCTGGAATAAATAACGCGGGGTGGTACAAAGGGCGTGTGCGATCGTGTGTAGGCGGTGCAGGCGAAGGAAAGGGCAAACAAAGGAACAGAGGACAAAGCGTGCACGGCGGCGTCCCCAAGGGCACAGCACGAGCTCAGATTCGCGGCTTTCAGCGCAGCCCCGGACCGCATAATCTCCCTTAGCCCGTCCGATAGATAATCATTCGCAAAGCTATCTTGGTTTGGTTTTGCAAAGCGCAGCGCAGCGCAGCCGCTTCGCGAGCCGCTCGTTCCCGCTCGCCGCTCGCTGCTCGCTTTCCCCTCTGCCTCTAATCTCTCCCCTCCCTCCCTCCCTCCCTCCTCCCTCCCCGCAGGCCCCTCCCTCCCCGCGTCCTCGTCACCGAGCCCTTTTTCTGGCACAGCCTCGTCGCGGGAGAGAAGGATTTTGTTCCTGGCGCTGGGGAGCAGAGCGGCAGCAGCTGGCAGGTTCCTGCTTCGAAGCTGCATCTGGTCTGCCTCGCCTTATTCTCGCTGCTGCCAGGATGTCGGAGAAGCCCGCCGAGGAGGCTCCGGTGGAGCTCGGAGCCAAGGTGAGGAGCTCCGGTGGAGCCTGTCGCTGCGCGCAGGACGTAGGAGCCCCGGGACTTGCCAGGCTCGGTCCGCGCCCCAGTTATCGCGACCTGCCAGGACTCTTTCGGAAGGGCAGCCGCGGAGGAGGGGAAGACAGACGCGCTCGCCTCGCCTCCTTTCCCGCCGCCAGCCTGTCTCCCCGGGTCCGATCCCCTGCCTTCTCCCCCTGCCCTCCCTCATCCTCCTTGCGCCCCGCGCGCGCTTCCTTTTTGTTTCCTTGGAAATGAGCAGCTCCGGGCTGGAGACTCGGGTCGGGGAAAAGCTCCGCGCGCGCGGAGACGGTGTGTGGGCTCCGGTCCTCCCGCCCCGCCGTGCCCTCTTCTCGGTGGCCATTAACCCCGAGCGCCCTTGTGGCTGCCCGGCGAGCCTTTATTCCTTTATTTATTTATTGCCAAAGGTCCTTTGCCGCTAGAAACTGGCGGGGGTAGAGGCAGACGTCATGGTTCCGCCGAGAGAAATGGCTCTCTTTGAAAGCCCCGTTAGGCAACAATGGTGAGGGGGCTTCATCTTCAGCCGCACGCGCTCTCCTGGGCTCAGCGCTGGGAAGGTGCGCTGCTCGGAAAGAAGGCCGATCCTCCCACCGGGGTGCTTTGGAGGGCAGAGGAGGCTAAACCGCTTCGCTGTATTAGGAAGAAAGCCGTAAGGCGGAGGAGCGCAACACAAAGCCAGGAAAAAATGGAAGGCAATTAAAGGGCGGGGGTGCGCGCGGGCTCGCGCTCGCCTGCCAGGTTGCCAGCACAGGCGTCCTCCCCATCGCCGGCCCGTCTCTGGTCTCCGGAGGCACCAGATTTTAGGTGCTGGCGGCTTTGGTGGTTCGACCGTTAGCAGGATACTCGGTACATCTGTTCCGGAAGCGGCGGGTGTTACTGGCGCTCAGCCAAGCAGAAAATGGGCTACCGGCCTTACTCTTGTGGGGTATGGTCCCCAAAGGATAGGACAACACAACCCTCAGAAGAATCGCATGCATCTTCCAGGTGTGGGTGTGGGTGTGAGATGGGGTCATAGCAGGCAGCAGTTTTTTTCCTGCCTTTTATTTACTTTCCATCAACTAGTTCCATCAACAATAAGAGCAGCATGAAATTAATTGAGGAGGAGGTGAAAAGGGAAGCAAAAATAACAAAAATAGTGCCGTGATGGCCACAGTATCACAAATGGGAGTGTTTCCATCAAGCGTTTCCATGTGGGATGAAACACAGAGGCTTTTAAGATGCGAAATCCCTTGTGTGTTTACTTGGAAGTAAACTGTGCAATCCAATGGGACTGTGCTGCACGCCTCCCTTGTGCCTGTACGAGCAATGGCACAGGACATCTTTCCTGCTGGAAAACGGGGAGATACGCAGGCAGCGAATAGCCAGCGTGCCAGGCTTGCACAATGTTTTCTTACCAGTTGTGCAGGCCCCCTCTGGCTTGAAAGGGAGAAGAAATAATTAATTGAAACAATCCTAAGAGCAGCTAGGGACATGGGGATAAAGGTTACATGTGGCAGAGGACTCAGCTCCGCTTCTGCTTTGCCTTTGCTGGGAGGAAAACCAACAAGAACTGGAACTCGCTTGAATAATTTTCCATATAGGGTAAGGCAGTGTTTTTTGTAGCACAGAAGTATATGCTTAATTCTGTGCAATTGTTTCAGAGGGGAGACTGCTTAGTGTCACGTTCTGTGTGGTTTGTTGTACCCAGTTTAACAGCATCCTTCAGAGATGAGTTGATCCGAACGTTTATTTGCTGTTTTATAACTGGGTGATATCTGTCCTGTGTCTGATGTCTAGTTTTTCATCCTCCACTGAGGGCCTTTAGGGATTAAGGCCATTGTGCAACATAACTTTGGACACAGACCATCCATCCGGGAGTTCAGAAAGCTATTTGAAGTAGCAGGATGGTGGGTACAGGGAAGAGGTAGCTGTTTTTCAAAGAAAATGCAGAACTGTGTGCATTAGGAAGCCCCTGAGTTTGTGGAAGAAGGGGATAACGTGGGACCTTCATCATTGGATGTGTACAATAAGCTCTGCTTGGAGGGATAGCTGCAAATTTGGATGCTGCTGGTGTGCTACCAAAACGATCAATTCAGGTGAGATTAGCATGTAACTAGGCCAGAGTTGGGTCCCCTGTGGCTGGCGGGCGTCAGAAATATTATGTCTTCAAAAATAACACAGTGCCCTCTAGTGGAAAAGGATGGGCTATTCTGTTCCACAAGGATCCTTTCTCATCTACGGGATACCATGTACCATTTTTTTCCTCTCTCTCTCTCCCAATCAGACTTGTCTACACTGTAATTGTAGCTGTAGTTGTATTAAGGAGAACGTGACATACTGTGTAGCTGGGCCTTCAAGGAAGTGATGTAGACTTCAGTTTTATTTTTAAAAAAGACCCAGATTTCCCTCCTATAAATTCCCAATACAAAAAACAAGAAGGAATTGTAGAATATTCCTGGGACACTTTTCCTGCCTCCCATCTTATTGTTTCTGCTATCTCAATAAGTTTATTTTTATCCATAGTAATAAGTTCTTGGTTGGTAGTTGCAGAAAGTTACTAGAATACAATTATGTTACGTGTTTACTAAAACAGAAGAGTGCACTGTGTAGCACAGACAGGGTTTGAACTCCTATCTGCAAAGGTACAGGTCTGTCTTAAAGGACCATCACGAGAATTATAGAGGTAACAGAAAGCCACTTTCTGTATTCTTAGAAACATTTAGGAGTCCCTGTTTAGAAAGAAGTAATATTTGGTGTGTAGAAGCCATGCTGAACCTATTGAGGATTTAATGTAACTGTCTAATGCACTACAACTTAAGAAGCAGCCATAAGGATAAATACTTATTTCATGAGATGCTGTTACAGCAGGGTTGCAGATTTTATGCATCACTAAAGACAGCAGCATAGGAAATGGACTGGGTACAACCCACCTGCAAATTATTTTCCACAAGGTCCAATTAAAAGGATGCTGATTGATTGGTGAATTGGGTCACATGTTTAGCGAAAGTAGGTGCCATTTGGAGTGTATGTCTCAGGCTATAGGTAAATTATGCAACAACTATTGGATATTGACAAACCTTCAGTTCGTTTTCTATGTGGCTTGCCTTATCTGGATTTCCGTATTTGTTACAGGTGTAAAAATAACAGGTGTGTGTGATTTCAGCGACATGCTGTGATTTTTGTAAGAAGGACATAGCATCTCTCCAGTGTTCCCCCTTATAATGTTTAATCCTGGCTGCTTTTGCATTTCGTTAAATTATCTTAAAAAAACATTTGCTGAGTCACTCTTTCAACTGCCTCACTATTTTGCACTATAACTTGTTATACCAACCATGCTGAATATGACATTCCCTCTTTTAGGAACTGAAAGAGAAGAAGGAAAAGCATGAGGAGAAGTCTGCCCACAAAGACAAGAAAGAGATCATAGAGGTAATTGGGCCTGTATTTCATGGGGGAGCAAGAGGTGAGAGGGCACGGCAAGAACGAGGCTAGAAGGAAGAGGGTGAGTTTCTGATGGACCCTCTGCAATGCTTGTAATGATCACGATTGAACCGAGCCTACGGTGCTTGATATGATGAAACAAGAAACATAGTCTGTGAGTTGAAAGAGGGCTTTGGCCATTTCACAATGCCAGCCATCAGCTTTCTTCATCGCTACTTTGCTGCAAACTGACAGAGCTTTGGAGTTACAGAGAAAAAGCAGCATGGTGGTGCAGCTTCCAGTCCCACTTTCTATGGACAAGCTCTCCATGAGAGCCTGGGAAGAGGTGGAGTGGAATCTAGCAGCAGTAGATGACCCAGAAAAATGGACCAAACAAAAGAATGAACAAGCAAATCCTACAACGTTCCCACTCGCTCAGGCTTCAGGCACTGAAGAACTGAAGACTTGGGGTAAAGGCGAATCTGGAGCAGCCAATAAAACGGTCAAAGGGCCAAGGAAGCTTCTCAGGTTTTGGTCCTGGAATTCCAGCTGTGAGAAAAATTAGGAAAGAGGAGCAGGAACCACTCCTTTTCTCTCTCTTCATATCAAATAGCAGGTGGGGAAAGGGGTAGATTTCAAACGCTGGGCCAGTTTTTCATAGAACTGTCATTCTTTTTTTCCTAGTAAGTACTTTGTGGTTAACAGCTGCATTTCAGAAGATGTGGCTTCTTTTGGCTTAGCGAGGCCATTGTTAGGTCAGTTCTCCTGTATCTGCTGAATGTATTCTCTCTGGGGGGCTGGGGAGGGGGAGTCCATGCAGATGGCAGGAGTTTTCTCTGCCTTGGAGAAGCACAGAGGGCAAGTGAGATTACTGCTGGCTGCCATAATCAGTTCTTCCTGGAGCTTGCTTTGAAGAGAACCTACAGATGAGCAGAGTTGTGTAGGTATTAGGTTAAGAAGATGCAATTTAACGTTTTATTCTCAGACAGCAGACATGGGTCGATTGCCTCCCTAGAAACTTTCTAGATTCAGTATGGTATTGATGAATAAAGCTACTCCCTCTTACTTTAAAAATCCATCTCACCCTTCGTGGAAATAATTTTCTCTGTGCAGAGTAGGGCATGGGTTTGAGAAAGATGGAGTGGGGTTTGGAGGAAGATGCTCTGGAAAGCTCTATCCCTGATCTATACAATCCAGAAGTCTTCTTGGTGGCAAGATAACTTGTGCTGTCAGCTTCATCCAAAATTAGATGGAAATGAAGAAGTCCCTAAAGGAAAAGGAGGAGAAGATACCAGGAGAACTTTCACCTGATCCATTAAAATATATATTGCTACAAAAGACCACATCTGTATAGTACAGCATTCTGTTTCCAACTAGGGCTCATCACATATGTGCCTCTGTGCCTGGCACTATTCCCTGCGGCCCTTTTCTCCATCCTTCTGCTGCATAGTTAATAGTAGTGTCCTGGAACTTGGATTCATCCTTTTGCATAGTACTTCCTTTTTGATCAGAGTGACCTGTTAAAAACCAAGATGAAGCCTGACTGTGGATCTCCTCCATAATTACAAGCAAAGCAGGCCTGCTACTCCAAGTGTTAGCCACAAAGTATTTGCCAGGAAAAAAACAATGACAGATCTATGAAGATCTGGCCCGGCATTTGAAAGTCATAACTAGGACTTGACATGTGGCTGGGAATCTTTGAAGTTATAGTGTCAACACATTTAAAGAAAATATGTCTGGGAAGTCTAGGCCTTTAGCAGAGGATCAATTGTTTAAATGCATAATATAGTGTGTGAAATGTGCACACATCCACCCTGGCTCTTACTCTCCCGCCATGCTGGCCTCACCAACCACTCTAGAAATGGATTCAGAATGATAGATATGCTTTGAAAAGCAAGAGAGCTGTGGGTATAGGAGGGGGAAAAAAGAAGAGGGTCATGGCACAGTCCTGCTGATGAAACTAAGCAGTTTTGGTGCTGATTGTTGCTAGAACAGGACATCTCAACTCCTCAGAAGAAGAATAGGCTGTATATATAATACAATAATGGTGGCTGTAGTTTCAACCTGTCTTGAGGGAGAGGGAGCTGAAATAAACACATAAATACAGGCAAAGTCTGTTGAGGATAATGGCTTGAGGACCTGTTTGGCAGGTGGCAACTGCTTTATCCTGTGACTTTCCTTTATTCAGGATGATGAAAATGGAGCTGAGGAAGAGGAAGATGATGAAGATGCAAATCCTGAGGATGTAGATGATGAGGATGAAGAAGATGAAGGTAAGAGCAAGCTATCTACATAGTACATAAACTTTTGGTAAGTGAATTCCATGGGTGGTTAGTTAACACTGATTTACTCTTTACCATTCCCTAATTCCAAGATGATGAGAATGAACGGGAACCAGATACACATGCAGTAAAACGATCTGCAGAAAAGAAGCAGGAAGAGGTGAGTAGAAACTATGTTTAACATGTTAAGGAATGCCTTACTGGGAATGTACAGGGAAAGTGAGCAACAATATTGATATTAGTATTAATATAGCGTTCACGGTGTCCTGGGGCTGAGTCAACACTACAGCAATTTCCTTTGTATAAAGACAACAGACAGGATAATTGAGTATGCTGAGTTAGTCTTCCTCTTTAGATAGATTTGGACTAAGTGAGTCCTACATTCAATATTCCTAGGGATCATGGCAAAGTTTGCATCTGAAACTGCAGGCCCGGGTGTGAACCGATAGCTACCAAGAAGTTGCACACCATTTTCAGAGCAAATTCTTTCAAAACTATGTACCTGTTCTTAGGACTGTATGGAAATCTTACTTTCTGAAGGCCCTTTGTACAAGTAGAATGTAGAGTGGAGTCAGACAGTTTGTAATGTGAGGCAAAACTTTGAACTATGGTGGCAGGTCCCTCCATGGAGATTGGTTGTAGTGACCCTCGTTGTGTTCTTCAGAGTCATTCCCCATTCTTGCTTCTCCCGCAGACTCAGTGTATGGTAGTCAGTAAACAATAAGTAACATAAATGGATCAGATCACTGGCTGCACTCTTGGGTGTCAAGATGAAAATGATAATAGTATAGTATCTGCAGGACTTCTGAATTATTATTGGTATTATTATTATTACTATTTTTAAAAGTTAAAATATGGTGGAATCTCACTGGTAAGGATACCAATCTCTCTCAAGATTGTGGCTGTTTTTCAAACATTATTGGTCCTCAGACCATAGCATAAAATTGCAGGTGGTGTCTGGAATCCAAAAGGGTTGTTAATATCAGACAAGAAATTTAACGTTATATGCACAAATAAAGAATACACACACACACACATATACCCACTTACGATATTTGCTAGTTATAAGATTCACGTGGGTTGCCTAGGCTCAATTTCTGCTTTAAAACTCACTAGAACTCAATTTGTGCTATGGGGAATTTCTCTTTCTTGTGGATCTGCAGCAGTGGCTATTTTACAGAAACTTCTGGGGTTCAGAACGGGCCCAGTTTCTAAATCGCTAGCCGGCCCAACTGATGCATCAGCTCTTTGGCTCTCCACTCATCAATTGACCAAGCTTAGAAGCACCTGTATCAAAGCCAAAGTTTATCTCACCAAATACACCCATCTTTTTCTGTTGAAGGATGAAGTTGACCCAAAAAGAAAGAAGACAGAAAATGGGTCTTCAGCTTGATCCTCTTCGTTCCATCTACATCCTCTTCTCCACCGTCCAACTATCCACACACCTTCATTCCTCTGTCTGTGCAGGCAGCCTCTTTAGCGCTGTAGCTGCAGATGAGGAAGAAGAGGAGTTCAATGTGCTTTCTGTCAAGAGGAAGCTGAAGGAAGCTCTTCTCCAGCTCCAAGATCTGTTTCCATATTACAGTGCTCCCTACAGTTTCATTATCCTTCACCCTCCATTCAGATAGCTCCAGTCTTTAGAAACCTTGCTTCCTCCGACCTCTTCCCAAGAACACCCTCACAATTGCTGCCTGGGATCCTCACATGCCTCTGCTTTCAACACCTCTTTGCAAACTGCTCCCTGCTCCAGTCAAGCACTTCACGTCCCCATTCCTCTTGGCCCCTTCCACAACCTTGTGGAGTTTCTATGGTGCTGAAAGGGTTAAATCACATTTGGCGCACAGGAAGTCCAGGGCCAGGGAAATTTGCCATGATGTGTTCCTGTGCTGTGCCTGTTCCCTTTCTATTGCAGGAAAAAGGCAAAATGTAGTGGTGGTGGTGGTGGTGGTGATGATAATACAGTGAAATGTGTTTTACTTTAAAAAAAATATTTACAATTTTTAATTAATGCATTTTGTACAAATTTAAATGACAGGCAGCAAGCTGAATCTGGTGAACTTTTTTCTTCCTGGAGGCAAAGCTTGTTTTTAATGTGTAAAGTAATATGTGATTCAGTGTGGTTTCCCCCCTCCCCCCCATTTTGGGTGTTTGTTATTTTTTAATTAGGGGACCAAAGTTTGATTTCTCCCTTGTTCCTGTCAGGTTTTTCAGTTGTTTTTCTTTGTAAATTAAAGCAGATCCATCTGCAGTATTTTCTATGGCACAGACATTATGAGGATGAGATATATAAATATATATATTGTTTAGCACTGTAAATAAAAAAACCTTTCAAAAAGATTTCAGATAGCTTTGCTTCTTTGTGAGGCACACACATCTGCATTCAATTCAAGTCAGATTTAGTACACAATAATTCATTTTTCTTAAACTAACAAACTTGGCTAACTTAAAAACAGATTCTATTCCTAGTTGGCAATTACTCATCTCATGTTTATAGTTACATTTTTAAAAGTTAGGGATAAAAGTGAGGTCCTAGTCTGATGATTGATTAAAATGGAATAACCATATGGATGAATGAATGAATGAATGAATGAATGAATGAATGAATGAATGAATGATAATTATTGAATAATAATCATTCCCATATGTGGGAACCAGTTGTGGGGCTGAAAGATCATCGTACAGGTAAGAACATAAGGAGATGCTTATTCGGTCAGATCAAAGGCACATTTATTCCTGCATTCTGATCCCATGTTGAATGATCCAGAGCTTCCGGGAAGCCTACAAACAGGAGACACATGAAGGATTTCCAACTGCTGCTGTCCAGCAAGGGGTACTGAGAATATATTTAAAGCTGATTGCTAGTAGCCACTGATACCTTCCTTATGTATTTATCCCCTTTTATACTTCTTCAGCTTGGTCACTGTCACCACTTTTTTGATAACAAAATCTGGAGTTTGTGCATTGTGCGAAGAAAAATATTTGAGTTTTAGGATTCTGGGGGAGAGAGGGGAAAAAAACCGTGTTTCCTTTACACTGTGCATAAATCTATGATGTTTCTACAGGAGCCAAAAGGTATAAGAAGAGTTACACATTCACAGTAGCAGTAATGAATAAGGAGGAAAAACACAGTTTCAAAATCAGCTGATAAAAACTATACTGGTGCTTCCTTCTGAAGTTTTTGTGATGACTTTGTTATTACTTTTGTAGATGAGTGTTTCAGTGATCAACAGTGATCTGTTAACTTTAGCCTTAAGATACGTAGTGCTGAAAGTAAGCAGATTTCAACCTATATGTTTCCTCTATCTGGACACCTGATGGCAAGCTGCCCCAACTTCTGGGGGAAAAAAATAACTACCTTTATTTGATTAGATGGCAGTTCTGTGCAAGATTCCCTGAGTTCTAGTTAACAGTTGGGTTGACCCGTGGGAAAGTCTTCACAACATTGTCCTGTCCGTATGTTGAATTGCTACAGATACTGACAACCAATGCAGTCATGGGCACTTACGGGTTTGGCTGGAATCACAGGATCACGATGCTGGAGAGGGGAACTGAACGAGTTGTACTGAACACAGATTGTGCAGCAGATGCCCCACAGAATCTACACATTTCATGGTTAGAACAGAGAATCACAGGCTGATCATCTACAGAGGAGTTGGACCAGAAATATGGGAAGGCATAAAGGCAAGGAACAACTTTGGGTGATAGGAATGCTGGGGAGGATTGGCCATGGATAGGTAAAAGGAAATCCCTTGGGGGAGGTTTGGAGTTGGAGGCATTGGACATGGATTGTGCTGTAAATCATATGGAAGCGTCACACTCCTGCTAAGATGTATTGTAAGATTTGCAGGAGGCTGAAAACCCAGCTGGGTGGCAGCTACTAATTGATCTGAAAAGAGGTTCAGTGGGCTCAGACAATCGTCCTTACTGTGAAATAAAATACATGAAATCTGCTTAACTTCCTCAGTTGCTTCCACCATTAAATTATAAAATGCTACAACAATCATATCAAAATGCAGTTCAGCACCCGAAGAGACCCAAGGACAAATAAAACAGACAGGCAGAAGAGTGTAAAAATGCCTGGGAGAATGAAAAAGATTGCCTGGCCCCTAAATGGCGCTCATGTGAGTCTAGGGAAAGCCTTTTGGAGAAGGGGTTGCCACAAACTGGATTACAGGTGCCATCACCGAAATCAGGAGGCATGAGAAGAAAGGCCATTCTTCTCCGACCTAAAAGGACTGGCTCTGGATAGAGAGAGGGCCATTTCTGTGGTGCTGCAAAGCCAGGCTTAATGGGTGCTCCAGAGAACATTCTTGTTTTTCTACATGCAAGAAGTTTGCTGCTGAAGTTCTATTGGGAGAAATATCCAGACATGACAGCCATTCCCTTCAATCTGAACTGACAGAGTCCCCAAAAGCTTGTACTTCTCAAGCAGATTAGTTGCTGTAAAATGTAATTTCTGCAGTCCTCTAAATAAGTGTTTCTCAACTTTGGCAGCTTTAAGATTTATGGACTTCAACTTGCAGAAATCCCCCTCAACTTCGGCAGCTTTAAGATCTATGGACTTCAACTTGCAGAAATCCCCAGCCAGCATTCTGGGAATTGGAGTCCATACATCTTAAAGTTGCCAAAGCTGACAAACACTGCTCTAAATGATCTTTTTTTGGTGATTATAATGAGATTGTGGAATTTGCATATTCTGAATTGGGACCCTCTATGTCCCAATGCACCTGCCCATTAGAGCAGAATATCTGTCTGATTCAGCAAATGAAACTTTGCATGACTTGGGAAAATCTCAGCTATGCATTTACAAAGTGCATTAGCACTTTTCTAATTATTGTTCAATCCAATGTTAAAAAGAACGCCTGCCACGGATCTATGCCCACATATATGAGACTGAATTTCTGACCCTGATTCAGGAATGGTTCTCCTACAATTGATTTAAAGAAAGCTTTGGATCGGTAGTCCCTGGGTTAAGAATGCCCAGTTTAAGGATGACCCATAGTTAAGAATGGAGCCCATCGTAGCAAAATTCAAGTTAAATACACAATGTTTTGAGTTAAATGCACAATGGTTTGAGTTCATTACACAATACTACTTATACAGTATTATACAATAATACTGTTCTGGCTTACATACAAATTCGACTTAAGGACAGACCTTGGGAGTGGAACTCATTCTTAAACTGGGGACTACCTGTACAGTATTTATGTCCTGGATGCTCTCTTAAGCAAACCCTTTAGTAACACCTGAATTTGTTTCCCTTTGCTCCCTCTGGTGGCCATACTTAGCATTGCTTGGAACAGAAGCCAAGGACAATTTTTCACCAAGCAAATTACATGATCAAGAATAAACTGGATTTAACTAGATAAAGTGCCTGTCACAAGAACAATCAATCAGACAACTTTTCACAAGATGCTTTGTACCTAGCTGGTGACATGAGTCATATATGTGTAGTGCATCAATTATAAAGAGAGCATTCATATTTTTGTATAAATGGTGTTTTTATACTGCAGTGGCGAGAAAAGCCACAGACCACTTAGCAAATTGATTCAATATATTTTAAAAAATGGGCTGCAATATTCCTGTAGTCTGTCCCCATCTATCTTTCTATTATCTATCTGTCTCTCTATCATCTCTCTTTCTCTCTCTTATCTATCTACACTATCTATTTTATTAAAAAGTCTGCCACTTGCAACTTGCCTTTAAAATACTAGATAAGCTGTTTCCTTCTTTTCTTTGGTGATGCTCCTGAACTGTAACGCTGCCTGTAGGTCTGGAATTTAAGATCTCCATTTGAACATGAGCGATAATTTTCTTTCTGGGAATTACAACCAAAAACCTTTTAAAGATTCTTTTAATCTTTACATGGAACTGAAAATGGAAATGGTAGTGGAGGATTGCAAAAAGAAGTTTTCTTTTTTAAATAATGTTAATAAAGGCAGAGAAGTAAGAACGGTTTGGGATGCAAGCAAAGCTTTTATAAGAGGATGTTTTATACAGTGTAACAGTGAATTTAAAGAGAAAAGGCAAGAGAAAATGCAAGTGATTTTGGATGAGATTAAAAAAAAAAAAAAGGAAAAAGTTTAGAAAGTCCCCAGAGAGGACAACTATTACCCACCAAATTAAGCTCCTACAGAGGCAATTATTTATTTGTCCTATTTATATAGCTGCCCAAATTATGTATGTTAACAGTGAGAGAGATGGAAATAAAGATGAATTAGGCCTGCCCCATTCTTTTAAAGGACATAGGTAAAGCAGCATGTGAGAAAACCATACCTCTGAGCATGTATTATCTTCCTCTCCTTACTTGGGGGAAAGACTACCAGTAACCAGATACAGCTGCTCTTGGCAGCTCCCAGTGGCAAATGCTATGCAAAATATTCAGAAAATGGAATCTCCCGATTTTATAATAAATCCTGGAAGACAGATGAGGCCGCTCTTGTTCCTTTTTTGCCTGCCAAAATATTTTTGCCCCCAAGTGACTTTTGCATGCTTCCCCTCCCCAAAGAGAAGTGTGTAATACACTAATTGATGATTTCAGCAGGATATCTCTGAATGCATCCTACATGATTTATCTGTGCAACGTTCATGTAACTGAGATGTTGATCATACAAGTTGGTAGAATCTGCCGTCAGGCAAGCATTTCTTGGACATGAGTTTTTCTCACTCGTGGTGGGCAAACAAGGAACATGGTATGATGAGGCAGATAATTGGACAATAGTCTTGGGAAGAGAATGTTAATCTGGGTCTACTTCCACTGTTTTCCAGCTGACTCTGCCTCACTTTGCTAGTAGATCTTCAGAGGAGAAAAATGCCAATATAATGCACGGATGGACTGTATCCTCCACATCTACCAAGGGAGTGCAAATTCTTTTTGAGCCTTCCCTGCTCTGGCTGAAAATGATGGGAGGTGTAGTCCAGTGCATCTTCAAATGTTGGGTTGAGGCTTATTCTGACCAAATTTTTGATTTCAAAATAGCTCCATTCTGCATTTTAACATACATACATAAGAGAGAGAGAAATGACAAATTGAAAATAAAAAGTCATTGTTAATATTTGGAAAAATGCCCTTCAGGTCAATATGGGAAAACAAGTAACTACTTTAGTGGGGTGCTGTAACTTAGGGGTTGGGAGACTTGGCAGGTGTGTATGGGGACTTTGCCTTTAAACAAAAAGATAGGTTCTACTCTAGTCCTCTGTCTTAATCACTTCTTGCACCTGGCTGTCAACAACTGATTTTCCTGCTTGTGACCAGAACAGGATGAAGGCAGCCATGGGAACCTGCCAGGAGATCAGAGGTTACACCTCACTACGGTTCAAATATGCCTTTTTTCTATCATGCACCATGACTGCCTTCACTGTGTTGGCAGCCCAGAGTGAGACAGACTAAGCTGTCTTTAATTGTATTAGTATTAAGATAATATTTGCCACTTATTGTGACACCATCCAAGGTGGGTAAAATACGAGGCTGTAGCTTGGAGGGAAGTCAGGTGACTGGCTATGATTGAAAGTAGAGGCAAGGCATGGAAATCAGCAAGGGGGATGGCAAATATCATGACAACTCAAGGATGGGTAGATAGTGCTAAAGATCAATAGTGAGGAGAGCCTGTAGTTGCTCTGAATTTCCTGCTTTTAATTGGATGACCTGAGTTATGGGGCTTTGTAAACAAGAGAAAAGGACAAGATCTCTATGGCCTTTTTCTATCCCACATGTTATTCACATTCTGTTACACGACCGTCTTTTTAAAAAATCTAAATAATCCAAATATCTTTAATCACAGGAGGTCTTCTTCAGTTGCTTGCAATAATAAACCTTCAGAAAGGCCCAAACCCTTTTCGGACAATCCTAAATCATTTTTGGTCTCTAGAAGTTCCTTCCAAATTTGAGGCAGGTCATCATCCTTCAATCAAGGAGCTGAAATGCTTTGACGAATTTGGATGAACTTCCTTTAAAAGGCTTTTTTGGTTAATGCCTTTAAAAAGGTTTATAATTATTTATGATTTTTATCATACAACTCCATTGTTTAATTCTCACGGGTACCTGAATGCTTTTCTTTCCCATTTGCTTTACGCACTTTGTTATGACCATCATATATTGTATGATAATAAATCTGGATGTGCCATGAGTATAAATCCAGTGCATCCATAAAAGAGGTATTTGTAATTTGTGTTAGCTTCTTCAATAAATAGCCCTGTAGTAAGACCACATCTGAAGCCAGTTTACCCTTACAGGTATACATTTAAAAGATCCTCAATTGTGTACTGCTAAGAAGAACATAACCTAACACTATTCATTTGCCTTCCATTGTGATATACAGTGAAATCTTGTTCTAAAAGGCAATGGGTGAGGGGTTGGAATTGGGTGTCTATTATTCGGGAATGTCTGTGGAGTAGCAGAGAATGGCACTGTAATTCACGTAATTTCTGCTATGTTGCCATTATGCAAATGACATAAATTGACACAAATTGTATAATTTGCATCATTTGTGTAATGATATCATTAGCAAATGAGGTAAATCACTGGAATAAAGCCTGGCAAATGGAGATTTCATTACATTATATAAGGTTTTACCATATAATGAAGTCACGTCTCTTTAAGACAGTTGCCTAAATACAGGTAGTCCCCAATCTAAGGACGAGTTTCATACCCAAGGTCTGTCCTTGAGTCGAATTTGTATATAAGGCGGAACAATATTATTGTATTGTACAATACTGTATAAGTAGTATTGTGTAATTAACTCGAGTTTTGTTACATAGTTCTTAACTATGGTTTGTCCTTAAACCAAGCATTCTTAACCAGGGGACTACCAGTACTGTAGCTGCTGATCTGCTTGCCAAAGGCTGTTGTTGAACTCAGAAACCACAAACGCTTCCAGATGAGTCTTTTACTGCGGAATTCCTTGGCCCCAAATCACAGAATTTTACAGGGCTCAGGGATATCTTCTTTCACTTGTAAGCCTCCCATGTTTTCCCATTTTTTCCTTACCAGAAAGAAAATGTTAGAGGGAAAGACTGAAGAGCAGACAAATACAACTCTTGTTCCTTTTTTGCCCAGCAAAAAGTTTTTGCACCAATTGATCATGTCAGCTTATTTCGGTTATCTCACAATTTCCCCCCCACCAAATGGGTTAGGGTTATCCATCGATCTGCAAATTTGTGTGCCCGCACTATAACCACAAGGCTATTGCACCAACTAATTATGGCTGGAGTGGGCAAATACTTTTTGGAAGTAAGATTTTTACACCAACGGTGGGCCAAAAAGGATCAAGAGCCCAAATTTCTTTTTCATCTGAAAGCACTCTGTAACAAAAGCCTGTTTCTCCCACAAACCTATGAAGAGAATTGTGGTACCTGAAGAATTAACAAATATGTATAGATCGAGAGCCACAATGGCTTTTGATTGATCAAATATATATCGTGTTGCTTCGTACACATGAATTTAAGACATTGGGGCTCAAACTGTGTTGCAACTTGACTCAGCTGCTTATCGGTGAGGGGCGGGCGCACAGTTGCCCGCTCAGATGCTGAAGGTCTCTGGAGTATGGACAGAGTTGATCCAGATGAAAAGGATGCTACAGCTGTCATTGTCTGGGCAATGGGATTAACCCATGATTATTGCACTGCTCTCATTACCTTGCTCATTTGACTTACAAATGTTTTATGAAAAGAAGAGGAGCAAAAGAATAAAACTTCATAAATGTATTATTCGACAGAGCAAGCTTTCATGAATTGCCATCTTGTGTACAAAAGCTTACGCCAACCTTCCCCAAATGCTGTCTCCTGGGTGCCTAGATTAGGGATGTGACAAAGCACCTTCCAAGAGTCATCAAGCCCACTAACCGTTTTCCTTCCTTCTGATCCACGTGTGTTTTGCCAATTGTCAAGGCAGTGATCAGGTGCCCAGGCAACTGGTTCTTTTAGTTCTTCTAGATCCAGAGACAATGAACACACCAGTAGTTAAGGAGATTTTAATCTTTATTGTTAACTCTAGCAAACAGATTTAAACAGGAATACAAGAGCATAAGATAGAATTAAACAGAAGTACATAAGCATAGTATAAAAACATAACATACCAAGCAAGACGATAAAACTCTTCCCCTACTGCCGGGAGCTATCTCAAGGCGACAGCGGAGAGACCCCAAGATGGTTTAGATAACCCAGTGCCTAGTCCCAAGGCCTGTGTCCACGCTCCAACTTCCAGGGGCAATGCCAGGGCTTTTTATCAAAGTCTGGCACTGCAATCCCATGACTCTGTTTTGGAGTCAGGGGCTCTGAAAGGGACCTTGGCCAGATGTGATACCTGCTCATCAAAAAATTCCAGAGCTTGAGAACTGTATAGATTAGCTAGTGGCTAACCTAAACAATTCTGAGGGTTTTCCTCCCCACCCCACTTCTAAGTAAAAGTGAGGAACAAGCTAAGCATTTTTATAATTCAAAGTGAGCTTTCTTAACATGTGCAGGAGAAATCAAACTGCGTCACCTAAACTCCTTGAAATAACAATGGTCTTCCGCATTGCTACGACAACATGGAGGGAAATGGTACTGCCTAAAACAGCAACTGTATTACCTGAACATTTTGCATGTTCTAGTAGCCCTAGAAATAGGGCTACTAAATTTCATCTGCAAAACCTCAGATGACCGCTAGATGGCCACAAGTGAATGATTGCTACAGAATCAGGTTGAAATTTCATTTCTGGGATCACAGCCTGCATTTTCTGGAGGACAGACTGCTGGCATGCAATGGGCTGCAGCTCATAAGGACTGGGAACAATGGACCCAGCCATATATAAGATGGGTATCTTCAAAATAACTTTAATTTGAATCTTGTGAAGGTTGGAGACGTAAATCCAGAACTTCAGATAAGGGTTTGGGCATGGTAGGAGGTAAAAAGAGAATAACTGCATTTGTGAAAAATCAGGAAGGATCTTCATGGTCCAATGCTAAGCGTAGAACTATATAAATAAAATAGGGAGCTTGAACTCTTAATTTAAGAAGGCAAATGTTACAAGTGATCATATAACCGAGACTTGGGGGAAGATTCTCATGAATGGAATACAGCAACTGAAATATATAATTTGTTCAAAAGAAACAGAAGCAATAGAAAGGGAAGAAAATTTGAGCTGCATGTTAAAAATACTCATACGACACAATAAACCCAAGAAATAAACTTGATACATCTCTTTGCAAAAAAAATTGCTCACTGTAGTCCTTTGGGAAAATTCCTGACCTGTCTTGTGGACAACTTTTTCCTTCAATCTTGGGCAACTAGACTGAGCATCCTGGGGGAGGATTCCACCGTCCGTGAATTCAAAAGCCCAGGGCCAAATTGATAACTCTCCTTTGTGGATTGTTAACTTGTAGCAGCAAAGGGATATGCCCATCCCAATAATATTATGAGCTATATTGTTAGGAGTGTACATTCTGAGAAGGATCACTCATTAATGGCACGTGATGGATGAGGGTCAGACTATCATCCACTGGAGAAGGAAACGACAACTCACTGCAGTAGTCTGCCAAGGAAACCAAATGCACATTCATGAGGACAAAGGGCAAGTACAAGTAGCAGTGGGGTTTATGATGTGGCTGGATTAAATCCCAAAGGACCTCCAGTCACCAATGTTCCCAGAAGTAAAAGGGAAGTTAGATGCTGCCAAGATTTTTATACCATTGGTATGTGGAATGTCAGACCCATTAAACAAGGCAAACTTGACGTTGTCAGAGCAGAAATGTCAAGAGTGAACATTAACATCTTGGGAATCAGTGAACTGAAATTGACTGGCATGGTCATTTCACATCAGAGGAGGTCCAGAACTTCTATGGAAAAGAAATCCTAGAAGAGATGGAGTAGCTACCAGTTATTAATTAAATGGAATAAAAGTCAGTGCTCAGGCATATCCCCCAAACTGACAGAATGAATGGTTTTGAATCCAAAGCAAACCAATATTACGGTGCTCCAAATTATGCTCTGATCAGAGATGTAGAAGAAGTGGAATTTAAAGAGTTCTGTGGTGGCTTGGAGAACCTTTTCAACACAACAGCAAAAAAGTCATCCTAACTAGGGGAGACTTGAATGCTAAAGCTGGAAGGAAAATAGCATTTTGAATAAAGAGAAAATCTGGCTTTGTATACAAAAACAAAGCAGGAGATGGGCTAATAAAATTCTGCCAAGAAAATTAAATGCTCATAGCAAATATCTAACAACTTAAAAGACTACTGAATACATGTACATGAATAATGGACAATACTGAAATAAAATGGACTATATACCCTGAGAACAAAGATAGGGAAGTTCTACTAAAATAAACAAAAATAAGACCTGGTACAGACTCTTTCATGTAAAATTATAACTTAAATTGAAGAAAAAACAATACACATAGTCCCCAGTTTAAGAACAAGTTCTGTTCCCAAGGTCTGTCCTTAAGACAAATTTGTATGTAAGCTGGAACTGCATTATTGTATAATACTGTATAAGCATTATTGTGCGATGAACCCAAACTATTGTGTATTTAACTTGAATTTGGCTACAATAGGCTCCGTTCTTAATTATGGGTCATACATAAACCAAGCATTCTTAACCTGGGGACTCTCTGTAATAATCAGACCAACAAAATTTGATCTCAACAATATTCCATATGATTATGCAGTGAAGGTAAAGAATCGGATGAATAGAATGCATGAAGAACTTTGGACTTAAATTGAAGACATAATTAAAGATGAAGTAAACAAAAATATCCTGAAATGCAAAAAGCAAAAGACACCTAATGGCTGTTTGCAAATACACTGAAAACTGGAAATGAAAGAGAGAAAGGAAAAGGCAACAGAGGCTGAGGAAAGTTTGCTCAACTAAATGCTGATTTCCAGAGCAAGCAAGAAGACACAAGGAGTTATATCTAAATAAGAAATGTAAAGAAACCGAGGAAAAGAAATCTGAAGGATGGGAGTTTTATTTAAGAAAAGTACAGAAATCAAGGGAAAATATTGTCTAAATAAGGGCATGACAAAAGATGCAGAAGACAAAGATATACAGGAGAAAGAAATATAAAGAAGAGAAGATGTAATGTGCAGGCAAGCATCATTGGAGAATACCCTAATTCTTGGAAGAATGGAAGGCACTTAAAACAAGAGGCCCACAGAAGACATGATGGTTAGATATTATCATTAATGACGCAAGCATGAGTTTGTAAGAACTTAAAGATGCAGTTGCAGACAGTTCTAGCAAAATGATATCCATCAGGTTAGGAAGTCAGAAACGACTGAACAGCAATTGAAGAAACTAGTTGACTGGCTGAATCTCTATCCATTATCTCTGAGAAATCTTGGAAAGGAGGATCCTGTGAACTAGACTGCAATCAGACTGACATCAGTACTGGTGGAGATTCTATATAAGAGCATGGAACAAACTATCTTAGCATCTTAAACAATGCAGTGATTATTATAAGTCAGTGTGGACTTTTCAGGAACAAGCCTTGTCAGACTAATCTTATTTCACCTTTTGATGTTCTTCTGTAGATTGTAAGAAAGCTACAGTCTACAAAATTGGACGTTACACAGCATTCTTGACTTTAACAAAGCATTCTGTTTAGCAAGCTAAGTAAGTATGGCGTGTATGGCACAGCTGTACTCTTAGAGAGCTGATCAAGAGTTCCCCATCAAACTGTGGTGGAGTAATAAGGAATTGGTCCTCTGACAGATAATCTTTAACATGGAGAGATAGAGAGAGTGCTTATCAGGAGGATCAGAAGTACAAAGAGACTAAGGAAATCTGGTATGTTTCACCTTGGAAAAGTATAATTGCAGGACATGATAGCGCTTTTCAAGCATCAGAGACCACCCTATATTGTCCCAGAGTACAGGAAGTAAAATAATGGTCTTCTTCCAGAAAAATAGATTCTGGCTGAACTGTAAGAAAACATTTCTAACCGTAGGAGCAGTTTGACAGTTGCAGCAGTTTCACTTCATGTGTTCTGGCAAAGACTGGAGATTAATCTGGATTCTTTCACTAAGCAGGAGGTTGAGTTCAATGGCCTAAAAGGACCCATTTCAATTTTATGATTTGATGTCATCTAGATGTGTGTTAAACTCTTGGCTAACTGGGGATTTGAGAGTTGAACTCCAACAAATCTGGAGGTTACCACCTTGGAGAGAGCTGGTTTATGCCATAAAATATTTCTTCTATTCTGGTTTTTATTGCTACCTGTCTGGAAATTATATGGGGACATGTAATTTCCTGGAGAGCCAGTTTGGCATAGTAGTTTAAGGTACCAGGCTAGAAACCAGGAGGCCATAAGTTCTAGTCCTGCCTTGGGCACAAAGCCAGCTGGGTGATCTTGGGCCAGTCCCTCTCTCTCAGCCCTAGGAAGGAGGCAATGGCAAACCACTTCTGAAAAACCTTGCCAAGAAAACTGCAAGGACTTGTCCAGCAGTTGCCAGGAGTCAAAAACTGACTTGAAGGGATTAAAAAAAAAATCCTGGATATAATTTAACTCGTTTTCCTTCCAGGCACATTTTTTAAGGAGCTCCCCACTCTTTGACAATATGCTAGCACTTTCAGGCATTGAATAGTGATCTGGGTGATTACTTCATCATTTAATGTAGCTTCTCCGTATTTTACAACCTGAACTTCTACTGAGAGAAACACTGTGTTTGTAGTAACAGACATGATGGTCAGTTCGCACATGTAGTGCATCAGTGTGTGTGGTAACTATCTAGTGAAGAACATATATGTGATGCATCAGCCTTTCAAAGTCAAATTTTATGCTGTACTCATAATTTCATTTTGGGGGGCAGGTTTATTTGTCCTATTCTATTCCAACAGTTGCACTCTGCAGAAGGGGGTCAAAGTTGCACTCTGCAGAAAAAAACTACAATGCCTGAACCCTTTCCCTGTTCCTACTCAGCTAATAATTCATTTTTTTATTATAAAGAAATAAAATTTGTAAGCAAGTAGACTTTCCTGAGAGTATGAGCCTTGATCAACTTCAGAGGTGTGCCAGAATTTTGGAGTTAGACTTTCAAATTCAAATTTCTTTCAAAAATGGAAGTGTCTTTCCCTTTGGACAGATTCAGAGTACTGCTTATTGGCTATTTCAGGGTGATGTGTGTGCACCCTCTCTCCTTCAGTGGCTAGTCAGCCTCATCTGCTGTGATTCTCTTGTTATTTTCTCTAAAGAGTACTGTGCTTATGACTATTAGTGTAAAGAGATAACTATGATCATTTGGTATCTTTTTGGGATAGTGTGTGTGTGTGCCTTTGAGTCAGTGTTGACTTTTGGTGACTGCCTGGATAAGTCCCTGCAGTTTTTTTGGCAAGATTTTGCCTCCTTCCTAGGGCTGAGAGAGCGGGTCACCCAGCTGGCTTCGTGCCTAAAGCAGGACTAGAACTCATGGTCTCCTGGTTTCTAGCCTGGTGCCTGAACCACTACATCGAACTGGCTCTCTTGGGATAGTGTATTAATCTTTAAACATTAAAGATGTTAATGTAATGTTAAAATATATGCCAAAGCTTTGGGCAGGTTTTTCCAACAGCTTTGTCTATCAATAGAAGAGAACATATACAGCTCAGGGTTGAACTGTGGCGTCCTTGGGGTTCTCTGAGCTTGGTTGTTTTCTTGCAAATGTTTCGTTACCCGGCTAGGTAACATCTTCAGTGCTAGAATGGAGTAAGGCTAGCAAAGTGCATCCATGAACACCTCATCTAAACGCATTGCAGCAACCCAGAACAGCAGAAAAAGGAAAAAAGACCACCTATACAACACCTTCCAACAAAATGGATATCCACGCAACTTTATCAAAAAGTGCCTGACCACTCAACCTACTACAACACAACCTACACAAGCTATGAAAAGCATCACACTGCCATACATCAGAAGTGTCTCAGAAACCACTAGCAGACTGTTACAACCACATGGCATCTCTGCAGCATGCAAACCAACAAAATCACTCCAAAACATCTTAAGCAAACCAAAAGACCCAGTAGCCCAAGAAGAAAAAACAGGAGTCATCTACAACATACAGTGTAAGGACTGTAACAAACACTATGTAGGACAGACAGGCAGAAGACTGGCAGAGCGCATCCACGAGCACCAACTAGGAGTCAGAAGACATGATGAAAACTCCTTAATCTCACAACAAATGGACAGACTCAACCATAGTTTCAACTGGGAAACTCAGCATCTTAGATCAAGCGAAATCCAAAAATGTGAGGGAATTCCTGGAAGCTTGGTATTCAGACAAGGCAGCCATCAACAGGCACATAGAGATAAACAACATCTACACACTATTCAAAAGAGACCATAAAAAGGAAAACAAAAGACTAGAACATCTCCTCACCAGCAGTCATCACCCAGATAAGCAGAGATTAACACCAAGACTACCACCAGACATACAATCAAGCAGTAAACAATACCCCAATCAAGGAACTACCAGAGGGAAAAAATAAAAGAAAACCGCACCCCCACCAACACTGGCAGGGCATGCCACTGTATATAAACAGAGAGCAAACCCCACTCCCTTCTAGCACTGAAGATGTTACAGGTAATGAAACGTTTGCAGGAAAACAACCAACCTCAGAAACCCCTAGGACTCCACAGCTTTGTCTCTCTCCATCCCCATTCCTCTTCCTTCTCACCATCAGGGCTCCTTTCCTACTGCCCAGAGCTACCCTATCTGAGTTGCAAAATCCAGACAACCACTCAGGGTTTGTCTGTTTCTCAGAGTTTTCTGTTTCTCTTTTCTGGCATGGAAAGGGACTTGAGATGGAAAGAAAAACACTGCAAGTGAATGACTACTACAGAAAGTGCCACCAAGACAGTTTTTATTTCTGGTTTGAATTTTCTGGAAGAAAGACTGCTGGCATGAAATGGGATGCACCCCCGATGGATGGAAAGGAATGAGTCCTCTCAGACTCATTCTAAGCCACTATATTTCAACACTGTTTTTCATACATTTGTCTTAATTTGTAGAAAGATTAGTCTGCAAGTCTACATATGTCTTTAGATAGGTAATGCTTTGAATACAAGCCTTTTTCTGATTTTAAATGGATGGTTGTAATTCTTACACCTGCATATCAGTCCTGCTATTCCCACTCAAGATATGCAATGTTAGGCAAAGTGCAGAAAAGAAGAAATAAAACACAAAATAAATTAAGGTACATGGTGAGAAAAATAAAAGGAAAGATAGCAAAATCTAGATTGAACCAATACCTCTCACTACACTTCACTCTATCTTTTTATCCTTGTAAGTGATCTTTGCTTCTACCATATTCATATGCAACTTTATATGCTGCTTTTTCTTCTTTAAACTTCTTCATTCAGATCTATTATATCTTCTACATTTCTCTCAGTTTCACAAACATCCAGCATATCTATTTTACTTTCTTAATTTCATTCATTATTTAGTGCTCTGCCCACCAATTCAACTGCAATCTTTAATAAACCGTGGGCATGGCCAGATGTGCCCACTGATATTGACCTCCATTGCATGTCAACCTTCAGGGGGAAAACCCTCTCACAGAGGCTTCATCTTATAATGAAAAAGATGGTCTATTGGCCCTCTTCCTGTAGATCTATGTCCACGCACTCAAATTTCTCCAGAGGACTGGGTGACATTCCCGGAAGACCTACAGAGGCTAGGATAATAAGAAAGAAGAGGGAAGAGAAGTCCCATTGCACAAATAGATACCCAATCACGCAAATTATTCACAGAAAAATACAAGAAGTATCATATAAAAAAAGCAATAATCATAAGGTAACCCAGGAAAACATAAAATAATAAAAAGCTAGTATAAAACCAAAAAAAAATCACCCAGCAAATGTTGCCTGGAAAGGTTTGAGAGAAGAACAAAATCTTTGATGGGCACCAAAAGGATTTATTTAAAATTCCAGTTGCTGAATGGATTAAAAATATAATAAGTAAAACATGCCAGGTGAAGCTTCCTCGTAAATGGGACATTCCATGTTTGAGATGCAACATTTGATCAATCCCTCTTACCAGCTCCTCTTCACTTCAGAAGTCTGGAGTATGTGAAGGAAAGCCTCTGGTAATTAATGGAAGAGTCAAGGAGATTTTTAGTCACAAAAGTGTTGATCCTTCAGATATATACTGTAGATTTCAAGTAATTTATATAAAGCTGGGAAACTCAGGAGCCTCCAAATGTTACTGAACCCCTTAAGTCCTTCCTCATCAGCCATGCAGTCCATCAGTATCTGAAAAGGCCCAATCTCCTGTTCCTTGATTACAGACCATAAAGGTTAGTAGTAACATTTTGTATTGGGTTTGGAAATGGTGAAGACCCAGTGGGGTCATTAAATGACACATTCCCATAGCTGAATAGCAACTGTATTCTGAACCTCCTAAGGTAACATGCAATGTCAGAAGCAGGTCTCTGAAAGCTGTGCAAGCCTCATTCTCCATGTCATCATTACAGCAGAACACAGAGAAAACTTTCTGTTAAGGTGCACAGCAAACGCGTCCTATGAGGATGGAAAATTGCTAAACAATGTTTTGGCATGTAAAGTCAGTGGAAAATAAGTAATACCTCTTCCCCATATACAAAACAAACACTATGAATTCCAAATTACCCATAAATGATGGTAGCATTTTTACAGATGCCACCCAATAAACCTAAAACAGAATTTCTTATAACCTGAAGAAATAATGTATGTGAAATTCAGCTTTCAAGAATTTGTTTTGCAAATTTCAAGAAATGTGTTGATTTTTTTCAGCTTAAATATTTCTTCCCTCTTATTAAATAAACTGAAGAAATGCAAGAATTCCAGGTAGACAAGAACCAGAGGAAAAAAAGAACAACTACTGTTTATTCAAGGCCATTGTAGTTATTGAAGTGCCAGACTAGGACCAGGGATGATATAATGGTAAAGTCTCCAAGTCAAGCTACATCTAGTGACTTTATCGATATAACCATGGTAGTGTTATAAAAGTGGTTTACCATTGCCTTCATGCAAGATATTTTTTTGAATTCACAGTCTACTTTATAACCCTAGGATTTCCTGGGTTTCCCATTCAGGAACTTTTCATCCCTGCACAGCTTTATTAAGATCAGTTAAGACTGGTGAGGTGCTATCACCTAGGTGCACCATGGTCATGAAGATCCAGTTCAAAATCCCACTCAGGCCTGAAGTTCATTGGATGACTTAGATAGGTTATCCTTTTTCAACTGATCCTAAATTGTTGCAAGGAAAAAAGGGGAGGGAGGTGTCCCATGTATGCCTTAATCTCCAAGGCTAAGCTTATAAAACTTCAAAACTAAGCAATCATCTTAGTTATGATATAAGACTATAGAAATTTGCCCTGTGGCAGTGTTAAATGATTTTTAGTTTGGCTGAATGTCTATAGCCTTCCCTAGGCATTTTGGAACATCTACATAGAAGAATGACACCATACACACTGGCCTCACCCCACGTCCTCAGACTCTGATAAGGCAAGATCCATGATTATATGGAAAGTTTGACTCACATTCAAATAATTTGCACGGAAGTTCACTTCGGATCTCCTTCCCCCTTCTGTCCTTCCTTCCTTGCCCAATAAACATTCTAGCCTATCATTCAGTCCACAGGCAGTTCAGAGAATTTATCCTTGCAACGATTTTCTGGTAATATATAAACTCCTCTATTCTAGATTTCTGTTTTTTCATTTTCTTTTCTAGAGTGACCTACGGGCCTTCTCATAAGGCTCAAATATTTCCTGTGAACATCACTGTAAGCAGCATTGTTTAAGCAAATGGCCAAAGGAAATACATAATTCCTGTTCCTCTCCAGATCAGGCTTAGCCTTTGGCCTTCATGGCTCAAGAACAACATAGTCCCTGGTGGCCCTGCAAAACGGCAGTTAGCATATTGTTAAAAACAGGAAAAGAGAAAAGAAGCAACAAGGCCTGGAAGTATTTTATACCATGGGTTCCCCCTCTCTGATGCACATTCTAAAATAGCCAGGGAAGAAATTCCTTCTTGAGGAATAATTCTCTGAATGCTCCGTCATGTTTGCAAAGTGAACAAATGCATGAGTTTTGGCAAATCAGTTAATGACACAGAATTACCCCATCACTAGGCAAACGTGTCATGGGCCAGGAAGAGGTGGCAGTAGCACAGTTGTCTCCTGGCCATTTCTTCTGAGCCCTGCTCCCCCTAGTAGGGTCAGTGCAATTAATTCCTTGTGATAAATGCAGGAAGAAGTGGGATAAATCATGTATAGCTCTTATGAAAAATATCAGCTTTTTTTTCTGCATCCAATTTCTTCTTTGGCTTTGAGGAATATCTACAAATGAGCTAGTAGTATAGATTATGCTTGTTTATCTACCAGCCTGAAATCAAATGTTCCTTTGAAACCAATTTTGTCAACTTTTAATGGTCCTAGACATTTCAGTTGGAGGGACACCACGTGCCCCTTGCTACAGGCAGCAAATTGGGGGGGGGGGTAGGTTTCGTTTCTGTGTTAAATAATATCTGTGTTTATGAAGCACTTTGAATATCATGAATTTTATTATTGTTGTTGTTATTATTATTATTATTACTATTATTATTTCAAAGAAAAAGAAAAGGTCATAAAGGAGAAAAGTACAACACTTCAAAGAAAAACACACCAAGGGTACTTCCTGAGAAATTAGCTCTCTCTCTCTCTCTCTATATATATATATATATTTTCCACTGCAAGCAAAAACAATAGTTAATGAGTGGACAGAATGAGAAAGAAACAGTTTCCATTCTAGGGTGCTTTCAGAACACCACTCTGTCTTCCTGCACATGTTTTTGTTTTTTGCTTTTTTTTTTTTTTAATTGGGTTTAATTTCTCGGCTGTGACGTTCACTTCGGTGCTGTCAGGAAACCAACAGCCCACCTGCAATATAAGGGCAATCCTTAGTCTTCTTTGATCAGAGATTCACCTTTGCTACCTTAGTCTGACTCTCTTGTGTACACCAGATCCATCCTCCCACATTCAGAGCCACGCTAATTGGCAAGAGAGTACGGAGGCTGGAGGACTGGCCCTCCTCTCTGATGCCACAATGACTGTAGTCTTGCTTTTCTGCACCACGGTCCTCATTCTGCAGGTGACCAATGGTAAGACAGTGCAGGTAGATTTCTTTCTTTACGGTGGAGGTGGGGGAAGAAGATCTGCAGTAATTGTTTATGTTTTGCATCCTTTGTTTGCATTTGAGCCCTTGCTGCCTAATACGTGATTCTCTCTAGCTGTATTCCCTGTTTTAAAACCACGGATCGTCCCCTTCCAAGCCTTCTTTCAGCCTCCTCTATCCTGGTTAGGCTGAGAGGTGAGCTATATTCATAGCATCCTTTTCTGGCTTTGGATCAATATCTTCTTGCAGCCAGAAATATTCTTTGTTCAACAGGAGAGAAGTACAGGGTGTGGGGTGAGGAAGGCACACGAGTGATGCTTCCCTGCCATCTGAGTCATCAGAAGCTGAAGGACAACTTGAGGCAGCTATACAAAGGACTAGAGGTTCACTGGGTGCGTCATGGAGGCAGGTAAGGCAGGATGACCCAGGTCTATCAACATTGGAATGGAGGGCTGAGTGGGTCAGTGGGACTTCTATTTTATTTTCCACTTTTCCCTTTTCCTTGCTACCAGCCACTCATCCAGCACAATTTTTTTCTTTGTGACCAGTGCTTCCATGAAACGTCATTTGGTGCTCAAGGTGAAGTCCAGTGGGCTTAAGAGTCTGGGCCATTCCATGATGCACCGAGTAACTGTCTGGGACACTGGCTTTCTTAAGGGGAATTTTTCACTCCAGATTGAGCCATTGCTGAAGGAAGATGCAGGAACCTATGAGGCATGCGTGAGACACGGAAGTGAGGAATGGCACTGCCAGTTGGAGCTTGGTGTGGTGTCAGGTAGGTGGATTGGATAGCTGCCAAAGATAAAAATAACTGACCCTTTCAAAGAGGTACAGAGACTCTCACAAGAACAAAGGTGGAATCTGGAGCTAGCTGGATTCTTTAAAAAGCTTGGCTTCATTGCTAAGCAAGGAGCAATTCTGAAGCTGCATGCATTTATGGGATTTAATGTTTCAGCATTCCAAAATGATTCATTTCCCCCACTTAACAGAAGTAGTAAAGTACTTAAGACTGTTATACACCAATGCTTATAAAGAAAGCCACTGGACTAAACTAAGGAGGACGTGAAAGTCCCCACCATCTTACCTTGTTGCTCCCTATTATTTTAAGCATTTTTTTCCCTGTAAGGCATATTCATTTAACAGTATCAAAACTTGAGAGTGCTTCAAAAAATCATGGTTCCCTTCTCTCCTCATCCACTCCCTCCATATCACAAAAACAAGAGGTCTTCTGAACAAGGCAGATATGTAAATTAATATGTGCAACCTTCCCGTAGGCTAGGGATCACAGTGTGTCATATGAATATTAGTATACAGTTTTCCTTTTCTTAACAGTCATTGCTCACCCTTCTCGTCCTCTAATTGAGTCTGAAACTATCAGGTTGAACTGCAACTCCACTCACCCAGGAAATCCCACCAACACCCTCTGGTTCCACAGAGGTGTCCTCATTCACACCTCCTACCGGCTTCATCCTATGGGCCAAACTCTGCTTATCTCAGGGTCACTCAGTAGTGACACTGGGCCCTGGGTCTGTGAACTTACCTTTGCAGATGGGCAGAGAATTGCTGCCACATACAACCTGCAAGTCATAGGTAAGACCAACCTCTTCATCTCACCTTTCGTCACATAAATTGCCTCACCTTGGGTGGGGTGGTGGTGGTGGAGAACCAGCATGAGTAAAAACATGCTTCTCTCTCTCTCTCATTCTTAGTATCCTTGATGAGTCAGAAAGGGCATTGTGCACTGAATTCCAGCTAATACTCCTTTTTGCACTCTCTGGTGACCCACTGCTAAATGTTAAGTGCTCTTTTTAATATCTTCTCTCTAGGATTTGCTGAGCAAGCCTCCTCTGTCATCTATACAGCAGTTGGATCTGACGCTCATCTGCCCTGTGTCCTGAATTCCAATCCCATGCACTATGGAATTTCAAGGATGGCTATCCGCTGGAGGTACATGGTAGGGAGAGAACTGAAGGCGAAACCCACCCTCAGTTATGAAAACCATCAGGATTTCACTCTTCATCTCCCTGCTGTTGGATTAGATGATGTAGGCCAGTATCGTTGTGAGATCACCATCCAAGGCATTACCATCATTGAAAATGTCACCCTGGCAGCGATGGCAGGTGAGGAAGGAACCTGTAGCAGACCCTTTCCCTCCCTTAAGGGATTTTTCCTGAACGTTAAAGGAACATAACCCACCCCCACCTCCCAGCACCACCAAAAAAGTTTGGCTGGTCAGCACAATTATCTTATGAGGAGGGAGCATGGACCACCAGAATATTTATCACTTGGGAATAATTGAATGGGGTGTCTTCTAGGTGCATTGAATTACAACTCCTACCATACCCAGGTATTGGCCAGGTTACCTGAAAAGGGGGAACTGATGGCCAATGTATCCAGAGAGCAATAGGTTGGGGAAGCAGATCAAAATACATGTAGGCACAAACTCACCTAAGCAGTCAGAATAGCCCATAGAACAAGGCTCTTAACCTTTCTGTCTCATGGACTACTCTGAGGGTTGGGTGAAACCTACAGACCCCTTCTCAGAAAGATGTATTTAAGTGCATAAAATAAAACACAATTATGGAAGGAAACCAATTATGCTCAAATAGTTACAAAAGATTTTAAAAATAACGAATATGTAATGTAGTAATATATGTGCTTCTTTATTAATCCATTAAATCAATAACATGATAATATCCTTTTTAAGGTATAATCATTTTAGATAGTTGGATTTATTGAAATTAACAAATGTTTTTGGAGTCCACAGGCAATAAATTACTTTATTGCCTAAATACATTATTGAATGACAAGCTAAATTTTAGTTGGAGGTTAGTGAAAATACATTTATCATCTTTTTTTCCATCCAGATTCATAGACCCCCTGAAATCTATCCACAGACTCCATGTGAATAACCTCTGCTATAGAGTTATAGCTTCCATTAAAGTTTTTAAATGCTTGTACTGCTCATCTGAGAAAGAAAATCCAAGACTGATATTCTATGGTTACTTATCTGAGACTCAGCCACATTGAGTGGAAACAATGATTTATATTTGGTGGTACTGGGAGCTCTTGGGGGGCAAGCTTGATGTTGTATTGTTTGCCCACTCCTCTGAGTTCTTGCCTCACCCACCCCTCATCCCTGCACTGGGAGCTTTCAGTACTGTAGATTTCATAGCTATGATTCTTTGTACGCAATTTCTAGTTGGTTTCACAATCCCTGTTAAGAGATGCCTGACTTGATTTTTTTCTGCTTCTGAGAAAATAAGTTTTGAGGAAGGACTTGAGAGAGAAAGAAGTCTGGGCATAGAATATAAATATGGCTTAAGGGACATTAAAGGAAGAAAAGGTGTTGAATGTTTGTATTTATTTTGTACCATTGAGTCAGTGTTGGACTAGTTTCTGCAGAAGTTGCCTTCTTCTTAGGGGTGACAGAGAGAATGACTGACCCAAAGTCACCCAGCTTGCTTTGTGCCTAAGGTGAGACTAGAACTCATGGTCTCCTGGTTTCTAGCCTGGTTCCTTAACCACTATACCAGACTGGTTCTCATTCAATATTCTCCAGCTTCCTAAAAACAGTTGAGGATGTTGGAAATGGACAACCAATGGAATACTGCAGTGATGATACAGGTTCAAGTGCATCCTCACTCATGACAGTTCACATGTAACTTTGGGCCAGTCATTCTCTACCAGGCTTATAAGGCTGGGGAAGAAACTCTATACCCAGAGGACTTTTGTTGAAAATGCCCTTCATTAGTCTCCACAGAGTGAATAATTGGCAAGTGCAGTGCGCTAAAGAGAGCATCCAAACTAGATTTTATTTGACAATCATCCTGGTATACAATGAAGCACACATGCCATTAGATTTCCAGATCCTAGGCCTTATATTGTTTTGTGTGTTATAAGACGTATCTTGAATTCAGCTCAATAACAAACTTTTGTATTAATCCTTTAACCATTGTTAAATAATTTTGTTGGGTAGATCTGATTTTAAAAAGAAAAAAGAGCATTTATTTATAGAAACATGTATATACTGTCTACTTCCTTGGACAAAAGGTAATTTACAGTCTACATATACTGTAATGTTGTATGTTACAACACTGTTTAACAAAAAAAAAGTGATCAAGTAAGTTCACTGTAGTAAATTTACTGTATTATTGCATATAATACTAAAGTACAGAAATTAAAACAGATTGCTCAGCATGACTTTTATGTAGGAAAAATGATGCAATAATATTCTAATATCATGTTGCTATAACATTAATTCTAGTATTGTACTGCATGCAATAGTGCTAGTATAAAAATAGTTTTAAAAACTTTGGTTTTGGGGAGTAGTCACAAAGTGGTACAGTATTTTTAAAATCTTGGGAGAAAGAGTCTTGCTCCACCTTAAAAAACATCTGACATATTTATTATAGCATTCATTAATTAGCACACACTTCATTAGATGCAAAAAATGTATCGAGATAGGAATACCATACACCTATATTTTGTTGAGCAATATAATAGTAACCACAGAAATCAAAGAGAAATTAAAGAGAGCTGCAGACACCAAAATAATGGCCATTCACAAAACATCTGGTGTATGCAAGATGCAGATATTCCTGCACTGCTGTACTGACTGGTATTGCATTTTTGGAATTGTCTTAAAAAAAACAAGCATACTAGAGATGTTTTATCAATGTTTTAAAATATTAAAATAAAACAAAACAATAGTCTTAAAAGGGTGCCATCTGCAAAGATTATGGCAGCGGTTTCTGCCCTGTATCACTCACGGAACTGCCTGCAATGGTCCTTTCTGCTGGGCCCTACCCGCTGGTGCTAGGAGGCTCTCTTGGAACCCTGTGGCAAAGCTGCTAGCCCATGGGGTCTCACAGGGTTCCCACTGCCTCCCAGATTATTGAAAATGTTCATGGTATTATCGGGGAGGTCATCTAGGGCTTTGGAGGTGGGTGTCACCAGTATGCTGTGGTGTACCATCCAACTTAAGGAAGACAAAATACAATTAGGCTGGATAGGATGAAATTAAATCCAGAGAGCCAGTGAGGTGTAGTAGCTATGGAGTTGGGCTAGGACTGAAGAGACCCAGTTCTAATCTATCCTTAGCTACAGAAGCTCATTGTGTGACTTTAAACCAGTCATCCTCTCTCAACCCAACCTAAGGTTGTTGAGGTGTGGGAATAATTGGAGGAGGGAATGCTTTATACAGATCCAGGTCACAGTGCTGCAATTTGATTAACTTAAATCATCGTGGCAGGAGGAAGGTGAGGACATTGGTGACTTCTGTTTCCTTCCTTTCCTTCAGTCATTCCCAGCACTGTTGGGCCAAGAATTGCTGAAGGTTCTCACTTGCTCCTCAACTGTAACCTCAGCTACTATAAAGGAAAAGAGCATTTTCAGTGGAAGCGGCTGGACTTGCAATCCACCAACAGCTCGCAGTCTGAGTCTGTCTCCATGAGGCCTGAGATCCTGAAACGGGGCCCAGTCCTGGAATTCCCCCAGGTGTCACCAAGGGATGCGGGTATCTGGGAATGCAGTGCCCATGGTCCTGAGGGGAAGCTGGGATCGGTGCAGTATCACCTGGAAATTACAGGTATTCTTTGCCTCTTTACATTTAATTGTTGAAATGTCTATTTCACTCTAAATTTCATGGATCACAACAGCTCACATCCTTAAGTTTAACAAGAAAAATGGTAAAAACTTCAGAATATTTGTATAAGGTCAACAGATCTTATGAAACAGATCAACAAAACAGATCAGCAAAAGCTTGGAGAAATTAGAAAGCTCTTCTGGTATTTGAAAGATATTAGAATGCATTCCAAGAACTTGTCTGGGCACAGCATTCAAAGGGCAGAACACCAGTAACCCCCACCCCCTCCACCAGCTGCCCTGATTCAGATGGCAAGAAGACTGAAAGATCTCCTATGCGGCTCTGAAACCATAGAAAGGCACAAGTGACACACGACAGCATCCAGGTACCTTAGCCTTTGCCACCAAGCGCTTAGAGGGCAAAACGGTGAACTGGGCTTGAAGACAAACTAGAACACAGTGCAGTGGGCCAAGCACCAGCAGAACAAGATCATGTTGCCCAGTTCCAATCGCCATTCTCACAACCTGCTTCTGAACTAACACAGTTTCCAAGTTACCTCCAGAGGCAGGCTCAGATCTACCGCCCTGCAATCGTCTGATCCAGACGACGTGAGGGCAGGCTACCCGTGACCCGACAGAGAAAGTCTACTGCAAGGCTTCCAACGGTGGGGTCGTGAGCGAATTGGAAAGAGGGCGGGGAGGGGTCGTCGTGCATTTGGCTAGGCGCGCAGACACGAGCGTCTGTTCAGGCGGGAGCGTGATCGGGCCGGGCTCCAGCCGCGAGCCGCTGACGTCACCCCGCCACCCGCAGGCAGGGCGCGCTCATTTCCTCGCTCGCCCCCGGGGCTCGTTCGCAACCTTTCTCCGCAGGAAGGCTCCGAGGTTTTTCCCCAACCCGGCTAGGAGAAGGCGCCGCCGCGGCAGGTTAAGGAGGAGGGCGAGCCTGGCTGCCCGGCGGAGGGGAGGAGAGAGGGAGAGAAGGCGGCCACCGTCGCCGCCACCGCCCCACTCGGCTCTTTCTGCTCGCGGGAGCCGCGGACGCCCTGGCTGAGAGGGGCAGAAGCAACGGCGGCAGCGCCCCTGCCCGCCACAAAGGGAGGAGCGAGGTGGGGCATCGCCCCAGCGCTGGGTGGGCGCTGCCGCGTTCCCACGTACGGCGGACGTAAATGGCGCGGTCTGCCTGCCTGCCTGCCTGCCTGCCTGCCTGCCTCTCTTCGGGCGCTCCTTCACCCCCCCCCGCCCGAGCAAAGGAGAGCGGGGAAGAGGACCGAAGAGCGGCGCTGTTTGTTTTTTCCCCCTTCGCGCGTTTCATGCTTGGGCTTTGGGCCAGCGGAGCCCTTGTGCGAAGCGGGAGGAGAGAAATCGAGCGCTCATTTCCTTTTTGGGCGGGGACGGGGGGCAGTTCTGTCCTCTTGGACGTTGGAGCTCCCTTTTGAAGGATGGTCTCTCTGCAATCAGTGGGCTGCCTTCAGCCCTTCTGACTGGCATCCCTCACCCTTGGTCAGCCTGGCTAAAACTGTCGGGGGTTGCAGTTCAGCAGCATCTGGTGGCCCGAGATTGTAGATGACAATGTCATTATTAAAATTAGGTGATCCATTTACTTCTTGCACAACTCAAACCCCAATGAAACCATTATTTTTGTTTGGGGGGAGGAAGTGTCACACACATTCCTGTCTCATTTTAGGGGGTCACAGCATTGCAGTTTGAGAACCCCGGCTCCATCCCAGGGTGGGAAGACGACATACTACACTACTAGAGATGGTTCCAACAACGGGCCCAAACAGCAACTTGAGAGAGAGAGTGTTGTCCCAAATAGGCTGAACACCATTTACTCAGCAGACACCTCCAATGTACTTGGTTCAAGCCATAGTTGGTTACACGGTCCGTTAACTGCTCAAGACAGTTTTTATAGGTGGTTTTCCTTGCATTCGATTTAAGAGGAAGGGGTGGGTGTCATCTGATTATTAATTGCATATCATTTCAAATCTCTGGGTGATCTCGCTCAGACATTTGATGTAGAGACTGAAAAGTACAGATAGGCTAAACCTTGTGGGGCCTCAGTAAAGCTATGGGCTTCTAGATTGGAATGGTGGCATCATAAAATTCAGATAGTCTACTCCAGTGTTTCTCAACCTTAGCAACTTTAAGATGAGAGGACTTCAACTCCCAGAATTCCCCAGCTAGCATGCTGGCTGGGGAATCCTGGGAGTTGAAGTCCACACATCTTAAAGTTGGCAAGGTTGAGAAACACTGGTCTACTCAGAAAAGTATGATGATTAAAGGGATTGAAAGCTTCAGAGAGGCCCAGAAGGATTAACCAGTCTCTCAGCATTCATAAAGGCAACCAAAGCAGGCGTAAAGGATGCCTGGAATGGATCCAGATAATTTTGTGATCAGGAACCCCAATTTGCATTTGGGGGTATTAAAGAGCATAACTATGGTGATAAAGCTGCTATAGTGTTTGTGACTGAGAGTTCCACCCTATTCTCTTAATTTACCAGGTGGAGGCTTAAAATTATTTGATTGTATTTCTTACTTCATTTTTTAAAATCAAGGGGATGGGGGAATTAGTGAGGTGGCTCCCTTATTTTTTACTTCCTTTTATTCTCTCTTTTATTTTGTTTTATATATTTTTAATGTATCTTACTGTTTTTAGCTTTGTTGTATGCTGCCCAGAGTTGCCTGTGGTGAGATGGGTGGCTATATAAATTGATTTAATAAATAATAAATAAATAAATACAATCTGTGCAATATGGTGGGATTTGTTGCTAAGTAAATAGGAGACAGAACTTTTATCTTGACACACATGGTGCTTCCCAATTCCTTCTGTGTTTTATTGTTTAATCCAACCAAGCATTATGAGCGCTGCCATCTGATTAAAAAAAATAACTTTGCTCTCACTAGTATACTGTTTATTTACTTCCTACAATGTGTATGCTGTTCAGTTCTGAATGGCTTTGTTTACATCTCCTCCATAAGCTGCCATTTTGCTACAGACATCAGATAATTGATTTTCCATGTGATATGCATGCATAATGACCCCGCTATATTGTTTTAACTGCCCAGGTTTTATAGTGCTTCCGTTTTTAGAAAGTTGGCCAAAGATGATAGTTGAATGGAAAAATTAGCCTGTCAACTTTGAGGATCCATGGCTGCTTCATGCAACTCTCTTTTAATTGTTCTCTGTCTCGAGCTAAGCTAAAGATTGATTTTTGAGTTAGCCATTTTCTGATCCTCTCTGATTTTTTTCCCCATTGTGGCTTTATTTAGTTGTGGTTTTGTTTTGCAGCCAGTCCCCAGATTGCCAGCTTGCCGCCAGTCCCAACTGAGATAATATTTGGTCTGTTACTCTTTCTCCTTGTTGTTTTACTCTCCATCATAGCCTTGATCTACCTGAGACGAAGGGTAAGTCACAACCCCTCTCCCTTTTCTTCTTAATTTTCGGTGGGAAACCAATCATCTGAAAACAACTTGATTAAAATGCAGTGAACATAATAGAGTTTCTTGTAATTACCCTTTTTCCCTGAAGAACAACTGATAAAGTTGTTACTAGAACAGAAGACAGAATGTAACTACAATTTCTTCTACCACTATTAATTTTAGATGTGTTCCCTGAACTTCCAAGCATTGGATAGAATTGTGGATGCTTTGCCAGAGAAAGGAGAAAAGAATGGAGGCCAGCAGAAGATTCTGCAGTTGGAATGCTAAAGGAAAAGAAGGAAGAACATCATTTATATGAGAACTGCCAGGACTGGCCAAACAAAACCTATGAGTAGATTTCTGTTGGTTTAGGACAAGGGTCAGTAAGCCTACTGTTTCTTAAACTGTGAGATAGATCCTCCTTGAAAATGTGAAACTTGGATATACAATAGTCCATTGAGGGAGAGGATGTGCAACCAATTTCTTCACAGAAATCAAATTTAAAAGATCCTCAGTTATGCCTGCTGGATTTTGCAGAGATGATTGCTCCCTCTTTACTTCCACCATTCCAGACTGATTTGGGATAACTGCTTGGTATTCCCCTATATGTTTTTTTCCCCCTTTTGTGCAAGCTTAGGAGGGTCAGAAAAGTCTTGTTCATTTCCGTCCCTTTCCCAAGGCTATTGTTGGATTAATGTCCTGATCTACAGATTTTCACACAAAACAGTAGTTTGCAATACAATAATTGCATGCCAAGATACGACCATACATGTTCTGCTGGGGTATGGATGGTTAGTGCAGAATTCAGAGATCCAGGAAGTAGAAAAAAACTGGTAAAATGCCGTTTGTTTAGGTATCTATCAGTTGCAGAGGTGATGATAGCTCCCTGTATATTTAAACGTTTTTACTTCAACCTTTTCACTCTTTAAGCCAATCTCTCTGTGTGGTAGCAAGTACTACCTTCTTGGCATATTTAGGTGCAGTTTGGATAGTTTTTACAGGCTAGAGAGAATAGAAGCCTCTTGATTCCATATATTACTGCATACATTTGTTCAGCTTGTTCTTCCTTAGTGAATAATATCACTTTTATAATAATGCTATTATGGCTTTTAAATACGTTACATGTATTAGTATTGTTACAAAACTATAAAAAATTAATCGAGCAAACCTTTAGCCTCTGAATTCTTTACAGGTAGTCCTTGCTTAGTGACTGCCTCAGACAGTGACCATTTGCAGTTACATTTGCAGTGACCATTTGCATTTGTGACCAATGCCCGCATTTACCTCCTTTGCAGGTCTGTAAATCAAAGGAAAGCTGAAGTAAGATTGTAAGCACAGTTGTGGTCATGTGATTTTTCAGTTAGCGACCACTTTGCTTAACAACCGAGTTGCCAGTCCCAATTGGGGTTGCTAAACAAGGAGTACCTGTATTAGTAGCACCAGCCAGATCTGCTTTACAAAAATCTGCTCTCTTCTCATTTACTTGTTTCTTTATTGCTATACCTCACAAATGATCTAGTGAAAAGCATTGTACAGGGAAATCTTCTGAGTGAAGAAAGCTGGAAGAAGGGGACCCAGTGAGGATGGAGCATGGTCAGTGGACCATAGAAAGCTGGCTGAGTATTGGCAGGGGTGGAATGCTGAATGGTGCTCATGAATGGAAAACAGTGGAGAAAAGGAATTAAATTTAGTAGCTGGAACATTAAACAGCACCATTTCTTTGCAGAACCCACTTGTTATTCTCCCGTTTGTAATCCACAGTTCTATAAGCAGAAATAATTATCTTTGAAAGCTCACCTCTTTCAATAAAGTAATTTCGTTTAGGACTTCAAAGGCTCATCTTTTAAAACAATTAAATTAAAAATAAAATAAATAATTAAAAGGCAAATGATAATTCATGATAAACCTCAACATTCTAAATCCATGTTCAAATCCCACCAGCTGTCTGATGGGCTGGGGAAACTGTGTAATAAAGTAGGCAAAGTGGGAGGGCCCACTCATACAGGTGGCCCGGTTTTGAGGGAATGTGTTCCCTTGCTTTACCTCTGGCTTAATGCTGGTTCGAAAGATGCTCCCCAATGAGCTGTTGGGCAGGATGGTGTAGCAGGGTGGTAAAGTGGGAGAGCTGGCGCTCTGAAAACCCAGTGGCTCCATGCTGAGAGAGGCAGGCTCGACAAAGCCAGCCCTCCCACGTTATTGCACAGCTCCCCCAACCCGCTGAACAACTGGTGGGTGGGCTTATTTTAGTGTAAGTTTAGTCCTTTTTCAAAACCCCACATGCTTGCAGTCTTGTGAAAGTGCAGTGTCTTGAAAGAGCACGAAAACCCTGCTCAAAGCCTAGCAGCTCCCCCGCCCCACTGAATAGCTACTGTACAGCAATGGCTGAAGATTTCTCCCAGAAGGAGAAAAAGGAACAAGATTGACAGTGCAAAAGACCTGAGGGGAGGGACCAGTTTCACCACACCAGTCTGAAGTGGCCAATGGGCACTAGGCTGGTCCCATTCATTCTACGTGAGCTAGTTATAGAGCACCTCAACTGTTGACTACCTATTTACCCCTCCCTCCCTCCATCCATTTATCTGGAAGTTTGCTAAAGTGACACTGCCATCTAGAGTCTACAAAGAAAACAGCAAAAAAAACCCAGATTTATTTATTTATTTATTTATTTATGACCAATCTCAGGTCCTTTCAAGATTTTAATATATTTGCATAAAACATGTTTATATATTACAGAATACAGTTTTCCTCCAATACTGATGTTCATGAGTTTATCCCTTTTTCTTCTTACAACACACCTTTGATTTCAAGACTGTATGCATGAGCAGCAGAAATAGAACCACTACCACATGGGGGACTTTTCTGTCTTAATTCAATCTCAAGGGAGGCTTTGGCTTTGAGTGAAAGAGCTTTGCACAGTGCTTATGGCTGCTCCTTGGGGGCGGGGGTTAATTTTATATATGTATATATGTATGTGTGTATGTATATGTATATAAATAAAGCAGGGAACAACCAAATCAACGTTTAAGCATAACACATGCAACACTTTTGAAAGCAAAAACGAGGCAGCATGCGTGAATAGCTGGTTCGAAAGATGCTCCCCAAAGAGCTGTTGGGCAGGATGGTGTAGCGGGGTGGTAAAGTGGGAGAGCTGGCGCTCTGAAAACCCAGTGGCTCCATGCTGAGAGAGGCAGGCTCGACAGAGCCAGCCCTCCCACGTTATTGCACAGTTCCCCCAACCCGCTGAACAACTGGTGGGTGGGTGCGTGCACCTGCAACTCTCTCCAAGGTCAACCAACGGCTGACCCAAGGATTCAAAACCTCTCTCCCCAGATCTTCCCAGTTTCTGAGAGTAAACTAAGGATTCCATTCTGGATCATTTCCTAGCACACTCGTTACATTCTGTTACGGTAGTTTCCCAGCTTGTTATTCAACAACTGTGAAATATGACCTAGACCTTTTTTTATGATCTTACTAAAATTTATCTTGAATCTCCTAAGAGCTAAAACCCTTTCTCACTGGGCCAGTTGGGAATGTTTACAATTAACTGACTTTTCAAGGGGCAGTCTACATAATTTCATGTTTTAAATGAAAAGAACTTTTTTGTTTTTAATCGTTTGGGCATCAGATCATGAGCTGCCTAGGGTTATCTTATGTAAGACAGGTGGCCATGTATGTTTCTAGACAAACCAACACACGAGCTGAGGTAGAATGGTTCACAGAAATGCCAAATAAGTTTTTCTCACAGACTGAATCAAGCTCTTTCAGAAGCAGGCTGAGCAAAGTTGGGGAGGCTCTGAAATCAGTACAGTCTTGCCTATGGTGGGCTCAACTGTTGTTTGATGGGCCAGTTGCCATTCTAATATGTAGCCTCTACTTACCTCACCTAATTCTTCTCCAAAGGGAATTAATTAAAAACACGCACACAAAAACAAAATAAATATTTGCTATACAAAATAAAGCTAGTGCTTTGAAAAAAAGAGTCAAGTAGACAAACCTTTGCTGTTAGGAGAGTTGGGCCTTCTTGTTTCATGACGGGATAGTGCTTAGAAGCTCACTTCTACATAGGCTGTGTCACCACTAGCTCTTAATCAAGATGCTCTGGCAACATCCTTTTTTGGGTATATCACTGTGCTGTGGTCTTTCCTCATCTCATCCCCAGCACATGAGCAGACCAGCCTTAAGCTGTCCTTAGCCCAGTCAGTGTTAAAGTATGTTCTTCTGTGTACCCATCAGCAACCACCAGGATTGTAAATCTGTTAAACTTTGTCACCCATTATGTTGGAAGCAAGGCCAGGGCCAATCGTGGTTGAATCTGAGAGGAACACTGGTAGTTTCAGGCTAATATGAACATACCCTTTCTCTTTCAGTTAATCCTGTCTGCCATAATTCTGCTGTTGTCTGCATAAAGAGCTTGATACCGCACTACTGTGAGAATCCTCCTTCGGCTTTGCACAAGAGAAGTAAAGATTAACTTCCTAGCACAAGGGCTCTTTTTGCATTCCTCTGGCAACTCAGCTCTAGCTGCATGCAAATGTTTCCCTGCTACAAGCTCATGACTACTTGGATAGCACAAAATGACCCATGATGGTTGTCATTTTGCATCCTTTATGGCATGGTGGAAGTAACTGGCAGTCAGCAATTTAAATGACAGACTATCAGAGTTACAAAATAATAGTAGGTTGCTCAGCTAGCAGTATTGTGAGCACTTTAGCTCTGTAGCCCTTACCAGTTTAGGACAAGGCTGAAATATTATAACAATGGAATTATGGGAACAACCCGCTTCCCATCGTCTCCTTAATAGAGCATGGAGGAATCTGAAAGTCAGCTTTTGTTGCCTACATAAAGAAAGGAAAGGAAGAAGAAAGAAAATAGAAGTAAAAGTGCTGCTTGTGACTCATAGACCCGCTGCAGTGCCATGATTGGTGACTGGTGATTTTTTTCCCCACACCAGCTAGCGATATACAGAAGAAGGAGGGCAGCAAAGCTGAAAGACCCAACCAACTGCTTTGGCATCTATGCACTGTGCATGCATAAATCTGCACCCTTCCACAGTGAGTGGGAACAGAGGCATATTCAGACAACTGGCAATAATAGCAACAGAGACAATAGAAGCAATGGGAAATAGCAAATTTCATGCTGGCATTGTTTTCTGCTGATTAAAGTATGGGTAGATAGCCAGCAGAAGAGGGGGGAAAGCCCACAGTTTGTATGGAGAACAGAAAACTCTTATTAGGATGTTCAGTTGCTTACTTTAGGGGTCTAGGAAGCATTTGTGTGACAGCTGCTTTCTTCTCGTCGTGAAGATGAGAAGCGTTCAAAGTCTTTTATACCAGCATGTCCCGGTGCAGGTCCAAATTTTATCCTATCTGTTCAATTCCACATTAGGTGATTCCACATTCCTTTTTCACAAACACATACTGATTGCATCAATATTTTTAGTTACTGTACCAATATTGCTAAGCAACCATCTTAATGTTAAATTGTTTTAGGATACTTTGCTGATCCACACAAGTGCATAAGTTGAAGAAATGAGTTAATTCTGGGGACAGCGATACTTGAATAATTTAGTTGCTGCCAAGGACAGCATATTTTCATGTTTTCATCAGATATGACAGTTTCAGTGTGTCTGGCACATGGTTACATGGCTGGCAAACATTTCAGTGGTGGATTAAGTACTTAAAATAGTTTCACCCCCACCCCTCACCCCCGCAGTTCTGTAAAAAGTTTTTTTTTTTAAGTAGCATGTTAAAAGTCCTAAACAGTTTAAAGTTATATAAACCAAAATCAGAACATTCCTTATGTTGTATTTTGATTTCACCTTCTCGCTGTTAGGAGAAATGGCTAAGTGTATCTTCTTCCTCTTCTCCTTCTCCTTCTCCTTCTCCTTCTCCTTCTCCTTCTCCTTCTCCTTCTCCTTCTCCTTCTCCTTCTCCTTCTCCTTCTCCTTCTCCTGAATTTGAATGCTGCCAAATCTAATCAGACTTAAGACAAACAGTTAAAACATCTATAGTATAATGTAACCATATAAAACAATAAAACAACCATGGTTAAAGCAATATAATATTAAAACCTCCATAATAACCAAAAACACTAAATAAAAACACTCTACTACAATATTTTAAATTAGTAATGATTACTCATTGTAAACAATATCATAATAAAAATGACCCTCTACCATCGCAGACCCTCCGGAAAAGCTTGGTCTCCCCTGCTTCCCAGAAGGTCATCACATCACATCAACAAATTCCAGTCCCTGCACATCAAACCTACCAGCCTTTAAGAAACAGTGTCGAACAATCTCCTAGCATTTCTCTCCTGAAATTTAGAAATTTGGAGATGCAATACTGTTTTTGGTATGAGATAAGCCCTTTTTGATCTAATGACACTGTGCGTCATGTCCTGCAACTGCATGAGTTCTTCATCTGTCCCTTCTTTCGGTGGATGGGGAACTCTGGTTTTCAAAGAACGATTGCCAGTTCAGAAATGGCTATACCAAACGTCCTTGGATTTGAAGCTGCATTCTGAGTTGCTGTGGGGGAGGAGAGGTTTATTTGGCTTAAACCACCTCCTGGGTTCTGAAATCCTGTAGTGGAACTGAGTGGCATGACCACATGAGATCTAAACAATCAGAATTGCTCACATGCCTTAATGACAGTCAGAAATGGGGATGTGCTACCAATGTATTTTCTTTTACTTGTGAGGAGGGGGAAGCAATGTATACTTAGGAGGCCAGCATGTGTAACTCAGCTATTGGTCAGTAAATAAGCACTGCTCAACTACTGACCAGAAGGCCAAGGTGCCAACTAGCTGTTTCCTCTGCTTGCTTCCTTTACAAGCAGGCAAACATGCCTATAATCATATATCTTGCTGCTGCAAATAATCAGAACAGCCCAGATCAGTCTTGGGCACATTTTAAATTAGAATCAGAAGGATTAGGAGATTGAAAGTCTAGTCATCTGGAAATGCCATAATTGACTAAGCATAGATGTGATTGGCTGTCCATCAAGACTGCTAGAAGATATTCTGTATGTAACACTTTAACCCTTAGCTTGTAAGTTTGATGTGATCACCATCATTGATGTTACAGCACTTGCTGCTGCTTCTTTATGTGCTTATATAAATTCCACAAAAGATCCTTGGAGTAGTATTACCTCAGTTAAATAGATTATTGTCCAACAAGGATAAACATTATCAAAGATACATAGGCAGATATCTTCAGTTACACTTTTGAAATCAGTGTCATTTAGTTTTTTCAGCAAGAAAATTGAAGGAGAGCTGTTTGATATGAACAATATAAAATATGGCAAGAAAGTTTCCCTCTTAGGATCTGGGCAGGCCCATTGTTATTAATAGCTGCCTGGATATATGGCCATTGATCAATTTGTTATGTCTGTTAATTTCCATACAAGCAAGTACATAATATACATGTAAGCTGAACACATATCACAGGAACTTGTGACTCTGAGCAATGGGCTTTAAGGTTGATTATCCCAAAAGAGTCCGGACGAAAGTCCTTACAAGTAATTGTTTAAAGAACTCAAGTAAGTTCAAAACATGCATCAAGAGAATCACATGTCGGACTGAGGATGTTATTTTTCTTACTCATTTATGGAAGGCCAACAAAGGAGTTAATAAACTTATCATCCTCATCAGGGCTCTGAAAGTCATCCCCTCCCTTCTCAGAGAGAGTTTAGGTAAAGATGGTCTTGACAGAAATAAGTGGATTTCATGACATTGAGCAAATTTCTGTTCTTCCCTCTGATTTAACCTCTGCATTGTGCCAACTGTTATTTCTGACTCACAAGAGTATCTCTTCTCCTTTTGCAAGAAAAAAGTGTTAGTAGGGGTATCCTGAAAGACTCTAATTGGTGTTATTTGGAATGCCTTCAAAAAGTCTTTCATGTGAAAAAGCACTGAGAGAAAACTGATCTTCATAAATTCAATTATAATTTATCTCCATCATAATAAGATAGGAACCATTTTCTGATCCCCAAATGTTCAGGGTACATTTGACTTTGCATCAATTGTTTCAGAAAATTTAGAATTGCTTTATGTGCTCTCTACTGTCCTCTGTTAAAATTGATCCTTCTAATTTGTAGGAGCACTTGGTTTAATTGTAAAGTCTGCCTGACCTCAAAGTTGTTCTTATTGGGGAGCTTAGTTATTGTGTTGATAAAGTTCTCTAAGACTCCATTTCACCTTTGAGCTGATTTTGTTCTTCTCTTTCCTCTATTCAGTCTTTCCTCACTAATTTCACTCAAGATTTTACTTTCTGCATCACATCTTTTTCTTCACTAGTTTTGATAACTTCAACATTCCTGTGCCTTTTGTATCCTCATTGTTTGTGTACTTATGAATAAACCAATCCAAAAGTTGTTTTAACTCTTCCACTCTGTTATAAAATTTATCTGTCTGTACACCTTTCTAACAACCTAGTTGTTCAAAAACAGAAAGCACAGTAAGCACTGTTGAATTATAAAATCAGGGGTTAACTTATGCTCACTTGTAGTTTCTCCGGATTGGGTCTGAGGCTCATTTGTCTGCTCTATAGTTGTTGCTGTGACTATTTCCTCTCCCTGGCATCTAAATTCAGCTTGTTCTTCTAATAAGGCTAATTCCCCATATCTATTGCTCAATGATAGCAAATTTAAATCATTCCGAGTGTTTACTGAGGCTTTAGATGTCAGCAAGTTGTCAATTTTCAGTTGTTTTGACAGTCTGTCCCATGACTGTCCACAGCTTATACTACCTCATTTTTCAGAAGCTTTGCAGATCCTTTCTAGAGTTACCCTTTTTTATTTGTTAGATTGCCACAACATTTTTATTTCCCATATCTGTGTGGTTGCCTGTGACTTTTATATCAGGTCCAAGGATCTGATAAATTATTTTAATAGTAAGGTGATTAAAGTAAAAGAAATTCCCTATTAAAATAATAGCTTAATGTGCAGCTCTTTCAGTGATGACCACTTTCCTCTTCAGAGAGTAATGTTATTAATAGATCAAGGAAATTAAAATAAAACATAAAATACAATCAGTATGTTAACAACAGCAATGCAACACTCAGTGAAAACATCTGGATTTATGGGAGAGTATGATTAAACAAGCTAAATTTCTTACTGAATAGTAACCCTAAAGAGGAAGAAAAAGCCAACCAAAGTATTTCCTAGCAAAGACATGCCTACTTTTGGAAGGAGAGAGAAATAAAGAAAAAAAGAAAATCAAAGTGGTTAATTTTGTGGATTATTGCCTAGGTTTTGGGAGAGGAGATGGGGAAAAGAAGGGCTAGAAAAGAATTAAGAGCAAATTTAGCTGATGAGAACTTATTGGAAGTAAGCTTCAGAAGAGCTATGGAGAGTGTAGTAAAACATTATGAAAAAAACACAAGCTGTGTTTGCAAACAAAGCTAATGAAGTCTGCTGTTACCAGAGGTAAATTCTTACAGTAGTGAATCAATGGTAGATGACATTCTGGAATACCATCCTGGTCAAATGGGAAGTTGCCACCTTTGAAGAAGGTCCAGCGTGCTGTTTTTGTTTTTTAAAAATTGCTGGCTGACTGGAGTGATGCTATCGTGAACAGAGGATCCCTATCTACCCCGCCTTGTTTCACTGGCCCTGCATTAAGAGGGCCGTGGGATTCCTATCTGTTGTGTAGGGCAATTCCTAGGAATTTGCCTCTGTGTCAATCAACGAAAGAGATGATTCTCTCTCCTGAGCCTATCTTCTTCATTCAAATGACACAACTGCCCTGGGGACTTTTGCATATCATGCTAATACTTCCTTTCCTCTTGATTCGTAATAGAGAAGAGGCTCATGGATCAATCAGACAGAAGACACAGGGGATATTGCAAAGGGGTACCTGCCCTTTTCTGCTGGGTTGGGTGCAGTAGCAGTTGAACTAATTTCTTCTGCAGGAAGGAGATCTAGAAAGACAAGAAGGGGATTTGCTCAGTTAAGCACCAGGTACTGTACAAGAATCTTTCCTGGGTTGAAAGAATCCTCCAAATCTTGGAATTAATGAGGGATTTTTTATTATCTGTTCCTCACCAGACTTAGTAATTAGAATAAAATAAAAGGAATCTGTCACTCCTGGATGGCCACTGGATTTGGAAACACATTTTTAATGTGTCAGACAGAAAGAAAAAAAGTGAGAAATTGCTTTTCTTCCTTATTTCTAGAATCAAGGGCGGAGGAGATTCTTCTACTCTTGGCCAGAGTACTGTATTTAAGGAAGATCCTTGACAAGTATCCGGCTTGAGTTAAAGAGACGGGAGATAATCTCAGTGATTATGCTAAACAAAAGGAGTTACTGAAGTGATCAGATCAGAATATGATAAATTTGAATTCGGGAATGATAGGGCACTTCCTCACATTTTCACTCCTCAAGCTCTTCTCACTTCTGTGTGGGAATCTTCTCCTGCCCCTAGGTTTCCACCATACTGTCACCACTGGGCAGCAGAGTCAGTTTACTTTCAGCACAAATCACAATTCTGGTTTCCACAGGGCAGACTGTTTCCCCATCTTTCACCTCACGTGCCTCCAAGTTCCTTGGATGTGCCCACTCACCACAGCTGAGAAGCTATCCTTGAACCAGATGCCTTAAGATGAATAGAGAAGAAGCTCTGCAGATCCTTTCTAGAGATCTTTTTTATTTATTAGGGGCCACAAAACAGGCATAGCAGAGCAAGGACAAGAGAAGGGGTCATGGATATTAGGTGACTGCCAGTTTTTTTACTTCTCTGATGGTCAGCTGAGGGCGAACTGGTCAGCTTACAATTGCTTTGCCTGACCAGTTGTAAGGCGATGCAGAGGACAGTCACAAGATGGTTACTGAGGAGCGGGGGTGGGCTGAAACCAGTGGCTGTGTAGAAATGTCTTTAGAAACAGTTGAAGGTAATTCACGATTATCTTCCTTTCTTCTGAGTTGAAATACTGAGAATAAGGAGCAAGTAAGTTCTTGAGCAACTGTAAGCCTCACAGCAAGAAACTGCAACAACAACAACAACGAAAACAAACTCTCTCACTCTGCCCAAAACAGAGAAGGTGAATAGGCTGGCACTGTTCCTGAACAGAAAGAGAAACTGACAAATGCTTGTTAATTTCATCCCATCTCACTCATCTAGGCCAGTATTTCCCATCCCAGAAAACTTCCAGAACTTCACTTCCCAGAATTCTTAGCAATGGCTGTGTTGGCTAGGGAATCCTGGGAATGGAAGTCCACCCATCTAGAAACTGCCAGAATGGGAAACATCATGTCAAGTCCACAATGTCCATGCCCCAATCCCGAAGAATTCTCATGCAACCAGGCCTGGTTCAGAAAATGCTTCTTTATTTTGTGGTACATGTAGCTTTGAACAAACTAAATTGCTAAAACTAAAGCCTAGAAAAATTTCCCTCTATTTATCCCCCCTCCCCTAATTGCCTTGGCGCCTCAATTACTCTTCACTTGGTGGTGAGCTCTTCCCTTCCTCCCACAGATACATAGCTCCTTCCTGGCCAGCAGGCCCCCACTGGCCTTGCCTGCAATTTGACCCGGCCTCATTGCCCATATAAGGTTAAGCTCCTCACCATCTCCTCATTGCCCATATAAGGTTAAGCTCCTCACCATCTCCCGTGACTACTCCTATTACAACCCTTAACTACTAGCTCCCCTCCCTAGTCACAATTGGCAGAAGCAAATCAAGCAAACTCCCATTGACTGCTATGTTTTGTAAATTAACAATTGTTGGTTGATGCAGGTTCTGACACATGGGTCTTGACTTCTGCGGAGGAGCTACACAAGTGGAAAGCTATCATCCCCCTTGCAGAACCTGAAGCTCAGAGGCGGGAGGAAGCAAAAATCCCCTCCAATGGGAAAATAGGATAAACAATAAACAAAAATGAAACACACACACACAGTTTCACAGCTGTTTCAACTGTAACCCTGCTGGGCCAGAAGTAAACCAACTCAGATTTCCAACACTGCTGATAACAAATGATCACAGAAATTTAGACTTACCTTTGAGCTGTTACAGGATATTTATCTGGAGATGTCCATTGACTTTTCCTAGGCCATTTTCAAATGAGATTTTGTTTTTTGTGGGCGATACACTATACAGAGAAGAGACAGAGTAAAAGTGAAAAAAATATCCTCAATTTCTATCTTAAATAAGATTAATATAAATAGGATGGCGACTTGGCTTTGTCTTTAGGCAAGATCTGCAATTAAACAATTATTCATAGGGAGAAATTGAAGTATTAAAAGAAAACAGTAGATACTAGCAAACATATTTGGAAAAGCTCATAGGTATCTCCTGTGACTCTAAATCAGGCTTTTCTAAGGACATTTCCACAATGCCATTGTTTTCATTCCCCAAAGAAAGATCAGCTGCCAGCCTCCTGGTGCGGAAAGAAGGGGAAAATTTCCAAAATTCTGGTCAATTTCTCTCCTCCTTTCTTCTGGACTACTGAAAGGGACCTGCAAAGCTCTCAGCACTGTTGCCAGCATTTTCATTACAGGTCTTGAAGCTCAAAAACCAGGAGGAAGGATGGGGTATGAGTTTCCTCCAACATTTCAACAATCTTAGTGCCATGGCAGAACCACACTGTACCTAAGCCAGAGATAAATCAGTTCAGATTCCCATTCCCTACAGGGCCTATTGTATCTAGTCTCTTTGCCAAGTTGGAATGGAGCCCCTCCTTTCAAGCTCAAAGTGTCCCCCCTCCCCCCGCCCAATAATAGCAAATATCTGAGAGCTTCATATCTTACTGCAATTATTGGAAGCTAGATACAAGTTTCCACAGCAGAAGCAAAAACATCTTATTCCTGGCACAAAGTGTGTACCAAGTGCAGATGGAATGTAGATTTGATGCTTAATCTTGCCCTTAATGCCAGCAGCTTTGGTGTTTTGATTGCATTCTTTCCTGTGGGATCTCCTGTCAGGAAAAGAACTGTCTAAATTGAGTTGTTAAGTAACCCAGATGCCTTTCTCCAACATGACTAGACCAGGTTTGGCCTGCTGAGTTTTAAGAACGGCTGCTGGGTATAACTGCTTTGTGCAAGCAGCCATTTGCACCCCCCACCTTCATGTATTATACCCGACTTCTGTCTGGTCCCTCAAGAGTTGTTCTAACGGTGTCTTTTTCACTGTAGATCTTGTCACAGCAGAGTCAATAATCTGAGACTCATTTGCAAAGCTCTACATTCTATTTCTAGGCCACTTGCAAGTCCCTCGGTGCCAGCTGAAGCTCAGTCAACAAACTGCCACAGATGTCAGGTGCTCCAGCTGCAACTGGAGACTGCCTGGCCTTTGAAGCTGGTTACCACATGCAGAAGTGTGTTGACCGGGCATTTTGACTTTCCTTGAGGTGCTGTTAATTGCAGGTACATGAATTATTGTTAGGCCCAGCCTGGGGTCGCTTTACAGGGTAAACCTCTGGTTATTCATAGTAAAATCTAGTAGGTGACAAGAGGTATGGAAGCCTAAAGGTACCACATAACTGAACAGGCAAAGGAGAACATTGATAATTGGAAAGGAGGACAAATGTGGAGGGTGGGGGGAGGAAGACACACTAACTGTTTAAGTTTCTTGCATCCATGACAAAACTTATAGTGAAAAACTGCAAAAAAAAAAAAAAAGTACTTAGGCCTACATGTATATGAAATTACTTTTTCTAGCATCAGAAAGACTGGTTTTTCAATCACAATATTTTTCCAACAAATCTTTATTTCCAAGAACATATGCTAGCAATAATACAGAATCGACTACTGCATGCGCTTTCCAAATTTCACCATGGAAATATATGACGAGTCCACAGACTCCAGTGATCATCGATTTGAAAAGACTGGATTGAAACCGATTGCTGGAATCAGGAAATAAATTAAATAATGAAAATCTAGGCTGTCAAGTCTATTGACAGATGAGGGAAAGAAAGAAGCAGACACTTTAGAAGGTCACAATACACAAAAGTTTGAATGACTACTGTTGTGAAAACAGTCCAAAATTAACAAAAAGCAAGATACTCAAAAAGCCAGACAATATTTGATTTTAAGGCTATGCCTGCCAGACAGAGGACATGAGAACAAAAAGGAAGACATATTTCCTCACTGGACGTCTGGTAACCCCATGGAAGCCAAACTTTCTGGCCTGCATTCGTGTGGCTAGAACACTTAACTGGACAGGAAAGAAGAGTGTCTTGGGAGTGGCATTAAAAATCAGTATGAAACAGCAGAAAGACATGCATTGGGGTCCAGCTGGTGTGCCATGGACCATGTTAGTCAGTCTAAAGTAGAGGTGACTCCCCTCTTCCCCTCCCAATTACATTCCCTGCTGTGTCAGGAATTCGGTAGTTTTGGAAGGGGCTTGCTGAAATCCTGAACTTAGAGAAGATAGGTTACTATTCCAATGAGACAGCTAGCTTTAAAAAGAAACAACCCCACACATCTGGAAATGGAGCATGGGTTGAGGGCCACAAACCACTTGCTAAGGCATAGATCATAATGTGTAAAGAAAAGTGGCTTGGTTTTTATAGCATACTGAACAAAATTAAAGCTACCGCATAATGGCCTAGGTATCAAGAGTGTTGTGTGCGTTCCATTTCTGGATACAAGAGAGTTACACAGTATTTAACTCTTTCCTTGGAATAGGACAAAATGAGAAAGAGTGCATTAAGGTAAGATACTCAACAATTAACTCTGGACACAAACAGAACACATGAACTCCCTTTTAACTAGGAAATGCCTGGATTTCTGTCCTGTTGGGACCACAGGTGACGTTATTAAGCATGTTTTGTGAATATGGGTGTGCTTTTATAAATGGGTGAGGCCTCTTGTGTCACAAAGATAAAAATGGTGAAGAAAATCTCACCAATATAATTTCTGCACAATGTAATACTATGAAAAGTACAGGAGCAGGTTAGCAGAAAAAGCAGTCTATCTTACATGTGAAATATTTTTTTAGCACATTTTTATTCCAGAACTCAAGGGGCATTTAAGATCCCAGAGTTGGTCATCTGGAACTGACCCAAATCAATCCTGTTGATTATATTCTCCTCAGACTTTCCCCTGGAATCATTTCTCTTGGCCTGTAGGTGATTTATCACTAAGAAAGTTAAGTCTTTTACTTATTTGTAACTTGGTTATTAGTTCTAGCCAAAAATATTGTCCCTAATACTGCAAACCCTATCCAAATGCCACCTGTTCTCCCACTAATGAGCAATGGATATAGGGGGAAAGAATGAGAAGCCCCATTTAAAAAAAAATATTTATTGATCATATTTACATAGCTGCCCATCTCACAAAACTGACTCTGGGCAGCGTACAACACTCAGTTAAAAAACCCATAAATACATATAAAACATTGAACTATAAAAACTATAAAAACACACGCAACAGGAGAGGATGATGTTAACTGTAGTAAGGGAGCCATTGCAAAATCTCCCTGGTTCCCTGGAACCCCCAGGCCTGATCCCATGGCTAGGTCTTGAGGGACTTGCGGAATAGAGGGATGGGGCTAACCTCACTTCTAGGGGGAGAAGATAGCGAACATTTTAGCCTCCAGCTTCCATCTTTAGCAGCCAGAATGGAAGGCCCAGCTAATCACCTCTTCTGGGTTTAGTGCAAGACTTGGCAGGACAGAAACAGCCTTAACTGTCTTGATGGATGATCTCTATGAGAAGAGAAAAAGGGACTGTGATTCTTTTTATTTTATTTTTATTGTGTGTTTTTTTCATCAGCTTTGAGACGAAGAATAACCAGTGAAACTTGGTTGGGGGTAGAGATTATTCCCCACTGCCAAGTTAAAGAACTTATACACTTGTTTTGACTTGGTAGAAAACTAGACCACATGAAATTTGCTGTAGCCATTGCTGATCCATAACTTTCTATTGACTGTGTTCCCAGACACAGACAGTTTCCTGACTTCCCTCCAAGATAATGACAGATTAATTAACAGATTTTAGACACCTTGAAAGGTGACCTCGAATGGCATCAGGATAAGGGGGAAAATGCTCCTTTGACATTGGTACAGCTAAAGACAAATTAACCCTGCCTCACTTATGGGCTGAAGACAAGACTGAGGCAAAATGATGGGGGCATGGTAGGGAAAAAAGTCTGTTTCATAGTTCGGTCTGGAAGATGGACATAGTTGCACCCCCCCAAAGGAGGTAGGTATAGTAGTACAAAGCACTTTTTGCCAGCTTTGTTGGATGTGGTCTTTCCTGTACAGGCAAAGTCTAGTGACAGTGATCCATGCTCTGATAACTCCCAGAATGAACTGTGGGTATGTGTAATATAAGAGATTGCCCTTGAAAAGGACCAGAGACTTCATATTGTACAATATTTGATTGCTAGAATGCTGACTGGTCAGTTTGTCTGTTGGTCAGTCTGTCTGTTTCTCCCAACAGTGGCCTTCAGGATTTTGCTGAACTCCAGTCCCAGTGTACCTCACCATGCCCACTGAGATCTGTAAGTAAAAAAAAAAATGGAAGCTCACAGGCTCCAAAACATCTGAAGAACCATATAAATGACGTCATGTTATATCAGTTATGTAGGCTCCCTACTGATCAGTGTATTTGGTAATAATCCAAAGTTCTAGTGTTTACCTTTAACAGCCTAAATGGCTTGAGGGCCAATACAAGGAGAACCTCCTCAAATTTCACCCAGGCCTGGCCTTGAGATATTCAGAGAAAGCCTTTCTCAGCATTTCATATATTAAAATGCCTAGGAATGTAGAAAAGCAAGGGCCCTCTCTGGGATGATGCTTCTGCTTTGGAAACCTCCCCAAGTGAAGTGTGTCTGATGTTAGCACATACTCTTTTCAAGTAACAATTCAAAGCTTGTTATATTCCCAAGTATTTCCTGTTACTGCGTTTGCAATTGAATTCTCTGAATTGTGCCATATTCTTGTTTAATGTTGAATTCACACTCTTTTTAATCAGGTACTGTAGAATCAATTTTTGGTGGGAAGACCTTCTCAGTTTAATGGCACTCCAATCTTGGAAGTGTCCTGGAGAAAGATGGTCGCTGCCTGCACTCTAGCTTGTTTTAACATTAGTTGAAGATATGCTTGTTCACCCAGGCATTTGCAGGTAACTTTTGCTCCAAGACATTTGCGGCCTTGCAGGCTTCCTTTTTAAATGAACTCCAATTATTTTATTATTTGGGCTCGCGGGACCATTTTTTCCCCCTCAGTAATTGTTTTTATGAAATTCCAAAGTTGAAGTTACTTTATCTGTTGGTTAAAATGATGTTATCTTTTATAATATTGCATAGTACTTTTAAATTGTGTTTGTTTCATTTTTTTTTTTTTTACTTTAAACTACCAGGAGTCTTTGGATTCTGGCAGATAGAAATGTGAGAAATAAATAGTTTTTCTGAAGATAATTTTGATTTTTTTAAAAAAAATACACAACAGGGCTCCTTTGTTGGGAAGAGTTGTATAAAATAAATTGGTAATCAGAGTGACAAATTAGATCACCTACGAAACTTTTTAATGGTTTATAAAGTTCTGGTTTATAAATTCTTCAAATACAGACGTATGTGCATGCCATATTCTCATGTAATTCCTGTTCACTTCCAAGGCTAATTTTCTTCCAGACTTATTGGCTCTCAAAAATCTATTGCTTCAGTCTGCCTTGCTCTGCCTCACATTAAAGCTAGGAGCTAGAGTAAGCATCAAATATATGCTGCAGCCTGAATAGCAGCAGTTCAGACATGGTTCTGTGATGCTTGTGGTATTCACTGTCTTCCCCACAGTACATGTCTATTTGTCACCCCACCTATAAATCAAAGCTGTGCCCCCAACTCCAGAGAGGGTTACAAGCTGCAAGGAAAGAGTGGGTGGCAGAGAGAGATGAAATCTCAGCAGTGTGTAGAACTTGGTGGATTTCCTCTGTGTTACCTATGGCTGGATCTCATAGAAAGATGAGCCACCAACAAAATGTGGGTGAGAAACCACAGAACCCCTCCTTATTTCTCTAAAGAGGAAAAAAATCACTGAAATTCAACATCATTATGAGATACCTATTTCCAGGGGCATCTTGAACTATTTGATTGGTCTATGAGCCGTGCCAGCCAACACACGGCATCTGAGGTTGGATATCTTCAGTAGGGTTATCTTATCAGGGCTGGAAAAATCAGAATGATACTGGATGCCAGCAAAGCATTATGAGTTTTTTGCATCACTTTACTGCTAGTGGTCATCTGGAGTTTTGTAGCCCTAATATATTAGCCCTGTCTTTTGAAAGTCTCCTGTCCTTCATACACAAAATATCAGAGATCCTGAATGCTCTGGTATGCAAATCAGTAAGAAATCATTTCACAAACAGTTCAGAGTTCATAAACTTCCCAGTTCAGGTTTGGGGCCTAGGCTGTCAGTTTGTGAACGAAGATACTTTTATTCATGGGCAAATTAAGAAGTGAACTCCACATGTAATTTGAACCTTAGGGCAATTCCAGGCCTCCTTTTTAGTCCACTAGTAGAATGCCTGCCTTGCAACAGTCTGTCTCCATCCCTAACAGTATGTATGTTGTTCCATCCCTTACCATTTTCCTTATTAAGAAAAAAAAACAACCCTTAAAATCTGCCATTTTTCATACATGGGAAAGTCTAGCCATGCTTCCATGGCCAATGAGGGTCATCTGCTTTAATACTGAAAGTCATTATTGTCAAATCCCCAGCCTCCTTTGCTGTTTATTTGATATCTAGGTGAACGCATTGGATTCTCAGGGCTAAGAGAACATAGATATTCATAGGGAGCAGTGAACTTTGTAGAACTACAGTATAAAGATACTCCTGTGGATTTCAGACCACATGTTCTTCTACCTGAAGAATGGAACATCAAAAGATGTTGTGGTATTAATCTTTTCTTGTTTAAGGAATTTGGAAGGAAAGGAAAGAAGACAGAAAGATGTGTTGAAGAACCCAAACAAGGTGGCAAACAGGTGGCATTATCTAGACAACCGTATAAAATTACATGAATGAAGCATGATAATTGAGCAATGTCTCATGTGGAAGCAGCGCAAGTTATAACATTTATGATCTCCCATGTTTTTTTAACCCCTTCTCCTATCTTTTCATTACTGCAGAAAATCCAGAATTAGAGTACAGCTTCAAATAGAAAACATGCACTTGAAGCACAGTGGGAAGGGTCATCAGTGGCAAAAGTGGAAGACATTTTGAGGTTGTCTCTCCTTTCTCTAAAAAAGCTTGCATTTTCATTCTGTGTCCTAGAGGAATTTACATTTACAGCCTTTTCTGTGTTTTGTCTTCTCTTGCTTTTTCTGCCTGCCAAATCTTCTGTAATAGAAATACTGTAGCTGGTGAAAACAATTCACATCGCTGCCTCTTTCTGTAAATCCTCAAGAAGCCCCAAGTGGATTTGATGTCCTTCTTTCCTAGAATGAATCAGTGGCCTTCACCATACCCATTGCAATTAGTTACTTAACAGGGGAATTTGGTTATTGTCATTCTTCCTTCTTATTCCTAATTACACGATTAGGAAGAAATGAGGCAAAAGAGGCAGCTTTATGCCCTAAAACTGGGAGAAGGATTTTGTAAATTACCACTTTTCAAACTAACTACCAAGGAGAAAAACCAAGTCAGCAAGTTTTCTGTTTGCAGTTGAAGCAGTCTGTGTACGCATGTGAGCATTCCTGGAAGTGGGAATCTGACCTGAGCAATGACTAGTGAAGCAGATGTTATAACTATAACAGAAAGGAGTTTTATTTACATGAAATGCATTATAGGGATAGACAAAGCCCAGCATCTAGCTAGCTACATCCTGCCCAGAGGATGTCAAAGTTAAAGAATACATGTGTTCTGTGCTTGTGTGCCTGGGAACAAAGGCAGAAGGAAGTGACTTTCTTCCAGTCTCTAAGACAAAGAGCAAGCAAAATGATAGACAAAGAGCGGACACAGAGGGAAACCTTAATTCTCTATCTACACCCTATTGCCCCACCTCCCCTTCCACTCAGTAGGTCAGGAGTTATCGAAAGATCAGTGGCACTAAGTTCAACCTCCAACATAGAATGTATACCATGAAATTGATAGGATTATGAAACTTAGTAGATCAAGTTCTAATAAGTTCTGAGAGAAGCAAGATGAGAAATTGACTGGAGATGGCAGTGGTCTCAGGGGAGATGTCATCAGTTCTTTTTTTATAAGGGATAATGGCAGCCCGGCAGAGATGAGACTTTATTGCAAAAAAGGCTTTATTATACAAATATACACAAAATACTTGAGATTTTGCAAAATCCTGCAAAAGACTGAGATTTCTTATTTGTTTTGCCTTTAACCTCATCTCTTTTCATTTAAAGAATTTGTCTTTTTATACCTTATTTTAAGTTAATTCCTTTTAATTAGACTTTGTTGTTTAACCCTGAAACTTTCTCTGGACTAACAACATCTGTGACCACCTTTCTTAGAGAGAAGACATTAACCACTGGTCATTATTGTTGAATAAGAGAATAGAGTATTGTAAAATTTTATGATATTTGCATTATAATATCAGTACACAAATGATGTAAATTTCATAAATGTCATTATTTGCACCATTATAGGTCCTTTGTATGATTACATCATCATACAAATGACATAAACTGCAGTGAGAATTTGGTCAGCTGTGAAGATTATTGTACCAAGGTCTACTGAAACAAAGTTTCACTCTAAGTTGAATGGAGTGGGAAGAGGTTAAAAATGTGTGTGATTAAAGAAAAATAAGGTCAAGAATGAATGAGTGCTGAATGCATCTGGGCTGAATGCAAACATGAGCAACTAGTACGAAAGAAATACGTTGAGTTATTTGATCACATAGAGTATAGGAACGAAGGTCAACTTGCAAAATAAATATATGAAGGAAGAATGAATGCGTTGGGAGAGGAAGAAGACTGAGAAAATCATGGTCGGATGAAATTGATTAGATCCTCAAAAAGAGAGCAGTGAGAACTTTCAAGAATAAAAGGAAATGCATGAAATGGTGTACGGATATGGTAGAAAGCAAGGATGATTTGCAAGTATAGAAAAGTTCAGAGAGGTATAGCAGAGAGTGTTGGTGTATACTAACTCTAGTTTGATTTCTCCCTTTTCCCCTTATCACCTGACTGTAGTTTCTTTTCCTTCCTTCCTTCCTTCCTTCCTTCCTTCCTTCCTTCCTTCCTTCCTTCCTTCCTTCCTCCCTCCCTCCCTCCCTCCCTCCCTCCCTCCCTTCCTTCCTTCCTTCCTTCCTTCCTTCCTTCCTTCCTTCCTTCCTTCCTTCCTTCCTTCCTTCCTTTTTCTTATTTCTTTCTTATTCTTTTTCTGCAATTTCTGTAAAATTGCTCATTCTGAAAGGGAATAGTGTGACTGATGTGTATCTGTGTGGGGTTAGGAGGAAAAAAACGAATTGAGTGCCTTCCTTGAATACATTATTTTGATTGTAAGAGGAAGGTGGTTTTTCTGTTTGGTTTTGTTTTTTCTGCTTTCCTCAGTTCTTGTCATCTGTAGATTAGCTAACATCTGCAAAAGACTCATGCGGAAGGAAAGAACGGAGAAGAAATAGAGAGACGGAACAAGGTAAGGGCATAGTTTTACTGTTTAGCAACATACGTTAATTCATTTACTTGATTTTTAAAAAATACATATTTAAAGAATGATGTTGCCACTCAAAACAATGTTTCTTAGGGCAGCTAACAATAATTTAAACCCATATCTTAAAAAATGCACTAAAAACTAAATGGTATGCAATCTGACATTTAGCGCAGCTCCACTTTAATCTCAAGCTAGTGTGAATCAATCTTCAACCTCCTTTTTGCTTATAAAAGATCAATCATTTTTTCACTTTTAAAATGTAGGTTATACCTGGTAAAAGAAGTTGCTGAACTGTGTTGTATTAATTTTTTTATTACGATTTCTATCTTTTTACTAGAATTCGGAGGCTTATTTTTTACCTTTTTCAGTTCAAACTATTATACTAGTTCTAATTTCTGTGGTCCCTTTTCATGTGGTGTTTGGAGACGGAGGGAGAGAGAAACTGGAATTATCTTATTTATCTATCAAAGTATTTTTTCATCTTTATCTTTACAGAAGGGTCCCAGAGTCAAGCATAAAGCAGTCCGTTCCCTAACATTTACTTTCTAAAAGGCATAAGACACAAAGAAAAGTTTTAGAAATAGAGGAGGAAAAAGATATGGTGATGGTTGCTTATTGAGTTGTCCAGATCAACAGGAGTATCCGTATTGTCTCTCAGAGTTATCACTCCACCTATTCTTTGCCTGGTCTGTCCTGTTTTTTTACTGATCTGTTTCTCTCTTCCTTTTCTATTATTTCTCTTCTCTTTTGTTTTCCCTTTCATCTAGTAAGCTTTATCTCCTTCTTTACCTTTCCCCTCAGGGCATATTGGCTTTTCCAAAATGGCTGTCAGAATAGAGATTACCATGTGGAGCTGGTGATGGCAGTTTACGGAACCATTTTTGCTTCTTCTATCTTCTGTTCAAGATGGTTGGACTTGCCATCTCCATCCCCTGCCTTCAAGTACTCTGAAAAGCTATATAATTTGGACACTTTGTAAAAAGCAGAAATAAACTTTCAGATAAACAAGTGAAGTCTAAGAACATAGAGAGCAGGATGATTGGAATGTACCTCCCCCCATTTTTTTAGCATTCACCCCCCCCCCCGCAACTGCATGTTTGGGTATATACGATATATACACTTCATTTCACTTAACCATCTTTTTGATCTGTCTTGGCCTTTACTCCAGCTCTTGAAAATCAGACTAAAATTTATCCGAGCAATTGCTAAGACTTACCTTGAAAATGGATTTATTCATCAAACAGGGCATTGCTCCCCCAGCTCATGCCCTTTTCCTTCATTCACAAGAGAAGAATTCTCCAATGGTACATTTCACACTTTGGATTCTCCTTTTATGCAGAATCTTTCTTTGGAGAACCAGAGAGACCCTCTCATTAGAAAATCATTTGAATAACTAGGAAGTTTTTCTGTGTAGAGCCTGGTGAAATGAGGGGGAATCGGGCAAGAGCATGTGGCTTTTCATTTAGCTCATAATTTGGTGGGGTTTCAGCAAAAGTATGTGTTGATGACTTGTTTACTATAAGTTATGATAATCCACTGCCCTTAAAGATACCTGCTCAGTTGCCAGAGTCAGCCGACTTTATAAATAAATGATACTAAAAGCATATTAAAGCTGGAAGTAATTCAAAACTATCTTTTGATGTTTACTTTAAATTAATTTTTTAAAAATGTGTCCCAGTCCAATAGCAGCTGAAGACCATCAAAGGGTCATCAAAGAGTTTTTGTTTCATCTGGGACAACTCACCCAACATTGCTGCTGTACAACCCTGCAGAGGAAAAACTGCCTAACGGGCCTGAATTATTCGATTCAGGGCTGGATGAGGAGACACCCCCCCCCACACACACACAACTACTCTGGGATATTTGCAAGTGTTTCATAGGGACAGGTTCTGGGCTAGCTTTCTCTATTAGGCAGGTGGATAGATTTTCCATCGGGTCTCTTCCTGTTAAGATTAGGAATGCATGTGTGGAAAGATCCTACGTTCAGCCCTTTAGCTGAGGGCAATGTCCAAGCTGGGAGATTACTGGAATACAAATAGAGAAAAACTTAACTTCTGATTATCAAACCTATTCTATGGCAGTACAAGAGACCAATAAACTACATACCTTCTGCACCATTGTGTCCTTTCAGTATTCTTCAACCTTCTTTTTATATATGTGTGTGTGTGTGTGTATATATATACACACTTTCAATAAAAATTATATATACATATAAATATATATATATATATATATATATATATATATATATATGTATATATAATTTTTATTGAAAGTTTTTACATAATTAAAAGATAAATAAGAAAAATATGTAAAAGAAAAGTAGAAAAAGGCAAAAGATAAAAGAAAAAGTTCTAGAAGCAGTACAGATAAAGAAAGGAAAAGAAAAAAGAAACTTAAACAAGCGGCTTACAATCTTCTTTACAGGTAGTCCTAGCCTTACATTCATTCGTTCAGTGACCATTCAAGGTTATGGAGGCACTGAATGAGGGAGACTTATGACCAGTTCACAAAGTTGTGGCCCTCACAACATCCTCCAGCTTGCAATTATGACATCCCAGGGAGCTGTGGTCATGAGATTGCCATTTGTGACCTTCCCTGCCGGCTTTCCACAACCAAAGTCAGTGAGGAAGCCAGTAGGGAAGGTTGCAAGTTGCTCTGGTAAGTCGCTCCCACTTTTTCTCCTGCCTGCAGCAACCCCTCCACACACGTGTCAGCCCTCCCAGGGTCTCCCCAACCCATGTGCAGCATGCGAGGGCCACCCAGGCCCTCCTGTGGCCTCCCATGACTTGCGCACAGCCTGCGTCGGCCCTCCCTTGGCCTCCCCCATACCACTACGGCACCACCCCACTCCCATGCTCTTTACCTGAAACTCCCACCTCTTCCCACTTGATGACCTGTGCATCTTGGGGTTACGATGGCAACCAGAACTGCCAGGATTGTTGTCACTAAGTGATGCAGTCACATGATGTCGCGCTTTACGGCTGTATCATTTAGCAATAGCAATCCCAGTCCCAGTTGCCATCATAACCCGAAGACTACCTGTACAGGTGTTATAAACAAACTTTTACCATCTCTCTCCCTTTAGAATTATATTATATAATTCCCTTCTTCCCATATTTAACCCTTTTTTAATCAGCAAATCTAGAGATCACCAGTTCATTTTTGTCCATTTTCAGCAAAAAGTTCATAAAAGTTTTCCAATCTTTTATAAAAGTACTTATTGTTTTGTCCCTAATCAAACAAGTTATTTTGCCATTTCTTCAAGTTCTGCCATCTTCACAATCTACTCTTCCATTGTGGGTACTTCTGTGTTTTTCCATCTTTGTGCATATAATAGCCTCACTGCAGTTACCATATATAAAACCAATCTTCCATGCACACTGGGTATCCATAAGTCCTAATAAAAAAAAATGGTTTCATCTGAATATTAATTTTAAACATTTGTTGCATCATTGAATGTATAGTGTTCTTCAGTCTTCTAAGCCCTGGTAGAGCTTGGTGGAATGCTGTGACATATTTGCAAGATACAAGGATAAAATTGATTGGAGCCTTCCCAGTTCTGGCAATTTAGTCTGTGGAGGTGGTAGATGTGTCTAACCAGATTCTTTGAATGATTTCCAGTACTCATAACCCCAAGAGGCAGACAACTAAAGTTGAGCTCCTGCCGATCGTGGATTACATTTAGCAGGGAAGGGGTGACCAGCTTATTCCCACTCCTGATGAATGGGAGTAATCCCAACTGTTTTAAAGCAGGTGATAAAGACCAGCCCTGATTTTTTTTTTTAAACAAACAAACATTGGATTTAGAATAGATGAATAGTGATGACTTGTGGCTAATATCTTCTCTTTAGGCAAGGTGATCATGTGGGTGGTAATTTATCAGATTTAGACATTCTTGGATGAAATGGATAGTTTCTAGTTCCATTTCAGGTAGAGTTTAGGCATGGTTTTGCAACTGAAGCTGCCTTGTAACCCTAGAGGATGGCAGTAAAGCTGTTCTGATTCTTCCAGGAATTCAGCAGCATTCAGCACTGTTGATCATGATATCCTGCCAAAGAGTTTGTATGTGTCAGAGTCTGCATGCTCGGTTCCCAATTCCAGTAAATCTCCTGGAGCCAGTTTGTTTCCAGTAAAGATTTCTTTATTGAGAAGCAGCATACAGCATTCCATAGATTGCTGAGACTAACCCTCCCTGGCCAGGGCTCTCCTTCTAACCCCCCTCTACTCTATTTTCCCGCTTGATTCCTTTGCGCCTCTTCTTTGGTCTCACGGTTGTTCAGCCTTGCCGACGCCTTGAGGCTAGATAACACCGCACCTGGCCTTTGTTGTTTATTCTCCATTTCCCCTTCCCTTTTATGGCAGGAACAAGCAACCATCTACACAAGTTATGATTCCTTCCCAAACTAACATTTGTACTTACTAGCTAATTAGCACATGCCTGTTAACATTATCAATATTCTAATAACTTTCTAATAGCCCTTTGATAGTTGCTCGCCTAGATCCTGACAGTATGAAGGCACTTCCACTCAAAGATTCTATACCAATTTGAAAGTAGCTCCAGATTTTTTATTTCCATGAAGTCAGTAGTGTCGAAGAACTGAGTACAGTAGAGTCTCGCTTATCCGACATAAACGGGCCGGCAGAACGTCGGATAAGCGAAAATGTCGGATAACACACAGTAACGATTGAGTGCAGTAACAAAAAAAAAAAAAACCGATCTGCTGTGCCTGTTGCAATCGATTTTTGTGTTGCAGCGCCGCACTGTCAGGAGTAACAAGAAAGAGTACACTCACGCTCACAAACAAGCGGCACACTTTTCTCGTTGCCGATTTATGCGTGTTGTGTTTTTTTTAGGGGCGTCAGATAAGACGGAATGTCGGATAAGCGAAGGTCGGTTAAACGAGACTCTACTGTATATTTATTTCCAGCTACAATGTGTGTAGCTGAAATTGGTGCAAAGCTACATTTTGTGTTGTTTTTAATGCTGTGGCTTCACTTTCTATTGGAGGTAACTCTTGCCTTACTGTTCTTCTTGGCTTCTGAGCTTTGGATTCTGAAGGAGAAATGCTACTTTGCTTTGCAGTAGGCTAAGTGAAAGGAGCAGGTGTGAAACCGGCAAGAGTTTTGTCCGTCACATCTATTTCAGCTATAGACCAACCAGGGTGCAAAGCATCACTCAAACGGGTTTACCTTTCTTTCCTTTCCCTATTATATGGAGTAGGATTGATGGAATTTTGTTTTTGTTTTGGGGCAATGATTTGTGTTCCTTGTTCTCAGCAATGCAAATCAGCAGAATTCAAACAATCATGGATTTTGCTTCTCTGTGTGTGTGGGGAGTGAAAATGGCAGTGTGGAAGTACCATGAGTCAGGTGTGAGTGATTCTTCTTTACCATGACTTCATGCTTACATGAATGATTCTGTTCAATCACAAGATGTTATAACATTTTATAGGGTTCTATCTTATGCCACATACTATTTAATGTGAATGTTAGATCACTCCTTGAGGTTACTTTTTTCAGCAGATCCAGGTGATGGAGTAGAAATGATTAGTGGGTATAAATGATTATGCTACAGTTATGGCTTCATTAAGCTTAGACCAAACAAGATAGAGGGTGAGTGGATTATCTGAGTGAACAGTTGAACCAAATTTGGAGGGATTGAGAGTTTATTAAGGGATTACACTTGTAGCTTCAGGAAGCTTTTAAATCCATCTCAATTTTAGAGATGTAGATATCTTTTGTGGAGTAATTACTGTTTTACCAGTCTGATCTGATGTGCTATCTATGGTCCAACCTACATAGAAATCATGTGCCCACTTGCACTTAACTACAGCCCTGGCAATATCTTTTGTCCATTCTAGATCTTCATGATGTTGCCCTCATCTGATCCCCAGTTCCAGTATGTCTGTGAAACAGTTAAATCACCCTTAGTTGTTCCATTTTCTCCCTCTCCCCCCAGCTTTTTCTGACATCATTCAAAAATGGCCTTTAAGGTGTATAAAATCTGTTAGGTGTTGTCATCTTTGTCACCTCGGAAGGAAGCCAAGTACCTGACTGAGAATAAGGCAACAGGGTCAGGACAGAGGTTAGCAATGGAGGTAACAAATTCCATGCCCATATAGCTTTCTGCTGACTCAAAGATGGGGTAGAGAACATTTCAACTCCGCAGCTGATAGCGCTTGAATAAATAATAAATTTCTGGTAATCCACATGAAAGGATAGTATACCACAAGCACAAATTGAGTTTTCTGTTTTCAATAAGTCAATGCAATAAAAATTTATTTCATAATTTGATTATTAAAGAGAAAGTATGTAAGAAACCCCTATAACTATTCCCAAAATATCTTGGAGGATTAGAAGAAGTTTAAAAAATGAATGACGTCAACCATAAAAACATCACAGAAAGTCTGACTGTACTCAGAACTTGGCATCTCTACTCAAGAATATTTTGGCTTCTGTCTATGCTGGAGCTCATACTCTTGTTCTAATTCTGCAATGCCATCAGTGTAACTGGAATTGTTAGAAGCAGATGGAGGCATGATTTGAAGGTAACAGAATAATGCAATCCAACTGAGATCATCACCAATGATATGGGCTTTTTTTTTTCCCGTTCAAAAGTCTACAGTAATTACAAACAGTTATCTATATATGAAGAAGTAGCCAGGAGCTCTAACCAATATTTTGTTTTCTTATTTATCAAGAGCAGTTTCACTTTTAAAGCTAAGAAGAAATGAAACAATAGTTGAATTATGTTGCGGAATGGGCACATTAGCTGTTAGCCATTACTTGACACATTACAGACTGTAATACTGTTCCATGGAAGTGAATAGGAGATCTTTCCCCTATGTCTGTCACCATTCCACATTCTCTCTTGACTTCCACAGTATAATCCCAAAGCAGATCCCTGGTATGAAACAGGTTGTGGTACCTTCAAGTAGGAAATGAAAGGATATGTTTCTTGGATCTTTCCCAGTGGTCCAAAGCAGTGTTTCTCAACCTTGACAACTTTAAGATGTGTGGACTTCAACTCCCAGAATTCCCCAGCCCATGCTGGCTGGGGAATTCTGGGAGTTGAAGTCCACACATCTTAAAGTTGTCAAAGATGAGAAACACTGGTCCAAAGGACCATGAAAGTGAAGTGCTTGTGTCAATCCTGCCAGCCAACTTGTGAGTTAGAATCATTAGTTCTGCTTTTAGAGGAAGAACATGGAGGAGAGATGCTGCCAAAAAGCAAGATAAGAACAGGATTTAGTCTTAGAAAGATTAGTAAGAGTCCTTATGCAAGCAAGACCATTAAGATTGGGAAGAGGAAGAGGACCTTGTGGAGAAAGTATTGCCCTCCCTTTCCTTGTGTTTAATTTATAATTTCTTTTTCTGCCTTTATTTATTTAATTAAACAGAATGGAAAATATAGAAAAAGGAATTTTTTTAAGAAAGTAAAACAACAAAATATTGTGTGTGTTCATGTGTGTGCATGTGTATGGGCTTCTCATATATGTATATAAAGTTTTACCCAGTGGTTTCAATAAAGGATGATCATATTTCATTATAAACATTCATAAGTAATCTATGTCTGCAGGCCACATGTCCAAAAGTCATATTCATAGACTTATGAATGAGTGTGCAGTTCGTAAATGTTATGACTTCTCTGTTCAAGTCAGACAAAATCTTGAGCTGTTCTTCAGTTGCCTGCAGCATCCAAGCTAAATGGTCAAAAAGAGCATTGTGTCTGATTCTGGCCATGAGGGCCTGCTGATGCAAATTCTAAACGTCATATACGTCGGTTCTGCTCTGTACCTCTACACCAAGCAGCTCAGCTTCTGTGATGGGACAATTCTTCTCCTTATTTCACCTTCAGCTGCAATTAATCAGATTGTGGCCTGTTGAACTCACTCTTTACGCAGTTTGACCTTGCCTGGTTGTTCAGAGTATTTTGCCCTGAAAATCTTTGGCTGAAAAAAATTTCAGCTGAAAGAAGAAACTTTGGGATAAGTCCACCATAAGTGGAAATACATACCTCCCAAACTGCATCTTTCCAAGACAGAAGTTCTTGATCTTCTTTTGCCCTCTGATTCATCTGTTAATTGTTTAAAATGAATTTTACATATTAAATCCAGACTTAAAATATGAACACATCACAAAAATTTCAGTAGTAAAATCTAAAGAAGACCCTTACAATATTCAAAATATTGTTGTTGAACTAAAATGAAGGAAGGGTCTACAATTTGTCAAAAAAAATGTTTTTCTCACTAATTTCTTTAACCTTTTTATCAAACGCAGAAACAGTCATCAGGAGGAGCCCACACAAATATTTCTTGACTTCTGTACAAAATGAAATCATGCTCCCTGATGAAAAGAGCAGTATAGAACTCAGTGAGCTTCCACAACAGAAGGTAGTCTAAAAGCTGGGTCTCTCTGCTCCTTAATAAAGCTAACTGTAGACCCAAGCTTATTTTCTGTTTTGTGATCTTATTTCTGAAAAAAAAAATTCAGCCAAAGAAGAAACTTTGGGACAAGTCCACTGTAAGTGGAAATTCATTCCTCCCAATATGCATCTTTCCCAACAAAGATTAAATTAAATTAAATTAAATTAAATTAAATTAAATTGATCTTCTTTTATATGGACATACATCATATGCAAAGGACTTTTCACCTAATTTTTAACTTGCAAGTTGCCCAAATGTATTGAAGGAGGAAGAGCAAACCAACTAGGCTAGAGAAACCCAGAAAGAGTCCCCAAATTGTGGAAAGACATGGTAAATGACAGATCCATTCCCTTTGCAATGCAGAGCCTTGAAGGGTGGATATTGTTGATGTGCTGAAGAAGGATGACAGCAAAGTCACTGAAGAAAACAATCAGCATGCCTAAAATGAGTGACACTCCTGCAGGGAGGCCCAAAAGAGGAACAGCAGCAACTGATAATACAGACAGCCAATGTTATGATGGCATGGTCTTGTTCCAACCCATGAAGATATGGATTGCACTTTAAATCAATAATGGAGAAATATCCAGGACTACTGCATAAGGCACAGAAACCACTTTGTGGAGAGGTAGGGAGCAATCAAGCAGCTGCACGTGTAGAAAGCAGACAGAGGACATACCAAAGGAGCTGGGAGGAAAATGAATTTATTCACACCTATTCTTTCAAATTTGCAAAGGCTTTCCTCTACGCATAATGATACAATCCTCAAAAAGTTCCACTTTTCACTCATCTGTCCATGGAACATTCCTTCAGAAGCCTGGAGGGTCATCCAGGTGGTAAACTTGAGACAAGCATCAAGATTCCTAGTGAGCAATGGCTTCCCGCTTGCTATTCTTTTACAAGCCTGATTTCATCCAGCACTTTTCTGACGGTGATCATGGACACTGATTTAGTATATAGCAAGCCTGCAGATTTCTGGGTCTTTTTCTGTTTTTTTTTTTTTTTAATGACTTCCTGCATGGTTCTGGGCTATGGTTTTGGAATGATTTTGACAGGACAATCACTCCTGGAAAGTTTAATTATTTTCCCAATTTTTTCCCACCTCAAGACTATGAACTTTTCCTCATTGCAGTCTTAAGCTACTTGATTCCTGCATGTAAAGTGGCTAGAAATGAAGCCAACTTAAGATGCCCCTGTTCAGATTTCAATCTCCTCTTCCTTTTTCAGCCTAGTAATGTCCTGATGTTCTGTCTGGATCACATTTAACACAGCCTCCAATAGATGCATTCCCCTGCTTTTATATGTCTCCTGGGCTGGTAAATGTAAACAGAAAATAACACAGTTTTATCATTTTTTCCTGTCATTTGGCTAGAAGGGGATGTGAAAAACTCTTGTCCATTTCACTTTTTTTTTTTTTTTAAAGGGTCCATAGTGTAATTCAGTGTTTCCCAACCTTGATAACTCTAATATGTGTGGACTTCAACTCCCAGAATTCCCCAGCCAGCATGTTGCTAAGTTTGAGAAACACTGGTGTAACTTCTCCATCAGTGGGAAGGAAGGAAGGAAGGAAGGAAGGAAGGAAGGAAGGAAGGAAGGAAGGAAGGAAGGAAGGAAGGAAGGAAGGAAGGAAGGAAGGAAAGGCCTAGCTTTCTACCATTTCTGTAATTAACTTGTAAAAAGAAAAAATTGAAGGGCAACCACCAGTGATGGGAGGGGTGGGATGCTCCTGCTTCAGTAAGTGGAGGGGTTTGCCTACAATGAAAGGAAGGGCAGCAGGCAAACTAGATAGCACTGCTTGAGTCAGAACACAGTACTTCTGACACATAGCAGAAAAAGTCAGTCACAGATTGCCTTCCCAGTAGGCTGTGGATGAGTAGAAAATGATGTCATGCATTTCTGACTTCAAGAAATGGTTAGTGGCCTGTGTTCACACTGAGGCAAGCTGGTCAAATGAGTCAGACCAAATACAAGCTCTCCCAAAGCTTCAGGCTGTCAAACTAAAGGTCAAACTATGATTTCACTAGGAAGATAAACCAAGCCAGCAGGGAAATACAAAGTCCTTTTCATATCCCAGGCTCTACGCTACATTTACTCTGATCCACTTGACAGAGATGCTCAACTGATGGAATTATAGTAAACCAGGCATTCAGGAAACTAAACTACCCACCTAACGAGAGCAATAGATAAATCAATAGTTACAGATCAATTCCCAGGGAAGACCTATTAAAAAACACACCACAGAAACAGAACAACAGAACATCATAGTTGTCACCTACAGCTCACTGCTCAAGCCATTCAAACACATTATCAACAAGCCACAGTCCATATTGGACAATGACACTGCACTTTCTCAGGCACTGGGTGGCAGATCCATACTTTCATACAGACAGCCATCCAACCTGAAGCAAATTCTCACAAGAAGGAAAAAAACAAGACAATGATGCTAACATGAGAGCTACACCCTACGACAAACCTAGATGTTCACTTTTCCCCCACATCTACACCAACAGCACCATCACAGGCCCCAACAAGTACACACATAAGATTAGAGCTACCTTCACATGCTGTTCCTCTAATGTGATATATTCCATCATCTACCAGCAATGTCCTTCTGGATTCTACAATGGACAAATGGAACACATTTTGCACAAGTATTAATGGACACAAATTTGACACCAGGGCTCAAAAGAACGACAAAGTAATATCAGAGCATGTTAACCTCCCAGAACACTCTGTGGCAGACCTCAGAATGACATCTTTGGAGAAATGGGACTTTAGCAGCACTATTGAACAACACTTGGTTGAACTCACATAGGTCAAAAGGTTTCGGGCAATCTCAGGTCTCAACAAATACAGTGGATTTTTAACACAATACAATAGTTAACTGATAAGCTACTTCTAATCTGTCTCACATGTAACCTGCATCTGAATAACCAACCTGTCTTCTCCTCCCCTCCCCCTGCCTTCACCCCAATTTAAATCCTACATCAGCCTAGACACTTTATGGATCACAATAGTTTATGCATTTGAATACAACTTGTTAGGTGGTCATGAAAGGTGCTACCAGGTTCCTTCTGATTTTTTTCCCCTCCACAATAGGCAAGTCTTGAATACCAACCTCAGCTCAGGAGGCTTAGCTAAGGAGGTCTTTTATGTTCTACCTGGGCCTAGTCAGAGAAAGTAAGTTCTTCCACAGTTGACCCATTGGAAGAGTTGGGGAAATTTAATTGGAAAGCCCTGACCAGAGAGTTTTCAGTCGTCCTCCTCTGTCTCGCCTTATCCTCAGGGATAAACTTTAAGCTTCTAGGCACTGAGACTGCAACTATGCATTTCCCAGTCATTATATTTATTTCCACAGAGGCTGCAGATTCATATATTATTTGCTCCTTATTCTACAATCCTTGCATACAGTAGCTAAAAGGACAAGAAGGAGCAGGCACTCTCTAACTCTTCTCAAAGATGGGAAGGAATTGAATGGACACATTCAGTTTTCCTGATTTCCCCTATTCTGTAGAACACACAAAGATGTATGCCTCTGTGGGTTACTTAAAGTATACTAAAAGTGGATTGTCTTTATCTCTGTTGATCATTTATCTTTTCTTGGTTATTCAGTAGTATTGATTTGATCTTACAAAGCTTTTAAGTTTCTCTTTGAACACCCATGTTGTTTCCCTTGTCTCACATGTAACATGTTGTAACATTACTCTTGCATGAGTATTTACTGTAGATGCATCCATCTGAGATCTGATATATCTAAGATTCAATGTCTGTGTGTGGAAAAATAAACTAGGATTATGGGGAAATCCAACTTAGTATGAAAAGCTGCAGACAGCCCACTCAATCTTTCTTGGCTTCTCTCTTAGCATGAGTAACTAAACAAATCAGAAGTGGTTTCTTTAGCATGTCATCTAAACCTGGAATAGTGGCTTGTTTTAAAAATGCTAAATTCATATACTAAAACAAGTTTTTGTTTACAATTCTGGCTTGTAAGAGGAGAAACAATCCAGAATCCTGGGATCAGACCATATTTTAAATATGCAGTTTCTGGATTGTTTAGCCATTAACTCTAATAGGAAGAACCAAGTGGGAGTGAACAGGCTGTGTATTTCACCACACAGATCATTTCTGGAAAATTTGCTATTATCTGATTTACTGTTTTGCATGCATCTCAAGAGACAGTAGAATTCTGCCCTGAGGTACTACAAATGTATGTGCGTGTTTTAATGCATGTTTCAGATAGAATTCATTTTATTTACATGGAGTAACAGGGTCAGCTTTAACTCGCCTAATAGAACATTTAAGCTTTTTTGATTTAGACATCAAAACATATTTCAATTCTACATTTAACAATTCTAGATGATGTTTATCACATATGGAAATATATAATACATCAGAAGTAAGTTTCACTATTACTATAAAATTCTCACTATAATTTCCTACTTATTCATTAGGTTACACCATTGGTCACAACCTAATCTTCATAAAATCTATACACCTGTAGCTTCCTTCAAGCATAAACAGCTTTTTTTCCCCTACAGTTTTCTTAAGTCCCCTGTTTCCTGTGGGTGCCTAAAAAAGTATTCATTCATTCATTTATATTGCACTGTTTTGCAGCTCACAACTTTTGTAAAATGCAGCTGTTTCATGAGAAGATAAGCAGTTAAGATGAATTCAGTATGGAAGAAAGAGAGCAGAAAGAAAAACAGTAGCATAGAAATCATACCCTACTAACAGTCTCAAACATTTTCACATAAGACATTCTTACTTTTGCCACATGAGGACCTTAAAGCAAAACAGAATGCAGAAGACTGAACTCTGTAGCCATTATCAGTTTTATGCTGACGTTAGAGACCAATTGAAAAGTGAAATTAAGATTAAGTGTACAAAAATGCACAAAGGCTCCACTCGCCGTGAAAAGTCTTTCCTGTTTATTGGTGCATCTAAAGTTGCTCTTGAAGACCATAACAGCGAAGTTTGTTCATCTAATCAGTTAACAAGTCGGCCTTACTCTAGTGCATTGGTTCTCAACGGGGGCGGTGGGAGGATGCTGAGGGGCTGTGAACTTGTTTTGGGCGGTAGGGGGGCGGTGGGCATGTTTTGGGTGGTGGAGGGGCGATGAGCATGTTTTGGCATTCGAACTTAATTTTAAAACTCCCCCCAAAATTTATTAAATCGATTATCCGGTTTACACCATTTGTACCAGCAATAAAACGAACGTACGCGACAGCTGCCCTCACGCACTTCTAAGAATGGTGAGACGAATCTGTATTCTAGGTAGGCTGACCTTGAAGAACTCGACACTACGATTCTTCTCCGATCCCAACCAGCACAGCGCGTGTGTCAGCTGTTTTCCCGCGCGATTAATCGCAGCGCATATGTTGAGCATCCTTTCAATATGAATGTTTGATTTGACCCGTGTTTCTTGAGTTGCTTTTCGTTCGCTTCATTTCTGTTTTTTCCCCTCAGTTTCGATTTACTTTCATTGTTTATTTGGCCAGTCGGCTAGGTAAGTGCGCTTATTAGTTCTTTATCGTTGTCGTGAATTATTAATTTTGAGAAATAGTTTTTTATTTTTAATTGCCTTCCCTTCCTCCTACCTTGTCGAGCGAGGATTCAGTGCTGTGACTGATCTAATTACAAAAAAGAGAAGTCGACTCCAAATCGTGGGAAGAGGGGACTTGCGCCTTCATCTCTCTAACAATATTGAACCGAACGTTCAGAAACTGGCTCTGAACCATCAAGCACAACCATCCCACTGACATAATCAAGCATGTTTCATTGATATTACTCTTTTAGCATTTTTTTGCTGTTTTTTTTAATTACCTAATTAAGAATAAAGAATTTTTAAACATTAAAAAAGCATTTGCAAAAAAAATTAAAAAAATAAAATTAAAAAGTAAAAAATTTTTTAAAAAGAGCATCAAAAAAATAAATAAACGTATTTACAGCATTTTGAAATAAACGTATTTACATAAAAGAGCATTTAAGCATTTTTTTTGCATTAGTCATTTTAATTTTAATAAAAGGAATGCAATTACCTTCCAGGGCAAAAGTATCGAGTTAAATCGAACAAATTTGGTGTGTAAGTCTACTGAAAAAAATTACTTAAAATTTTTGCCTTTTATAATTCAGTAAACCCCCCCCCCCCCCATACCCTAAATTACAGGATTTTCACAAAGGGTGGCGTTGAAAAATTTTCCTCTCCTTAGGGGGGCAGCAGCTTCAAAAAGGTTGAGAATCACTGCTCTAGTGGGATACCCGTGTCTTGCTAGACAGTCCTAGAAATCTAGCAAATAATGTATGCAGAAAGACTATGCATTCAGATCTAGATAGCTTGGGGAGAAAAAAAAAACTTTCAAAGAGCTTGTGGATTACAGTTCATTCAATAGCATGGCCAGTCCTGTGCACTTTTTAGACATTGAGGTGTGTTGTAATTCAATACAGTATGTATAGATGTGCAGCTAATTGAACACAGGATAACATGCTTGTTTTCTTTGGAAACACATCCAACTGATCTGAGTTAGGGAATAACACACTGAGTACATTTTTAGACATTGAGCAAATGATGTTTTACCCGTGAGTGTATTCTCAACCAATGTTCATATTTGAGCATGGTATGACATGCAATGATCTTTTATGAAACAATCATAATATTGTTAAAACACCAGAATAGTTTTGCACAAGTAAAATTAAAATTATGAACATCCCTTCTATTTATGAAAAATAATAAACATTTGAAATGCACAGAGGCACCCCATGACAAGATAATTTTATTCAACCCTCCTAAACAAGTTATGATCTTTTAGGAACTCTACATTATATTTTCTACCTCCCCAAATACAAGGGCAATTACGTACTTGGGTCTTTATAGGGCATATTTGCCTTCTCTGTTTGGAGGAGGAATTCAACATAAATGCTGTTCCCATTGTATCGATAACAGAAATTGCTGCTATAATTTAAGACTATTATTCTGTGTCCTACATTCTGGGATGATATAGAACAGGAAATGACGACTTCGGTGGAACTTCTCTTTAAGTATTTGAACAGTGCTCTTATTTCCCCCCCCCTTATTTTTTCAAAAATTCAGTTCCCTCAGTTTTTCTTCTGCTTCTAGATCCCTGATTGTTGCTATTCTACAAACCTGTTCCAGTTTCTCTGAATCTTACTTGAAGTATGGTTCCAAAATTTAACACTTCTCTGATCCAAGTACAATGCTGAGCAATCATTTCATTATCATTAATTCCTTTGCTTAGATTCCTACAAGAGACCTGTAGCACAACTTCACAGCAGCCAACTAATTATTATGAATCCATTTTGTGTTTAGAGAGAAGCATTGCATTGGCTAACAAACCTGATTGGGATGATCATTCCCCCCACTGAAACTGACTGCTCTTACTGAGGATTTTGACCTCTGTGGAGGCAAAGCCTTCAGATAGTAGAGTTTTTGCCCTAAATGCTGCAGCAAGTCCCTTCTTTGGTTTACACTCCAATGTTCCACTTCATTTCTTCAAAAATCATGATATTAGTGCATTGCCTTGCTCACGCTTGACCAGTTCCAACATGTGACCAGAATATACACCTATCAACTTCCTTTCTACCATGTCGATTCAAGGATGAGTCTAAATATTCTGGAAAGATTGTTCTTCTCTGTTTCAACACCCAGCTCTAATGTTTTTGCGGTCAATTATACATTGCACGTTTTGCCTTTTGCAAACACATCTTGGCTCCTAGAAGAGGACCTTGGATTGAGGAACAAACAATGTAATATAGGAAAAATCATACTGCATTAGAACTTGCTACTCGGGCTGTGCAATGCTTCATAATGGAAGGGAAAAATATTCTTCAGAGCATATGTGTGCGTGCATATGTAGTATCTGTCTACAGTTCATTATACCAAATGCATCTTTCCCAGGATCAAGTTGCAGTTCAAGATAGCTCTTTGTTTCTTTCACCTGAGTCTTTAACTTCACTGTGTCAAGTTATATTTTTGCCATTCCCCTGTTTTTAGGGAACAATTTCTTTTCTTGCTGGACTTGTAGGATTACACCACGGTGGATCATTGGATCCTCCCTACCGTGAAGCTGAGATAATTTGCTGAGTTCTACATTCTTCTCCCTTTGTCGTCCTTTCATAACAAAACTTCTCTTCTGGTTCCAGTTCCCTGGACCCATCCCCTTCTTCTCAAGGGCACCTTTGAATTTATCTCTCTATCTCAACATCAGCAAGGACTCTACTTCTGATATTACATGATTTAGAAGATATATCTAACCAACGAAGTTTACATTTTTTAATCTCACTGATGTCTTGATACTCATCAGCAATTCAGCATGTTTCATCTTTGTTTACTTTGAAGATGCATATTTTCCTATTACTATCTATCTGCTGCATTGTTGCTTCCTACATTTTACCAACTGGGACATTTGCTACCAGTACATTTCTCAGTATTATGACCAGAGATTTTATTGTAAAATATATAGTGCATTTATTATAAAATACCTATTGCTTTCTTTCAAAAGGAACCAAAGAAGCACGTGGGTTTAATTTCTATCATTCTCCAGTTAAAAGACTCAGGTTACATATGATATGAAAGAGCTCTGATGGAGATCTGAGAAAGCCACTGTCATTTAGGGTAGACAGCGCTACATTTGATGGATATGTAGTCATTTCCCCCCTAGTAACTTTAATTCTAGAGTCATTCAATCACCATGGTGAAACAATATCAGTTAATGACGATAGGCTTTATATAACTTCAATAATGGCTGGCTGATGCTATGAAGATGCACTAGTAGGCTGTATGACTGTAGGCTGACTTGACAAAAGACAGGATCCTATATGATACAAAATTTTGCCCTACTTTAGGTTAGGGGTCAATGATTTTTTCAGGCACAAGAAACCGATATACAGTCTTATCTGCTTTTGAAAATTCCATATGTCCTAGAAATGAGAAGACGCATAGCAATGTTTGTTTATATGATTTGGAGGCTACCCAACTCCAAAGGATTCTGAGTGGCTTACCCTTTGAAAGCAAGAAACTATAAAATAAACCATGATCTATATGATCTTGATTTAATTGTAAATTGAAAGATTGAGTTTATTTTATATCAGTACCAATAGACATCATTTAGATTTTTTCTCTTTTTAGTTAATTCGCTTTTTTTCTCTTTTTTCACATTTAGTTTATTTTAGTCACTCATAATACATCTACACTTTTTTTTTTCACTGTACAACCACTATATTCTCCCTCTCTCTCTCTCAAACTTTGAGTGTTCTGGTTTTATGTATTTCACTGTTAACATTTTTGATTGATTGATTATGTGCCATCAAGTTGTTTTTGATTCCTAGCAACCCCGTGGATAGATTTCCTCCATGACATTCTATCCCTAACCTGGTCTTCCAGGTCTTCCAATGATGCATTCATTGCCACTGTGACTGAGTCCATCCACCTTGCTGCAGGTCATCCTCTTCTTCTCTTTCCTTCCACCTTTCCCAGCATTAGAGACTTTTCCAGAGAGTTAGGACTTTGCATAATGTGTCTGAAGTAGAATAATTTGAGCCTGGCCATTTGTGCCGCGAGTGAGAACTCTGGGTTGATTTGATTGATGATCTGTTGGTTTCTGTTCTTAGCTGTCCACGGTATTCTCAGGAGACTTCTCCAACACCAAAGTTCAAAGGTGTCAATATTCTTCCCATCCTGCTTCTTCAAAGTCCAATTTTCACTTCCATAGAGTATCATAGGGAACACCATGGCTTGCATGATTCTGATCTTTGTAGGTATGAACACATCATGGCATTTGAATATCTTTTCCAAGGCCTTTGTGGCTGCTCTACCAAGTGCTAGTCTGCAGTGTATTTCTTAACTGCTTGCTCCTTTACTGTTGATGGTTTAACCTAAAAGGCAGAAGCTATCCATGATTTTGATATCTTCATTGCCAATTCTAAGGCTTGTTGTTCTACCTGTTGTCATTAGTTTGATCTTTATATTTAATTTTAGTTCCATTTTTTTCACTGTGCTCTTTGACTTTTAGTACTAGGGTTTGCAGATCCTTTGTATTTTTGGCTATTGGCAGTGTCATCAGCATAGTGCAAGGTATTGATGTTTCTTCCTCCAATTTTAAAAACATGCTCATCTTCTTCTAATCCAGCTTCCCTTAATATATATTCAGCATGTAAGTTGAATAAATAAGGGGAGAGTAGACAGCCCTGTGACACTTCTTTTCCAACCTGGAGCCAGTCTGTTTCACCAAGTTCATAAGTTTCTCATGAGGACAATCAGATGTTCTGGGATTCCCACATTTCTGAGCACATTCCACAGCTTGACATGATTGACACAATCAAAGGCCTTTCTATAATCGATGAAACACATAGTGATTTATTTTTGGTATTCTTTGGCTTTCTCAATTATCCAGCCTGCTTTAGCAATAATATCTTGTGTTCCTCAGCCTTTTCTAAAGCCAGCTTGAACATCTGGTGTCTCTTTTTCCATGTAGGGCTCTAATCTGTGTTGGATGATCCTAAGCTTTATTTTTCTAGCGTGTGAAATTAAGGATATTGTACAATAGTTTGCACACACTGTTAACTCTCTCTTTTTGTATTGGAATGTAGATTGACCTCTTCCAATCGGTTGTCCACTGTGTCATTCTCCAGATTTGCTGGCATAGCTTGGAGAGAGCGGTGGGAGCCACATGCTTAAAGTTGGTTCATGAATAAGCATGACATTTAATTTAATTTAAATGAATGAAATATAAATTAAAATATTCTCCTTGTATATAACAATATGCCCTCTCTGTCATATAAAAATCATGATCTATCATGAACTTGGAGGGAGATCTGCACACTGGACTCAAGGCTTGGCAGGGGTGAGGTTTGCAGGCTACCCATTCACATGTTCCATTAAGAAAATGCATGGTGTCAGGGTCATAAGTACTACTCCCTGAGCTCCAAGGCAAATCTTTCATATAAGGAAGAGTTAAAACATTTTATATGTTTCCTTGCTGCCATCTAGTGGTCACCTGTATTTATGCAGCACAATTATAGTATGCTTACTGTCTCTCCCTCATTCCTTCACAACAGAAAGGAAGAGTGTCTTGGCAGCCTGGTGGCCAGTTGTCAGCCTATAGGTTCTTTGGGATTCAAATGCAATAAGCACAACGCAGGGTAAAATGCCAAAGAGGAATTTACTGAATAAATATTCAGAGAGTTAGTAGTTATCACGATCCTTGTCCCTTCAACATGCTAGGAACCCCCCAAATGGCAGCAGATGGATCACACAAAGCTGATAATTATGCAGCACTCTCCCAGGACTTTGAGTCTATGCTAAAATTCAAACTGTCTGGGCACTTTTGCCACCTTTTGCCAGTTTTCTTAAGAGACAGGGAGTATAAACAATAACTCTGGGGATGGCTTAGTAGCACCTGCTTATCAGGGACTTGATCATAATCTTAGACTGTGGAATCTCTGCCAAGGATATTTTTAGGGAAGACAGAGCCTCTAGCAGACACCACTTGGGGATGGTGTGATGACCTACAGAATCTGGTCAATATCTTGAGAAATGACCTTTTGGTTATTTGGCATATAATTTTTTTTATTAAGGATTTTGATTACAATAGTACAAACTAATACAAACTAAACTTAAATAAAGAAAAAAAGAATAATAAGAAAGAATAAAAAATGCAAGAAAAAAGAAAAAGAAAGAAAAAAGAAAGAATATAATAAAGAAAAAGAACAATATTTAAAGAAGTGATTTCTAACCTTCATTACAACACATATAGACAAATTTAGTAACTTTTTACCATCATAAGGTTAGAAGCAGATATCTCTTCAATCCATCTCTCTTCCCTTATCTATAAGCAAATCCATAAAACATCAACTTTTCAATTCTGGTGTCAGCAAAAAGTCTGTAAAAGGTTGCCTTTGCAAATAAATGTCTTACTTTAACCTTGATCAAATAAACCAACCCTATATTCCTTCCTTTTACTTTTAACAGTCTTAATCTTTAGTTCATTCAAATATTGTTGTAGGATTTGATTTCTCTTCAATTCTTCTTTATTCCACAGACTTCTTTAAGGGTTTAACAAGCCTTTTTTGTAGATCCACTAAGAAAACATTTTCCAGGTCATTCTCTTGGTTTGCCATTTGTATTTCCCATTTAATTTTTAAAACTTCAGCCAGTTTCTTTGTATATCCAGTAAAGCATCCTTTTCCAAATCATTCTCTTGGCCTGTCATTGTAGTTCCACTTTTGATACTTTCTCTGTCTTTTCAGAGAAAATTTGCTCCATATCTGTCATTCCCACATTGACATCTTTTGGACATAATCTATCCATAGAATCAGACATCACTGTTGACACTGTTGATATAGTAGCTACTAATTTCTGGCTCCAAAGATCTCCTTTAATATTTCCAATGTTATGACATTTTGTGTCATTTTGTTAGTCCCAGTTAACTGACACCAAAAGCTGGTTTGTATTTTTTTTCCCTTCTACTTAGAATCTTTAGTCCCCTCTAGTATCCAGTTTCTAAAATCATAAAGTCACTTATCTTTGTTATGAACCAAGATAGCCAAAATAACTCTGATTCCCATGAGAAGCTATTTATTTTTTATAGTTAATTCCAAAATCTTATAGTAAAAGTCAATATTCCAGATTTAACTGGACTCTTAATCCATTTGTAACTTTCTTAGATCAAAATCTTATTTAGCTTTTTGCTATTTATTTCAACTTCTTTAAGTTCTTAAGCTTGTAATTAATTTTTCTTTTGTTCAGAGTTGAAGTTGAACTCACCCAGCAACTTTTCAGACTTGTCATTCCAAAGGTCTCTAATAGCTTTAAGATGGCTAATAGGCAATTTCCGAAAGTGATTAGAAAGTGAGGCTTGCAAACTTAGTTCCTTTTAAAAGGCTCCACTGTGGCTGCGAGCAAGATGGCTGATCCCTTCATCTCCCGGTGCTCAAACCCCCAGAAGACCGCTGTCCTGCCATCTGGAGCATATGTGGGCAATCTCCTGTCCTTTCTTTATCCATAAAGGTTCCAAAGAACTGGTCTACTCTCCAGTTCTTTGGTCTTTGCTGTGGTCATCAGCTCCATTTTCATGGAGACATCTTCAGTTTGCCACCCCTCCCCTGGAAGTCCAGAGATGACCTTTTGTTTATGAGAATGTTGCTTTTAGGCAACTATTGTTCCTCCTCCCTTGGCAGGTGTTAGATTAGGGAGCAGGTATAGCCTTCTTTATCTTAAGAAGTAAGACTAGAGATAGAAGGTAAGTAAGTAAGTAACAACTTTTAACTTGTTTTGTAGTTTTTTAACTGTTTTTATGCTTCTTATTTGTGAGCCGCCTAGAGTCACATATAGTGAGATGGACAGGGTATAAATCTGATTTATAAATAAATAAATAAAATAAACAAGTAAGAATAGAGATAGAAGGCAGGACAAGAATGGTTAACAATAACAATGATGCAATCTACTTATAGTAATTATTTGTACTGTCTCAGCATTTGTGAGTGTTTTCCATTCTTTTTGTTAAATTCTCTATGATGAAGAAGTAGATATTCCCTTCAAATGAACTTTGCCTCATGATTTTTTTTTTCAGTAGGGATAGCGAATAATCCCCACAATAAAACAAGTAGCAAGCAACGCAGCTCATCAGTCCCCATAGTAAATTTCTCACATGAAGTAAGTTATCTTGCTAGGAGGCTAATCCACCCTGTGCCCTAAAGCAGGATTCCTCAGCTCTGGCAAATTTAAGATGGATGGACTTCAACTCCCATCTTAAAGCTACAATGTGGGTCCTTTGGGGAGGGGAGGTTGTATTATCCAGCCTTGAACCTAACACCCTCAATTCATTGGTTGCTGCTTGTCCTTGTAGAATACTGGATTATACATTCATCTACTAACTATTATTGGGGGGAGATTGATGGCAGCCATATCTTTAATGTTCTGACTAATTTAATAAGAAGACCAACTTATTAAATGGTTAACTGCAAACCAATGGAAATGATCATTCATTATATTAGTTGTTTTTGCCCTACATGCTGAATGCTACAAGACATGTTTAGAATAAGCCAAGCTGATTTTTTCTGATGATTTTTATATTTCCTGCCAGGAACTTGTCACGGCCTTCAGTTCTCCAGGTGAAAGGGTGTATTGGTGAATATGGTTTTAAGCAGCATTCTTGTTTCCTTTGTTCTTTACCTGGGTGAGTTTATGGCAAGAGATATTTGTGGTACAATGGAGCTGCCATATGATCTCTTATTTTCCTGTCTTTAGCCTAATAATTTTCATTCCTTTTCATAACTTTTGCTGTAGGAAAAAAAATCCCACTGGGTGTTATTTAGCAGTTCATCAGCATACGTATTGAGATATACTAGTGATGGCCAGCATGAATTATCTATCTAGAAGCTCTAAAGCAAAGGTGGGCGGCCTGTGGCCATATGATACAGTGACCATACATCCTTTATTATAAAGGACAGCCCTTTATTTCAGAAAGCTGTTCTTTAGATTTATTTAATTTAATGATTTGTTTTCTTGGTTTTGCTCTTGAATTTTCCTTTGTAACGCAAAGTTCAATCAATCGATCAATCAATCTTTTATTACGGTCACAGACCAGAATGTAAAGAAAAATTATAAACATAAACAATTATTTTTTTATCCTTATGAATCTCTTTCAGATTTGCCTCTTCTTTAGGTTTGTCCTTTATTTTTTCCAAGAAAATATGGTCAATGTACCATAAGACCAACATACAGCCCTCAGCTTAATTTCATGCTGCTCTTAACATAATTTCAAAAGCATTATCTGAGCAATTACTTCAGAGAGAGAAAGAGAAAGGAAGAGATGATGAGAGAGAAGAATTTGGACCTACTCATTACTGGCTTTGGCCAATATCCGTTTGGTCTTCTCATGGAAAAGTTCTAAACTTTTGTCCAAAAGGAGCCTGATTATCAACTGGTATCAGCTGATATTCTGGAACAGCAGTAAACTCATATTCCAAAGTAGGCCAATTATAAGCTTTGAATGCAGAAATATAAAAAACACTTGAAAAGCCCAAAAGGTTTTTGTCTGAGGGCTGAATCCAATGGTCTAGCCATCAAAACGAGTCAAAACTCACCTCCTCCCAGCCCCAGCTCCATCTTACATTAAGAAGAATGATTGGTGAAAGCTTTCCTATCAGATGGTGAAGTTTGAAATCCACCATTCCTGTCCTTTAACATGCTCCGTATAGCACAAATAAGGATAGTAACTTTTCCAGGCATTGTTCCTGTGATAGGATAGGCATGGCCCCCATGAGCAGCAACTTCTATAACATTACAGTTTTCTGCCAGCCCAAGAACGATGGATAGCATTTTAATTTGGCTGCAGTGTGCTCCTACCCCAACTATTAAGAAGGAGCTGACGAGGCTTGGCAAGATGTTTCAGGCCAGGCGTGGGTACACTGTTGGTGTCCCCTTAAGTCTAACTCTTATTTTCTTGGGATTGCATGGCTACCTGAAAGCCCAGAAAAGACCCACATTTTTTGAGGAGCCACTGACAGAGATGGTGTGTGGGCTCATACCCACTCTGAACTACTTCTGTGGCTTCAGATCCAAAATGCAGCACAACCCTAATTTTTAATCTTTCTCTATGGACTTGCTGTGAAAAAGGTCTTTGAGAGGTAGGGCTATTCTATTTTAGTGCACTGATATCTATACTCACAAACAAGAATAGTGTTTTGACATTGCCAGCAAGTTTGCTACGTCACCACTAAATCCAGTTAACCTCCTTGGATTTAGAAACTAGACATCTTCTATGGTAGTTTATAAAAAGAATGATGTGCATTATTCTTCACTCTTCCTTGTCCTGGAGGCTGATCAATATATTCTTCTTTTCTCCTTGACCTTGTTTCAGAACAAATGCCTTTTATAGTGGCAAAGACTTCTGGAGATTGCAGACCTTCTGAAAACTCCAGAGTAAAACAGCAGATGCTTAAAATGTAAATAAACATGTTAAAATGTAACGAGTAACATAAAATAAAAGGTCAATATAATACAGTAACTTGGATTATGAACTTTGAGCTCAGAAACATCCATAATTCAGTGTTGATGAAATCTCATTTGTGCCCCATTGCTGACTTTCCTTTGTTCTTCCATTATTTTGACCCTCCAGCTCTTCCAGGGGCAATGCTTCCTGTTACTGTGAGGGCTGAAAAGGTAAATGTTATTGCTGGCAAGCCTGCCATCCTTCACTGTCTAGATAGCACTGACAAGAAAAATCCAGCTACATTGATCTGGAAATATAACAACAAACTTCTGCTAAAGATATTTCAAGGAAACCCTTTTAAAGGTAAAACTGGTTGGGCCATTCCACATATAGCCAATAAAGGGGGATATGACTCTTTGTGTTTAAGGTTTAATTCCATCCATTTCTGTTTTCTTCAAAGGTGAAAAGTCTGAAATGTGGACACTTAATAATGATGAGTCCTTCTCTCTAGAACTGGTAAAGGCAGAGACAGGGCTGTATACCTGTGAAGTGGATGGAAAGCTGGAGACTACTTATGAAGTTAAAGTGTGGAAAGGTGAATGATGTAACAGAGACCATGAAGTCAGTCTGTCTGTCTGTCTGTCTGTCTATCTCCATCATCTATCTATATTTTTCTCTCCCTATTATTGAATGAACGAATACATAAACAAATTATCCTTGGGAGGAGGGATGGGAAGAAAAACTTACCAGTAGGCCTTCTTTCTTTGACAGTTATTGGATCTAAAAGTGGATACCTCCTGCAAGGTGACACTTTAAAGCTGAATCTGTCTCCTTTCAACATGGAAGATAACAGAATTGAATGGTTTAATCCCCAAAAGGCCAAAGTAACAGGAAAAGAACTACGATGGAAAGTGCAGGAAGATAGTATACAGATAACAAACCTTACAATTCAGGAGGACCATGGGATGTGGGAATGTCATGTCTTTCCTGATCAGCTCAAAATCCCCTACAACGTCAAGATAATAGGTAAGAGAAGTCACTAAATTTGGTTCTAAGAGCCTGGAACTTGGGTTCTCTCAAAGTCTTTCCTCACAGAAAATCCAGAATCAACAGTAACTTGCTCTGCTAACTGCTTCCCATATCACTGCATTTTGAAATGTAGTCCAGCATTTTGCAAAGATAAGGTTGCTTCCACACTACTTCTTTTTTTGGAATTTACATCCTACATTAACTCACATGTACAATACAAATAGGATAGAACAATATCGTTGTCTAATCACGGCAGTCCATTGTCTGCATTATCCTCCTGGGTTTTATCAGATCGATTTTGTGTCAAAACTTTGCAGTAAAAACTTCAGAATCTCTTTTTCCAGTGTGAGCAAGCAAAGTTATTGTTACGCTTCTCATTGCCCTTTGCAGTAAAACAACGAGGGATGTTGAACTGGGACTTCGTTGATTGTTTTACCAATTTCCCTGAATTTTACTGTTACAATGACTTTTCCATCCCTCCTGACTGGGGAAGTATAGTGGTACCTCGGGTCACGAACGCTTCTGTTCATGACCAATTCGGGTCACGAACAGCACCGTTCACAAAATTTTGCTTCCGTTCGCGAACTCCGCATCAGGTGACGAACAGGATCCGTGGCCATTTTCCCTGCCGTGACACATGGTTGTGGCTTCCTGTAGTGAGGGGGACTCTCCCTCCAAACAATAACCGCATCCCCACCCGCCTTCCTGTCCTCCACGCCTCAAGCAAGGTTAGTGTTCTCTCTCTCTTCATAGTGTACTGTACTGTACTTTGTGTCATATTTTTGTGGTTTAAAAAAGAAATACATATGGTTCAGAACGGATTAACCGTATTTACATTGAACCTTATGGGAAAATTTGATTTGGGTCGCAACCAATTCAGGTTGTGACCAGAGTCACGGAATGAATTAAGTTCGTGACCCGAGCTACCACTGTAGTTGCCCAGGATCCAGTCAATTTCACCACTCCAGACTACAGGATCTTGCTAGTTCACAATCATGGCAGGGTCTGCTTTTCTTTCTTTGGAGCTATTTCTGCCCTTGGGGCTTCCCATCTGTTCCGTTATTCCACATTATTAACTTGGGAGATACCCAAGTGGAGTGTGAGAAGAAGGCAGATGAGCCGGACAAGAGTCCTGAAGTCAGATCCTCCCCATTCCTTCTGCAGTATCCAGACTGGTGGATGTTCTCCCTACTAGCTGCCGACCTGCTAAAATGGGCTGGCTGCGACCCAAGAGTAGAAAGCCAATTACCTTGCCTATCACGAGTGTCATGTTCACAAAGCAGGGAAACCCCTCGCAGTAGTAACCTGAAACAGCCACCACACAGGCAGAGCAGGGATTAGCTCAGAGGGAAGCATATGTTGCACCAGCACTGCTTTGTGCCATCTCATGGTTAGCACTTTAACTCAACAGAGGGGAAAGGACTTTAGTCTTTTTCTACAGTGAAAAAGCAGCAATTCATACAATTCTGATCATACGTTGCTTTCTCTTTTGGTTGGTCATAAAATCAGGTTTTCCCAATCCTTTGGATGAGTTCAATTTTGCCGCTCTCAACAGCAGCTTCAACCTTTCATGTCCTTTGAACATCAACCTGGAAAATCAAAAAGATCCAGAGATTCCAAGAGTCCAATCTTGGAAATTGGTTAAGAATAATATTGTTGTGGAGGAGCAGAACATAAGCAACATGAATAACTCTTTCCCCACCAAACGAATACCCCGAGTCCATTTTGAAGATGCTGGAAAGTACCAATGCCATCTCAGATTTAATCACAGGAATTTGAATAAGAACATCAACTTGATAGTTATGACAGGTAGGAATAAGTCTTGATCCCTTTGTTTCATGGTACCATGGAATTCCAAATTATTATATGAATCATAGGTACTATTGCCTCTGAACACCAACACAGCCATGTTTTTACATTCTCAAAGACTCAACCTTCTTGAAATTAATAATGGAGGAATTCCAGAACCCAATCTATTTATATTTCTTTATAATAATTCATTACCTTATTAAGAACAAAACTGAAAGCATCCTTCGCAATCCAGGCACCTCCATTTAGGCTATCTTCCCTTTGCCATATAATGCACAAATGCAACAGCACTTCTACAAGCCACTGTCTTTCACTCCCAAACCCTCGGAATAATTTTGAAAAGTATCCCGGCCTCCGCTGTGATGCGCTCCTTCGTGACCTCTCCTCTGCTTCAATAAAGAGGCGAGTGAGTGGTGCTGTCCTTGCTGTTTTAATGCGGGACAAGTTAAGGAAAGCCATCGGTGGATCCCTCTTGCTTTGCTTTCCTCCCATTGAGCATTGCCTACTGGCGGGAAAAGCAACAATCACTCCCATTAGCAGGTGGTGGGGCAAAATGGGCTGAGTTCAACAGAAGTTTAACTGAGGTTGCCTGACATGGATGTGCTCTGAGTCTGAGATCTGCCAGTTGGTCTATTTCTGACTGGGTCTAGTGCTGTTTCAGAAGCACTGTGTCCCAAAATAGCCAGTCTGACAGATGATAGGCACAGAGGAAGGATGTGAGGAGCTCTCCTGATGCTCCTACTTGGCACAACCCTATGACCCATCAGTCAGGCTATTTCTGAGCACAGGTCTAGCACCTTTTCAAAAGAGCAGTAGATCTTGAGAAGTAACCTGGTTGACAGGGAACAGGTATGGAGGAGGAAACGGGAAGGAAGCAGTGGGAACAATCAAGAACCAGCCAGCTCTACCCTAATGTCACAAGGGGATGGCAACACTGGCAGCAGGTGGCTGTTGCTGGCAACACCTGGAAAGAGCAAAGTAGGCTAAATGGTACCCTCTCGACCACACACACCACCACTTGTCAGCAGAAGCAGTGGAAAACCTGTCGTGAAGCCAGTGGTGACAGAACCAGCAACTCACAGTTGGCAAACCTGGCTCTTTCCAGGGTTCAGTCAAACTTCTATGCAGCACAGGCCTAGCATTCTCTCCAAAAAGCATTAATCCTATTTTTAAATACAGGTCTAGGAAGGGGTTAAACTGATGCATAGAAGGTGCTATGAATGGTACACTTTCTTTTCTTATTCATCTGCAGTTCATTTGTCTGCACCTCATACTAGATGCTCAAGACCTCTCTCCTGAGGTGATCTTGGTATTACAGTGGTTACATTCACTATGGACCACTAGGAGGCACTATATGACTGGTTTTGTTCTTGGAACTTATCAGGCATAGGTAGCCCCCATATGTTAGGCCAGTGTTTCTCAACCTTGGCCACTTGGAGATGTGTGGACTTCAACTCCCAGAATTCCCCATGCTGGCTAGGGAATTCTGGGAGTTGAAGTCTGCACATCTTCAAATGGCCAAGGTTGAGAAACACTGTGTTAGGCTTTATGTGTTTAACCTTTTACAGGGATTTGAACATGCATATAAGGCCTGCATCAGACCTGATGTGCTTCTCTTATCCTGCCTACTGCCTCTGTGGCCATGGGGGACAGCTCCCAGTGCCCAGTGGACAGGAGGCACACCTGGAGTAGCCTAAAGTGGCCAGCAGGAGTTGAGCAGTTTCCAATCCCGTTGGTGGGGCGGGGAGGAGGGAGAGATGAGCGCACAGGGATGGGAGGATGGTCCCTGTAGCAAAAAACCTCCACTGAAGAACTTTAAGACAAGGCAACACACTCCAGAGGCGCTCCTTTGGGTCCTGATATTCCAAACTGTTTAGGGCTTTAGAGATAAACAGCAGGAAAATACGATGCTTTGTATAAACGGTACCCCCATCCTCCTATCCCAAAGCAGAACTTTTACTTTAATGAAGGAAATGTGGCATACCCATAGTTTAATAAAGATATCATTTTTGATGGGAAAATGTTTTCTTTTCCATTCTCATAACTTCATAAAATAAGTTCAAAGTTTTATTTTATGTGGTGCATTTACAGTGGAATCCTATGCATGTTTAGTCAGAAATAAGTCCCATTTAAATTACCCTATACTGAACTGATGGATCCTTTTCTTAGTAATGTGGAAGGTGGTATCTACTTTATTAAGCCATGCAACATAGTGAGCTATTATACCATTTGATCAATTCCGACACTTTGAAAAGTATGATTTTAGTATGATGTTTAAAAATCCATTTTCCATTCTGCCCTATGGATATCTGCAATGTTTTGTGGGATTGTAATTGTCCCAACTCTGCTCTCTCTAGCATGATGGCCAAGGACATGTGTTGATAGGACCTAAGACACACGCAGCATGGTTGCTGTGCCTACGGTCTGATTTGGAGCTGGGGAAACTTCTGGTTGAGAAACAAAGATAACTCCTCATCTTCATTATTAAGCTTAAAACAGGAGAGTTCTCACTTTGGAAAGGAGCAATGATGCTAGGAGAAGAATTGATTTGATGGTTCAATCTATATAATTTGCATAAGATTATGGCTGAAACATCCCAAGTATTTGCTAATTACTTTGAGCTACTTGTTTCCTGGAAGCTGGCTTCTGAAAGTTGAATATGTAATTGAACAGCTACGTATTTTGGTGCCAAAATATGGGAAAAACTTGGATCATCTTCCTTTGCATCCTGCTGACTTAAGTTGTGTCTGTATCCTTTGATGTCATAGAATCTGTCCTCTTTCCAGTGAGAGGACTCTTTCCAGCAGCATGAACAGCCTGGCCCTTTAGATCATATGACAAAATATGCTTTATGGTAAAGAACGTTCTCTCCTAAATCTTGTAGAAACTGTTTCCCTAATATATTTTTCCTTTCTTCCCTGCAGTCTCTGCTGTCCCTGATGAGCTCAGTTCTAAAGAGAATGTGACCCTGTGTGGTCACATCAAGCCTGCCCCTCCACTGGCTGAATTGTGCTGGGTTAATGTAAATGAGTCTATGAGTAAACCCACATGTGGCTCTCCCATTTCAGAGAATAAATTCTGTCACATAGCTACAACTGCAGGGCTCTGGAGGTGTGATCTCAAAGTGAACAACAACGTGAAGATCAGTATTAACTATACTCTGGGTAGGTTCCAAGTTTAGTAACACTCCCATCTTGTTCCTGCCTCTGTATCTGTGCACATCCTACTGTCCTCAACTTCAGATCTTTTTTCCACAGGAAAGACCACAAATGAATGGACTGTCGAGAGTAGATTCCCACTGATTGAAATAGCCTCAGGAGCTGGTGCAACACTTCTTCTGTTAATTCTTGCTGGCATCTGCGTGCCTACTTGTAAACATATTAAGCGGAAACGGGTGAGTCTCTAGGTGTCCATAAACCAAAAGGGAGGCTGGGATCCACAACAAAAGCCAGTGGAAGTAGATCTGAAAGAACATGAAAATAGAAGAACCTGTCTTTTGTATTTTGTCAGCAACAAGCCAAGAGGATAGCACAAATTAAGCAACATTTACTTGCCAAGAGGACTTGCCAGTGTCAGAGGTAAGGGTCAGCTGCCCAGCAAAGAGGAAAGACATCATGGATATTCTTTTTGAAGGCCCTTTGTCAAGCTGTCCTGGGATGAATTATCAGTCTATCTGGATTTTCAATCATTCTCAATCCAGCAGATCCAAGAGACCATAGTTATTATTCCTTACTAGAAAGAAAAATCATATCTAATAGCTTCCTATTCTCTTGCAATAACAAACCAGAATCAAAATGCCTCAAAATAATGAACCTGTGGTGCCTTTAGCTTTCAGCTCTGCCAATTAAAATTTGTCATCTGCTCATTATTCAGTTAAATTTATAGTTGAATTGGCTACCAGTTAAATCAAATAAAGCTTGCAGACCTACAGAAATTCAGAAATAAATCATGTCTAAATTAGACAGCCATGCAATTTCATCAAAGGTCTCATGAGCAATCATTCTTCAACAATTCGCTTTTATGCTTTTTAAAACAGCAATTATCACACTGTGCAGTTTATATTGCAAAACCAAGTACATTTCTCTACAGGAAATCTCAAACATTCCCATGTTTTGTGCTGAGTCTAAATTTTGGATAACTCTTTTTCTACCCTACAGGGAACTGGCTAATGATTACTACCACACCTGAAGGAGAAAAACCACGTGATTGAAAAAATCACTAGCCAGATCATTTGCCAACCCTTTGCAATGTACAGTTAAATGAATTCAAATACTGCTAGGTTGCCTTACCTTTCACAGGCCTATCGGATATTCATAATGCTGTAATCACTGGGCATGCCTATATTTTGAAATTGTGGAGCTTGCAGAAAATATGGACCCAGTAGGGTTCACCCTAATTGCCTATAAGTGGTCAAATAGTTGACTGTTCTTTGAACCTCTCTGCACTCCTGCCTTCCACTGCAACTGTAAATGAACAAAATGTGCTTTTAAAAAAAACAAAACTTTTTTTCTCTTTGTTGTATTTTTTTACAATTCTTTGGTTAAAGCACTTTTATGTACCTCTTTCTTCTTTTTGTAATTAAACATTTAAATAATAATAATAAACATTAAAAAAGTGCCCAGTGCCCTTTTTTCCCCCCAGCCAGAAATAAAATAATTATACCTTTCCCCCAACTCTACTGGTTATTCCATGTATATGTCTACATACATGGGTTTGCATTTGTCCTGCAGTTTGCAGTTCCTTCTGAGAGAATATTCTGTAAAGAATGGGGATCAGAGAAAAGCAATGGTTAAAAAAAAAAGGACATTAACAAGCATGATATAATTACGATGCTAATAATTTAATGCATTTCAAAGGACAAATTCCTTTTCACTGTTTGCAAAATAGCAGGAGGTGGGAGGGAGGAAGATATGGAAAGGCTTCGGCATTCTGAAAGCTGCCATTAAGTAGAGAATTCCACTGGTGGGCTACAGAAACAACTGGAAAGCTATCTCCAATCTACCTTGGCTCCTTCCATTGCTTTATTTTGTTCCTTAAAGGAAAAAAAAAACACCTTCTATCTCTTGATATGCATCCCTACCATAGCTCTACAATGCAGATACTGAATGTAAGCATAAAGAAAAATTCCTGTTGCTTGGATGTTTATTTTCATATTCTCCAAATACTTATTATGATCATGCACAAAAGCAAGAAGTAAAAGGGCCTGAAGCCATTCACCTGACGCTCGTGAAGAGAGACATTTGAAATCTCAAGGTATGAAGAGAGCCATGAACATATTTTAATGTTCATAAACATTCCTCAAAAGCCTTGGCGTTCCAGTTTTTTGTTAGGGTTTTGTAAGGCACTCTATGCTACCCACGTTTCAGAGAGCCCAACAAAAACTTGAGATGAGACTTCTGTAACAATTTAACAGATATTTACTGATCAATATGTATCTGGGTGGCCTAATCAACATCGTGGCAAGAAATGCTGAAAGAAACCACACCTTGCAAAGCAAACATCAGAGGCTTTATAGAAAGGTACAGGTGTAAAAAAATTCAAATCAGATAGTGCATCCTCTCATGCCCATACAAAGGATTTTTGGGATGGTCTAGGGGAGGGGTAAAGGTGGGTCCTAAAGAGGTGAATCTAAGTTTAGCTTTCTTTTCTTGTTACCAAGGAAACATCCTGTCAGTCTTTCTTATCTCTTCTTTCTCTCTTGGCAACTTTCTTTGCCTGGTACCAAGCTAATTTACAACTTGTTTATTCAAAGACAGTCAGGCATCTAACGGCTGGCTGTTTCTAAAGGAAAATGGGGTGGGGGAATGCTGTGCTCTTTAAAAGGCAAAAAGCAAGTTGCAAGTTTTAAACATAATGTAAAATAAAATGCCCTATTAAATGGATGTTATACATTATGTGAAACACACACACATGGTACAAAACCATGTACTAAAACAATGCCCTTCAGTCTGGCTGCACAAGCTCCTGTTTCTCAGGCCCTCTGAGATGTCAGAGCAGCTAAATCAACAGCAGTTGGACTAGGGTTGCAATGTTTCAGCTGAGGTTAGATGATCCCCAGTAAAATTGCCAGCCACATATAATTATAACTCATATGCCGTCCCATTGAGACAAGTACGCAAATATACCAATTAAACACTTCAGAAACTAAACTTTCAGCTCTGTGCATACTGTGTTTAGAACAAATATGAGGCATCCACCTTGTAGCTGCAGGAAATGTTAGAATTTTGGTGACTAATAACACTGCAGTTGAAAACTCCTGGAGCTGCTATTGTGGCTTAATTCATTCCCCCCCCCCTTAATAATAGATCATTCCTGCCCTTCTGAGTATTTTTTTTTTTTTATCCATCCTTCCTTGTCCATCAACCTTTGGGGAAAGCAAAGACAATTCTATTCCATAACTTGAGTTTTATCAGATAACCTGATCAAGTCAAGTTCATGATCCCTTAGTTAGACTCCTTCCACTCTACCACCCTTTCCTTGGAAAACTACTGTGAGTAATGTCCAAGTTAGTATATACCTAACATACTCCCAGTCAATCCCTATACACATATCAGAGCAAGCACGTACACCACTCATTTCAGTTAGTAAAAAAATATAGCTTGATGCTTATTTATAAAATATCAGCTACTACTAAAAACAGTTGGCTGGCAAAATGGGAGAAAAACAAGGAGTGGGAGAGAGACCCGAGCAACAGGCAAGGGATAAAAAGGCAGAGGAGTTAGTATCAACAGTCTACGTGATTTATATATTTATATTTCAAAAGGCGCAGAACTTTCCAAAGCCACTGGAAGCAATATTGTGGGTAATTAGCACAGACCATCCCAAAGGCAGTGGGATGCCAAACTTCTTTTGTACACAACAACAGTGAAATAGAGGTGGAAAGTAGGATACTAGATGATCCCTCCTTTATTCTGCATCAGAAAGGAAATAATTTAGTGGATGGGGATGATGTATCCAATGTGTTTTCACTCCCCAAATCCTTAGGAATGTTGTCATGCTGACCCAAAATTGCCATCACCACAGCCACCCTTGAAACAGTGAGAAGACCATATTCTCCCTCCTGCTGATCTATCAGCACAAGCGTCTGCTTCCATCCAAGGTCTGTTGAGTTTGGCAGGCACCTTTGCAAACAGAGTTAGCTGAGATGTCGCAAGCGGACCCTGCAACCATGGCACCATTCCTCCCCTTGTAAATAGTAAATAGTAAAATAGCGAAGCAACGCTAACATGAAACCACAGCAACTTCACCTCTGTGGGGAAGAGGTGAGAGACCAGGAGCTCAGAAACGTGAGGCAAGAATGCCTGCCAATATGGGGAAAGGTCCAGGAATGCAAATCCTCTATAGCAGTGTTTCTCAACCTTGGCAACTTGAAGATGTGTGGACTTCAACTTCCAGAATTCTGGGAGTTGAAGTCCACACATCTTCAAGTTGCCAAGGTTGAGGAACACTGCTCTATAGGTTTAAAAAAGGAAAAACTCCCCCAGCAAAGGAATAATTCAGAAAAATCTGCCCCTGCCTCAGTGCGTGTGTGTGTATGTCTGTGTGAGAGAAAGAGAGAGAGAGAAAGTGAGATTATTATACCCATGTAACCCCAATGATTTTAACACAGCCAAGGCAGAAATGGTAGCTGGCTTGGGTCTTGCAGGCAGATGCGATCCCAACTGGATCCCAAACCTGGTTGTGTTCTGATACAGGCATGAGCCCACACACCTGAGGCAGTTGCCTAGAGTGGCACCATTTAAATTTTTTTATTTATTTATGAAACATATCAAGCTGCTTCGATCTTTGAAAGACTTTAAACGATACACAAAAGGGAACCACCACACGCCAACAAGGGAAGTAACAACTTCCCTTGACTACCATAAGCTATAATTCCCATATGATATCAGATCATGATAAATACATCTAGTGTTGATAAGTCCCCCCACTTAAGCCCCCAAGGACTTCCAGAACATCCAGGTCTTCACAAGCTTCTGGAAAGCCATAAGAGTGGGGGCCACCCTGGTCTGGAGGGGGAGGGAAGCTCTGCCAGAATTGGGGAGCTCCCACAGAGAATGCCTGCTATCAGCCCCCTCCTGCAGTTTACGTATTTATTTATATGACATATTTATATAGCCACCCATCTCACAATCAAGTGACTCTGGGCGGCATACAACAAAGTTAAAAACAATATATACAAATTATTATTAATATTATTGATATTAAAAACTTTAAAATGATAAAAAGCACAAGACTACACCAGAATAAAAGAGAGATTGGGCAAAGAGCAGGTGTTAATTACACGGGAGCCATCCCAATATTTCACCAGTCCCCTGGGGTCCCTAGGCCTGCAGACACAACCAGGTCTTGAGGGACCTCCCGGAAGTTAAAAGGGATGAGATCGGGAAGAAGGATGTTCCATAAAGCAGGGGCCACAGCAAAGAAGGCCTGCTGCCTAGGACCCACCAAATGAAGCTCCCTAGCCGACTGGATCCGCAGCATGTCCTCTCTGCTGGATCTGGTGGGAAGGGTAGATGCAATCAGGGAGAGGCGGTTATTTATCCCTTAAATAACCCAGTCTGATTCCATGTAGGGCTTTAAAGGTCAAAACTAATACCTTGGACTGGACCCAGAAACAGACCAGTTAGCAATGCAGTTCGCGGAACAGAGGATTAATGTGTGTTCTTCTAGAAACACACATAACTACCTTCGTCATTGCATTCTGCACCAGCTGAAGCTTCCAGATATTCTTCAAGGGCAGCCCCCTATAGAGTGCATTACAGTAGTCCAACCAGGAGGTGACTACGGCATGAGTGACTGTGAGTAGAGTAGAGCCCCCAATCTAGGAACGGGTGCAACTGATGCACAATACGAAGTTGAGCAAAGTCCACCCAGCCATGACTGTCACCTGCTCCTCGAGCAGGAGTCATGAATCTAGGAGACCTCCCCAGATTGCGCATGGGGTCTGTTTGGGGCAGTGCGACCCCATCTAGCACCAAAGATACTATAGTCCTAGAACCACTGGGCCCCAAAACCCAAAGCCACTCAGTCTTGCCAGGGTTCAGCTGAAGCCTGTTGTTCCCCATCCAGACTCTCACAGCCTCCAGGCACAGGATAAGATGCCTATAGCATTGCTTAGTTTGCCAGGGGCAGAGATGTATAATTGGATATCATCAGTGTACTAATGATACCTCACCCCATGGTGATGGATGAGCTTAGCCAGCTGCCTCATGTAGATGTCAAATAGGAGTGGAGAGAGCACTGACCCCTACAGCACCCCATGCAGTAGGGGCCGAGGGCAGGATCTCTCCCCCCAATCACCACAGACTGGAATCGACCCCTAAGGAAGGAGGCGAACCAGCACCACACCATACTACCCACACCCAATCCTCTGAGTTGATCCAGAAGTATACCAGTTGCAGCAGCCATTCTGATCACCTCCTTGTCTTAGAAGCTCAATAGAAAACCAGCTTCTGCTCCACAGAGTGTAGGGACAAGACAAGGGAACAGCAGGCACCTTGCACTTCCATTTTCATCTGAAGGCTAGCTAAAGCTCCATCACTGCATGGGAAGAGAAGCCACCCTCTTGTATCTCCACAGGCTTCAGAACTGAGTCCTTGCCAAGTGGTATCATGTTCAGCTGGGAAACAAATAGGTTGCTCTCCCTTTCTGGAGGGTGTGCATTTCAGGCCTGTCTTTCCTAGCAGCCCCAGCGATTACATTTTATTAAACAAACCATTTAAATAACCAGTTTCCGTGAATTGGATCAAACCAGATGCAGGTGAGACAGCATCAGTGTGAACCATAAGATGGCAGCAAAGAGATACAGAAAATTGGTCATCTGACTTTTTGTAGCCCAGATCTGGTACCTTGTATTGATGTAACCTGCTGATGCTGCTCTATCCTGGATAGAGGGCCCGAAGTCACCATTACTGTTGGGTCTCCCATCTGTAGTTTATGTATTTGAGTCCAAGACACCAGAACAGGTCTCCTTAGTTGAAAGTAGGCACTAATACTTTAACTATACAGATGTTGAGATGGGGAGGGAGGGCAGGTCCCATTGAGGCCCAGGGAGTTATGTATCCATGGTCCTTGGTCTCCCAGAAGGTTAACTAAAGTCTTGGCCACCAAAAGACTGTCTGTAGAGGAATATAAAGATAACTTTGAAGAAAATATGCAGCAGCCATTACAAAAAAAATCAGCTTAGCCAGAAAAGACAGGAGCGGGTGAGGAAGGAACTCAAGGTTGGCCCACCTTGACTCTCTTGGGATTAAGAGGGAGGGAAAGAGAAACTCTGTCACGTTTCCAAGATTTTGATATTATAGCCTATATCAATAAAATAGAGTTCTTCTGTGCCATTTTGTTATAGCCCAAGCTGTTTCTGGAGGCCACCAGCCCTGCCATTCCCCTGAGACAGAGCTTGCTCATTCTTGATTGCTCCCTCTATCCTGTGCTCCTCCTCCGCATCTGAGTTGCTTTTGAACATGGACTTAGCATTTTTGGACAGAGTGCTAGACCCAGGTTCAGAAGTAGCCTGACTGACAGGTAACAGGCACAAAACACCTCCAGGTCCGCAGCCTGTTGGTTGGGCAACTTGACAGGTGGCTGAACCAGCCATTTGAAGCATCTGCCTACACTCGCTCATCCCAATTGCACTATATCGTAAGAAGAGCCCTGGTGGTTGTTTTTCCCATCACCACATAATATTTGATGGGAGGAGAATGAAGCTAAGGAAATCCACCAATGGCTTCTCTCAGCTTGTCCTGCATCAAACCAGTAGGAAGCTCCCTCCACTGAGGCAGAAGAGGCAGATGAGGGCTTGGCAATAAGGGCAGCACAATTTATGTTGGATGTGATACTTTCTTGCTGGCTCATGGACCGAAGGATAGTATTTTAATGGAAACACATGGCTATGTCCATTGTCCTCATGCTCTCTGATTCTCACTGTTGAAGAAACAGTAGGCTAGCTTTTCTACATTTGCAAGCTTCCAAGCCACAAATAAGTGTTCTCTTACTATTTAGAAAAGAATAAAGTGATATGAATTATATGTGATTAAAGATTTCCCCTTATCTTCTGCGCTAAAAAGTGATAACTGAGGCCCACCAATCAGCTTAAAATATAGAATCAATGAACTGATATTATAAGCAAACTGTATCTAGAGACTGGCCTTCTAGTCTTGAGTTTCCATCATCTGGCACCCAGTCTTGTCTGTTCCAGTTATGCTCATGCAATTTCTTTGGTAACAATACAGAAGCGGTCTATGCTTCTTCTAGTTGGTTTGACTTCCCTCATGCCTACAGAACCCTGGCTGCCCTTACCCCTCATGGTGGATTACTCTTAGCTACCATCTTGATGTAATGAGAGGGCTCACTATATCCAGTGATGCAGAGAGTGAAGTAGAGGAGTGAACGCTCCTGCTAAGATCATCCTTGACCTAATAAAGAGAAGGATTTATAAATACAATTTTTGTTCAACAAGCTTTTGAACAATAGGAGATCTTGGTACTGCGAGTTCAACTTGAACCACACAGATTGCTGCTCATAATAGCCAACATAAGAAAGCGCACAGATTTCTCAGTTCCAGCTCTCTGATAAATGTTAATACTTAGCAAAATATGAGTTAACCAAGGTTCATGTTGTTCCTTAATCTAGAGAACCCTGGCTACCCTTCCCCAATGTTAGGGCTGGCTGCCATGGACTTACCTGATCGTTGCAAAGTGGCCTGAAAACTGTGGATGCTCACCTGCAGTTTTGATTTAATTCAGATATCTTACTAACCTTGTTTGTTTTATTCCTCATTAATATGATGCTTTCCAAATGCTGTAAGAAGGAGTCCATGGGCAGTGAAAGCTGAAAACAAAGAAGGCCTTTTTCTCTGGTGACAATTACTAATATCGAAATCAGGCACATCTGAAAAGCAACGTAAACAATAGATTAACTTACTTTGAATGTTCTAAGAGGGAGAAGGGGTTGCTTTTCTAACACATACAGTGCATGATGGTTTGTTGGTTTGTTTGTTTATATCCACCCTTTCTCTGAGAGTTCAAGGCAGTTTACATGTGTCTCCCCAGCTTTATCCTCATAACAAAACAGGTAGGTTGAGATAAAAGCGCCTGGCCCCCTGTCTTCTAATGAGCTCCAAGGTCAAGTACAGTGTAGTGGTTAAGGTGTTAGAGTAGGATTGGGCAGACTCAATTAAAGTGCAGTACAGTTTCAACAATGGAGGGGAGTAAAATTTGAGCTCACAGAGGAGATGGATGGATGGATGGATGGATGGATGGATGGATGGATGGACGGACGGACTGAAGGGGATGGAAGGAAAAAGCAGAGAAGAGCAGAAGGATAATGAGGAGGCAGCAGACACCCAGGACAGAGAGAGGAAGGATGCTGGAGGACATGAACATAGGAGGAAGAAAGTGTGTGTGGTGGTGGGGAGTGCTGGGGAGGCTGTGCCATCTCCAACTTCTTTAAAAATAAACGAGCAACCCTGCACAGGAATCTTTTAGATTCCCAAAGAGATAGGATATTTGTTCAAAGTCTAAAAATTGGGTTTGTCTGGGAAGTACCAATGTATAGTTTGCCTAACTTAGTTAAAATGTTAACCTCCAGAGACAGAAGGTAATCTGTCAAAGACCCTTTCTTGGAGAGATGATTCCAACATCTTGGCCTCTGGAGGAAGATTCCTGAGGAGCCTCTGCGGGGGGTCAGGCACAGCCCAGACAATGGTTGGCACCACTGAGAGCTCCTCCCGCTATGCCATGGCCTAAGTCAAGAACAGCAACTACAGCAGCACTTCACGCCCCTGGCAGCCGCTCTGCGCCAAAGATCAGTGTAGCTCAGCTCAGCAATCTGTCTGTTGGCTGTGTATCAACTAATCACAACAGGGAAAAACATAATGGCAATGCCAGTCCTCTTTTATGTTTAGATACATAAACCCTCCAGTACATTTAGCTTTATATCAATCAGTAGTTTATGTTTTCAAAGAGGGAGCTTGCACATTAGTTATCCTTACTGCAGTAGTCTCTGTATGATGGTATTTTTTAATTATGCCCTTTTTAGTGTATTTGTTTTTCTATGCCATAACTCTCCAATTGCTTAAGTCTGTCTTTCCATAAGAAAAATAAGCCTCCTCTACCGTCACCCTGACCCAAACTGGATAATTAAAATCACACTGAATATTCTTGCTATGGATGCACTTCGCTTATATAATGGCATTAGGGTGCTTGCTTGAGACATCCAGTCCCTTCAGAGTAATTCTGAACACACACACAGCATTAAAGCCAATTCAGAACTATCAACATCATTTATGCACTTGGGATTATTGTCTCAAGGGGCATTAATCTACAGATATCAACACAGATTTTCATCTGTCATTTGTGGATTAGCTGGAGCTCTTCCTAACCTCTTTTGGATTTTACTAACTTGGGTATTTTGATGTACATTTTTCCTCCCCTCTACACATCCCTCCTTCTAACCATTCCCCTTTCCCCATAGTAAATAAATGTAATAATAAATCATTTTGCAGTGTCTGGCTTCAGTATAGCTATTTTTATTCTCTAGGGCCAGTGATTCTCAGGAAAAAAAACCAAATCCCCCTGTGCCCAATTTCTACTCTCTAAAAACTTCCCGAAAACAGCCCTGTCTCATTTCCCAAATCTTTTCACACTTCTCCATCCCATCTGCTTCTGTATCAGAGATTCTGTGCCAGCATGTGGGTTGTGAAGTGGAAAATAATGATAAGAGAAAGCCTCAAAGTAGAAAGAAGCAAGAATGTAATGTCTTCCTTTTGTGATTGAAGATGGAATTATTCTAAAATATCTCTTTAAGTAACCAACATTTTATGGCAGTGTTGTCCAAACTTGGCCACTTTAAGATGAGTGGACTTCAACTCCCCATGCTGGCTGGGGAATTCTGAGAGTTGAAGTCCACTCATCTTAAAGTGGCCAAGTTTGGACAACACTGGTTTATGGAATCACATTACTCATATAACCTAGTTAGAATCAAGAATATCATTTATTAATTTTAAAATATTACTGTATCCCCTTTCTAAGAAGAACCAAGGCAATGTACCAAATAGGGCTCGGATACTCAGTTGTGACATCCCTGTGTTCATTTCAATCTCTGTCAATCCCATGGATTGGAGCATGAAATATGCTCATTCCTAGAATATGATCGTTCATGTCTGTTCAGTCCTACCATCTCATGGGATGTTTTAGGCTAACTTGAGCCAGGTTACTTGTCTTATTGTACTCTCTGATTATCCTTCTCATTTTCTATACCTATATACCTTTTTCTCCTTGTTAATTACATTTAAAATATCATTTATCAAATGGTACGTGTATATCATATGCATGTAACCATCATATAAGTATATATTGGCCAGCCAAATGATGAGGAGATTCTTATCAATCTGCACATGATCACAAGAAAACCAAGGGGGATTGTGAAGAAAATTCTTCTCATTACTTTGTAGAGCACTATAGAAGGACCAAGTAGAAAATCATCCCTCTGTTATCATTTACTAGTACTCCAAACATCTATTATGCACAGTTCACATTTCTACTTTCCTCTGATCTTAATGTATTTGTTTGATTCTACAAACTTTCTCATGATTTTGTTAGGATTTTCTCATGGGAAGAAAGTCATTACATGCCCAGCTGCTCAGTAGAATTTTAGCCATCATGTAATCAGTTTTTATGGGTTATGTAGTAGTAACTTAGAACCAAGTAGTGTACCTCTTCTCTGAGAGTTTTTGGCTAGAGACTTTGTTAAACTTGTGTAGTAGATAAGTCTTGGATGCCACATATATGAGAAGAAGTGATTTTTACTCTGTTTTGTATTAAACTTGTATTTTATGGAGTTTTGCATTTTTATCAATAAACAACCAGATATTTTATACTTTCTGGCTGGATTTTCTTTGGAGAACAAGATATGGACATTGTATTCTTTAAATCTCTCTAATGCTGGTGTGTATTTTTTGGCCATTTCCTGGGAGTATTGCTGCACTCTGCATAACAGATTTCCTGTTCAATTAAACCCTAACTTCTACCAGTCCACCAACCATTTGTACTTCTATAGTCTTCTGAGTCTGGAGCTCAGCCAGGCTTTTATTCACAAATGTCATCCATAAAAATGTAATTCCCAGTTTCACTCTCACATGTAATGAAAAGAATGGGAAAAGCAATATAAGGAAATGTAAGATAAACCTGTTCAAATTAATAGAACAAGGAAGTTCTTTTCATGATAGTCCACCATTTTAGGGAAGGACACAAGAAGCAGATGGGGAACCTCCATTCTCAACAAATTTCAAAATTTAATGCTGGAGTAATCCTTGTGAAGTATGAGAAATCAGAGAGTTTAGGAATACTAACAGGATCTTGCTGGGCTGGGAACCTGCATTAGAATTCATCACAGATAAAAACAGATGCACACCTGATTATTAGGATAGATGATGAAACTTTCCACTGCAGATTTGACTCAAGATATCATGGATGTCGCCACTACATGGGAAGCAGGGAATAGACTAGAACCGAACAGATCTGATCCATTCCTCTAGTTGAGTAGGGACAGATTCAAGCTTGCTATGGTTGCCTTAAAGCTTTTCAGAAGTCTTGCTCATTATCTCCTCTGGATGTCCTTTTTGTCTGAAATAATTAGACTGTTCTCTAGGTTTCTAGAAAAGCATATTCCAATATTTTACTGCTAGCTCAAGCTATAAACAAGTTACGAGGTTCAGGCCTGGTAAACATTCAAAAGAGAGACCATCAGAGAATGTTCCACAGGCTAAGCTAGGAAGCTGAAAACCGGGATCCTGGAAGAAAGTGATCGCAAATCACTTCAGCCAAATAAACTTCATGGATGCATCCATGGAGTCAGCACAATTTGAGCTCAACTTGAGGGCATCTCTAGATCAATGTGGGATTTTCATGCAAAGGCATTCTGAGCAATTAAGATAGCAGGTGGCCGGGGGGAACAATATTTCATTCTGAAACCATTTTGGAAACGTATTTCTTAAATCAAATTTTAGAAAGTAAAAAAACAACAACAACCAGATATTAGCAGGATATTCATGAGCACAGACAGAAATGTTCGTGGATGCTACCAAGGGTGTGGCTTAGTTAACCCCTAATCCCGTAGCAAACTTAAGACCTTTCCTATAGTGACGAAGACATCTCCAGCCCACAGGCTTAAATCAGCCTAAGAGGCCAGTCCGTTAGGACCACAAGCAATGTTCTACCCCCTTGTTTCAGCAGTCTGGTTAATGCTTGTTTATATTCATTTGATTTTATTTTTCTCAGTTTCTTGGGTTTAAAACAAGTAATGAGAAAACAGCTCGTGACATGCATTTGCCATTTAAATTCAGGAAGAAATCTTGAAGTATAATTGGAATATTATTATTATTATTCATTTTAATTGCACCTTTTTTGTGAACAGTACTTTGCCATGCTCCCCTCTTACAAACAGAATCATCTTATAAAATGAGTCATTAAAAACTTACTCAGTGCAGAGTGAATTGAGACTGAGAAAGATTTGCTTAGGGCCAAGCAACAAGATCAACAAGCATATAACCCTAGACATCCCCAGATGAGTAGATCCACTGTGCAAGGTAGTGGGGATACAAACCCACATTTGCTGTAACATTTATTCCAGGAGTTGTTTGCAGTCAGTGAAAATACATTTTCGTTTCATGTACTTCACCGTGGTGAGATCGTCTGGTTGTCAGCAAAAGAGACATCTGCCCATCTCCCTCTTCTTTTATCCTTGTTTCCCCAATGACTCATAAGTACTGCTATTTATATTCCTTGTCTTTCATTTAAGGCTATTTGCTCCTCTTGTTTGCAGTAATGAGTTGTGAACATGGAAAGTGACTTCTTTTTCAATCTAACTCATTTCACTAACACTTTCTCATACAAAATGCTTTTCCTGCACTGATGGAAGGCGAATGAATAGCTTCTTATTTGTTTATATTCAATTAATAGCAAAGGAATCAGGGTTAGCTAAATTCCACTCCGAAATTATTTAAGTGGAATGTCTATGCAGAGACAAACCAATATCCAAAGAATCATGAATTACACAGAGAGACAGTAGGCTCACTTTCACAAACTGTGATCAAGAGAAGATTAGGCTGTCCTCCTAATTTGGAGGCTTCCATAGGAATTCCTGCACTGAACAGGGTTTGGTCTCTGTGGCATGAATGGCTCTTTCCAACTCTGATTTGATGATCTTTACTTTTTTTGCTAGGGTCTGCAACGTATGGCAAAATATTTTTGATAGTAAGGAAAGTTTCAAAGGCAGCTTGAGATAAGATATTAGCATCCTTTCTTCAAAGGGAAAGTGAAAAGCCAGTCCTGCTCAACTGTTACTGGGATGCAAGCCAGTATAATTTCTTAAATGATTTCAGACACAGAGCTTTAATTGGGATTTCTCACAGCAATGGCAACTCCTTGTCATAGCTGTTTTTAATATAATTCCAGATAGTAGCTACGGCCAACTTCTGTTTCCTTGAGGATCAAATGTTCTCCAGATAGCAATCAAGAACCCAGAAGTGCATTTTGCTACACAAACAGATCTTCCCTTCTAATAGTTAGGCTCCATACATAAATCTGGAGCCATTGGCAAAAACGGTTTCCTGGTTACAGAGCATTGCCACTTAGACATGGCATTACATGCAAATATGTGCATTTATATAGGACACTGTGTTCACAATCCAGAAGAAACATTAACATTAAAATATTGAAAATCTCTGTTTCCCAAAATAACCTGAAGATGTTTTGCCTTTTCTTATGCTTGCAGGCACTTCCAAATCTGAAATTTTGGACCACTGTTTTCTTACTTACTTACTTACTTACTTACTTACTTATTTATTTATTTATTTATTTATTTATTTATCATTCACATTTATATAACTGCCCCTCTCATATATATGACTCTGATCAGCTTACAAACAATTAAAACAAAAATAAAAACAAACAAAAAAGAACAATGCAACAATTTAAAAATTAGAAGAAAACAAGATAAAAGCATATTAAAAAACCCATCATAAAATACATAAAACCCACAGTCCATTCCACAAAACAATCAGTACAGCCACTGTACCAGCTCCCCCACACTCCCATGACCCCGTGCCCATTGGCAAAACCATATCTTCAGAGCCTTGCAAAAAGCCAGCAGGTTGGGGCCAATCTGATCTCCAGAGGGATTATGTTCCTCAGGGTGGGTGCCATGGCAAAAAAGTCTCCCTACTTGGGTCCCGCCAGATGACACACCCTGGCTGACAGACCTGATGGGATGGGTAGATGTAATTAGGGAGAGGCTTCCCCAGTTCTTTCCCCAAATTCACCTGTTTTTGTGGTACCATCAGTACCTAAATGGTCCCCCCTTGAGCTGACCAGCCTCTCTCTAGCAGGTCAACAGGGAAGCTCAAAAAATGGTAGACAGATGATGCCCCATCCCCTCCCATCCATCCTCTTCCTCAATCTTTACTTTGGTGCATTCATAGTCTGGAAGCAGACTGAACAACACATAAACAGACTGTTAAAGGGGATAACGGCAAAGCTGCAGCATAGAGCTGCCAGGAACCACAAGGAGGGGAGAGAGGAGACCACATGACCTTGGCTGCTAGGGGGAGACAGATGATCAAAGGAGTAGGAAGGAGGCAGGATTTCCTTCCAGTGAGAAATTCCCTGACCATCCCTGCCGCTACATAAGAATTGCTGTGAAACTATGGTCATATTTCTTTTGGAGCAGCAGCTGAGCCAATTAACTCGTGAAGATCACCAGAACTTTCAGTGTTGTGTGGGGATGACAAGGTAGTGCTGATCTCAGACAGATGTGTCTCTTGCATGAAAGGGGCTTCTATGTGCATCTGTGCATGTACTTCTATATATCTCTCTGCCTTATCCTCTAGTTATCAGTTGACATATCTGCTAAATAACAGAAGGTTATCAATATAGGTTTAGGATAGATTTATTTCTGAATAGACCACACGTAACTATTGTATTTGTTGAATTATCTGTACACATATTCATTATCATACTGCCCATTTCTTTGTAGTAGTGGAAATAAAAATATTGGAATCTGTTCACTGCCTCTTTGCTTATTACTGAGGGCTAAATTAAAACTTATCTGTTGCTTAAAAAACCAGCTGCAATGGGAGAGGACTTTAAACATTATCGCAACAGTGGAGCCGGGACAAGCGTGCTTCACTCTTTCTCCTGCTTCATTAAAAGCAGAGGGGGGGATGCATGTTCTGTTTCTCCCATCCCTATAGCAAACTTGTAATGCATGTTGTGGGAGAATGACGAGGATGTGATGTGAGAAAGTGAATGGATGGGAGGGTGCTGTGAGTGAGTCATCAAATTACCAACTGTTGACCATAGCGCATTTGTGAGGTGGGATTGTGCTATATGATTGACTGACACCCGTGTGTGGAGCCTGGGAGATAGGGCATGGGGCACATACATTAGCTATAGTATCCCAGTAGTGTTGGGCCATGGGAAATACAGTGGGGGTTCCAGGTAGGCTATTTTAGGGGAAGGGTAATCTCCAACCTGGTGGTAATCCCCTTCCAACACAGCAATCCTGAGCTGGGGACCCAGTTGCCGGATTGTTGGTATGCCTAGCCACAGAGTACTGCTAGTGAACGCCAGGTCTGTCTGCCGTAAGACCACATCCATTCATGAATTATGGATGGATGAGTGACACACATGGCATGTATTACTGAGGTTTGGCTGGATGAGAATGGTTATATAGTTCACCCTGAAATCTGCCCAGCCAGAGTTCAGATCCTGAAGGAGGGAGGTATGGCACTGATCAGGAGATCTTATCTGTAACCAGGAGTGACCACTCTGTGACCACTTTTCCTGCTGTGATGGGGTGTGAGTGTTTATGTGTTGGTGTACTAGCTGCCCTGCTGTCTAGTAGAAACTTATCCTGGGCTTTTGGACCTTGTTGGACTGCTAATAGAGACCTCTGTATTTTTGTGTTGAGGGACTTCCAGCTCCATCTTACAGATGCTGAGTCAAGTTGGGCCCAGAAATTCATGGTCTCTGTGGCAACTATGCGCTTGTCTCAGGTGATCTCAGGCCTGACACATATAGATGGACACACTTTGGACCTTGTCTTTGCTTTAGAGCAGTTGCTATATGATCTGGATATGGAGGCATTTCCACCAACTCTTTGCCATTGTCATATCACCTCCTGGTCCAGGTGTGATTGACTGCCACCAACAAGTCCTCATAGTTGGACTTATTTGAATGGCCCACCCCAGGTGCCTCATGGATCTGGCTAGGTGGGGAGTTTCTTGACAGTCTGGTGGATAAATCCATTGAGGCCCTAGTTTGCTATTGATACTGTGAGGCAACCCAGGCCCTTGACAACAACAGCTTCCTTTTGTTGGCTGATCTTGGATGGCTTCTGATGTAGGTTAACACAGGAACCCTTAGATTTGTTATCCTAGATTAGGGTGTTCCAAAATAATCAATATCAATCCCCAAGGGTTGATGGGACTATCCAAGGGATTGTTGTTCTTATTTGTAGTACAGTACTATTAGTTAAAGTAGTATTTATTAAATTATTTTCATACAATAAATGTTTGGGAGTCAATGAACAATCTGAAACTTAACAAAGAGGTTGATGAACTGAAGAGTTTGGGGACCCCTATCCTAGATGATCACAGTGTATATAGCAGTGTTTCTCAACCTCAGCAACTTTAAGATGTGTGGACTTAAACTTCCAGAATTCCCCAGCCACCCTTGCTAGCTGGGGAATTCTGGGAGTTGAAGTCCACACATCTTCAAACTACCAAGGTTGAGAAACACTGGTCTATAGCCATCATATCTAGACCAATTCAGGACCTCATATTTGTCATGATAACTACAGAGCTGTCCCATCATATATTTGGCTCAATACTTATGTCATTATTTTATTAATAATTATCAAGTTATACCCCACCTTTCTGTACATAGACCTTAAATACTTCAGTTAAAGCAGAAAGGGTAGGAGCTAAGCCCAGTTTCTGAGGGAATACATTCCATTATTTGGAACAAGGTAGGAAAAAGATGTTTTCATTAGCCTGACCAATAGGACTCGGAGCATTCTTAAGATGGCATTTCCTGCTGATCTTAATTCCTGGGCAGATTCATATTGAGATAGGCAGTCTCCAGAGATGATGAAGATGATGAAGATGATGAAGACAATGATGATGATGACGATGATGATGATGTGCCATCAAGTCATTTTTGACTCCTAGCAACACATAGATGGATAGTCAGGTCCTAAATCATTTAAGGGGTTAGTTTATTTCAAATCAGTAGGAAATGGTTTGAATTTCTTGAAGATGATCTGAAGATAATCTAAAGATGGTCCGAAAGTGATCATAGTTCAGTTACTTCCTGTTGAATAACAGCTTTGCCCCCCTAAACTGATGTGAGAAATGCTCCATAGGTATGGGAAATTTAATAGATTCTTTAGAGTTTGAGGAGATTTTCCAGCCAGCCTGATTGGGCTGAATCATGCAACACAAGTATAGACCCCACAGTGTTGAGTGGCACACACCATAAAGCACTGAGCAGTCATCCAGTTGGTTAAAGCCAAAAGATCCACACTGGATGTCTTTTTAAAGAATTTGCCAGTTGGGCCATGTAATTTGAGGACATGCCACCAACAAATATGTTGGAGTGATAAGGCATCTATGAGGGATCAGTTGCCTGGTATTCATTCTCTTTTAATCAGATGGCTAGTTGTGTAAAGTGCTTTTATAGAGTGTACCATTACTTTCTGACTCAAAGGATGAATGGGAGAAAGGAAAAAGACTACCATCAGGACATCATTAAGGTATCATCATTACTACTGCCTCCAGGGAAAAGCCAAAGATGGGAATACCCCAGGCATTGAGAAGAGTTGGCAAAAGAACGGGGTCCCAGAAAGGCTCCCTTTCCAGGGCTTCCTCAAACCTGGTAATGCCACGAGCTCCAAGAAATACAGAGGTAACTTGGGTGATTGACACTTTAATTTCTAAGGGTCTTCTGCTGAGAATTATAGATGACATATAAAGCTATTATTGTGTTAGACTCATAACCTCCCAGTACATATTCAAGTCCAGTTCAAACTTCTGGCTTTGACCAAAGACTTGGTCCAGAATAATCTTAGTCAGTATGGACATATCCAAAGTTTAAGATCTTCTTTGGACATTCTTCCCTAGGTGCTACTTCCAGGTAAGGTATGGTAGTGGCAACTGGATCATTTGATCTCAGATCCATTAATATGGGCTGCACCGCTGTCATGGATTTTCTTAAAATTATGCCAAAACAGCTAATAGAGTCATACACACATTTCTGTTCCATAAAATATGGCAATTTTTCCTCCAGAATGTAAGTCCACAATCTATGGGGGTAAGGTGCAACATCCTTTCAAGCAATATGAAATGCTACATGCCAGAATGTTCAGAAATGCTGAAACAACCGGCTAACAAACCCTTAAGAAAAGTCATCGTCTTTTCAGAGATTTCCCCATCCATGCAGGGTGGGAAGTTCATTCACCTCCATGAACCTCAGGGAAAGTGAAGATGATGGGTGAGCTAGCTGAAGGAAGAAGGGCATAATTTTCATCTCCACCCCCTCCCTCTAAATAAAATATTACATGAAGCATGTTAGATGCTTCACTCATGTATTTTATTGTTTATTTTTGTATAAATACAAACACTCCGCCACTACAAAGCAAATTCTATCATCTTGTAAGACCCCAAGGGTCATCATAAAAGAGCTGGAAGGGTGTGCGATAGGCTATCAATGGGATGCAACTTGTCCACCCGCTCCAGATGCAAAAAAATCTTGGAATGGTTTGGAGAAGCTAATTCACCTACTGCTTTTCTCACCCGGTACATTTAATTGCAGTGCTATGATGTATGCGTGTCATTTTAGATTCATATAAACACCATCCTGTTGAAGATGCTCATTTCCTATTGTAGAACACAGTCTACATTATCTCCTTAAAAAGTTTGTGTTCCAGTCACTGTGCCTGCTCACCATAAAAGAGCAAAGTCTCTTTCTATCCATTGATGGGCACAGAGTTATAGGAACTTCCAGAAAGTCATTTACACACAAATACACACAGGACCCATTTCACACATTACACTACGGCAAGGTAAATCCAGTTTCATCGGTTTCCAGTTCTACATCCAGGCAAGCTGCAGTCAGTCTTGATTGCCTGACTAGTATGTCCCAGGAGTCTCCTGCTTGCAAATTCTTGTCCTGTTTACAAAACCGGGGAGACCTACGAACAGTGTCACGAAGACCTGAAAAGCAACCGGGACTGAAGAGGATGGGTGGCGACGGCGATCGAAGCAAGACTGGAAAGCAGTGGAAAGCAGTACCTGGGGAGCAGTTCTTCCAGCCCAAAGTGTTTGTTCTCCCCAAGCCGCTTTTATCCCGTGAGGTCACTGGGGAAAGCCTGAAAAAAGGCCACATTTCGTTGTAGAGCACGTGGGTCCACACAACTTTGTCCCGATTATTTACTGCACCTCAGACTCCCGCCAGGTGCGCCCAGCCCGCGTCTAGCTATACTCTCTCGCCTGCCCACGAGCCCAAACGCCGCCCCGTTTTCCTCTTCCACCTGCAGGCTGCAAGCCACCTGTTGGCCCGGCCGGCCCAGCCCCGGCTCTCGCCTTTGGACCCCGAGGGAAGAAGCAGGGGCAGGGCCCGGGCCCAGCCCGGATGGCTCCCCTCCCCGCTTTCCCCGTCTTTCGTGCCGGAGGGACCAAATCCCCGAGCAGCCCACGGCGGCAGGAAAGCTGCCACCTCCTCGGGGAGACGGCGGGGAGGAGGCACGCGAAGGAAGGGGACAGGCGCGCACGCACTAGCAGAGGCGGTGGGGCCGAGCCGCGGCCATTAAAGCAAGCCGCCGCCGCCGCCGCCGCCGCCGGTGGGTGGGCGCCCTTTTCCGCCTCCGTCGCTGCGGGAGAGTCCCAGCCGGGCACGCGCTGCCGCTGCCTTTGGTCGCTCACCGCTCTCCTCCCGCCGACTGCCGCGGGCTACCTCTCGCTCGCTCGCTCGCTCGCCCTGCCTTGACGTGGCTGCCGTCGCTTCGGGGTGGGATGCGGACAGCGGCAGGCGGCGCGGAGAGCAAACGAGAGAGCTGCTCCCGGCGGCGGTAGCAAAAGCAGCCAAGGATGCTCCGGTCGCCATGGCAGCGGCAGCGGCAAGAGGTAAGATGGGTCCCCTCGCTCGGCTGCCTGCCTTCCTCCAGCCTCGCCGAGCGAGGGTAAGTGCGGGAAGGGGCGGCTGGTGGCGGCGGTGCGCTGGCCTTGGCCGGCGCGGCCGTCTGTGCATGGCGACTGGTCTCCTCCCGCTGCCTTTGCGTTCTTGTTGGCCGCTCGCGGTCCCTTTCCTCTGCCCTGCCTGCCCGCGCTGGGGATGGGGCAGCTTTTGACTTGATCCTCTTCCCTCAGCATCGAAGCCCCACCGAGAAAACCGACTGTCTGCCCCAAGGACCTGAACCTCCCGGGTCCCTAACTTAACCTTCCTCCCTGTGGCCCTGGCAGCATCAGCACTGCCCCCTTCTTTGCTTGACCTCAAAGCTCCTGGTCTGCAGGAAAGGGCAAAAGGAAAAAGGGGAAAGGCTCCCAGGCCCAGCCTTTCAGTTTTCTCTCAGCCCAGACTTCTCTCTACCCAGGCCTAGTGCCATAGCAACTTCTTGGAGGCCACTGGCAATTGCAGTTTGCTTAAGCCTAAGATCAAAGGCTAAGGCATTGGGGGAGTAGGAGATTAATGGGAGGAACCTCTTCATTTTTAGTGCCTTCCTTTTCCTAAGCCTTGGGGAGGAAGCGGAGCAGCAGGGCCTCCAATCCAACCGTATCAAGCTCCCTTGTTCATCTCCACCCTCCCCATTTCTGTGCCTTGTTCCCCCTCATTTTTCTGCGTCTTCCCCTCAGTCAGGAGCCTGTGATCTGCTTGTTTCCCTAGTCACAAAAACTTCCCATCTGGAAAGACGGCTAGGATAGTGGGAGGTGGCATTTAACAGGAAGCATGGGGTGGGTAACTGCAGGCAGAAGGCTTGCTGGAAACCAGGAGGCAACCCTACCCAGACGTCAAGGCGGAAAAGGCAGGAGAATTAGGAAGAATTAGGGCATATTCCTGTAACAGTTTGGGCCAGGTTGTGGGAAAGATCAGCAAGAAAGAACAAACAGCTTTGTAAAACTTGTACTCAATGGAAGCTTTGTGGTTTTGGAAGAATGGGCAAAGTAACACTAGAATTAACTAGTATCTTTATTGGCATTACATGTGAATGGCAGATACATGGAATACCCAGGCTAAATATAGACCTTAATGACATCTGAAAATGGTATGAAGTTGAAGTCATAATAATTGACAAAAGTTATTGAGCCAGGAAATACAGCAGGACAGAAGTTATTGCCTGTATGATACTAACTAGGAACACAGGAGTAACAATGGGAAAGGAGGTTGCCTTGATCTCCTATTTGCGGGCTTCCCAGATCCGTTTGGTGGGTCATTATGTGAGATAGAATGCTTCTTAGATGAGCCTAGGTCTGACCCAGCAGCTCCTGACCAAATATTACTTGTACATTATCTGGTAGCAATAGTAATCAAGACCAGCATGGTAGATTGAAGGCAGCATTTTTAAAATCAACCTTTAATATGTTTATGAGCAGTTCATTTTGTGATTCTCAGATTCATATCTATTTGCATGATAGATTGTGAATGGGTTGCTATCTATTTTGGGAGAAACAGACTTGGAGGGAGGGAGGGAGAGATCTAATAAGACTGTAGCCCTAGGAAAGTCTCTCTACTCCCTCTTTACTTATTCCAGTCCATGTCCTGAGTCAAAAACATTAAGGTCAGGGAAAGAACTTAGTTGAAGAATCATTTCCAGCCAATAAACAAATAGGACAAATACCTAATTGTGGACAGTACCTAAACATATGGTGAGGATGGACTGAAGCACAGAGGATGGACAGTCTGCATGGAATAAGACAGAGCTGCTGGGGAATGCAAGCTTGCAAGAGCTGAGCTGGAATGAGAATGTTCAGCAGGCTTGAGAAGTAGTACCACCATCAGGGTGGGAGCTTGGGACCAGAACAGCATGTGGGCACTGAGAATTTATGAAAGGAAATTCTTAATTGAAGTAGCTTCTGTTACTCAGAGGATAAGTGAATTGGCAGAACCATGAGCTGGTGGTTGTGTGTGGGTCACAAACATTAACTGGGAGGCAGACTGTATTAGCTTTAGAAGTAAGGAAAAAGGAAGAGTCGTTCTACAGTAGTTGAAAGTTCTCCTGCACCAGAACAGGAAATGCCATGTGGATAATCCATGTCAATGGTATCCAGGTGCTTAAGACAGAACATTCAAATGGCATTAAAAGAGAAGACCACCACTGGATGATTCTAGAGGCCTCTCTGTGTGCATAGTGCTGTTTCTTCCTTTGAAGGGGCAGGTATGCAGTTCGGGGGGGGGGATGCTCTTTGATCTTGTACTGTTCTTGAGCGCCCTGGTCAGTGCAGTGACGATGAGCAGCTGTTTTTGATTTTTCCTCTATGTTCTTTCCTGATCTGACCATGAACAGCTTATTTTTAATTAGATTATTATAATCCACTCTAGGTGAGAACTCCCTTAAAGGAAATTCAAAATTGTAGCAGATTCAGAATGTAGTGGCCAGACTTCTGTCAGGAGCTTCACAGCAGGAGTATATGATACTTGCTCTGGCAAAGCTGTATTGATGGTCCATTAATTTCCAGATTAAAATCAAGTTGAAATTAACCATGGTCAAGGCCTCCTCAGTGGTGGCGCCAGCTATCTAGAATTTCTTCCCCCTCCAAGTTTGGACCACTCCCTTCCTGGTTTGTTTTAAGAAATGACCAAATACTTATTTTTATTACCTAGCCTTTTCCCTTAGGACTTTGCTTTTCAGATTATTAATCAAATACTGTTGAGCCTGAAGTTATGTAAAGTCATATTACCTGCTATTTATGGATTTTATATTGTGTTTTGTGGTTTTAGTAAACTTTGTAATTGGGATTTTCTTGTTTTATTTATATTGTTAATTTTTGTGCAGGCCACTTGTACTGGCAGTAAGTAGGTTATAAAGATGAGAAATAAATAAAGGTCAGCTAGAAGTTTCTAGGGTGCTCATTAAAAAGCAGGAAGGTAATAGCTCTCTTTCACAGTCACTCCCCAGCAGCTAATATTTAAAGCATTCTGCCTTCAGTACAGAACAGAGACAAGATTAATATTCATTGAATTTGTCTAGCTATTTTTTAAAAAATGTCTACATTAGTGGCCATCATCACATTCTGATGTTAATTTCATAATTAAACTATATGTTTTAAAAAGAGTTTCCTTCTATTGATCTTAACTGTTCCCAAGTAATAATACCTACAAAGATATTTGTCTATATACATTTTCTATATCATACAAGATTTTATATACCTCTGTCACATCTCCCCATAAAAGCCACAAATCAGTGTAATCTTCCTCCACAGCAGAGATGTCCTAGCCCTCTAATTAGTTTGGTGGCCTTTCTGTACCCTTTCCAGTGCTATGATATCCAGTGCTAGCAGTAATAACACTAAACAAGGCAGTCTTCCATTATTTACATAAGGGCATTACTCTATTGGCAATTTCATAGTCAGTCTTTTTCCTAAATAGCATGAAATCACTTTTTTACATTTCATTGATCTTTTCATTTGACCCATGACTTCAAGATCCTCACTGCAAGATTAGATTCTGTTAGTATTTAAGTGAAATTCAGATTCTTTGCTTCAATGTGTATCACTCTGCACTTACTTAATTTTCCCTTCTTAAAAACCCATTCAGTTTGCCTTTGAATCTCTTTGCAACCTCAAACTCTCTTTGATTTTAGCACCCTGAGTAATATGGTTAACAACGTTGATCATTTAGCTGCTCATCCATGACTCCAGATCATTTATAAACATATTTTTTAAGTATTGATTCTAATACAGATCCTTGGGGAAAACCCTTCTCCCCTTTGCATATTTCCCCATTTATTTCTATTGTTTGCTCCTGGTTTAACTGCTTCCATGGGAGGAATTGCTGTCTTAATCAAAGGCTGCTAAAGTTGCTCCATTCCCTCTGTGCATTTATGTTGATTAAAACGAGACACAATTCACAGAAAGTTTTCCTGGATGAACCCTGTTGACCTATTACACTCTGGACGTGTTAAAGAGGCTTGCGCAGGACTCTCCAGAACATTGCAATGGATGGACCAAATTCCTGCATTGCCACCCATCATGTCTACTAGCCTGCTTTGCCTTACCATAGGCAGCAGAGTAGATGGGTATTGTCAGACCAGGAAAAGATTGAAAGAGGCACTTGAGAGATAGAGTTAGAATCACCCCCCTCTTCACTAGATGCTTTCACAAAACTGCTCTGGTTTCAATTCTCCTGGGGTGCAAAGAAGCAGGTTACAATAGGTTCTTGTGCCTGGTATGTGCTTGAATTCAGTCTGTAGGCTTCAGTGTTGTACTGACCCAGTGTTGTGGCACAATAGGTTGTACACTCCATTAACTACTCATTGTGTGGGTGGATGAGTTGGAATGGTTTCTGTGAGTGGAGGAGAATAGGCAGGAAAAGATGCCTTCCTGTTTTCTTATATTTTCCTTTTTCTTCTTTCTACAGTACAAATGGTTCTCTAAACTCTAACTTGCCAAGGAACTTGGGGAAATGAAAATCTTTCCTGCAGTTGTTGATTGGGTATCTATGGATTCCAAACCAGAGGACAAGGTTCTATGGATAGCGAGCCCAAGTGCCTGGCAGAAAAGCAAAGGAAGTTGGTCATGTGTGGTCATTTAAGAGCTCTCTGATCAACAACTCAGTGGTGCCTTGCGAAAACCAAGACTTTCATTCTGCTTCCAAGTGAACTCTTCCGACCCTATCCCCCGAGAACCTTTTGTTTAATTTTTATTCATCTTGGAGAGGCAATGTCAAGTGAGATTACTAACAGGAGGTAATAATTTTTGAAGACAGAGAAAGGAAGGAAGCAACAGAGGAAAAGATGGCAATGGAAAAGAAATATACTTTTACCCCTTCTTTATCTAGTTTTCTTAAAATGCACCGTTAAACATATTTGGAGGCAGCTTAATTTCCTAAAGGGAATTACAGCATTAATCTAAAATATAACATGAGCAGCACAAATATATAACTCTCCAAAATCTATTATTCAAGCCAGCAGTAAATCAGCAATTATATAGACCAGCAATTTAATACATGCATCAAGGGACCTTACATTTTCTCCAAAAATCCAAGTGGGATGGACATAGGTTAACATCCTTATATTGAGGCTGTTCAGTAATACTGGTCTTACTGTTGTAAGAAGATATAAGGATCCTCCAATTCACTGAAGATGCTAACTTTCCTTGAAAACAAAACAGTGTCTTCACAGCAAATAAGAGTAACTCAGTTTTGTGTTTTTGCTTCATAGTTTTTGCTCTATAAAATAATTTTAAAAAAAGAGAGAGAGAAAGAGAAAATAATCAAAAGAAAAAAGAGATGGGTCAGAACCGTGTCAAGGAACATATGGATCAGAATAGTGGAAATGAAGAAAAAAGTGTGAAGGATGTAGGTCAAAAGAACAACAAGGAGTAAAGAAAGACATGGTGTGCACCTCATGGCAATAGTTAGACTTTTTTTCTGCATCCCTCTTCTATTTACGAGACAGCTACAGAAGTAAACATTGGGTTCTCTGCCAGTATTCTGGGTGTATTCGTATCCCGAGAAGGAGGTGGCACAATGAATCGTGGAGGTGACAGCAGCTCCATGGAGGAACTATCGAAAGCTACCCTGCACATTAACTCACTTTGGTGGTTGGCTTGTGGACTCCTTGCTCTGCTCGCCAACTCCTGGATAATCTTGAGCATCACAGCAAAGCAACAGAAGCACAAGCCCCTGGAGCTCCTCCTCTGCTTCCTGGCGGGGACGCACATTCTCATGGCTGCTGTGCCACTCACAACCTATGCAGTGGTGCAGCTGCGACGCGAATCTTCTGACTATGATTGGAATGAAAGCATTTGTAAGGTCTTTGTCTCTACCTATTATACGTTGGCCTTGGCGACATGCTTCACTGTGGCCTCTTTGTCTTATCACCGTATGTGGATGGTAAGATGGCCTGTCAACTACCGGCTGAGCAATGCTAAGAAGCAGGCCCTGCATGCTGTGATGGGCATCTGGATGGTCTCCTTCATTCTTTCCACCTTGCCATCCATTGGCTGGCATAACAACGGAGAGCGTTATTATGCCAGTGGCTGCCAGTTTATTGTCAGTAAGATAGGCCTAGGCTTCGGTGTGTGTTTTAGTTTGCTGCTTCTTGGAGGCATAGTCATGGGCTTGGTGTGTGTGGGTATTACTTTCTACCAGACTTTATGGGCACACCAAAGGCATCATAGATGCCATCACCAAAGGACAGATGATGCCTCTTCTTCTTGCCCTTCTTCAGTTCACAACACTTTCAATGTGCCAGCCATTGTAGTAGAGGATGTAAGAGGCAAAAGACGATCATCATTGGATGGATCTGAA